>NC_057875.1:22680650-23318537 GCF_019740435.1 Gambusia affinis | reverse complement strand
CCTTTGGACAAAGATAGTCAGTTTATTTTATTATACAAAAATGACGACATTAAAAGTAAAAGTCTCTGCTGGCCCTGGGGACCTTATATCTGAGAGACATAGTTAAAACCCATTACATAAAGTTGGACTGTAAGGGGGAGGAATAATCATAAAGAAAACACAAACACAACTAAATGCACCAGCAAAAACACACTCACATAAAACCCCCTGGTGATACAGCAAAGGAAAGAAAAACTCCCCTTCCATGAGTCTCCTCCATCCAAATAAAACAGCTTGGGACCCAGGAACAGCATTGGCCCTTTTGTTGTTTAAAACAAGCCAGTGGGCTAGACAATAAAAACTCCCCTTCCTTCAACAAAACCCAACACAAAGAAAATACTTTTGATCAACAATAAGTATCCCCCAAAAAAGGAAGAAATTCTAAACTGAAACAAAAACTGAACTGAAACACAAAAGAGATCAAATAGACAAGCACCTTAAATAGCCAGATAATGATAAGAATTTCTCTCTCTCTCTCTCTTGCTACAATTAGAAAATATAGAGCATGACTTCACCCACCCACAAACAAAAAAAAAGAAGAAGGTGAAAATGGTAGAAAAAGTCCCACAGAGTGAGATCACCATTTTTTTTTCTTTGCGTCTTCCGTCTTTACATCAGCTCTTTATCTTAGTCATTATTCTTTGGAGGGACTGGGTGGCAGCATATCTGACACAGTAAGTTCTTTTATTCTGATTTCTATGTGTTTTTACTGTGGTTTTATTATTCATTATTTTTTCAATGATGAATAATCATCGAAAAATCAACACACATCACAACAACTGTGTTGTATATTGCTGCTAAAATGTAAAGCAGGTTCATATTTTGGGCTCTTGGTAAGATATTAGCGCGTGGCTCGCTTTGTTCTCAATAACGGCAAAATGAGTTTTCAGGTTTTAGTTGTCAGAAAATAACATGAGACGTACACGTTGATGCACGCTTGAAGTCTGAGCTGTGTTTTACGTCCATTTCAGCTCTTCCAGACAAGATGAGGCTCCCCGTCTTATTTGCCGTCGTTTTGTTGGTGACAGACGTCGGCTATTGTCAGTATCCATGTTTTCCTCCGTGCAACTGTATTTCCGTACCAGGGCCGATGGGACTTCCAGGTGAATGGCAAAACCTTCCTTCTAAAGACCACGTCTGTAAAATAAGTCAGAAAATACAGAATTGTAGATAAAAATTTATGTCACTTTGTCAAGAAGGCATTCAAAATACTTTAGAAAGAAAAAAAAAGGAAGAGAAAACTCCTTCTTCCATGTTATTGGGAGGTTCTTTGCACAGAATGATGAGTCAGAAAATCTTCCAGATTGGTTTGGGAGCAGGATGTGGTAATGACACATTTTACCACCATGACCAACAGTTTCTGAACTTCACCCTCGTCTCTACTGTACAAAGAAGACTGTAAGTAGAAACGACGCAGCCATTTGCAAACTTGTCTAAAATCAGTGGTTCTTGGTGCAGCGCCACCACAGGTGAGGAGGGAAATAGATGGTTCTGTTTGGTTCATTTGACAGTGCACAGTGCAGTGCATCTCACTAGATGGTTATTTTATTACAGTTTGTGTGCTTAAAGGGAATCTAATAAATGTAAAAGAAAAAGGACAATCTTCCTGAGGGAAACATTAAATTGCGCTGCCCGAGCGTAGAAACCTTCTTCCATCTGCATCTTGACGGCTAAGTAATAATCCCACAGCGGCATTACTATATCCATGTTCTTTGTTCGAATTGAACAGATATTTTCTCAAAGGAGCAAAAAAATATATATACCAATTTAGAAAGAATAATGGGGGCAGTGCATCTGAAGCATTTTGTAGACGTATAAAGTGTTAATTCATTTTAGGGTTTTTTGTTCAGTTGTTTTTCCTCCCCATTTATCCCCATTCAGGACTACCAGGACTTCCTGGAAAACCTGGACTGGCAGGACTTCGTGGACCAGTCGGACCACCTGGAGCAAGAGGACCAGTTGGTTTAATGGGACCACAAGGACCGGAAGGAAAACCAGGACCACCTGGAAGATCTCTCCTAGGTACGTTTTGTTTTTCTGGTGACATCTATAAAGTTTTTTTTTTACCAGTGAATGCCTGGCTGTTGTAATCCTGTGTTCTTCAAATAACCCAAGTTTTACTCTGTCGTGTCCTTTTTTCCCCCCCTGCTTTTTGTTTTCCTGTTGTTTTTGACCCAGGACCAGCGGGACAACCCGGCCTACCGGGGCCACCTGGATCAACAGGTCCAATAGGGCCACCAGGAATTGATGGACTGCCAGGACCCACAGGAAAGACAGGATGGGACGGACCACCAGGACCAGCAGGACCACCAGGAGCGCCTGGAGTGTCTGTAATAGGTATGAAACAGGCCAAGGCTCATATCGTCATAAACCGTAAGTTACTAGAACTTGTTGAGACGGTTCTAAGCTCAACAAATCTGGGTTCGAAACGGCGGCCCAAAATGTCCAAGTGCCATTTGGTAGGGTAAGGCAACTGTCTTTATTAGAAATGTTTTCACTCGAGACAAAATCACATTTAGTTTAATTTCCCTTTGGGATCCATAAAGTAGGTTTGAATTTGAATTAAAGTCTGTAAATATTGCTGCTTGAATGGCTGGAGAAGCTGACCAATATTTCCCCTTACTGCTTGTTGGCGATAATGATGCTAGTTGTGTTATTTTTGTTTTGTTTTATTTGTACGGTCCATTTCAAGGACCACCGGGACCAGCTGGACCACATGGACCACCTGGGAAAACGGGCCCGGCCGGAGCACAAGGACCACCTGGAGAGCCAGGTTTCACACATTTTTGCTTTGTTTTGCAGTCTGCTTTTTAATTCTTTGTGCTAGGAACGCCTTCCACAAGAAGATATCAAATACACCAGAAAATGCCCAGACTGTATAAACTACCTGTCAGACTTAGAAGTAATATTTTAGCTACGGAAAAATATTTCTCCTGATTGGATTAAAAAAAAATCTCAATATTTTGGAGTGGCCCAGTCAGAGTCTCAACATGATTCTGATGCAGAGTTTGATCGCTGAAGTGCCAATGGAGATTTTTCTGTTCATTAATAATAAATATAAATTAATTTCAGCCATCTACCTCTTAGTAAAATATATATAAAAACACAGAAAAATCATCATTTTCTCAACTGTTTTATTACCTTTTGAGAGGTCAAATAAAAAGAACTGTAATCTATTTTGATCTAGGTGTTAGCTGCACTTGTCCTGACATACAGCAGCAACTGACCAAGTTAGAGCTGGGTAAGTGTCACTATTAAGATCTACTGTAATGCATTTTGGAGCAGTGTTGATTTCACTAGTGCTCATTAAATTGAATCAAGTCATACATTAAGCCATTTATATTAAAATAACTCAAGAATAAAAAGGGCTGTAGTCTTAAAATGTTTAATCAGAGGATGAGCAGCCTATTTAAATTTAAGTGTTTTCAATAAAATACTCTTGCTCCTGTTTCATTTGTTTCATCCTTTGGCCTTTTGAGGTTAAAACTTAAAAAAAAATGTGTTTCTTTCCTTTAGCTGTAACTTACAGCTTCGTTCGAAAGGTCGGCGAGAAATACTTTGTGTCCAACACGGAGAGAGAACCTTTCGAGAAGGCAGTGAAGTTCTGCTCCCAGCGAGGGTTGGAGTTGGCTCTACCTCAGGGCGAAGAGGAAAACAACGCACTGACTGAAGTGTTCAGCATCGCATACAAAAGCGTCTGGATCAACGTCAACACGAAAAAATCACAGGGAAATTTCACTCTAGATGCAAATAATCGACCTCTGACCTTTGCCAAATGGGGAGCCGGGCAGCCAGATGCGTCTGTCCAGGATGTAGGCTGCACCACGGTGTCAAGGAACGGCTTCTGGGAAGTGACAAAGGAATGCTTCCTGAATGCTTACATTGTCTGTCAGTTCTAACGGGTTTGTGTTTCAACGTATACTTCACTCTTTCAACAACCAAATATGTCATCGACATCTAGTTTTTGTTTAGTTTTTCTAGCTCTGCGGATGTTATAGAAACAGGAAGTGTCAAACAAACTTGCTTTATTTTACATATTTTCTCATAGAAATTGACTAAATTGGCTGTCATGAAACAAAGACTACAAAGAATAAATAAAGTCGATATTAAATGTTGTTTTTATTATTACTATTATTATGACCAACATCGTAGACATACACACACGCACACAACACTCACACAACGTTGCACTTCTATATAATTTAATGATGGGCCATCCTAAGTGCGACGTCAAGTTTCCGTTGGCTCACGTCGTCAAGAGTGGGTGAGGAGTGTGAAACCTCCTCGCCAAATCCCGAGAGAATATCTGTGGAATATATCGTGTAAGCTAACTTTATGGCTGTATTTTATGCTTTGAGAATTTCCACACAGACTGCTAGAGTATCATCTCATAATCTATCTAGAAATACAAACTCAGACACGCTTCAGGCGGATGATGTATATTATAGATATTTCGAATTTTCTACGGCGGAAGCAGAGTGGCGCAGCGGAAGCGTGCTGGGCCCATAACCCAGAGGTCGATGGATCGAAACCATCCTCTGCTAGCTTTTTTTTTTTTTAATTATTATTATTTTTATTTTTTTTTTTTATTTTATATATCTTCTTCTAAAGGAAAGCAAATAACCTGTGGCAGCATATATAGGTTGTCTTTTTAGCTATATAATCAGCTGATACAGATCGATAAATTGCCACCAACTAAAATACCCTCCTACAGAGCCTAGAAATTGGTCATCTTTTAAATGTATTGTATGTTTTATTCTTACTTTACTGCTGGGAAAAAATCAGTCACAAAAGAAGAAGTGAAATAACGTTCCGAAGGAAGAGTTTATCTGGATAACGTGACAATGACAGAAAGAGGGGTATGGCTCCCTCTGCTGGCCAACCTAGTCTTGCTGACTTTACAAAGGACGGGGATTCCTTAACTTATTGAAAGGGCCCTTAATGAAGGCCCTTTAAATAATCGCCTTCATTCCCTTATTGAGAAACAAACAAAAAAAAACTTTAAAGGCTCATTTTTTGCTTTATAAACAGCAATATTCTCTTTGACAAAGAAACAGTGTTGTGCAGCAACAAGTTCAGGTTCACTCCGAAGCAAACAGAACTAACCTGAACATTTAAACAAACGTTTATACTTACTCTCCTTGTGTCCATTCGTAGCACAATCACATGTTTTACTTCTTCCCTCTTAATTCCAGTTGACTACCCAGTAAGCCAGCAGCCGGTGAGGCTTAAAACCCATTTTTAAAGCAACAGCATTCTTTTTAGCCTGGACAAGAAAATTGTTCATTTGTAAATGCATCCTAATGTCAAACGAGACCAAATGCAAATAGCTGGATTTCTGATTTAGGAATAATCAGGCTTAAGAAAAACAAAAACATCATATGTTTTCATGGGTTGCTAATTGTTTGAGTCTTTTCGTCATTCTTTTGATCCATTTGAATTGTAAAGGGGGAAGATTAAAAGTGTGAGACCACCCCGACAATGAGGCATCACTGGAGCGTTGACCAACACATATGATACGTTTTGGCGATTTTGATGATCGGACTTCGGCAAAATGTAACGTCTGCTACTGGTGTCACAAATTGGTGACTGTATAATGTTTTGATGACATTTATTCTTGTGTTTTTATGATGAAAAGCACTTTGAACTGCCTTGTTCCTGAAATGTGCTATACAAATAGCAACATGAGGGACTGGTGTACTTCACAAGATAACATGGGTCAAGTATTGAAGCAACAGTTCAAGATGTCAGCCAGGACGCTACGTTTTGGACAGTGACATTTAGGATACCTTCAAATTATCTACAACGTGACAACGAAGTAAACATTTTAGAGTCTTGATATTAAATCCCATTGAAAACATGTGGGTTTGTGTGAACAGTGCAAATCAAAAAACGGACTCAGTTACATCAGTTTCATTTGGGGTAATGGTCCAAAGTTTCAGCAAACTACTGTGAGAAGCTTATTGAAGGATTCCCAACTCATCCGACCCAAGTCATACGAATTGAAGAAAGTCATAAAGGAATCAGGTTATTAAGCAACCAGTAATAATTTGGGGGACCTGAGGATCTGGTTGCAGCTGTGTTTTTCCTTTTTAAAACTATTTTCAGCTTCAGGCTTACAATCTATCTTGCATCTTTTTTTTTTGTTTTCTTATACCGCCCTGTTCCTACACACAGCAGCTCGGAAAAAAGACCTTCAAGAAAACTGAAATTAGGGACCAACTAATGGAGGACTGTGCACTGCTCTCGTATAAAGTTTTGTCCTCTTTCGTCTTTCTGTCTCTATTTCAGTCTCCTTTAGGCCCGGCCACATAATGACAGACCTGCTGTGTATTAAAGGACCCTGCCCAGGCGTCTTCTCCCAGCCGCCTCCCTTTTCTTGGGCCCTTAAAAGCCTCCCAGACCGGGTGGTGGTGGGGGGGACCACTTCCAAACAGAGAGAGAGGCTCGCCATTCACTAAGTCAACCGTTCGGTCGCAACCAGAGTTTCTTCAACATGGATAATCATTCCTACAACTTTCCATCCGACTGCACCCCACTCACAAACTGCAAGTCGGCCCGCAAGCCGGCGGGTTCCACCGTGGTGAACATGGGCAACGCGGGGAAGAACCCTCCCCGGGACTACCTGCTCTGGTCGCTCTGCAACACCTTTTATGTCAACTTCTGCTGCCTGGGCTTCATGGCACTCATCTACTCCATCAAGGTGAGCTCAGGTCCTTTTTTTCTTGAATTCACTTGAAATTTGAACCGTTTTGAGGAGGCGTTCAAATGAGACGAGGCTTAAAATGGCACCCAGAGTAAAAAAACAAAAACAAAAAACAACCAATTCAACACCCAGAGCAGTTTGAGGTCATGAAGTTAGGTTTAGCTTCACAAACTTGTACTAAGTGGCCCCTGCCTTTGACTTTCGATCTAAATTACCTTTAACTAATGAGAAAAACCCTGAAAATGATCAATGGTTGGAGATGAGAGTGAAAGCAAACTCGAGAAGATAAGAAGACAGTTTGCTAATCGATGACATTTGATGAGAACAATTCAGCATTCCTTGTTTAATTTCTTGAAGTTGGCCATATTAGATAGACAGTTGGATGCGTTAGTAGGCGTTATATTCCCAATGCCACGCTGGGAAATAGAGCCGGATAAAAATAATCCAGGCCAGCAGTCCAGGACATGGCCGTCCTCTGTTAGCCAACCTCAAGAACCATTTTGTTTGTGCAAATGTCGACTTGAGGGCAATAAGCATTTAAAATGTCTATAAATATATTTAGATTCCCAGAGTTGTGGTATTTTGTACTCTTTTGAATCACACACAATGCAACAAAACACATTTGGCTGCACAGCATCTAGAATGTCCTTGTCTGGAAACCTGGAATGCCTTACACCACAGGAATGGAGTCAGGCAGATGTTTTACCGACAAAAACCATGTTCTGTACCTGAATCTTTTATTTTTTTTTTTTTAGGTTTCTGCTAAGCTTACCACAGAAGGGTGTGTAAACCACATGTCACTTTGCTTCTTCCCCCTCTGTCTGCATAGTTTTGAACCCCAGGCTTGTGATTGGCTCAGCACGGGAATTAAAGACAGTATCTCACAAAGTGGGGAGTTAAAAATGGCATAATTGGCATCTCCTTAATGGGCAAGTACTGTCAAGAAATTAGAGAGTGCTGGTGGAGAGGTTCAGTAACTCTGCGCTCTGATGAGTCCTAGAGGAGACACAAAGGTCACATGACTCTTTGCTTATTTTTCTCCCCCATTTCGTCCAATTATAACTACATACCATGTAATCAAGCAACTCGAAGTAGTGCATAATTGTCAACTGGAAGGAAATTGTCAAATTCAAACACTTTTCTTTACAAAAAAAAGTCCTAAAAATTCCCTTTGGATGTTCATATTCAGCTTCCTTTACTCCTTCACCCCTAAATAACTTCTGCTCTGTAAAGGGATCGGAGTTTGATAGAGAACGTTAGGGACACACAAGACTGATCAGGCATAGAGTTGTGAAGATGTTTTAAGCAGATATAAGTTGTAAAATAGTATCCCGACCTCTGAGGAGCTGCAGAGAACCACAGCTCAGGTGGAAGAATTTAAAAATATGACAACTATTGGTTGGGCCATCCATAAATCCAGCCATTATGGAGGAAAACCATTGTAGAAAGAAAAATACAAGCGTATGAACAACTGGAAAAACACCAAAACATTTGCTGAATCTGGTAGGCGTTAATCAGAGAAGCAGCCTTGCTCTGCTCTCTTTAGTTGAATTCTGGTTTGTTAGCCAGAAGGTCCGGTTGGTTTGGGGAGGTGTGAGCGCGCAATCGAACTCTGATGCCGACCAAAACAAGCTAACTCTTGTCCACCTACAGATCTAGGTCTGGGTTTGGCTGAAATGAATGTCAAATGCATATGTGAACGCCAAGTGGACCGGAGACCGCTCCAAAAGCAGGAAACTCTCCATAACAAGGGCATTCTGGGAAAAAACATCAGAAACAAATGCTTCAGTCTAGCGCTATCAGGAGAAATGGATCACGGTCTTTTGCCAAAGACAAGAAAGAAATCCTACAATCTCTAAAATCTGATGCTATCCTATTTTTGTTTACAATTTGTGTAGAAGGAAGTTGCGTTCAGTGTCTATTGTGTTGATTCATTCAGTAGTACTTGGTGCAGCGCCACCACAGGCAAGAAGGTGAACAGGTTTTTCAAGTAGTTTTTTTTCTCTTTTTACACATTTCAATGTGAAAGTGATCCCTCCAGCTGAAAATGTAACAAATGTTGCAATTTTGGTCCCCAATCAAACTGAGTCTGCCAGACTATCAGGTTTGAAAACACCCATAATGTCCATGGTGGCTCTGGAGGAGGTGCAGAGATCCAACGGTCAGGTGGCAGAAACTGTCAGGCCCTCCACAGATCTGGCCTTTATAGAATGGCTCACACTAATGTTAAAAATAACAAAAGAAGTCACGTGGCATTTAGCAGACGCAGCTAACGTGTGGAAGAAGATTCTCAAGTCAGTTGGAATCTAGGTTAAACCTGCTGGGGCAAAAGGTGAACACAGCACAAGACCCTGAACGCATCATCTTCACCTTGAGACATGGTGGTGGACGCTGCTTGCTGTGGGGATGCTTTTTCTTTAACACAGACTGTGAAGGTGGGGAGATGGATGAAGATAAACAAATGACAATCCTGTAAGAAAACATGTAAGCGGCTACAAAAGAGTGGAGACTGGGGCGGAGGTCCACCTTCCTGCAGGACAGCCACAGAAACAGACAGAAAGGGCTGTAATGGAATAACTTAGATCAGAGTAAATTCAGCCCAAAGTCCGCACTGGAGTCCGAGCCAAAGTTGGTCTACAAAGTCTTAGTCCATGGAGGCTTTAAGTTACCGTTTTCAGATTTTTAGGTGAAAAATATATTCTGTTCCACTTCATAGTAATGCATTGCTTTGTGTTGGTCTGTCATATAAAACCTCAACACATCCCAAAGATATTTGTGGCTGTGTTGTGGTAAAGTGTGAGTAAATATATATATATATGTTAAGGAGTATTTGCGAGGCACTAAATCTGATATGCTTGTGTTTGTTCAGGCCCGGGACCAGAAGACTCTCGGGAACCTGCAGCTGGCTCAGGAGTGCTCAGACAAAGCCAAGTGGTACAACATCCTGGCCGCCGGCTGGAACCTGCTGATCCCTCTGCTGGCCATCGTCCTGATCGTCCTCCTGCTCGTCCACCTCGGCTCCTCTCAGGGTTCCTTCGATTTCCTGGGAGAGGACGGTTTCCAAAACTTCCTCAAGCTGTTCAGCTGGTAGATGAAGGAGGAAAAAAATAAATAAAAAAATCTCTGATTGGATTCAGAAGACGATGACAGACGTTAGAATTAGTCAACGTCTAAATGTTTGTTTTCGACTTGTCCTATGCAGATGTGTTAAAACTTCTGCTCACAATCTGAATTAGCTGTAACACTGATAACTTATTTTAGCAGTATTAGCGTCTCTCTGCCAAAAATTAGATGAATACGAAAACGTCAAGGTGGATTTAAGCAGTATTTTTGAAACAGTGCCATGAATGTGACTTACATCTGAGCTGTTGCTAGAACGAAAAGGAAAAAAAACTTTAGAGCATGCATGATGTTTTATGTGGTGAGCCAAAGGCTGAAATGGCCTGAAAGTCAAAATGAAGGAATGAAAGGAAAACATTACAGGGACAGTTTGCATTTTTTGAAGTAAAGTAATTTAAAATTGTTATAAGTATGTGTAGTAAAAGATGTGATATCACAACAAGTTTGGTGAAGCTAGCTGTTAGCAGTGGTATGCTAATAGCTAGTCACAAAACAGCATTTTAGCTAGTTTCAGCAGGTTAGCATCCCGTCCACACGGAACAGTTTTTTTTTGTTAGTTTTTTTGCTAAGAGAAACGTTTTTAACAATTTTTGCTCTATGTCTACATGGAGATGGCGTTTTGGGCCCCCTAAATGTTTTTTTTTTTTTTTTTACATTTTCCAGAGTAAAATATTCACTCTTGTGTATTTGGACAACAAAAACACAGTTTTTTGTGAAATCTCCAACATGCTAGCCTGCAGTCTAGCCCAGGGGTGGGCACCCCTTGTCCCTGGAGGGCCGGTGTCCTGCAACTCTTAGCCGTCTCCCTGGTCCAACACACCTGAATCCAACAACTGAATCACCTCCTGAGTGCAGTCACTTTCTCCAGAGTCCTGCTAATGACCTCATTATTTGACTCAGGTTTGTTGTAGTAGAGATACATCTAAAAGTTGCAGGAGACTGGCTCTCGAGGCCTGGAGTGCCCACCCCTGGACTAGCCTGACCTATTACCTCGGACAAATCAATGGAAAATTTAGCGCCACCTACACCTAATGTTTAGCGCCACCTACAGGTCAGGAGGAGACCAGAACGAGGCTATTCTCTCTCTGGGTTTCCTTGCGGAAGGAAACATTTCTGAACCCAAGTGTTTTCGATAACAACCCGTTTTAGGAGAAAAATTGTTCCTGTATGGTCGAGATCTAAAACAACTCTAACTGAAAATGTGCATGGCTGTGGTACATGGAGCTATGCCAGAAAATATTTTCTACATTTCATAAGTTTGTCAATGTCTTCTCAGCTAGACAATGTCCATGTAATTACGCTAAAACTACATCAGCGGATACCATTGCACAAAACCTCAAGAAATCCTAAGGGTTTTTTCAGGGTCATGGCCAGTCACAAAATCCAGCTTCTCTGCTTTATTTTTGGTATTTATTGTATTTATGTGAAGTACAATTTGATCGGTTGTCGGAACAGTCTTTGGTCAGGATAGATTGAGATTGAGAACTGAAATAACAAACAAATGTGGAGCCAAAGTCTACAATGGACGATGAATTCGTTTTCATCGTCTAGCATTTCTCACATTACTTTATACATCTCTTTTCATCATTGTAGACGTTTTGTTTTTGTTGTTTGGTGCTTTGAAGACTTTTCTGTTGTATTGCCTTACTGTTTTCAATATATGCAATAAATAAATCAGACTGTATGATAGCACAGTACATCACAAAAAGACCGAAAAGAGATTTATTTGTCTTTCCGTGTTGAGATCTCCATGCAGCCGAGTTGCTTCCTGTCGCCGCCCAGCCAGCGGGAACAGGTGCCGAGAGGTGTTCCTTCGGCGGGGCCCTGCGGTTCCTGCCCGCTGCACCCACACCCAGCTTTTAAGCGATCGTTTTGGGTTTCCGTGGCCCGTCTCCCGGGTGGGTCTTGCTCCCAGCTGTGTGCTTGGCCCACTAGCATTTTGACACGCGCACACACGCAAAACATCCAGTTCTGGGAACCGTGTCGAACTTGCCCTTCGGATGAGAGGCGGAGCCGCCCGGGATGACCGCTACAGAGGCCCGCTGCGGAACGGGACGCGGTCCAAGTCTGCTGGTTCTGCTCTGAGTTTAACGAACGGCCGCTCAGACCTGAACGCGGGACATTTCAGAAAAGACAGTCTTGGCTCTAGTCGTCGCTTCCTGACTGGTCAGAGTCGCTGGACTCGCCGAAGCTAAAGTTTCAGTCCCGCAGTTTTACTGTTACATCCATGAAACAAAGAAAAGCAAATAAAGTCCAAAATTGCAGGTTTCCAATTCAATGAGGAACGTTTACAGTTTTGAGGTCAGGTTCATAACAATCAAAAAATTCCACTTTAACCATCAATCTGTATTTGTCCATCTGCCTCTTTAATCCTGCTTATGTGATGCAACACATATATATGTCAACACATAACATCCATTTCTTCCTGAAACACACACACTCAGCTGATCTGCAGTCCAGCCGCCACCCCCACGCTAAATCTCCAAGATTTTCCTTCTGCCACTCATTTCAGCGCGGCGCTCCTTCTGACGCCCTTCACATTAGTAGCTTCTCTTTTATTTATATCCGCCCAAATCACAGCCCAGGGCTTCTGGCTTTCTATTTTCCTTCTGTGGTCTGAGGCAAATGCTTTACAGATGTCTGAGGAGAAATTACAGGATAGAATTGGGCCCTACAGTAGGAGGAGGAGGAGCTTTTTTTTTTTTTTTTTTGCCCTACGGCGATGGCGAGATGTGGAAGCAGCAGAAAGCCTCGCACTTGTGTCAAACTAGACCTCTTACAAAGAAAGATGTCTCTAAAACCATCAAGACAGTTTTTGCATTTGTTGTCGATCAAAATCAAATGATAAGACAATCAAATATTCATATTCAGTGCGCTGAATCAGTTCGAACTCGTTGGAAATTGAACTGAAAATAAAACATTAAGTCTTCTCACATTTTCAGGAGAGTCCTTAAGCAGTCAATGGATGACTGATGATGGATGTTTGGAAAAGGGTAAATACCTTTTGGAGTTGTAAACAACGCAGAATGCGCGTCATGCAGAAACGTCGACTTGCTCGGATATTCGTACTCTGGAGCTTCTCTACCTTTTGTCACATCATCAGCGCCGATTTCAATGGATTTCATGTGAAGTATTAAGAAAGTATTATTTGACTGCTTGACTGTTAATAAAAAAATCAATATCATAGCAGCAATTTTTCACCAAATTTGCATGCTTGAAAAGAAGCAGAGTGATGTTTGGCACTTGAATTTAATCAGGACCAAGACAACCATGAACAACAAAGAGTTCCTTACAACACCTTAAATACCCTGCAATTAGCACCTCTGCAACTTTGTGAAATGTAATCCTTTTATATTCATTTTAAAAATGAGCTTAGATTGTTCTGCTTCACCTTTAAAGCTGCTTTGTCATTTTATACTGTACATGGATGTAAAAAACCTTCTCGGTGTTCCAGCAAGGCTCAATCATGAGGCGGAAGGAAATCAATCCATGAGGTCTCGAACATGTTTAACGGTGAAAAATCTGAAAAGTGCATTTATTCTGTTTTAACGGATATAAAATACAAATAAAATAAAATACACAGCAATTCATTAATTGGCAAGAATTAGTAGTACAGATTAATGTCGTGATGAATGCATGTTTGTGTGAGTTTCAGAGGTTTAATATGTAAACCAGGGGTCTCAAACTCCAGTCCTCAAGGGCCGCAGTCCTGCAGTTTTTAGATGTGCCACAGGTACAAAACACTGGAATGAAATGGCTTAATTACCTCCTCCTTGTGTAGATCAGTTCTCCAGAGCCTTAATTATTCTATTCAGGTGGTGCAGCAGAGCCACATCTAAAAGTTGCAGGACTGCGGCCCTCGAGGACTGGAGTTTGAGACCCCTGATGTAAACAAATAGGATCCTAAAGACCACTGGACACAGCAGGGAGACTAAAGAAGATTAACATAGGGCTATTTTGTAAAAAAAAAAAAACAACCCAAAAAGGCGTGCTGTGGTGGCGCAGGGGTGAAGCACAACCCACGTTTGGAGGCCTTAGTCCTCGACGTGGCTGTCACAGGTTCGATTCCCGGCCTGGTGACCTTTGCTGCATGTCTTCCCCTTCTCTTGTTATCCTCTTTCCTGTCAGTTAACTATCAAATAAAGGCCACTAGAGCCAAAAAATCTTTAAAAAAAAAACCCCAAAAAAACCTCTTGCTTTGACCGAACCAAAGTACCGTACATCAACTAAATATGGCACAACTGCAAACCTACCGAGACACGGTAAGAAAACATGAACCAGCGCAGCAGCACAGAGGCGCACGGTAACTCCAGAAGAGCTGCGGCTAAACTTAGAGAATCTGTCGACAAGCATCAGCGCTCCACACATCTGACCTTTATGGAAAGCGTGGGCAAGAAGAAGAACTCAGTTAGAGCCACAACACGCCTCATACAGGAAGCAGGAAGCACCTGCGAAACCAGAGCTGAACTTTCTGACCAACAGGAAAACTGGATGGATGGATGGATATTTTATATTTCTCTTCCTCTTTATTTCTCATGCTCCATGCTCCACAAATTTAATTGTAATTCCAAAATTTAAAACAAAACAAAACAAAACAAAAAAAGCCAACACAGAGCTGAGAAGTGATGGTTTTCCTGTTTTCTACCCCCATGCAGATCCGTGATTAGCCAGCAGGAGGTGCAAAGCTTCACTGAGAGATGCTCAACAACCGTGGGCACCAAACCCCATCATGCTAGCAGCCTAGCCGAGCTGCTGGTGACCGCAGACAGGACGGGTCAGTCAAAGTGAAAGCCTGTAAATATCCTCCCTTCAGTGTCCATTGAGAAGGAGAGTGCAGCCACAGCGCTGGTGGACGGGAACAACCTGCCCAGTTGTTGGAAACTTCTGGCTATTAGGAAGGACAAACAGGTTGGCATTGGCTGGGTGGTGGCGCAGGGTGGGTCCCTCGTCTTCTCTGGTTTTAATAGAGGCTGGGAAACAGAGTCAGGTTAACCATGTTCTTTAGACTTGTCCGAAAACATCTGGTTTAATGTAATAGATCAACATTCAGCGATGTATAACTGCGAAATGGAAGAGAAGTGATAGCCTTCGAAATTGTTTATAAATTAAAATCTAAAAGCAGTATCCCCATTTATCTGATATCCCTCAATAAAACACATTTTAATCTAATTGCGTTGAAAAGTTACTTTGCTCATAAATAAAGTTCACCTGCCTGTAACTTATAGTCCATATGATAGAAGAATGCAGTAGTGCATCTTTTGATATCGATCTGATACAAATAACTGGGCCAGTATCACCAATACTTACTACTAAAGTATCATATCACACTTGACTTCTATGCATTTTTGTTTTCCTTTGAATTATTTTGTTAAAAACCAGGTGAAAAAGTTTATAGGTGTCTGCAAAGTACTTTAATAATTATACATATATATATATACTCGACAAACAGAAGCAGTAGTGTCATCATGCTAGTATCGATAGGAAGCTGAAACAAACTTGGATTGATATTATCCGTGCTTTGGATAGATTCGCCCACATCTGCTGCATAAATGCGGCGGCTCTGTAAAGTCCTAAAACAGAATCATGGAAACCAAGGAACTCTGCAGCCAGGTCCGGGAGAAAGTACTGATGAAACTAGGTTATAAATCTATATTACAAGCTTTGAGCATTTCCTGGAGGACTGATCAGCCCAAAGTGTACAAATTAAGAGTATGGCACAGCAGCAAAGCTACCAAAAACAGAATCAGGAAAGCAGCCAAGGAGATTATGGTTACTCTGGAGGAGCAATGCAAACTTTATTAGTTAGATCCTCCACAAATCTGGCATTTATGGAAGCGTGGCCCTCAGCAAACAGCCAGAGCTACAATGGAGTGGTTTAAAAATATACTGAGCCATCATAGTTTAGAAGATTTGCGTTATTCTATTAAATATTTTTACCAAGAAAAAAACACCCAACTAAATTATGTATTTACTTCCCTTTGAATTGCAGACATATCTTAATAGGTTATTAGGGAAGAAAGGCAGGCAAAGAAAACACAAAATAAGTGGACGATAAGCTTATTTTATGTCACTCTTCTCTCAAAAGCTGTAACTATTGCTGGTTATTATTCAATGCAAGCCCTGAAAGAAAACATGATCGTGAGTGAGACTTCCCTCGCTCCATTAAAACTTTGTAATTCTATAACCAACACAAGTGAGGTATATTATCAGTCGTCTTAATAGTATTTCTATCGTTTCTGCAGGGTCTGTCATTTATCAAAGCCTCCCTCCTGGTGGTCCCCACACGCAGTAAAGAGGTAAGAATGTCATTTAATCTGCAGAATAAATCCATGTGAAGCTTCTGGACATCAACGACTGCAACTGAGAGGCTTTTTTCTTCTTTAGTCCTAAAGCCTTAACACAATATAGAATGCATGTCCTAGATTTGTACATTTTCTTACATATAATTCTTGTAAAAACAATGTGAAACTGTGAAACTGCACCCTGTAGGACACCAACCCACTGAGCGAGGCGGCTCCGGCCCAACACGGAGACGGCTTCGTCCTGGACACGGCCACTTCAGCGGCATCGCTCGGAAAGGTGAGAGCCGGACTTTCAAGTTCAGGTTTGTTGAAAAAGAGAGCAACACTTTAGTACCGGAAAACCTCGTTTTGAAGAGAATCCCAGCTCAGTTAATCAACCTTTTGATACAGTTAACATTTATTTATACCTGCTAGTGGTATAAATAAAGCAGTGGTCCGGTTAATGTCAAATTAGGTGTCGCATTTGAAATTAAACCAAATGTGTTAAATATACGAGGCGATCCGATCCCTGATGGACGGGGCTGTGACCCGGAGGGACACGTAACAACGGACCCAAAGAGTGTGGTGACCGGAGGAGGACTGGTCCCCATTGGTGGCAGTGAAGCCACAGGTTGGAGAATATGACAGAAATTAAAATCAACATTAATTTTACTTTAGTCTTTCTCCAATTCCACAATTCTGTAAACAGTAAATTATCATTCAATGAATATAACTTGTTAATTTGGATGCAGAACAAACATCGAAAATACATTTTAGTATCATGCAAATTAGAAACAGACGCAGTTGGGCGTAATGTGTGTAGATTATTTTCTGGATTATTTTCTGTTGCTGAAATTGGGCTTTGAAACTGAATTACATCACTTGCACATGAACAACCTTTGCATTTTTATCATCACAGTATTTACAATCAAATCTAAGACTGTAATATCTAAAACTAAACAAAATCACCACGGGGTGTAGTTCACACTCCGACCTCTAGATGGCAGAAAAGTCCTTCCAATGGGACTCTTGATACTTGCTCCATAGCTGGATTAAGACCACAAAGTGATTGAGGCAGATTCAAATTAACAATAAAACAATATCAGGTCATGAAGCACTTTAACCTAGAACCAAAGCAGAAGGTTCTAGGTATTCTAGACATTGTTTTTCTATGCCACTTACAGGGTTCAGCTTTGTGTCCCTGCCTTTCCTTTAGGTCCTTATGTCGTTACTGGTTTAATAATTTACACTGCAAAATTTTATGTATTTATTCCATTATTAAACTCCCAAATTATTTCTTTTTTTAAATCATACACACAATCCCAGATGTGCTGATGGCACTAAGGGTTAAATCTAGCTGTACTTTGAATTTTACAACTGCACAAATATTTACATATATTTAGTATGCACCTATGCTTCTCATAAATCCATGCGATTTATGAGATTTATGCATCTTGGCATAAATTCTCCATTAAACATATATATTTTTTCTTTAATAAATATCTTTACTTTTAGAAATGATGATCAAACTGTAATTTTGATGTAAAAAGAAATGGGCTGTATTGTACATACCTTGTCTGTTGTAACTTACGATTAGTTTATTTCTCAGTTTTGTTCAGAAAGCTACACGATAAAGACTCAGCTCTCCAAATCTTAGTCCCAGGTTTGGTTAACCTGTTAGAGAGTCATATTTACCGTGGCTCATTTGTTGACTGTGGGTGGCTGCAAACGTTTTGGTGTTGGAATGTCGGTGGAGATCTTTTGTGGGATCCTGGCTGCAGCCCAGTACAACAAATACGTCCGCATATGGAGAGTCACCGACCGCGTCGCCGACCTTTATATCCGTTTTCACTTTTGACTTAGAAATATAGAAACATGCAAGTCATTTACACTCCTTCGTTTGTTGGTAATCGAGGTACCAACTAGTTTTCTCCAGTGTCGTTTGTAAAATCCTCTTTAAGAGTAAACAGCAGACCGAGTGCTGCCGAGGTCAGAGTGCCGAAGGCCATTTTAGCAAAAACAGAAGCACAATGAAAGTGGTAAAATACAGTAAAACCCACGGAGAAGCTCTTATAACAGGGACTACGTCGTATCATTCGGTAGTTATAAATCGATTGTGGGATTCCTCTAGGATTCGTTCTGAGCCCACTCACAGTTAACATGATTGATTTCTCCCTGGTCAAATTATTGAAAACATATTTATGCTGAAATCACAGCTTTTTATTTGCGTCGTCGCCTGACCTGAGTCCACCCTGATCAGTGAGTCAGTCCCTCCGCAACACCAGTGAGTGGATGAGTCAGACGTTCCTCCAATTTATTGCAAATAGGTCAGAAGTCGTCGTGTTTGGTCCGAGGAATGCAAGGACTGAAAGAAGCTCTCTGTTTTAAACTTTAACAACCACTAACTATCGTCTTAAAACACTGCCTTGAAAATGAGATTCCTGTTGAAATGGGAACAACTGAAAAGCTGTCTTTAGTGGTCTGTTAGAGAAAAATAAGTAAAACAACAAACGAGGCAGCTCCTCCGTGATGCTGCTGTCAGAGTCCTGTTGTATTTTCAAAATGGTGGCGTTAGACCAAAGTTCATTACTGATTTGATTTGGCTACTTTTTCAGTGTTTCCAGGACCAGATCAGCATTTAGTTTCTATGCCTTTTGCTCTGAACTGACAGCAGTTTTTTATTTTTATTTTTATTTTTTATGATCGAACAACCTGACTAATGAACTGTTTGCCTATTTGAAGAATTAAATAAAAGACAAAATTTGGATTTAAATGAAAATTAAACTACAATTTAATTTTGGATTAAAATTTTGTTTTTGGATTGTACAGCACTTTGTATCAACTGTGGTTGTTTTAAAGTGCTTTATAAATAAAGCTGGTATGGTATGGTATGGTAAAATTTTCAAACTTGTCTATCAGTAATTGTTACAATAATATGCAACATGCTTTACATACCAGGGTCTATTTTGAACACTTTCTTAATTTCTCTTTTTCTATCCAAGACATATCCAAATGTCTTTTTTAAATGAACATGTTTCCTTGCCTTGCAATGTTGTTACAAATTAAGTCTAATTTAAACTCTACCAATAAAATCACTCAAGAAACTCAAGCAGTAACTCCATTAGAAGCCATTTTTTCTCTGAGAGGAATCCTTACCCCTTTTGTGATGAAATTAGTCAGTTCGACTTCCACCGTGTAGCTGTGGGTCACATCGTCTACTGACTCAGTTGTGCAGAGCTTTCTGTGTGGCCTTTGCATTTCCTCCGTCTCCATTTACAGGTTTTGTCCTGCTGCCTAAACACATGCATGTTGTGTTGATTTGGACGCGACAGATGAAAAAATGAGTTTGAAGGAGCGTTGCTGCTGTTGGCTGAATTAAATTAATTCACGGATGAATAGAAATGGGCGAATTTTAAAAAGTTGTAATGTGGGGAAAAAATTACATTTTGCAAGAAGAGGACAAACAGATTTAAAAGTAAACAACTAAGGATCACACAGTTAATCTCAGTTCTGTAGTTTTGGTGGTGAACGTGAGTTAAGATTACTCGTGTTATTAACGGAGCCGCTCATTTCCTGTTACGGAAACATTTTAGTCTTACTGAAAATATACAGGAACTACTAGTAGGGTGCATAAAATTATATAGCTCAGATAAATGTGTGTATTTAATGGCAGGGTGTTCTGCTTTTCTAAGTCTATTTCACTTAAAGGCTGTAAACATCTTGTACAAATTTTGAAATAAAAATGTTTCTAAGTATTTGGGTTTTCATTGATCATTCCCCAAAATTTCCCCCTTGTGAATAAGAAACATTATCATTAAGAAACTACAAAAGTTGAGACGTTTAATCTAATATTCATTAAATGTTTCATTACAATTTAAATGAAGCTGCGTGTTAAATATAATGTCTGACATGTTGGACTTTTCCACAAACGTGTGGAAAAGTTCAAGAACAAACTTCAATGTTTCTTAATGCCATTTTATGTTAGAGGCCAACATAAACCCATTCATAACTTAAATAAAAGAAAAATGATCATGGTTTTCAAAATCTGACCTTGAAAAGTGAAACATATATTTGGTTTGTTTATGAAAAAACACATATTGAGGGATAAAAGAAGGGCTGAATGCAAAGCACTCCAAACCAGATTTTTATGTCTACAAATGTTTTGACAGCAGCGTGTTATTTTTATTTCACATAATAATTGGGCATTATTTTTCATTGTTCGGTCACATATAGTTACAATAATAATAAAAAAGAATTGTACCACTTTTCATTAATGAAATTATTCAAATATAAGATCTCACAAAATGATTTTTCAAATGTTAATTTCACTTTTACAAAACATTTTTATCTGTTTTGTCATGAGGAAATGTGCTTTACCTTTCAAACTTGCTTGAAAAATTCCTAACTTTCTTTTTGAGCTTCTTCATGTTCACTTAAATAATCCTCATTTTGGATTCTTGCTATAACTTTATTTTAAAAAAATGACTTATGGTTGAGAAATATTTGGATGATGTGTGTAAGCTGAAAACAAAAAGTGTAATAATTTCATCTGAATTTATGCGGTAGGTGGAGAATAAATCTTTGGGAATAAATCATCCTTTCATGTTTTTGTTTATCTTTACTCCATCTATCATAATCATAAACTTCTTGCAACGTTTTTTGGTTATTTTTCCAGTATAGATTATTATCAGTTTACAGATAAAGAGCCTGTTGATAACTTCATAAACGGGCCTCCAGAACCATGAAGGAAAAGTCAGACTCCACCTTCACAGATGTCTAGATTACAATCTTAATCTGCCATGCCAAAAGTTCTGGCACTGTATTCGGGACCCTGCATGTCCAGCTCACACTCTAGTGGTTGCAAACAAAAGATGAGAAATCAACAAATCAATGGGCTTTAAATCCCACCAGGGGGAGGAGGTGGGGACGGAGTGCTGTGGGAGTGGGACCAGTGAGTTTTGGGCTAGTGAGTGGGATGGGGGGGCCAATAGGAAAATTAAGAAGCCAGTTCAAACAGTTGTTGTACGAGGCAGACTTAAGAGGTGTGTCTGTGTGTGGAGGGGTGGATGTTTGGATGGATGCTGGGGGTCTAAACTGCCCTGGCCTTGGCCTGGTGCCCTTGTGCGGATTAAACCGGGCCCCTAAGAGCCCAGGGAGCACCGCCGCTGGCTGGGATTAAGCAGATTCTAACAGGTGTTTTCTTTTGTGACGCTAACGGGGGACCAGTCCATCACTCGCTCAAAAGAGGCAGACATGTTTGTGTATGAATTGGATAATCTTTAGTTTGTGCTTTATTAGCCTTAAAAGACCCAAGTCTCAAATGTCTGCCTGGATATTTTTGGTTATTTTAATTCTACACAGTTCTTTAAATGTCCTTTGAGTTAATATATTTGCCCATTTACCCATAACAACTGGAACTTTCCATATTTAGCCAGTTATTTTTGCAATTTATCCTCTATTAAAACAGAGTTTCCTCAGATTAATTTCACTCCCTACTACAGTGGGGGGGAATTACTGCAATAACCCGACATTGGTTGGAAAGCGCAATGTCTCCCCTTTGGAAACTGTTTTAATTTGTAAGATCATCGGACTTTAGGAACATGTAGATCTGCATATCATCGGCGTAGCATTGATGGGACGGTTACATTTTTTACATGAGGTTATCCAAGGGATTTATACAGAAAAAGAAGAGAAAAGATCCAAGCACTGGACTTTGCGTCACACCTTCCAGTTTGAACCAGTTCAACAGAAGAAGATTCAATGGAAATTTTTCTGATGGTTCAAGCATTAAAGTTTCACCCCAGTCTAAATGCTGTTGGTGAATTGAGGAAAGTTTGTCTTTCGTATAGCGTTGATGAAAAGCTGAGGGCAGTACCCGCCAAAATGGTGAATTTCTGTTTGCAAAGTTGAGGAAAGCAAAGACGCCGTTGCAGAAGAGAAGCACTTTTTCATTATATCTGACCTGCCTGGATCAGAAATTTGCATTTTAGGTCCTGAGAAGTAGAAATTTAGTTTTAAAGCACAGAATCCTTCTACCTGTGAGAGATGTGAAAACGCTCCTCGTAATCTCCTTTGGGGAGTGGATTTGCGTACATATGCGTGTAACGACAGACAGGAGGGAGGAGTGGCGATCGGGAGAGCTCTAAAAGCCTCTGCTGCTCTCATGCTGAGTCTTTAATGAAGTGAAACGGCTGCCCGGTCAGTTCCTCCCAGCTGTTGTCCCCACAAAGCCAAGACATTTGCCCTTGGCTCTTTGTCCCCGCTCGGGCTGCCGTACCTCCAAATGACCCGCAGAAACACGTCGGAATAAAAGCAACGCATCTGCTGCGCTGTTGACTCCAACTGCTCAGGAATGCAACCGGGTCTCCATCTGCTGACCCCCGGATCAGGACCGAAGCCGGTGCCGGTAGTTGTCGACAGTGGAAGAAAAAACAAGGACTGGCTGCTGTTTAAAGCCAAAAACGAGAATACGCTAGAAGAGATCGATAGCAGACGAAAAGCATCATGTTTATCTCATCGCATGTTCCAAGATAATAACTTCAAGTCCAAGTTTTATCCATCTTGAATTTATTTGAATAAGTTTCCTCCTCGCAGAAAACAGAATGAAGATGTTATAAAACGGCTATCTTCTATATTCTTATAGTATATTCCATCGATTGATTCCAGGTTTTGGGAAAGTGTTGCTTACCTCCAGCAATCACTGGGTTGCCAGTCCATCACAGGGCAACACAAACAAACATAGCACCACTGCCACCCAAGATAAAAGTAGGGACTGCTAGATTTTCAGCTCCAATTATTATGTTTTTCTTTTTCAGATGAAGTTGAAGATCAAGATATGACAATTTGTCCCTTTAGGAGGAAAAATTCTGATGAAATGTTGTTTAAGAATAGTAGCATGGAAATCTAGCAAACTGGCACCCTACCAAGTAATTTAAAAGTGCTTAAACTTTGCATGTCAATCTATAGATTCTGTGACCTCTACCAGAGAGGTCACAAGATCCAGACTGTATCAAATGGCTGCACATAAAAAAAAACCCAACAGTGTAAAATCATATCAGAAAAACATTGGAAGTGGAAAACATGTTTAAATTCACAGAAACGTTTGCAGACAGTCAAATAAAATGTTAACGTTTTTACAGCAACAATATATTTGTATGCACCAAATTTATGTCTAAACTACAAATGTTGGTAAAAACAGAAAAATACTGAAATAGAACAAAACAATTCTGCCAATAAGACATTGTAACGCTGGAAAAACTGATTTTTCCAGTTGTTTTTTAAAAATATTGAATTCTAATTGAATTCAATTACTTTTGGTCTGTACTGTTGGTCACGTCATGGCCTTATGCTGCACTTTCTACATGATCAGATTCGGTTAGTTTTGGTTTGTTTTAGTTTTGTTGCACAATTTTTGGTAGACTTAACAAATTGTTAATGTAATCCAGCTGTGATTTCATTCACTGTAAAATAATTTACATATTTACAGCTGCCAGAGTTTTCCTGTGAAAACCTTTTTGCGCTGCCCGGACGCGGCACGCTCAAACCAAACTTCCAACATATTCTGGAATCACCGAAACTGAGTCTGTGCCTTTCTGAAGCTTTAGTTCGATATCTTGAGCCTAGCTGCTTCTTCTTGCCTCATCTTACAACAAACGTTTGACAGTCGGTATCTGCCTGAAGCTTCCCTCATGCAGTCAAGCTAAAAAGTCAACCAAATGAAATTCAATCAACACGAAGCGCATCTTCCTTTTTGGGGTCACCTGGAGTGACAGATTGGATTTCTCCTGTGTGGTCTGCACACGCCCTGAAGGAGCGCCTCCGCCTGCCACCTACACCCACGTGTCAACAGAGCTGAGCTGCTGGCCTCTGCCTCAGTGTGAGGTCTTAACGACACTTTGAAACGTTGTCCTGTGTTGTTCGTCTGGGAATGATTTGCTCTCTGCTCGAACGCTGGATTTCCATGAAATGAGCTGTTTTCACTATAATGTATTTCTGAATGGAATACAGTGAAGTAGATGAAGACGGATTAAGGCAACATTTACTCTACTCAAAATGCTGCAGCGCTTCTGCGTGTAGAAACAGGTTTTGTTTTGCACCCTTCAAATGATAATCATCTGCAGTTTTCGCATTTGCATTCACATTGCCTGAACAAATGCACAACATGAAAAAGTGCAAAAGTGCAAACTAAAAAACATTAAAAAATGAAAAAAAGAGAGAGACACAATGTTGCATCTGTTGTGAAGATCAGATGCATCTCCACCAAAATGTCTAATAAATTCATATGATTGAATTAATGTAATATGCCAGTTAAAGATGACTTGTAAATAATAACAAAATATAGATTTTTGTTTTTACAATAATTTCATAATATGTCAGTGATTTATTATACATAAAATAAATGTTGAAGTCATTACTTAACAATATCGCAGATGATTTTAAGCCTTTAAAAAATTACACAAAATTATTTCAGCATTTAAAAAAAAAACCATCACTTTAGATTTTCTTTGCTACAGTTCACCGTCCCAAAATGAGGCGCGGCCTTTTAAAATTATTTCTAAATTACTTGCACAGTTTAATACCTAATAAATGTCTGCTTCATGCATGTATGTAGCGCATTTCAATCTATATTTAAGTTATTGCGTCACTTTGCAGTCGCAATGACGACGGCGTTTCATAGCGTCACATTGTTTGCCTACCAGTCTGAACTCCAGCACCTCCCGGGGTTAAATGGTTCCACTGGTGCTTCCTGGGAATAGTCGTCCACGGTGGAGATTTCCTCACTCTCCTGGCCTCAGGAAGTGGAGCCACCAGAGCAGCGCAGCGCCGGGACCTCCGGCCACACAGTGGGATCTGTGTGTGGGGTCAACAGGATCCCGCCGTGCGTCCACAACTGTCAAGTTAAAAATGACCAATGCAAAAACAGTTCTGAATGCAATACTTAACACTTAGCGAAACCTACTGATTTCTGCACAGACAAAAAATCTGCAAATCGTTTCCAGGCTAGGAGATTGATGCAAGTTATTGTTTTAACCTTCTTACTCAGCCAAACAGTAAAAGTTACTGTTTGTTTGCGGGGCTCCTGAACGAAGGGCCAAAATCACCGAGGTGAAAGCACTCAGGGGCCAACATTTTCCTTTCTTCCCCCCTTAAAAGTCCCAAAATATTATGGTGAATTGTTTCTGTTTTACCTGCACAGCAACAAATAAAACATGTAACGTTTTAGCGTTTACAGTCACTTGCCAGTTTGGACTCATTATTTTACATTTTGTAAGTCTTTAAAATGAATGTTCTTCCATGAACTTTGCTGTTTTTAGCCAGATGTCGTGGATCGCTGGACGTTTTTATGAGATAAAAATAAAAGCAAAAAAAGATCTTTGTGTTGTATTTGACATTTTCAGTGAGAAGATATGAACTTGCCATTATATGAATAGTTACAGAAAGTGCTGGAAGACCACATTTGTGCCACAAATGGCCCCCCGGGGCCGTGCTTCGGATCACATTAAAATGAAAACAAAACGTCTCTAATGATCAATTAGTGGTTTGTGTTGTTGTTTTAGTTTTCTATTTTAAGACCATTTTAATTTATCCGCATCATTTTTTTTTCTTGATCTGTTTTAAGCATTTCACCATGAACAGTCTGGTAAAAATAAATGAGTAATTCTTTAACGGTGGACAAGGGCCCCATTCTAAGAGCCACAAATGGGCCCAAGGATGGTTCTGCACCAAAAGCAGCCATAAAATAATTATGGAAGACTTTGACTTCTTCCTTTGCGCTGCAGGTTTTTCACCGCCATCGATGAGCTCCTGATTGGTGGACGGAGAGCCGTCCTCCATTTGTCAACCGGCTGGTGATCGGTTCCTCTTCCTCTGAGCGCCGAATTGACTCATTTACGTCAATACCTCCATGACTTGAAAAATCAAAGATAATCTCGTCTAATCTCTACGCTTTAAACCGAGAAGAGTGGAGGATTAAAGAGGATTATACTTAACAAAAATCAGACTTTAACCAGCACAGCTGCGTGTAAAAAGCGAGACGTTTTAAGAGGCTGTAAAACAGACTTGTTCAGCTCCATCTCTGGCTCTCTCTGAGGTATTTTTGACTCTCCGGGTTCGCAAATTTGAAAATAAAGCAAACCCTTTGTTTGTGCTCAGAGTTTGTATTCTTGCCTGAAAACAAAGCAGAAGCAACAAAAGTGACTGACAGGTGAAACACTACTGTGAATCAACAGGATCCATTCAGAGCAATAAAGCTTTTGATCATCAGAGCAACAGATTCTTCCTCCAACTTAATCCTGTTTTCCTTTGTGCTTTGATGTCTGTAAGGTTCGTTTCCTTTAAATACAGGTGTTTTTTTGTTTCATGTTTCATTGCGACTTCCTTTATTTCTTCGCTCACGACAAAAAGGCGTCTTCAGGAAAACGCCAGCGCACGGAAACAGAGGGGACGCCGCTCCCCAGCTGCCGCTGCCGCTGTTCTGTTCTGTTCGCAGCCATCAGTGAGCTGCTGAGGTGTGACTGCAGAGGCAGGTGACTGCAGCTCGTCCTCCTCCACGGCTGCACCGTCCGTGTTGGTCCAGAGCTCCCAGTTCGGAAGTGATTAATGGGTCCAGCTGATTGTGCAGAGAGGGAGAACCTGGTCTGGGAGAAAACCGAGCCAAAGAACTCCCCGACTCCCAAAACCCGTTCAAAACCGTCTCTAATCAGTCAGAGGGCTGCTGGGTTTGTTTTTAGAGATTGTTGCGGCTTAAAATGATTGATTTTGCAGCACCTTTTATATATATATCTATATTTTTTTTTCCACACCATTTTTCTTACAAAAAAGTTGATTTTAGAATAGCTTATATTTAAGGTTCATATTTTTTTTGTTTTTTCCCAGCAGGGGGTCCCACCAAGAAAACCTGGTTCACAAACTTTGAACCAGGTGACGCTCATATAGGTTTTGGGTATATTTACAGAGTTTTTTCATCAAATGCTAAATTTATATTTTTTGGACAGTTTTGGATTTTTTACTGCCCTGATTGTTATACAATTAAATGTTATAGCTGAGCGTCACATTCTTTCATCTTGCAGGTTGCAGTGGATTTGCATTAATAGTTGGAGGAACCATCGAATGTATTAAATGGCAAAAGTGTCGATTAAACCGTATTACTTAATCTCTAAGTAATATATCACAATATGTATAACTCCTGATTTATTCTGTAACTGAGTAACCGAATATATTAACATATATTTTAAGAGACGTCTGGGTAAATAATAGCTGTTAGAGAGCGAGACTTTGAGCAGAAAACAGGAAGGCTGAACATTGAACCTATTTTATCCTCTTCAGTGTTTGGTTTCTGATTTGGAAATGTTTGATTTGTCGTGTGAATATCTTTGAATTAAGGATCTGCGTTTACAATAGTTTGGCTATTGCTGATAATAGCCAAACTTACTACATTAATAACTAAAATATAATTACCAGGCTTTTTTAAAACGTTGATGCTGTAGCCTTAAAAATAAGGGTTAATGTTTTACAGTGACTGCTTTTTCTTACAGAGGGTGTGATGTCACTTCTGCTCTTTATATGAATAATTAATGAAGGTAGTAATTAGGGAGGCATGAAAAAAAAAGTTTGAAAGCTGTTCTTAAATTTTCTAATGTCACAGTTTTTCAGGATAAACCCGAATCAGATAAAAGTTTTAAGAGAACAGAGACTAATAATTAGCCATAAAGTATAAAGTTCTGATCTGTGGAAATATTTATATTGTGGATATTTGCCCCTATGCTGTTAGAAAATAAATACATATATATATATATATATATGTAGACTTCAAAAGTCCCTTTTAAAAAAATGTCACACTTCATCTGCTCTAATACATTTTTAGCAACTTTAATTAGGCCCGAGCAGCAAAGCGCTGCGAAGGCCTATTGTTTTCATACTGTTTCTTATTAGGCCCGAGCAGCAAAGCGCTGCGAAGGCCTATTGTTTTTGTACTGTTTATTAGGCCCGAGCAGCAAAGCGCTGCGAAGGCCTATTGTATCTGTACTGTTTATTATTATTATTATTATTCTTCCACCCAAATGAATTGCCTTTTTGGAGGCTTTATCATATTCAAAAACTCACCAAATTTGGCGGGCGCATAGAGACTGTTTAAAATTTACGTATTTTAAAGTCGACGCAAAAATCTAAAAAAAAATGGCTCAACAGCGCCAACTAGCAATTTTCAAAGGACCCTTTGCTATTCACTTACTTCGTCGTAGAGACTTGAAATTTGGTACAGTTGTAGAGCTCCCCAAGATGCTCAGAATTTACAATTATTGTTATAGTCCAACTATCACAGGAAGTCGGCCATTTTGGATGGAAGGTCACATTTTGACCCCATTTTGGCCGTTTACAGCATTGGTATTTGATCGAACTCCTCCTAGGGATTTTGAGTGATTGGCTTCAAACTTGGTGAGTCTGATCAGAAGGCATGGGCGATTCAAAGTTATCAAAATGGTGAGTTTTTGAGCATGTTGAAGGGGGGATAGCAGGGGTCAAAGTTCACCGACTCGCCACGAAACTCTAAACAGTTATAACTCCTACACTAAAACTCTCAGAGGAACCAAACTTTCAGTGATTGAGCATCATGGGTTGACCTAAAATACCCTGGGGTCAAATGATGACATCACTAAGGCCACGCCCCCTGAGAACAGGAAGTGTCATATTTTACTGGGAACGGTCCCTATATTACACCTTTGACCTAATCAACATGAAACTGTGTTAATAGACAGGAAACATGTTGCTGTATTGAAGATTCCAGCCCCGACCGGCTTTGATGGAGCAGGTGGGCGTGGCGGCGTGGCGAAGTGACCTCTAACGCCGCTGTCATACGTTTGGCTCTGAATTCCACAGTTTTGGGCCAAACTTCTCCAAACTCACTAGGATGGATCTTTATCCACCCCAACACAGGAATCCATAATAAAATTTGGTGGGCGTGGCCTAAGTTCTTTATGGCGCCCCCTAGAATATTTAAAATGATCAGCCATGAGCCATGCTATAACCTATAATTACGAAACTTCTTATACATCTGGATATTGTCCTGATGTACATAAATGTCTTTTGGAGCCATGGTCTAAACTAAACAGGAAGTCGGCCATTTTGGAATGAAGTTCCAAAATTGACCCCATTTTTGATGTTTACAGCCTTCGTATTTGATCGAACTCCTCCTACAGTTTTTCAGATACAGACTTCAAAATCGCTCAGCACACACTTGAGGCATCAAAGGTGAAAAGTTATCAAAGGAATTCTCGTACTTCAAAGTATGTGGGCGTGGCTATGTGTCAAACTTTGACTATTTTCCGTGAAACATAAAACTCTTATAACTCCTACACTAAAACTGTCAGAGGAAGCAAACTTTCAGTGATTGATCATCATGGGTTGACCTAAAAGACCCTGTGGTCAAATGATGACATCACTAAGGCCACGCCCCCTCAGAACAGGAAGTGTCATGTTTTACTGGGAACGGTCACTATCTTACACCTTTGAACTAATCAACTTGAAACTTTTTCCATAGACAGAAAACATGTTGCTGTATTGAAGATTCCAGCCCCGACCGGCTTGGATGGAGCAGGTGGGCGTGGCGGCGTGCCAAAGTGACCTCTAACGCCGCTGTCATTCGTTTGGCTCTGATTTCCACAGTTTTGGGCCGAGCTGTTCCAAACTCACTAGGATGGATCCTTATTCAACCCCTGAAAGAAATCCATAATAAACTTTGGTGGGCGTGGCCTAATGTATTTATGGCGCCCCCTAGAAAATTTTAAATGATCAGCCCCAAGCCATGCTTTAACCTAGAATTACTAAACTTGGTACATATGTGTATTCTTTCAGGACGAACAAAAAAGTCTCTTGGAGCCATGTTCTAAATTCAACAGGTTTTCTGTTAATTTTGATTCAAGTTCACTGTTTAGAAAAAAATATGTGTAATTCCCTTTAAGGCCTCTTGGTGTCACTGTTACTCCACACATGAATGTGGTAACCTTTAAAGAGCTCAAATGTTTTAAAATATAATTTGACTCCACTGCGCCCCCTAAGTGAATCCATCAGCTATATCTTTAAATGGACCGATCTGCACCAGATTTTTGTGAGTCGTTGGGGAGCGCTGAACGATTCACGTGTCTTCTGGCGATCGGGGAAGGTTGAGCTCCAGTGAGCGGCGCTCTGGAACGTGAGAGCTTCGCGGTTGAACTCCGTGGCCAGTGAGCGAGCAGGCTGCGAGGGTCGGTGGTTGCTGCTTTAATTAGGCCCGAGCAGCAAAGCGCGCTATGTAGCTTATTAGGCCGAGCAGCAAAGCGCTGAAGGCTGTTTTGTACTGTTTATTATTTTTTTTATTTTTCTGCCCCCCCAAAGAGGGGCCTTTTTGGAGGCTTTATCATATTCAAAAACTCACCAAACTTGGCGGACACATAGAGACTGTTTAAAATTTACGTATTTTAAGGTCGTCGCAAAAATCGCCAAAAAAACCGCTCAACGGCGCCACCTAGAAATTTTCAAAAGACCCAAACCAATCACTTTACTTTATCGTAGAGACTTGAAATTTGGTACAGTTGTAGAGCTCCCCAAGACGCTCAGAATTTACAATTATTGTCATAGTCCAAGTATCACAGGAAGTCGGCCATTTTGGATCGAAGGTCACATTTTGACCCGATTTTTGCCGTTTACACCCTTCGTATTTGATCGAACTCCTCCTAGGGATTTCGATTGATCGGCTTCAAACTCGGTCAGTCTGATCATAAGGCATGGCCGATTAAAAGTTATCAAAACGGTGACTTTTTGAGTATGCTGAAGGGGGGCTAGCGGGGGTCAAAGTTCACCAACTCGCCACGAAACTCTAAACAGTTATAAATCCTACACTAAAACTCTCAGAGGAACCAAACTTTCAGTGATTGAGCATCATGGGTTGACCTAAAATACCCTGGGGTCAAATGATGACATCACTAAGGCCACGCCCCCTGAGAACAGGAAGTGTCATGTTTTACTGGGAACGGTCCCTATATTACACCTTTGAACTAATCAACATGAAACTGTGTTAACAGACAGGAAACATGTGGCTCTATAAAGGGATTCCAGCCCGACCGGCTTTGATGGAGCAGGTGGGCGTGGCGGCGCATGAAGTGACCTCTAACGCCGCTGTCATCGCTTGGCTCTGAATTCCACAGTTTTGGGCCAAACTTCTCCAAACTCACTAGGATGGATCTTTATCCACCCCAAGACAGGAATCCATAATAAAATTTGGTGGGCGTGGCCTAATTTCACTATAGCGCCCCTAGAAAATTTTAAATGACCGCCCAAGCCATGCTTTAACCTATAATTACAAAACTTCTTACACATCTGTATATTGTCCTGATGTACAAAAAGTCTCTTGGATCCATGGTCTCAACTCAACAGGAAGTCGGCCATTTTGGAATAAAGTTCCAAAATTGACCCCATTTTGATGTTTACAGCCTTTGTATTTGATCGAACTCCTCCTACAGTTTTTCTGATACAGACTTCAAAATCGCTCAGCACACACTTGAGGCATGAAAGGTGAAAAGTTATCAAAGGAATTGTCGTACTTCAAAGTATGTGGGCGTGGCTATGTGTCAAACTTTGACTATTCGCCATGAAACATAAAACTCTTATAACTCCTACAGTAAAACTCTCAGAGGAACCAAACTTTCAGTGATTGATCATCATGGGTTGACCCAAAGACCCTGTGGTCAAATGATGACATCACTCAGGCCACGCCCCCTGAGAACAGGAAGTGTCATGTTTTACTGGGAACGGTCGCTATCTTACACCTTTGACCTAATCAACTTGAAAGTTTTTCCAGACACAGAAGACTTTCTGGTGTATTTTGGATTCCAGCCCGACCGGCTTTGATGGAGCAGGTGGGCGTGGCGGCATGTCAAGTGACCTTTACTACCGGGTCTGATAAAATACAATATCAGACCCGAGCATATGGATTTAATCCAGTGCAAACTCACTTAAAATGATAAGGTGATGACATCTGTCAATGCTGGTTGAACAGTGTTGGCGTGGCCAAATGGCGAATATCAGACCCTCGCCATATTCATACGATTGTCTTTAAATCACACATGGATGAGCCGATTGGAACCAAACTTGAAATGTAAGACCTGTGGTAACCTTTAAAGAGCTCAAAAGTTTTGAAATGTAATTTGACTCCACTGCGCCCCCTAGGTTAATCCATCAGCTATATCTCCGCCGTAAATGGACCGAGCGCCAGATTTTTGTGAGTGTGTCGCGTCTGGCGGGCGATCGGGCGGGGAAGGTTCGTGACAGCTCCTGCTGCGGCGAGCGGGCGCCGGTGCGAGAGCTTTCGCGGCGGCTGGAACTCCGCGGTGGCCAGTGAGCCGGAGCGGCGCTTGCTGCGAGGGCCGCACGACGCTGCTCCGCAGCTTTAATTCTTCTTCTTATTATTCTGCCCCCCAAAAGAGGGGCCTTTTTGGGGGATTTATCATATTCAAAAACTCACCAAACTTGGCGGAAGCATAGAGACTGGTGAAAAATTTTGAATTTTAAGGTCGTCGCAAAAATCGCACAAAAAATGGCTCAACAGCGCCACCTAGCAATTTTCAAAAGACCCTTTGCTATTCACTTACTTTGTCGTAGAGACTTGAAATTTGGTACAGTTGTAGAGCTCCCCAAGACGCTCAGAATTTACAATTATTGTCATAGTCCAAGTATCACAGGAAGTCGGCCATTTTGGATCGAAGGTCACATTTTGACCCGATTTTTGCCGTTTACACCCTTCGTATTTGATCGAACTCCTCCTAGGGATTTCGATTGATCGGCTTCAAACTCGGTCAGTCTGATCATAAGGCATGGCCGATTAAAAGTTATCAAAACGGTGACTTTTTGAGTATGCTGAAGGGGGGCTAGCAGGGGTCAAAGTTCACCAACTCGCCACAAAACTCTAAACAGTTATAACTCCTACACTAAAACTCTCAGAGGAACCAAACTTTCAGTGATTGAGCATCATGGGTTGACCTAAAATACCCTGGGGTCAAATGATGACATCACTAAGGCCACGCCCCCTGAGAACAGGAAGTGTCATATTTTACTGGGAACGGTCCCTATATTACACCTTTGACCTAATCAACATGAAACTATGTTAATAGACAGGAAACATGTTGCTGTATTGAAGATTCCAGCCCGACCGGCTTTGATGGAGCAGGTGGGCGTGGCGGCGAAGTGACCTCTAATGCCGCTGTCATACGTTTGGCTCTGAATTCCACAGTTTTGGGCCAAACTTCTCCAAACTCACTAGGATGGATCTTTATCCACCCCAAGACAGGAATCCATAATAAAATTTGGTGGGCGTGGCCTAATTTCTCTATAGCGCCCCTAGAAAATTTAAATGATCAGCCCGAGCCATGGTTTAACCTAGAATTATGAAACTTCTTACACATTTGTATCTTGTCAGGACGTACTAAAAAGTCTCTGGGAGCCATGGTCTCAACCCAACAGGAAGTCGGCCATTTTGGAATAAAGTTCCAAAATTGACCCCATTTTTGATGTTTACAGCCTTTGTATTTGATCGAACTCCTCCTACAGTTTTTCAGATACAGACTTCAAAATCGCTCAGCACACACTTGAGGCATGAAAGGTGAAAAGTTATCAAAGGAATTGTCGCACTTCAAAGTATGTGGGCGTGGCTATGTGTCAAACTTTGACTATTCGCCATGAAACATAAAACTCTTATAACTCCTACAGTAAAACTCTCAGAGGAACCAAACTTTCAGTGATTGATCATCATGGGTTGACCCAAAAGAACCTGTGGTCAAATGATGACATCACTCAGGCCACGCCCCCTGAGAACAGGAAGTGTCATGTTTTACTGGGAACGGTCGCTATCTTACACCTTTGACCTAATCAACTTGAAAGTTTTTCCAGAAACAGAAGACATGCTGGTGTATTTTGGATTCCAGCCCCGACCGGCTTTGATGGAGCAGGTGGGCGTGGCGGCGTGCCGAAGTGACCTCTAACGCCGCTGTCATTCGTTTGGCTCTGAATTCCACAGTTTTGGGCAAAGCTGTTCCAAACTCACTAGGATGGATCCTTATCCACTCCCCGAAAGAAATCCATAATAAAATTTGGTGGGCGTGGCCTAATGTATTTATGGCGCCGGCTAGAAAATTTTAAATGATCAGCCCCAAGTCATGCTTTAACCTAGAATTACCAAACTTGGTACATATGTGTATCTTTTCAGGACGAACAAAAATGTCTCTTGGAGCCATATTCTAAATTCAACGGATTTTCTGTAATTTTAGATTTTTTAGAAAAAAAAATATGTTATTCCCATTAAGTCCTCTTGGTGTCACTGTTACTCCACACATGAATAAGGCGAGAATTACACAGTATGAGAGAGGTGCTGTAATGGCGATATTAACCACTTGGTGTCACTATCACGCCATACATGACTATGTGTACATTTTTACCACTGCAATTCCCAAAGATGCATCTGTGTATTTTGTAGTTCCACAGTTACGTTGTTTTCGATACTTCTGCTGGCTCGTTGGGATAAAAATAGCCTCCACGGATAACATTAACGATCAATCCTTCCTTAATCCCGTCTGCATGTGCGTTTTTATTATGTAAGTATACATTTCCATCTCTTATATTTGCGTTTATATCACTTATTAGCACTAGAGAACAGAATATGAATATGACGGTTCACAGTCAAGCTAACGCAGCTAAGCTATCTACGTGCACAGAAGCATGCAGGATTTTATCGGAGAGAGCAGCGCCTGCAGCTGCACTCTGCTTATTAATTTTCCCTGAAGTAAGAAAAGAAGAATTTCTGATATTTTTATTATTGAATCATCTTTATAATTAACAAAATTGTGGAGAAAAAAAAAAGATTCTCTGTCAAAACATCTTGTACGTAGCGCACGCCAAAGCTTAAATCTTATTTCTCAGTTCGGTTTTGTTTATTTGGTGCTTTTTCTGTAAGCTAAAAATGAATAAGCAGAATTTGAACCTCCGGTAGTTCTAAGAGCGGTTTGGATCCCAGCAGAGATTTTTACTGTGTGCGGTTCTGGCTCGATCTTTAGCACACACGCACGCACGCACGCACGCACGCCTCCATCCCCCCACCCTCGAAGGCTTGAATATGACGGTTGACAGTCAAGCTAACGCAGCTCCCTTGTTTTGACTTATGATGTTTTTTTCAAAAATTGCATAGAAACGAATGAAGAATTGCCTTAATTTTCATGCTAATAATGTTGTAAAACTGTTGTTTGCAATATTTTTACATCAGTTTAAGAAATTTACAGTATATATTGTAATTCTAAATTATAAAAAATATTTTTGTAAATATTTGACATTTTCACAGTGAATTTTTAATTTATTTTTTCAAATCGGATTTTGTTTGAAATCAAAACAAAATTTGTTTTGATTTTGATCAAATCAAATAAAAATCAATGATTTGAATGAACTTTAAACTCATTCTTAGAGTTTAAATTAGAGTTTAAATTAATTTAAATTTTAATGCCATGGCTCTTCAGCATTTATGTGAGCTTTAAGGGATTAATTTTTGCTTTGAGATCTGTTTACTTTCTTCCTAGTTAAAGAAAGCACATTTCAGCAGCAAGGCATTTAAAAGTGCTTTACACCAAATCAAAGACAAAAACACAATGCAACATAGAATCAACAATCAAAACAAAACATCAAGTCAGGTTTTGTCAATACATTTGCAATTTATTACATTTCAAATACAACTCTAAACAAGTGGGGTTTTAATTTAGATTTAAAGGAAGTCAGTGTTTCAGCTCTTTTACAATTTTCTTGAAGTTTGTTCCAGATTTGTGGTGCATAGATGCTAAATGCTGCTTCTCCTCATTTGGTTCTGGGGATGCAGAGCAGACCAGAACCAGAAGACCTGAGAGGTCTGGAAGGTTGATACAACAGCAGCAAATCTTTAATGTATTGTGGTGCTAAACCATTCAGTGATTTATAAACTAACAACAGTATTTTAAAGTCTATTGTTTGAGCTACAGGGAGCCAGTGGAGGGACTTTAAAACTGGTGTTATGTGCTCTATCTTCCTGGTTTTAGTGAGAACACGAGCAGCAGCATTATGGATCAGCTGCAGCTGTTTGATTGGTTGGACAGACCTGTGAAGAGGCAGTTGTAATAATCAATGTGGCTGAAGATAAATGCATGGATGAGTTTCTCTAGATCTGGCTGAGACATTAGTCCTTTAATCCTGGAAATGTTCTTCAGGTTATAGTAGGCCATCTTTGTGACTGTCTTTATGTGGCTGTGAAGGTTCAGGTCAGTGTCCATCACTACTCCCAGGATTCGGGCCTGATTGCTGATTTTTAGTTGTAATAACTGAAGCTTTGCACTGACTCTAGATTGTTCCTCTTTAGGTCCAAAGATAATAACTTCAGTTTTGTTTCTGTTCAGCTGGAGAAAGTTTGGCACATTATCTGTTCTAAGCATCTGTTCTGTGTTTGGATGGGTTTGTTACTGCGCAATAGCCAGCCCCGCCCTCTCCTCACAACTCCTCGGGCTGACTACTGAACCAGTTCTCTGTCTAACAGGTCCGGAAAATCTCTAAGACCCGGGTCTTACCCTGAATGTGATCTATAAGAGATAATCTGTTTAAACTGGTGGCGAAAGAGACACGTCTAGCACTGACTGCCTCCGATCCAGAAGTTATGACCCTTTTCAGTTAAGGAACAACCAACTGAGTAGCCTTCGCAGCTGTATAATTCCAATAACCACTTCTGTTAACGGCAGTTCTCTTTCTATTGTAACGGGCACTTGTTACCGGCTAGATTTTATTTAGTGACTAAGACTAAGATAATCACAGGGTCATTATTTTTCTCTCACCAAAGGAAAGTCTGAAGCCACCACATTACTAGAATCATGAATACTGATTTTACTATAAATAGAAGCACTTTAATTCAAATGACTCAATTAATTTCAATGTCCACAACCTAATCAGAATTTTTAAAATATATGAATTTATTAAGCAAGCTTTAGCAGGGAAAATGACAGGCATACAGAATTTACTTGTGATTACCATACAAAGAAAATCAATATAGTTTAGATCAATTCAACCTTTACCTAACAACCTCCCTACACTGTCATCTATCTATCAAATAAGCTTTGGGGTGTGGCACAACTCATACTCATCGATGGTATCGGATCTTGGCAACCGGAGTCCTTGTAGTCCTTGGTCAGAGTCTTTGACTTTAAATCATAAATCCTCTTTGGAACCGAAACAAAAATGAACTGTCTGCTTCATCCAGCCGAACAGCCCTTAGTCGATCCTGTGACTTTTGTTCAGTTCCCCAAGTCCGTTGAGATGTAATTCTTTGAAATCGCTGGGTAGAGTGCAGAGTTTGGAAATCTAATTAGGAACCAAGACAATGGGTCGGTGGATCTCGCCCTTTGGTCCGGCGTGAGGAGCTCCGTTGTCCTCCTTGTGAGGCGCTTTTCTTGGTTCCAGGGCGTAGTCCTCTGCTGGTCTTCTTACCACACTAGTGTAGAGTCTCAGCGCCGGCGACGAAGAACATCGTATCACCTTGGTCTCACATTTTTATACGTTTCTGCACTTGTGGGCATGTACCCCAGATAGAGAGAGAGAGAGCAGGGGTGCTGCTTGCGTTTGCCCGCCTCTACACTCAGGCCCCAACCGTTGTGGGAGATTGCACACCACTCTGGTGACATTCGTGACTTGGGTCATATTGACCCTGTTGCGAGATAACGTGCTTTTGACACCTGCGACTATTGGAAACTTTCTCAAGTGGCAGGCATACTTGTGACCTGGCAGTTGCACAACTAAACCCACTCTCATGTTCTGACATTTGCAGTTTGCACCCACCTCAGCCTTCCTTCTCTTTCTTTGATTCTATACTCTTATCCATATAATTAACTTTAATCAATAAAGTTTGTTTTATATAAAACATCAATTCATTACATTAGATTATTTGATTTTGGTTCATCGTTACAGAAAACATACTAAAATACAGAGATTACACATTAAGCAATCACTATTAATCAACACACAAAGCTGTAGCAGTCTCCTAGGCATTTTTATAGAAAAAGAACATCTGTAAGCACATCCTCATGACTGCGCAGGCCCCAACTCTTAGCTCAGGCCTTCGCCCTGGTTACTGTTGAAGGTTGCGAAATAATGCACCTGTGACACTTGTGACCTGGGTCACTTTGACCCAGGCACGTAGGACACGACTCCTTTTCCGAGAAAAGGAGCAACTGCATCCTCCAAACTCACATCTTCGCACCGAGAGTTGCTAAAGTCGCACCCACACCCCACTTTTGCTCAACAACCTGTTTCCAAGTAAGGTGTTGACCCTCTCTGCTCTCCTGTTAGTTCCTCTTTCTCCCTTAACCTTTCACCTACAATCTACCTCCAACACATCAGTGATCTTTAATTGCAGTTACACCTTTGACACCATTTCAAGTTCAGAGTAAAAATCACATTTATAACATTTCAAGTTCAGAGTAAAAATCACATTTATAACTTCTTTTACTTCTCTGATTTATCATTCTTTTATAATGTTATGATAACCATAATTTATCAGTTACTCTTAGTATAATCTTAATGTGAGTTATTACAAATGTTTTCTGTAAAGAAACCAAGAATAATTCATGATTCTTATTATTTGATATCAAAGTTACAGTTACTTGTTTTACTTGTAAGAGTTCCCACTAATGTAAGTGTAAGTATTATTACAAGTAAACCAATATTAATATAAGTATTTTACTTTGAATCTTATCCAATTACTCACAATCTTTAGATTTCTTTCTTTAAAACTCTCATGCTAAGTAATAGTCTGAACTATTTTTATAAATCTGCAGGCTGGAAACTTACTTCCTCTTTTTCCAGGAAACTGCTTTTCCTGTTTCATGACTCTCTCTGTCTTGACTATGATTTCTTATGATTAAATAGAAAAAAGTAGAATTAAAGCAAAGTTTGCAGGAGACAGAAACAACACACACAACCAAATTGATTTTATTGACATTTAAGTCTAATGTTGGGTCTAGATTTTACTTGAGTAATTAATTTTAAAGATAACTTTATTTATTTTTACTGTTAAACTAAAATCTCCAGCATGGGGAAGTGGGATGATCTCGGATTTTCTTGACACCCCCTCCACGAGGTCAGACCTTTCCCATGCTGGGAATCCATCACCCTCCTGCAGTTCTGCGTCGTCATCGTCTGGAAAGAGAAGAGGTTCTTCTGGGATGTGAAGTTGCAGATTCTTCATCCTCAGTTGTCACAAAGGGCTCAGTGTAGTCATCAAAACTCCACCTCTCTTGACACCCCCTCCTTGGAGTTTTAATTTCCCCCATTAGGTGATGAATGTCGAAGAGAACTTGGATCGCTCTGATTCTTCCACAGGAACCTTCGCTGGATGAACTGTCGTTTCTTCAGGATGTGGGAAGGAAGAAGGCCTCAAAAAAAAAATCTCGAACATTCAGCAGAGCAAAGCAAAAAAAATAAGCAGCATGACGCTTTCCTCGTAATCGTGGTCCTTTTCCGTAGCTGTGGTCTTTAAGGGGTACTGGAGTTGTCGGAGGCATCAGGAATTGTCCAATTAAAAAAAAAAACTGCAAAACTTACAGTGCTGAATATCCAGGACAGGTGCTCTAGATATCAGGACGAAACAGTTGCCAGATCCTTCTAGGTGTTGGGTCTGACTTCAATGCTTTGTTACAGGGTTGATCTTAGTAATTTCCTATGACGCCACTTCTTCCTCACGACTTCAGCCCCTTTTCCAGTTTAATCCATCAGTTTGTGACAGGAGTTCTTCTTTAGCATAGTCCAATTTCTTCACGGCCCTCCCAGTCCAAAGCCTTGAAGTTGTTCTTCTAATTACAACCACCCCCTCTACGGTGGCCAGTCCGAGATAGGGTGGAGTATTACATGATTCACTGGCCATTTCACCGGCTTCTGTTTCTCTTTAGTTAGGAACTGGAGTGAGCTGCTCGACTCCTTGGATCCCTTTCTTCATCTGTAGTACTGTGTTGCAGTTCAGTACTTACTTTACAAAATCTTGGGCGTTGAACCTCAGCTTCATCACCGTGGCTGTAGGCCGATCTTGACTCTCTGCCCTGTTTCCAATGACACTTTGAGCTGCAACTTCCTTTTTCCTTCTCTGGGCAAAAGGAGAAGTGTCTTCGCCTCCTGCTTTCTGTGGCGTGAGCGGAGTTCCTCTGCAGGGGAAGACCTGCTCTTCTAGCAGCTGTCACTGTTACTGAGTCCATCAGAACCAAGAGGTATTTCTCACCTCTTTTTCCTGTTTTCCCCATGGGGCCCACAACATCCATGCAGACTGAGCCCCAGGGGACTGTGCTCTTGATGGTCAATCCCTCCAACCGCTGCCCTCGGCGACCTGCGTTGTATTGACCACACACTTCGCAGTCCCTCAGCACGCGTTGGACCTTTTTCACTGGGATCCAAAGCTCTTGCTCCTCCAGCTCCCTACGGGTAGATCGCACGCCTGCATGTCCTAGGGCCTCATGCACACTGCGCACAACCTCGTCCACGTACTCTTCTGGGACCTCCCAACCTTTGGGAGTACTGTCCCACTTCTCGGTATCGACAAAGACAATCTTCCGCTGGTGGACATAACAGTCCACTCTTCTGGGACCTCCCGACCTTTGGGAGTTCTGTCCCACTTCTTCATTCCACGTAATGAGCTCCCTCATGCGTGTGCGCTCGTTGATGCTCCTCGTCCGTGTTGTCCCCTGCGTCGTCTGAGCTGCTCTCATCCTGATGTCGTGGCGGTGCCGATGGTTTCCTCTCCGTGCTGTGAAGCGTCGGGAGAAACTCGGACCGCTGGGCTCTCCGCAACGACCAGTCGATCGCAGCCGTCTCCCTCCCCTCCTCCTCAACCTTCCGCTGGGGTGCTCCTTCCGCTTCCTCCAGACGTGTCGGTCGAGGTCTTTCCTGGGCTGGTGGCCGGGCCGGTCGAGATGGTCCCTTCTCCTCATCCGGCCAAGTCGATGAGGTCCGCCGATCCCAGCTCTCCGCCGGGGTCCCTGTCCTGCTCGGGAAGCAGGATGGAGCCTCAGCGGCGTCAGAATCCTCTCTCTCGCAGCTGGGGCTGACTACTGAACCAGTTCTCTGTCTAACAGGTCCGGAAAATCTCTAAGTTGAAGAACATGCGCTGATTTGGCTCTGTCCTGGTGCCGAATCCATCACTGAGCAGCAACTTCATTGGAGTTCTCTGTAGTTGGGACTTGGAGAGCTCAGACTGCTCCCTCCTCCACTTTGTTCCTCTTCTTCGTGGCGTATCAATCTTCTTTATTATCCATTCTTGTTCTTTGTCTTCGAGTTGTCTATCCCCCAAAGCCTCTCTTAACGTTATCGAGCAGGGATGGGTCTAGACCGGGTTGGCTACTGGCTTCACTGTCTGGATCTGGTCAGGTATCCTCAGTAGAAGCTTTCCCTCACCTGTATGCTATACAGTTACTGCAAGGGTTGTGACTGACGGCCCTGCCAGTCACCACTAGCTCCTCTCCCTAAGAGCTAGCCACTAAGTGAGCTATTCAGAATCACACATCTGTTTTTACTGACTTAGTACCTGGGGCCCTCCTACTCCGTTGGACTTGGGCCCACCCAGGGACGCCATGTTTGTTACTGCGCAATAGCCAGCCCTGCCCTCTCCTCACAACTCCTCGGGCTGACTACTGAACCAGTTCTCTGTCTAACAGGTCCGGAAAATCTCTAAGACCCGGGTCTTACCCTGAACAAGATCTATAAGAGATAATCTGTTTAAACTGGTGGCGAAAGAGACACGTCTAGCACTGACTGCCTCCGATCCAGAAGTTATGACCCTTTTCAGTTAAGGAACAACCAACTGAGTAGCCTTCGCAGCTGTATAATTCCAATAACCACTTCTGTTAACGGCAGTTCTCTTTCTATTGTAACGGGCACTTGTTACCGGCTAGATTTTATTTAGTGACTAAGACTAAGATAATCACAGGGTCATTATTTTTCTCTCACCAAAGGAAAGTCTGAAGCCACCACATTACTAGAATCATGAATACTGATTTTACTATAAATAGAAGCACTTTAATTCAAATGACTCAATTAATTTCAATGTCCACAACCTAATCAGAATTTTTAAAATATATGAATTTATTAAGCAAGCTTTAGCAGGAAAATGACAGGCATACAGAATTTACTTGTGATTACCATACAAAGAAAATCAATATAGTTTAGATCAATTCAACCTTTACCTAACAACCTCCCTACACTGTCATCTATCTATCAAATAAGGCTTTGGGGTGTGGCACAACTCATACCCATCGATGGTATCGGATCTTGGCAACAGGAGTCCTTGTAGTCCTTGGTCAGAGTCTTTGACTTTGAATCATAAATCCTCTTTGGAACCGAAACAAAATGAACTGTCTGCTTCATCCAGCCGAACAGCCCTTAGTCGATCCTGTGACTTTTGTTCAGTTCCCCAAGTCCGTTGAGATGTAATTCTTTGAAATCGCTGGGTAGAGTGCAGAGTTTGGAAATCTAATTAGGAACCAAGACAATGGGTCGGTGGATCTCGCCCTTTGGTCCGGCGTGAGGAGCTCCGTTGTCCTCCTTGTGAGGCGCTTTTCTTGGTTCCAGGGCGTAGTCCTCTGCTGGTCTTCTTACCACACTAGTGTAGAGTCTCAGCGCCGGCGACGAAGAACATCGTATCACCTTGGTCTCACATTTTTATACGTTTCTGCACTTGTGGGCATGTACCCCAGATAGAGAGAGAGAGAGCAGGGGTGCTGCTTGCGTTTGCCCGCCTCTACACTCAGGCCCCAACCGTTGTGGGAGATTGCACACCACTCTGGTGACATTCGTGACTTGGGTCATATTGACCCTGTTGCGAGATAACGTGCTTTTGACACCTGCGACTATTGGAAACTTTCTCAAGTGGCAGGCATACTTGTGACCTGGCAGTTGCACAACTAAACCCACTCTCATGTTCTGACATTTGCAGTTTGCACCCACCTCAGCCTTCCTTCTCTTTCTTTGATTCTATACTCTTATCCATATAATTAACTTTAATCAATAAAGTTTGTTTTATATAAAACATCAATTCATTACATTAGATTATTTGATTTTGGTTCATCGTTACAGAAAACATACTAAAATACAGAGATTACATTAATAATCACTATTAATCAATACACAAAGCTGTAGCAGTCTCCTAGGCATTTTTATAGAAAAAAGAACATCTGTAAGCACATCTCATGACTGCTAAATTCAAACTTAGCTCAGGCCTTCGTTTACTGTTGAAGGTTGAAATAATGCATCCAGATATTGTGACCTGGGTCACTTTTGACTAGGCAGAACAGTATCCTTTTAGAAAAGGAGCAACTTATCCTAAACTCACATCTTGCATTGCAGTCGCATTGCACTTGCTCAACAACCTGTTTCAAGTAAGGTGTTGATTTGCTCTCCTGTTAGTTCCTTTTTAACCTTTCACCTACAATCTACTCCAAACATCAGTGATCTTTAATTGCACACCTTTGACACATTTCAAGTTCAGAGTAAAAATCACATTTATAACATTTCAAGTTCAGAGTAAAAATCACATTTATAACTTCTTTACTTCTGATTTATCATTCTTTATAAGGTTATGATAACCATAATTTATCAGTTACTCTTATTATAATCTTAATGTGAGTTATTACAAATGTTTTCGGTAAAGAAACCAAGAATAATTCATGATTCTTATGATTTGATATCAGTTACAGTTACTTTTTTTACTTGTAAGAGTACCCACTAATGCAAGTGTAAGTGTAAGTATTATTACAAGTAAACCAATATTAATATAAGTATTTTACTTTGAATCTTATCAAACTCACAATCTTTAGATTTCTTCTTTAAAACTCTCATGCTAAGTAATAGTCTGAACTATTTTTATAAATCTGCAGCTGGAAACTTTACTTCCTCTTTTTCCAGGAAACTGCTTTTCCTGTTTCATGACTCTCTCTGTTTGACTATGATTTCTTATGATTAAATAGAAAAAGTAGAATTAAAGCAAAGTTTGCAGGAGACAGAAACAACACACACAACCAAATTGATTTATTGACATTTAAGTCTAATGTTGGGTCTAGATTTTACTTGAGTAATTAATTTTAAAGATAACTTTATTTATTTTACTGTTAAACTAAAATTCCAGCATGAAGTGGATCTCGGATTTTCTTGACAGTAACCTGGTGACTTTAGATGTGCGCTGCTGCACCTGGATAGAATGATTAGTTCATTAGCACCCACTACCCACAGAAAGTCACCATTTTTTCCTGCAGTATGTCTAACTTTTCTCTGTTGTTAATATGGATTTAATCCAGTGCAAACCCACTTAAAATGATAAGGTGATGACATCTGTCAATGCTGGCTGAACAGTGTGGGCGTGGCCAGATGGCGAATGTCAGACCCTCGCCATATTCATACGATTGTCTTTAAATCACACATGGATGATCCGATTGGAACCAAACTTGAAATGTAAGACCTGTGGTAACCTTTAAAGAGCTCAAATGTTTTGAAATGTAATTTGACTCCACTGTAGGTCAATCCATCCGCTATATCTCCTCCAGAAATGGACCGATCTGCCAGATTTTTGTGAGTCGAAGCGCAGATTCATGGTGTCGTGTCGGGCGATCAAGGTTCATGACGGTTCCTGCAACGCCGGCTCTGGAACGGTCGAGAGCTTCATGGCTGCTGTAACTCTGGTGGCGAGCCGGAGCAGCGCTTGCTGCGAGGGCCGCACGAGGCTGCTTGCAGCTTTAATTATTATTATTATTCTGCCCCCCTCTTTGGGTGCCTTTTTGGGGGCTTTATCATATTCAAAAACTCACCAAATTTGGCAGACACATAGAGACTGTTTAAAAATTTTGAATTTTAAGGTCGACGCAAAAATCGCAGAAAAAATGGCTCAACAGCGCCAACTAGCAATTTTCAAAGGACCCAAACCATTCACTTAACTTCATCGTAGAGACATGAAATTTGGTACAGTTGTAGAGCTCACCAAGATGCTCAGAATTTACAATTGTTGTTATAGTCCAACTATCACAGGAAGTCGGCCATTTTGGATGGAAGGTCACATTTTGACCCCATTTTGGCTGTTTACAGCATTGGTATTTGATCGAACTCCTCCTAGGGATTTTGATTGATTGGCTTCAAACTTGGTGAGTCTGATCAGAAGGCATGGGCGATTCAAAGTTATCAAAATGGTGAGTTTTTGAGCATGTTGAAGGGGGGTTAGCAGGGGTCAAAGTTCACCGACTCGCCACGAAACTCCAAACAGTTATAACTCCTACACTAAAACTGTCAGAGGAACCAAACTTTCAGTGATTGATCATCATGGGTTCACCTAAAATACCCTGTGGTCAAATGATGACATTACTAAGACCACGCCCCCTGAGAACAGGAAGTGTTATGTTTTACTGGGAACGGTCCCTATATTACAACTTTGAACTAATCAACATGAAACTATGTTAACAGACAGGAAACATGTGGCTCTATAAGGGATTCCAGCCCCGACCGGCGTCGATCGAGCAGGTGGGCGTGGCGGCGTGGTGAAGTGACCTCTAACGCCGCTGTCATACGTTTGGCTCTGAATTCCACAGTTTTGGGCCAAACTTCTCCAAACTCACTAGGATGGATCTTTATCCACCCCCCGACAGGAATCCATAATAAAATTTGATGGGCGTGGCTTAATTTCTCTATGGCGCCCCCTAGAAAATTTTAAATGACCAGCCCCAAGCCATGCTATAACCTATAATTACGAAACTTACAGTTGTATATTCTCCTGATGTACAAAAAAGTCTCTTGGAGCCATGGTCTCAACCCAACAGGAAGTCGGCCATTTTGGAATGAAGTTCCAAAATTGACCCCATTTTTTATGTTTACAGCCTTCGTATTTGATCAAACTCCTCCTACAGTTTTTCAGATACAGACTTCAAAATCACTCAGCACACACTTGAGGCATCAAAGGTGAAAAGTTATCAAAGGAATTTTCGTACTTCAAAGTATGTGGGCGTGGCTATGTGTCAAACTTTGACTATTCGCCATGAAACTCAAAACAGTTATAACTCCTACATTAAAACTCTCAGAGGAAGCAAACTTTCAGTGATTGATTATCATGGGTTGACCTAAAATACCCTGTGGTCAAATGATGACATCACTAAGGCCACGCCCCCTGAGAACAGGAAGTGTAATGTTTTACTGGGAACGGTCGCTATCTTACACCTTTGACCTAATCAACTTGAAAGTTTTTCCAGACAGAAGACATTCTGGTGTATTTTGGATTCCAGCCCGACCGGCTTTGATGGAGCAGGTGGGCGTGGCGTGGCAAGTGACCTCTAACGCTGTCATTCGCTTGGCTCTGAATTCCACAGTTTTGGGCCAAACTTCTCCAAACTCACTAGGATGGATCCTTATCCACCCCTGAAAGAAATCCATAATAAAATTTGGTGGGCGTGGCCTAATGTATTTATGGCGCCCCTAGAAAATTTTAAATGATCAGCCCCAAGCCATGCTTTAACCTAGAATTACAAACTTGGTACATATGTGTATCTTTTCAGGATGTAACAAAAAGTCTCTTGGAGCCATATTCTAAATTCAACGGATTTTCTGTAATTTTAGATTTTTAGAAAAAATGTTATTCCCATTAAGTCCTCTTGGTGTCACTGTTACTCCACACATGAATAAGGCGAGAATTACACAGTATGAGAGAGGTGCTGTAATGGCGATATTAACTTGGTGTCACTATCACGCCATACATGACTATGTGTTTTTTACCACTGCACCCCAAAGATGCATCTGTGTATTTTGTAGTTCCACAGTTACGTTGTTTTCGATACTTCTGCTGGCTCGTTGGGATAAAAATAGCCTCACGGATAACATTAACGATCAATCCTTCCTTAATCCCGCTGCATGTGCGTTATTATGTAAGTACATTTCCATCTCCTATATTTATATCACTTATTAGCACTAGAGAACTGAATATGACGGTTGACAGTCAAGCTAACGCAGCTAAGCTAAAGTGCACCGAAGCATGCATGATTTAACGGAGAGAACGCCTGCAGCTGTACTCTGCTTATTAATTTTCCTGAAGTAAGAAAAGAAGAATTTCTGATATTTTTATTTTTGAATCATCTTTATAATTAAGAAATTGTAAACATTGTCAAAACATCTTGTACGTAGCGCATGCCAAAGCTTAAATCTTATTTCTCAGTTCGGTTTTGTATTTTGGACATAACGTAGAATGGCTGGTTTGGGATAAAAATAGCCTCCACGGATAACATTCACGATCAATGAAGCCCATGATATGTGTGCAGTTCGATTATATTTACGCATAATTGTTGCTGAATATGATTTGACAGTCAAGCTAACGTAGCTAAGCTGTCACTAGTAAGACAGATGTCATGGGTATTAGCTGAGATGTCCTGTTGTTGCATTCAACTTATCAACGTGTTTGCTGCAGAGATGTGGATTCTTGAGTCTGATATGCTAAACAATTTCTTGCTCATTTAATGTTACATTTTGTTTGAATCATTACACTCAAAGCTGTATTGTACTTTCAAAATATTTAAGTTAAAAGTTTGCCTGAAACCTATTAAACGATATTTTCAAATTTGACAGAAGTGAATTTTATTTATTAGACAATAAAATAAATGGTAAAAAAAAAACAGATTTAATGAACTCCTGAGTTAAAATTATCATGGCAACTTAAATATAATAATTAATATTGAGATAATGTCACAAATCTTCAGCAATTTATGTGAATTGCAGGAGGATCGCTGAGCTTTGATATTAAACGCACAATGCAGAACCTGCTTTGAATATGACAAGAGTAAACGTAGCTAAGCTGTCGGACATAACGAATAGGAGACATATGTCATGGGTATTAGCGGTGAGATGTCCTGTTGTTGCATTCCAACTTATCAACGTGTTTGTTGCAGAGATGTGGATTCTGGTGAGTCTGATATGCTAAACAATTTCTTGCTCATTTAATGGAAGCCACATTATTTAGTTTGAACCGATATGGGCTGCACACTCAAAGCTGTGGAGTTTAGTACTTTCAAAATATCCTTACAGTTAAAAGTTTGCCTGGCAAACCTATTAAACGATATTACCTCAAAGGTGTTGACAGGAAGTGAATTTTATTTATTAGACAATAAAATAAACTGGTCCAAAAAATGTGAAAACAGCCACGAATGAACGTGTCCGTAGTTGCTAAGAATTATAATGGAAACTTAACGGCACTATAATTATTAATATTGAGATAAGTGTCACAAATATGAGCAGGAGGAGCGCTGAGCTATGATATTAAACGCAGGGCCAGAACGCAGAACCTGGAGGCGGGGGTGGGGCTTTAAAGTAATTCTTAGAGTTTTCCACACAGCAGTGGACCACATAAATTACTCACGTTTTATTTTTGGACAATCTCCTCTTCAGTTCAACCTTATCAGTGGATACACATTGTTGATGTTACCATTATAAAATAGCTTACAATTAAGAATTGGCAAAGCTCAATGTGATTTTCAGACGGAGCTCAGAGGAACCAAACTTTCAGTGATTAATCGTCATGTGGTCAAATGATGACATCACTAAGGTTAAACTGTCACACTTAAAGTAAATATTTGTTGTATTTAACATATTTCAGGTAAGAAGTGAACATGTAATGAAATTGATCCTGTCCTCCAATTTTATGTAATTGAACATTACAGCTAACAAATGTGATGATAATGTGAGGTAATACATTTTATGAATTTTTTTTTATATAGAGTATATTTTTTAAATACAAAATTAGTTAAATAAAAATGGTCAAATGTAATAAAGATGAATGTGCTTCATCTATACAGTCTAGTAGAACAATTTCACCTTGATTTTGAGTTAATGGGCCACACGATTTGGAAGCTATTGTAGAAATCATATTATTTAATATTAAAATTATTTATCCAACCATCTTCTTACAGCAGTGTCAAACTCCAGTCCTCAAGGGATTGTCCTGCAACTTTTAGATGACATCTGTCAATGCTGGCTGAACAGTGTGGGCGTGGCCAAATTGCAAATGTCAGACCCTCGCCATATTCATACGATTGTCTTTAAATCACACATGGATGATCCGATTGGCACCAAACTTGAAATGTAAGACCTGTGGTAACCTTTAAAGAGCTCAAATGTTTTGAAATGTAATTTGACTCCACTGCGCCCCCTAGGTTAATCCATCAGCTATATCTCCGCCGTAAATGGACCGATCTGCGCCAGATTTTTTGTGAGTCGTCGGGGAGCGCCGAACGCATTCACGTGTCGCCTGGCGGGCGATCGGGAAGGTTCGCGACGGCTCCGCTGGCGAGCGGCCCGGCTCTGAAAGCGAGAGCTTCAGCGGCTGGAACTCGGTGGCCAGGTGAGCCGAGCAGCGCTTGCTGCTAGGGGCGCAGGCTGCTTGCAGCTTTAATTATTATTATTATTCTTCCACCCAAATGAATTGCCTTTTGGAGGCTTTATCATATTCAAAAACTCACCAAATTTGGCAGACATAGAGACTGTTTAAAATTTACGTATTTTAAGGTCGAAAAAATCTAACAAAAAATGGCTCAACAGCGCCAACTAGCAATTTTCAAAGGACCCTTTGCTATTCACTTACTTTGTCGTAGAGACTTGAAATTTGGTACAGTTGTAGAGCTCCCCAAGATGCTCAGAATTTACAATTAATGTCATACTGCAAGTATCACAGGAAGTCGGCCATTTTTGATTGAAGGTCACGTTTTGACCCCATTTTGGCCATTTACAGCATTGGTATTTGATCGAACTCCTCCTAGGGATTTTGATTGATCGGCTTCAAACTTGGTGAGTCTGATCAGAAGGCATGGGCGATTCAAAGTTATCAAAATGGTGAGTTTTTGAGCATGCTGAAGGGGGGATAGCAGGGGTCAAAGTTCACCGACTCGCCACGAAACTCAAAACAGTTATAACTCCTACACTAAAACTCTCAGAGGAACCAAACTTTCAGTGATTGATCATCGTGGGTTGACCTAAAAGACCCTGTGATGAAATGATGACATTACTAAGGCCACGCCCCCTGAGAACAGGAAGTGTCATGTTTTACTCTGAGCGGTCGCTATCTTACACCTTTGAACTAATCAGCTGGAAACTTTTTCCAGAGAAAGAAGTCATGTGGGTGTATTTTGGATTCCAGCCCCGACCGGCTTCGATGGCGCAGGTGGGCGTGGCGGCGTGGCGAAGTGACCTCTAATTCGTTTGGCTCTGAATTCCACAGTTTTGGGCAAAGCTTCTCCAAACTCACTAGGATGGATCTTTATCCACCCCCCGACAGGAATCCATAATAAAATGTGGTGGGCGTGGCTTAATTTCTTTATGGCGCCTCCTAGAAAATTTTAAATGATCAGCCCCAAGCCATGCTTTAACCTAGAATTACGAAACTTCTTACACATCTGTATATTGTCCTGATGTACAAAAAAGTCTCTTGGAGCCATGGTCTCAACCCAACAGGAAGTCGGCCATTTTGGAATGAAGTTCCAAAATTGACCCAATTTTTGATGTTTACAGCCTTCGTATTTGATCGAACTCCTCCTACAGTTTTTCAGATACAGACTTCAAAATCGCTCAGCACACACTTGAGGCATCAAAGATGAAAAGTTATCAAAGGAATTCTCGTACGTCAAAGTATGTGGGCGTGGCTATGTGTCAAACTTTGACTATTTGCCGTGAAACATAAAACTCTTATAACTCCTACACTAAAACTGTCAGAGGAAGCAAACTTTCAGTGATTGATAATCATGGGTTGACCTAAAAGACTCTGTGGTCAAATGATGACATCACTAAGGCCACGCCCCCTGAGAACAGGAAGTGTCATGTTTTACTGGGAACGGTCGCTATCTTACACCTTTGACCTAATCAACTTGAAAGTTTTTCCAGAAACAGAAGACATGCTGGTGTATTTTGGATTCCAGCCCCGACCGGCTTGGATGGAGCAGGTGGGCGTGGCGGCATGCCGAAGTGACCTCTAACGCCGCTGTCATTCGTTTGGCTCTGAATTCCACAGTTTTGGGCAAAGCTTCTCCAAACTCACTAGGATGGATCTTTATCCACCCCCCGACAGGAATCCATAATAAAATGTGGTGGGCGTGGCTTAATTTCTTTATGGCGCCCCCTAGAAAATTTTAAATGATCAGCCCCAAGCCATGCTTTAACCTAGAATTACGAAACTTCTTACACATCTGTATATTGTCCTGATGTACAAAAAAGTCTCTTGGAGCCATGGTCTCAACCCAACAGGAAGTCGGCCATTTTGGAATGAAGTTCCAAAATTGACCCAATTTTTGATGTTTACAGCCTTCGTATTTGATCGAACTCCTCCTACAGTTTTTCAGATACAGACTTCAAAATCGCTCAGCACACACTTGAGGCATCAAAGATGAAAAGTTATCAAAGGAATTCTCGTACGTCAAAGTATGTGGGCGTGGCTATGTGTCAAACTTTGACTATTTGCCGTGAAACATAAAACTCTTATAACTCCTACACTAAAACTGTCAGAGGAAGCAAACTTTCAGTGATTGATCATCATGGGTTGACCTAAAAGACTCTGTGGTCAAATGATGACATCACTAAGGCCACGCCCCCTGAGAACAGGAAGTGTCATGTTTTACTGGGAACGGTCGCTATCTTACACCTTTGACCTAATCAACTTGAAAGTTTTTCCAGAAACAGAAGACATGCTGGTGTATTTTGGATTCCAGCCCCGACCGGCTTGGATGGAGCAGGTGGGCGTGGCGGCGTGCCGAAGTGACCTCTAACGCCGCTGTCATTCGTTTGGCTCTGAATTCCACAGTTTTGGGCAAAGCTGTTCCAAACTCACTAGGATGGATCCTTATCCACCCCCTGAAAGAAATCCATAATAAAATTTGGTGGGCGTGGCCTGATGTATTTATGGCGGCCCCTAGAAAATTTTAAATGATCAGCCCCAAGCCATACTTTAACCTAGAATTACGAAACTTGGTACATATGTGTATTCATTCAGGACGAACAAAAAAGTCTCTTGGAGCCATGTTCTAAATTCAACAGGTTTTCTGTTAATTTTGATTTAAGTTCACTGTTTAGAAAAAAATATGTGTAATTCCCTTTAAGGCCTCTTGGTGTCACTGTTACTCCACACATGAATGTGGTAGCCTTTAAAGAGCTCAAATGTTTTAAAATGTAATTTGACTCCACTGCGCCCCCTAAGTGAATCCATCAGCTATATCTCCGCCGTAAATGGACCGATCTGCACCAGATTTTTTGTGAGTCGTCGGGGAGCGCTGCCGAACGCATTCACGTGTGTCTTCTGGCGGGCGATAGGGCGGGGAAGGTTCGCGACGGCTCCGTGCGAGCGGCGGCTCTCTGGAAACGGTGCGAGAGCTTCCGCGGCGGCTGGAACTCCGCGGTGGCCAGTGAGCCGGAGCAGCGCTTGCTGCGAGGGCCGCACGAGGCTGCTTGCAGCTTTAATTCTGGATTTACTTTTGATTTCTGGCCACTCGGAGGCATTGAACTGAAAAGCAAATACAGATCGCTTTAGATTTCAAATTGAATTAGTGTTGCTTTATGTGCCATTTCATTTCGTGCAATTGCTGTGTAATTTAATTTAGCGTCAGCCGGTCTGACCCTCGGTGGCATGTTGATGTGTTTCTGCCTGAGCTCAGCTCATAAAAGAAGAAACAACTCTTCCCATCCATCAACCATCTGGGGGCTTCGCCTCCCTCCAGTATTCACACACACCCACACACCCACACACACCCTCACACACACATATATATATGAAAATATGAAAGAACCAAAACCCAATCCTACCATTTTAATCTCTAAAACTTACAACTGCTTACGTAGCAATACATAACACTGGTCACACTTATCCAAATTTTCAGCGTCACCAGGCTGAAAATTTGGTATTTTATTCCAAATCTACCAACTTGTTCAAATAGTGCAATTCTGGATAACAACGAGACATTAAACGTAGCGATATGATAAATTTAGCAGATGTGTGTGGGAGCATATGGCTGTTATGAATGTCGAAAGAAAATAAAAAATCATAAATTAAAGCAAACGTGTCTCAGCTGCGTAAGAGCTGAATAAATCTGACTGGGTGTCAGGCATCCTGTCTCTGCACACTGATCTTTTGGCCTTAGCGCTGCTCTGTGTATCCAGCTGTGCTAATGGACCCATTTAGAAGATCGGAAGATGGTGGTGCCGTTGCTGAGGTCAGACTGAGGAACCCCGTCTGCTCTCCTCGTCTCGTGTTCAGCTGACCTTCAAATGTTGGAACTGTAATTAGATATATAGGATGAGCTCTTAAGAATGCGTAATAAATTATTTATCGATGGTGAAAGTGGATCTCGACTCAATGTGGATGCATTTTACAACAACATCTGATTTCCTAACACAGGGATGTACTTTAAACTGAACCAGTTGGTTGTGGTTCTGGTTGTGTGATTCATCGTTGTGGGGGTTTGGGTTATGGAACATGTGGTGTTTTGGGGAGTATATTGCTATTTTTCCTCTATTGTGCAATGACAGTCAAAGAGTAAAGCCTGTTTTCATAATTCCCATGTTTTCTCTGGATACAGGAGCTAGTAAGAACGATGTGCAGCGAACTTCAAATGAGCCTCAATAAGCTTTTTCTTCAGCAGTGGAGTCGTATGTAGCCAGTGGTGCCGACTGGTAGATTCAGAAGTTTAGCGGTGTGACGTCAACCAAATACTTTGTAACATTGAGAATCTTAAAAGAGTTCTTTAACCCGTCATGACATGAAATGCTTCTTGTGTGATGAGAAACCTTTAGGTAGATCACCAAATCGGATCCAACCAGGTCGTAACACTCAGCACCAATTTATGTGTCCGTATCAACTGAATGCCTCGACATGCCAGTGTTCAGATATCAGCAGGCTGGTGCATTTCCACACATGTTGTGTCTGGGGTAGTTTTGGAGGGGTGGTAGTGGGGGGCAGTGGGGTTATTCCCGTAGCGTCAGCTGTTCCACACAGTGCAGCACCTGAACGCCGCCCTCAGCCAGCCGCTACGGCGAAGGAAGTCTCCGGTACGTTTGGTGCCAGGGTCGGGACAGCTGGTGCCTGAGCAGCTGCGCGGCCGCGGGTGGCTGAGAAAAAAGCCCGTCCCCTGCTAACCCGGGAGGGGCTGCTTCATCTGCTCAGCTGTTATCCACCCACCCCCCACCCGTCTTCACTCGTACCCTTCCTATTCCCCGATGCTCCGTCAGCTGAAAGCTGAAGGAGAGACAGCTGGCCTGTGCTGCTGGGGGACGGGGGGGTGAGGCTGTTTATACTCGTTTGACTAAAGACAAAGCCCATGTGATGTCATTGCTGAAATGATATTTTTAAATCTAGATGCGTTTATTACATCTATAGTGATCAGAGTCCTCGCTTTTGAAACTTATTAAAACGTGAGCCAGATAAGTACTGTAGTCTTCGCTGCCTTGAAGAATCAACGATGATTAGCTTAAACTGGGAAAGGCAAAAAGAAATCTTTTCAAATCTGTTATTTTATTATTATCCAGCCTATGCATTTTGTTACAATCTAGCTTCACTAGATGTTTTCATGTGGAAATCTGCTCTAGAGCTTTAAATCATAAACCATATTGCTGGGTTTCCTCACATGGTTGGTGCAAATGAATCCGCTCTAAGCTACTCCAACAGTATTATAGAAATTAGGTCATTAATTAGGGCACCTTAAGCCAAGTCACAAAGTCTTCGCCCATGTTTTTCATGGACTATTTGACTAAATAAATTTCATTAAATCTATATTTAATTAAAACTTTCTTTTCCTTGTGCGTGTTTTCACGTTCGTGTGCATTAATCTCCTGGAGAGCGTCACCAGTCCTACACCAACAACAACAACGTCAGAAAGACAGGAGTCTGGCTCAGCTGCTGGGAGTCGGTGGGGGAGAAAAAGACTCCCAGTATGAAAATAGAAACTTGAGATTTTCAGCAGTAAAATTGTTAGTTAATGGCTCTGTCACGGCAATTACCCTTTATAGCTTATCTACAGTCACGTCCAACTCCAAATAATGACATAACTAACAAACTTTGCAAGAACCTCCTAGAATTGCAACCAATTGTTCTGCAGCCATTGTTTGCGATATTTCACGAAGGTTTGATTCTGTTTGTTTTCAAAACGAATGGATTCGTTTCTCCCCAACATCCCACTTTATGTAATATTCCGACTGGCTTCTTTTTGTACTGCGTGCAGCTGCTGTGAACTTTGAATGCATCGCCCCAAAATGTCACCGAACAACTCAAACGTGGCACATTGAAAGTATAAGATAAAGTAAACAATGAGTTGTAGTCCAGAATAAATCTTATCGTCCTCAAAACATGTTTGTCCTGGACCTAAGCATGCATAACGAGGCGATTTCGATTGAACCTACACCTGAAAAGGTACAGTCACGAGGATCCTAAGAGGCAAGATGGAGAAGCTTCCTCTGTTCTGAGTTTAACGATCCAAACGACTCGAAGGATGGGAGGCGGGTCAAAGACTCATGCGACCTTAATGACCCTATTAGAGTAACCTAAACCCTGCTTTAGACTTCTTCACAGCTTCATCCCTGACCTGTCTGCTGTGCTCCTCCGTAATGCTGCTCTTCCACCGGTTACTCAACACTTCATGGGCTCCTGCACCTGCTTCGCTCATCAAGTTGTAGAATTTCTCATTAAAAGGAGAAAAAGAAGGAAAAAAAAAGTCTTGGCTGGTTCTGACGTCGCTGTCAGCATGGTGACTCAGGATGTTGTATCTTCCCTCTTCCAGTTTCAAGCTATAAATATTCAACACCCTAAAAAAAAGGAGTCGACAGGAAACTGACGAGTGTGAAACAATTCAGTTTTTTTTTTCAATCACTTTACCCACAATGCAGCGTTTTACTGTAAAAATATTTTAAGTCTGGATGTAAGAATAAAAGTTTGCATGCTCATCCCTCACATCGTATGTTTTTGATTAGCCACTCGAATTTACAGTCTTTTTTTCAAAATGGCTGCCATTTACCAGCCGTTTAAACCGGTTATTGCAATAAAATGGTACCCATCTTCACGACGAATGAACTTTATGTCACATCATAAGTTTACAACTTTGTCAACCTATTGAAACAACTTTAAAGGAATAACACGTCAAAATTAGAAACTGTTCCTCTGTGTTCCTGGTGACCTTCAGGTTAACAATTTCAGCCAGAGGTCGATAAAATATCGGCTCAGTAAATTGGCTTTTGAAGCGAGAAAAATATACAATCACATTGGTGTTCCAGCTTTCCTACTTATGAGTGTTGGTGCATTTATGATTGCGATTGGACGAGCCTGTAGTTTTACTGCGATTGGTGACGGCGTACACAAAAGAGATATAAAAAAAAAGTTTGTTTTTTGGGGTTTTTTTTATGGTTTTTATGGTTTGTACATGTTCAAAATCAGCTGATTCTGCAGCAGCAAACTGGCTGCTCGTCCTGTAAAAGGTCGAGTTGCTCTGTTTGGCTGGGGGATGGGAGAGTCTGGGGACTTTAAAACGAACAGAAGTCAGATGAGTCGGGGAGGCGGAGGAGGGAGGATGAGGGATAATGAGGTAGATGGGTGAGCTAGAAAGCAGAGCTTCTTTTGTCTTCCAGTGTGATCATACCGGAGCAAAGGGGACAAAAATCTTACACAATGACATGTTGACATTATGTAATGCGTATGAAAAAGAAAAAGAAAAACAAATTCTCACTTGGAGGAAAAGGGACTTTTGACTTTATGTCACGTCTTCTATTGGAAAAGACGGAAATAGAAACCTAAGATTTGATCATTTTTAAAGGAATTGTCATCAAGCGATCAGGAAACGTCCCTCTTAGAAAGCAGTAATAAATAAGTGGATAAATAAATAACGTGCTCTGGTCAATTTGTAAGAATAAATAAATGTGTAAAAAATTGGTTTGACAAATAAAAATGTATGCAAGATTTCTTTCTATTTGTCAAACCAACAAGTATCCCCAATACATTTCAACAACATATGTTTTTACTTAAATCAACACTTGGGATGTTAAATTACCTGCGATTTAAAAGAGACAAATTTCCATCTTTGGCTCACGGGATTGACTTTACTGTACCGCAGGATTAAGCGAAAACAAAATAAAGAAACTTCTGCTGTGTGTGGAGGGGGGAGGAGCGGCGAGGCTGAGGGACTGTACAGATCCATCTGTCTGAGAAACGAAGCACGATCACGTCATCTTCACTGTCATCCAGTTATGGTTTCATCTGAGGGGGGCTGCAGCCCATCTGCTCACGGGACATGAAAGCTCGCTGGCGGCCATTGATCATGCATTGTATCCATGCATTGTTTAATGACCACCGAGGTCAATTAATTAACCATTTGCAGGGTGCTTTAATAGCACTGGGCTAATTTGAGCCTTGTGATTAACTCGGAGTCCCCGGCGGTGGAAATGACCCTTATTGTCAACGGTGGGATTAGGAGCACAACAATGGCTGACAGATGACTGACAGAGCACAGAGTGGCTTTGGAAAGCTGTTTTCATGTTTGCGTTGCATATTTTAATGAGCACTTTGTACGGCCATTTGTACGGATGCAGCGGCCATATTGTCCCTGCAGCAAGAGCGCTTTGGAGAGAAGCTCTTGTTATTTTCGTCAGGTCAACCATTGGCACGAACAAAGGCTGCGGATGTGATGCTGAATATTTTTATTCACGCGGGGACAGCAAAGGGTTAACAAGGAAAATCAGGATTTAACTAGGATGTTAATTTGAAGTTGTTCTGTTAGTCAGTTGTTTGCCTAAAATGATGTGATGTTATTGTCAGATAATGTAAAATTGGAGAGTAGTAGGAAAATGTAACAAGGAGGGGAGGAAAAGCAGCGGAATAAGCCTAAATCAGCATAACTAGAGAGACAACCTGAACCACTACAACTGTACGCTTTATCAAAAAGGGACGTCTTAAAAGTATACCATATTTAAAAGATAGGGTTGCTGACTTGTGGAAATTGAAATAAGAAACTTTAACTTTGACTTATGCGACAAGGATTTGGGGTCGATAACTCACAAATCCAAACTTTCACATCTTATTTTTTTTCCCCCCTATTGTTTACTCCAGCTCCACTCATAAAACTGCGGATAAAACTTTTTAAATTTCTGATTTTGATGGCTGGTCTTCTGTTGTCTAACATCCACAAGGGCACAGAAAAAAACCACAGTAAGAGTGTTGCAGAAGTCGTCTTCCCTCTCATTGAACAATTTAAAGCTAACTTACGTTTTTAAGTAATTTATAAGAAGATAGCAAACTTAACTTTTGTGTTGTTTTTTTCAGTATGTGTTTAGCAATCTCTGAGGGAAAATTTGGTCAAAATAAATTAATATAAGCTTGTTACATTGACTTATTAGCTGACACCTTAACCAAATGATGAGCGATGACTTTATCAGGACGTTTCCATTAGTCTGAGACGCCAGCGCCGAAGTTTCTTAGTGTTGTCTTTTTCCAAATTAATCATTCTTCCACATGTCAGATGTCGGTTGCCTCCTCCAGGCCTTCTGGTTGTGCTAAGATATTATCTCGGAGCTGTGAGTGAAGAACTTAATGTCCTTCTATTTTGAGGCAGAGCTTATCAGGTTTCCTGGCTTTGATTAAACACAGAATCCAACAGAGCTGCTTTAGGCCTCACCATCAGGCTGTTTTTCCAAATATCCTCTCACCACTTATTGCATTTGCAGAGCTGACATTTGGAAAAGAGAGCAAGAAAAAATGAGGGAGAAAACTCTAGAAAAATTGTGTATTTTATTATGTTTAAATAACTTGTTATGTCTTCTGTATTTTTGGTGTGATCCTTTCGAGTAGCTAGATAAAAATCAATTCAATGTTTCTGAGAACAGAGACGACTGAAGGCTCGCTGATCATGGATTGTTCTACTTACTTTATTAAGCTTTTTTCTAAAAAGGTCTTGTCTCATCTTTATTGCACGGTGATGGTCAATGAGTTTTGTTTCGCCTGGATGTTTGCAAACTCCCCAAAAATGCACACGTTCACCCCAAAATTATAGAACAGCTTACATACATGCATCCCTCAGATCATAGATTTATTTAAAGGTTTGTTTTAAGCTCGTTTATTTTCTCTGGTTTTTGAGTTGATTATAATTTGACATCCTGAATAGTTTATATCACTGTTATTTTCTTTCTGAGGGAATTCTGCTGCTGTTATGAATTTATGTGTGTGTATTAATCAGTGTCACCAGCAGGAGGCAGTGTTAGTCTGACTGCTCAACTCCCGTTGTATAACTTCCACCAGCCTGACATGAATGTACGGTTCACCGCCGGTTTCCATCTTTATTTAGTCCTCATTCAGAAATAGTGACTGGGATATTTAAGGTGTTAGTATGTAAGAATTAGTCAGGCAAAGAAAACAGGTTTTTAAAGAAAGGATGCAATTTTCCCACCGAGCTTTCACACAATTTCCATGGTCATCATCTAAGCCACTTTATTTTGAGGTTACTTTTATCTGAACTTTTTGATCCTAAATAGTCACTCAAAGCGGAAGTTGAACATTTTTGCATTCAGATCTTCTGCACTTTGCTTCACGCTCTGCGCAGGAAAAACTGGCCAAATGTTGTTTCTTCTTCGATTTTGAGAACAGTTTTTGTGTCGTAAACATCACATCTCCCACTTCTGAACTCGGTTTTTCCACCCAATGATTCACATCGGCTGTTTCCCTAAAGTCTCACATGAAGCTTACCGAATTAGCCCCATCCGGTGCAATGGAAGTCAGTGGTCTTAGTTGAGAAAAAGCGTGACTTAAATCAAAATAAAAGACAATAAACACAAGTCAGATTAAAGTGTTGGAGTAAAGCACGATGTTAGCTGCCCACATGGGCGTGTCTGTATGTAGAGAGAGAGAGAGAGAGAGAGCATTTATTGATCGCATGTAGTTAGCATGGCTGAAGGGTGGCTCTGTTTAAAGTGCTGTCTGTGCGGTTTCTGTAACGAGCTTCGTACTTTATGAGCAGGTAATGGAGGGTCACTTCCTGTGTTTGCATGGCTGCTGCATGCATCCATTAGATTCAGACTTGTGTGTTCATGGTGTGCTGGTGAAGAGTCCTGGTGATAGAAAGTACTTCAAGGTTTCTTGGGCTTACCGAGTATTTCACAAGCTTTTCCAGTTTGGATTTATCTTTGTTAAACAAACCCGGTAACGCGTTGGAGTCTGTAGGGGTTTTTGTTTTTGTAAAGGATGCAACTTAAATCACCTTTACTGACTGATTATCAACCATTTAGCATAGTTAGCTTAGCTACAGACTTTGCCTCCATTTCACTAGCATTTAATAAATTAAGGGAAGAAAATGACAAAGATATTAATATATTTAACTTGTCCTTATACCTTTTACCACTTAACAACAGGTCAGCTGCTAACTCACGTCCCTCCTGACCCGTCCTGTCCTGAGTGAAATTAAAGTTGCAGTATGTAACTTTTATATATATATATATATAAAAAAACAACAACTTTTTTTTGCATATTTGTTAAAACTGTGATTATGTTGTGACAGTATGGTATGAGAGATAATCTGTTTAAAATCCATTTCCTCTGTCTTCTCCCAGTGCTGTCTAGAAACAACCAGTCAGTGGCAGGAGAGTTTTAATGCTGTCAATCACAAACTCATGTTGCTGCTCATCCCTATGCTGCAGCTAGCATAGCCTGTTGTGAATGCCCAGTCTGGTTAGCATAGCTACCAATGACAGCAGACAAACATTTTTCCTGTAATGATAAGTTGTTTCTCCACCATTAGCACATTTAGCAGTGAATGATGTTGATTGACAGCACTAAGACCCTCCTCCTGGTTCTGATTGGATGTTTTGGTCAGAACATTGCATTACTTTAACCAGCAATAAAATCTTTTGTCAGGGGGCCCAAGATTCCCAAGACTACTAAAAGTCTCTATAATTATAATTTGAAAATACTAATTATCACACATATTTTGAGAGGTGCTGCAAATCTTTATTCCACAAGACAAGTCAGTCTTTAAATAACTGAATCCGAATCATAAAATAAAACCAACCCACTAAATATGTATTTCACCCGTTTTTTTCTTACTGTGTTACATAAAAGGTTGTTACTAAACCCGGTAATGATCATGTCAGAACATGTTTGAGAGGAAAGAATTTTAAAAAATTAAAATAACAGCGCTGTTTTCCGCTTTGGCCTTCCAGCAGGAGGCAGTAGAGATCTACCTTCTCTCCTGTCACTCCCACTGGAAGTGTAAATAAATCTGTGCCTCTGTCTCACTCACTCACTCACTCACTCACTCACACACACACACACACACACACACACACACACGCACACGCGTGCCCACGCACACACACACAAAGAATTGCATTTTATGGGGGTATTGTAATTTTGCAAAGCTTCTTGCCTCTTGTGTAATGTGTTAAAGGGCAAAATCCATTCTTACACACAGAATATAGCAAAACAGCAGTTTTCAAACAATTTTGTTTAAGGAGAAAAAACAACTATTCTAATATCTGCTAGCCTTTATACCTGCTATCAAGTATGTTTTAAAATGTAAAATCATAACGTTATAATGTTATTCAGTGACCACAAACATACCTGGAGCACTGCCTTGATTCTTTTATGCATGTTTGAGAAATCATTTAATCTCCATGGCAACCATTCAGCTGTGCAAAATGCCTGGGTGGACCTAGCTCTACCTTTGAGGCGCCGCTCCTTCTCAGAAATGCAGGTTTTAAGCTCGTGCTTCACAGAGCAGCCTTCCCCTGCAACTCCTTCATTCAGCTCCTCTAGACTAGCCAGCAGCAATTAGCAAACGCCTGGTGGACCTGGGCATCTGCTGAGCTCTTTATAGGAGCCACTTCTCAGTGCAATGCTGGTAAAAACGTTATTAAAGGGTTAATGGAGGAGCCATGTTGTGATGACTTCCTGAAGACGGAGTTTCAGAGTGAACAGGAGTTTTTAAAGAGACAGAGCCCCAATTTCAAGGCGTTCGTGCCAGAAAAATACATAATACTGTCTCTTTAAATCGTTGCCAATGATTCTTATGTTACTGTAGAGAAATTTTGGTCCACTTTTCTAAGCCGAGCTGTTTTAACTAAGCTACAGTTAATTTTGTTTTTGTTTTGTTGTTGTTTTCAGAGGTGTATTTCCTGATGTGCTTTGAATCCTCATGTTGCTGCATAAGCCAAATTCGCTAAGGCTAAAGGTCATGAAGTAAAGACATTTTCCCTCAGCATTTCCAAGCAAAGAGAAGAATTCCTGGTTCTATCTACTTCCTTCAACTGGATCCCAGAGATAAGGCAAATATCAAAGTACAGGTCACATGACATGTACTTTGGATACTTGGAAAGAATACCAATGACACGCATCTTCCACAATGCAAGAAAAAAACAAATCCCTCTTCAAAAATATTTTTTCAAAGGTTTTCTTGGAGAATTAGACGCAGGCGTTTTAGCAGGTTTGGTCAGCAGTAGTTTTGACCATAGAATGGAGGAAATTTGAGCTCCATTTGATTTTTTATGGCGGTTGGCGAGCAACGTTTGATATGCATCTACTGGAATAGTTAAACAATATCAAAACCCAATAAATTATTTGGATATCAAAGGGTCCTTGATAGGAGACTTTTTAAGTTATGGGTAGAATATATTTATAGACAAAGAAGATTTTCCATCCTAGATGCATTATGTTTGTATCTTTTGAACAATTTTGACTTAAAATTGTACAAAAGAAGTTTTTGATCCTTAAACCACTGGCATGCTTTAGATTCCAGTTAAGTGAATTCTAGTCAACAATGATTTCAATAGTTGATTAATCCGACTATTGAAATCCGATTGTTTCAGCTCGTAGTATGTGTGCTAAAAAGAGAATTTGTGCAGCCGTTTGCCGCTAGTTGAAGGAAATAATAGCTTAGTTTTTTTTAACCAAGACTCTCCCGTATTTAGCCACATCCATATTGTGTGTGACAGAAATCACATCCCTCCTGTTTTATTGTGCGCTTTGGGAGTGTAGCACGGTGTCGCTCCAACCTCAGAGGTCACGGTTGCCAGGTTAGGCCGGGACGCAGCTGCCCTCGGCTCCCCAACGGTCACTCATTCCTCCACTCTTCCACCTATTGTTCCCACCTGAAGTAAAACCAACAAACAAATATTTCCCAACCGAACAATGTCCTCCCACCCACCCCCCAGTCGCCAACACGTGGACCGTTGCCATGGACACGTCCCCCAGACGGATGACAGATTTAACGGCTGCATGTGTGTGCATAAAGCGTCCGCGCTGCTCCGGGTGAACGTATTCATCAGACACAGATTCCTGAAGGGGCTCCTGCTTCACTGGTCTGTGCACTTTCCTCTCAACAAGCTAAAGGTCAAATGCCTCCTCTTATTGTGTTGCAGCTGCGCTCACACACAAACCAGCGCTGAAACATGGATGTGTGTGTGTGTGTGTGAAGGAGAGAAAGAAACAGGCAAGACTGAGTGAGTTTTGGTCTTCAAGGTGAAACAAGGCGAAGACAAACAATGTGGAAAAGTTTAGCGTCCAGATCTATCAAACCTACAATGAATAACGACGGACAAGGATATGAAAATCAAAACTTTTCCATATTTTAGTCTAAAAAAAGCGTCAAGTTGCTCTTAAATGAACCCAGGATTATCTACACCTTCCCCAATCCTAAACCCAAATTCACGTGTTTATTATAAAGAGGCGTTTTCTGGCCTTGACTCACATCTGGCAGTAAAGCCAAGTGACTGTAAGAGATTTGAACACTTCCTGTTTTAACCAGATTGGCATGTAGTTGAAAATATTAGTTGGTTAGAAGAAGATGAAATAACATTTCCAATAAAGACATTGCATATTTATTTCCTTTCGGTCGATGGTCTGAGACAGAATTTCCTAAACTGTCTTATTTTAGAGGCTTTTTTTTTACGCTACGTTTGCTTCCTGTAGACGGCGTGTCACTTCCTCCTCAGTTTTTTCAACATAACGTGACTGCTGGGGCAGTTTCTGCAAAAGTTATGCATTAAATGAAAGGGAAAGTAAGTGACAGCAGGAAGTCACTGTGATTTTCCCGTATTGTCACCTTCCTAAAATAATAAAAAAACAATTTTTTTGCCAAATGTTGTTAAATTTGACCAAAATATCACTCTATTCATATGGCCAAAATATTGTTTAGAAGCATTACTTTTGGCAAAAAAAAATGACTTGAATGAATTCATTTTAATTAATTAATATTAATATATTACAAGAATGACTAATCCGATTAACTGTGACTAATCGATTATTGAAATAACTGTCAAGTGATTTAGACGTCGATTAATGATTAACTGGAGCATACAGACTCAAAAAAGACAATTTCTGGAAGAACATTATATTTATAGAAGTAATTAGGCCACAATTGTGGAAAGAAAATGTATACATTTTGCACTTAAGATAAAAAAATAATTAAATATGCTTGTATAAATATGTTTTACAAACTACTCAAGTGACATTGTTAACTTTACCGGGTTCAAATTCTGTAAAATGAAAGCGAGAGAACGAGAGAATCTACAAATTAATCTACAATTAATCGATACTATGCTACGGCTTTTATGTAACAAAATGTTTACTTTCTCATTTTTAAAAAAAAGAATTGATTTATTTACATGCATCTTTTACTTTGTTTCAAATAGTGTAAAAAAAAAAAATGGCTCAAATGGTTAAATGAAAAATCTGCAAATCATTTTCCAAGTCTGATTAATTGTCAGAATAATGGATGTAATACTAAATTCCTAAATTAGTCCTTAGCTGCTGGTAGGTTCATGAAAACCTTAACGGTCATGGAAGGGACGGAGCGAAGTGAGAAACACACGTTAGAAAAACAGATTTTTTTAACGCCCCTGCAGCACAATTCTCACACCAGAGGGAAATACATAACGCCGTGACGCTCGTGGCTCCAACGCGGTGCGTTTGTGTGCTGAGAGCATCCGTCCTTAAGAGCACCTGCGCTGGCACCGGAGGGCACGCGGCCGACCGGCTGCCTGCTGACGTCACGCCCCTCCCGCCACATGCGCGCGGGCCTGCTGCCACCGGCCGCTTTTAACCCCTTTTCTTCCACAACGGCCCGCTCTGTGAGGCCTTTCATGTCTACTGGCCCATGTCATGGGTTTAGCTATTAGCTCATTTCCCCAGACCGGAGTCCAGGGGATGTTTAATTTGGCCCAAGGTTACAATTATTGGACTTGAGAGGAGGTGATGTTTAATGTGTTTATGTGCTGCTCATTTAGAGGAAGTCTGCCGGTCCTGGACATCCACGTGTCGGCCCAAGCGGCGCGTGAGCGAAAGAGGAGGGCTGCACACCTCGAATACCTGCTGAGAGGAAAGTTCCTCTAGGCTGACGGATGGAGCAAAGCAAGCTCTTCTTAGTCTCTTCTCAACCGTTTGTATAACACCAAACAGCTGCAGGCGCACATGTGAACTAGTAAATGGCAGGCCAAAGATTTGACATTCTACACAATTGTGTTTTCATTGCAGGGCAGAATGTGAACTATGAAAACATATTTAGTTGTTTAACCACTTTTTATAAACCCATCACCATAGCCTAAGCGCAAATTAAATATTATTTAAATAAATTGCTTTTAATCTGGAAGTAAAGCTTTTTTTTTTTAAGGTAAGGAGAACTAAGAAGGCCTTATAGTCTCTATAACAAAAGTCTCCCATTGCATGTTGTTAGTCCATTTGATTTTCCTGAAAACTTGTTAAATGTTGCCCAAAAGTTACTAAGCTTGCAACAGGAGGAGGGAGGTCAGGAGGAACTCCAACGTTGAGTAAGATAAGTGTAATCGTCACTATCGTGTTTCCTAACTTCACTTGGCTAATGTGTGTAAATCTGTATCAGGAGCTAAAGTTCTGATCGGGGACATTTCGGCATGTAGCTTCTAGTCTTCTAGAATCAAACCTCACTTAGAAATCTTGACCTCTCCCCTTTTAGACACGCGTGAACAAACACACACTGAAAGAAACTTTCCTTCCCCTCAACCGCCGTCTTCCCGCCAGAAAGGGATTAGTCATTGATAAGTGACATCAGCCTGAAAACGTGGACCTTGACCTTATGACTCAACTTCGCGCACAATCAGAAGCGCACATCTACACACACGCTGTTGACTCACCGCTGTGCAGCAAGTCGTTTCTGTGTTTCATCAGAGTTGCGGCACGTTTTTCCGGCACGGATCGATTCGTCTGTTGGCTTCCCTCTTCGGGGAATATCCTCTTGAGATGGACGAGATTAGAAATAGTTATACGCATACTTCCTGGTGTGTGTGTGTGCGTGTGTGTACCTGTTATTATTAATACGTTACTTCTGTTTCACATTATCACATGAAAGCAGAAAACAGAAAATCCAACTAGTGTAGGTTGATCTGATCATTCATGCATTTATCACTTAAAAATAAACAAACAGGTTGATGGAAAAACTCCATTAGTCAAAGAGATGATATCATCCCCTTGAAAAGACTGTTTGCAGTGCAGGATGGAGGGGGGGGGGCCAACAGCAAGAGGTGCAGTTCATGTCTGGTGTGCAGGCAGCAAGGTGTGTGTATGGAGGAGGATTTGAGTGTCTGACATTGTGGATTGGTGTGTGTGCGTGCGTGTGTGTGTGTGTGTGTGTGTGTGTGTGCGCGCGCGCATACCTTCACATCTCGGCTGTGCGTGAGCGTGACTCAATGCCCCACTCGCCGGAGAGGCAGAAGCAGACTCTGACTCACCGTCTTCTCAGCAGGAGGTGACTTTCCTGGCCCGACTCCATTTTCCCGCCAAAAACGTCCCTCATTGTTTATTTTTTTCTCCCCCCCACCCCCCCGTCCAAGTGGTGTAAGCGCTTGTCCTCCTTAACTATGCTGACATCCCTCCTTTTTCTTGTCTTTGCCAGCATTCTATCTCTTCTGACCTTTGACCCCCCACCCCCCTGTCCTGTTGACCCTAGAGGCCAGAAGAAGCGTCGGAGCGCTCTTAGTTCCTCTGACTGAGAGCGCGGTTGAAGTGCAAGGGAAATATGCAGGGAAATTAGAAAGTGAAAACTAGTAGTTTAAGTTTGATATGACTTTTGAAAATGTGTGGAACCAGACGCGGTTTGAAAAAGTCGAAAACACAGTTTCACCTGCCGGGGGGGAACACTTCCTGTTTTAACCAGAGAGGTTGTGACAAGGAATGAGAACAAAATGAAAGGTTGTTTTTTGTTTTTTTGTCATGCCACTGTCCTTTCTGAAAGACCCCAAACTTTTATATTGTTTCTCTCTTCATGTCAACGTTGCAACATTTTAAGTTCCAAACCCAAAGATTTCCAATAAAAGCCACAGGCAGTTTGCAAAAGCTGGTTTTAAAAAAATATATACGTTGTTCATTTCTTGCAAAAATGTAGACAAAAACAACTACTAAAGATCTTTTACAAGTTAACCTTAAAATGAAAGTCAACTTAATCTGTTGTTTCAAGTTCAAAAGAGAAATAAAAACAATTTTACAAAAACCTCCCGTCATCACACCGGACATTTACCAAACAAAAGAACCCGAGCCAGGCACTCAGTGTGCTCTTAATCACTTCAGTTAATGGAAGCGTCAAAAGTAAAATGAATTACAGATAAGTATATTATAACTGTACAAAGAAGAACAAAATTTATGGCGATTACAAATTACAGAAGTCAACATAACTGGCCACGACATGTTAGCTGGATGAGAGTGGAGGGAAACGTCTCATTATGCTACATGAGACGCAGCGCAGCTGGTTTTATAAGTACAGTAATAATCTTATGACTATACAATTTGTTAAAAACCAAATAGACAAAATAAAAAAAATAAAAATAAAGGGGTTTCTATCCTGTATTTCCGACTGGGAACTCAGAAAACGTTCCATTATATCTCAGTATTTCCACCCTGCCGTACATTTAAGGAATGAGCTTCACATTTTGGTTTACAGGACAGAACAACCGACACTGTAAATTATTATTATCCTTTATGTTTTACACTGTGACTGGACTAAATGCTGGCTTTGATGAGAATCTGAAATTTACCAGCTACCGCCGCTTGTGTTATGTAAATAACCTGGAAAGATGATGTCTTTGCCTCGGACACGAAGAAAAGAGTTACTGTACACACGGGGATAAAAGACTTGTCTGCCCGTACATCCACAGCAACACACACGCTGAAAGACCCGAAGACGGATTCGCGCACTTCAAAAGACATTTCGTATTCTCACCAGCATAAAAAAAAAAAAAAAAAAGACAAAAAGAAAGAAGCCAGTAATGCGGAGCGACACACTGAGCAGCGCTTCTCAGAGCAGTCACATAATTGTCAGGCCCCCCTCGCTCTTTGACACTCACTCTTTACTCGTTTGAAAGTCCACTGAATAATCTTGACCTCCGAAGTTCGCGAAAGACGCACGAGTGGCTGTTATATGATGTCATCGGGGTCAAAGGGCGGGATTGTGATGCCTAGTCATGCAGACTGGCTGTGGCCTTCAAACAAGCCCTCCGTTCAGTCGTCCTGACCCGCTTCAGAGCTGTGGGGTTGTAGACATACAAAGAATTGAAAGTGGGGAACACAGAATAAATCATTTATTCCCTCATCTGTCAAACAAAAGTTTCTGTTTTCCACAGGGGAAAAAAAACAACAAAGAAACAATGCATCGAAGCAGAGACAGTTGGAAGGCTTACAAAACAAACATGAACACAAACCATGGACAAATGCCACCGAGATCCAACACGCCTGACAATGCAGCATTTTGTAGTTAGCTGGATATTCTAATCCAGCGAATCATGTTTAACTTGGTCAGTAAAAGAATCCACATTGAATTTATTATTTTTAAAGGGACAGCATGGGTTTCCCAGCACAATCAAGCAACCATGTTGCCTTCAGTTGTTATAAAAACGCTAAACATATCAAATGACCTAAAAGAATTCTGACTTTGTAACTTAACAAAGAGACAGTAACACGGTAACTGTCTCTTTAAGAAGCACCTGCTCTTTCTGAAACTCCGCATTCAGGACGTCATCACAACATGGCTCCTCTATTAACGCTTTATCAACGTTTTTACCAGCTTTTCACTAAGAAGTGGCTCCTGCAGTGAGCTCAGCAGATGCACTGCTCCACCTGGTTGCTAATTGCTGCTGGCTAGTCTGAAGGAGCCACGTGTGCAAGTCATGGGGGAGGATCGCTCTGCAATGAGGGAGCTCTGAACCTGCAGAGCTTCACCGTCGAAGGCAGCGCTAGGTTCCTCCAGGAATGGTTGCCATGGGAGATCAAAGGATTTCTTAAAGAATCAAAGCAACACTCCAGGCATGTTTTTGGTCCAAATCTTGGACTTTCATATGGTTCTAAGGAAGTTGTCCTGCCCAACCATATGAAAGTCCAAGATTTGTTATTTGCGCACATCCACTGAAAACAACACAAACCAGGATTTACACTTCAGGAAGATGTCGAAATGTTTTAAGGCATATTACATGAACAAAATTTAAATGCTAATATCGATTAACATTCCTGGTAGAGAACCAGTTTGAAACTAAGTACTGGTTTCAGTTCTGGGGGAAATGACAACTGTATGAGCTAGCAGTTGCTAGCAATCGTTACTTAACTACTCCTAACATTTCAACAAAACTTCATTTTAAAATGGGTCGAGTATCCTCTTCATTGTGCCATCATTTAAAGCAGTAAAGCGCTCAAAATTGAGATTTCTTGGCTCAAAAGCCAATTTTTGGTCAAACTGGAGGAGCTGATTGTTTCATTAGCAGCTGAATTTATGAGTTAGTTTACTGTTGGTAATCAAATGGCCCGAGTATTTACACGAGAATCCTGCCGCACTGCCTTTTCAGAAAGGACAAGTGGAAAATCCTAAGTAACACGTGTCTTTTTGACAAGCGCGCATTTAGTTTGCAGCTCTCCACTTTGCAATCCTCCCCTGTCAGCCGCCCCCCCCCCTAAAAGAAAGAAAAAAAAAATCACAGTAAAGAAAACTTTTAAGAACTAATAAAACCCAACCCTGGAAAAAAAAAAAAAAACGACCGGCGAATCAGAGCTGTGGAGAAATGCAGCAGCGAGACAGATAAGGGTTTGCGATATGGGAGGAGCAGGGTGTGTCTCGGCTCTCCCCTTTGTACAAAGCGTCATTGTCCTCCCAGCTCTCCACATGTCAACAATGGCTTTGAGTGACAGACGGCTCCCAAAAAACCTGAGGCTCGGCAATAGTGTCTTTGTTTCCTCGGCTCACATTGTGGTGGACAAAGAGTGCTCTGCAACGGGCCGAGTGTGGGGGCGGTGGGCTGGTAGTGGGGTGGTGGGGGGTAAGTGGCTACTATGGCAGTGTAGTGTTACAAGCAGCCACTGCACACTGGAGGGAATTGGTGAGCAGAGGGAGGGAAATAAAAGACGCTACGATGAACGCTCACAATGAAAAAACTTACACTTTTGAGATAAACATCAATTTAATTTGACTTTTTTGTGTACTGTGAACATTTCTCATAAATTATCTATTTGTTATTGATTTAGAGTAAGACACATATTATGTACACATCTATCTTTCACATTTCAGGCTGATTAAATCTGATTGGGCAATAAATCGTTCCAGAAGTTATCGCGATAAACAATAATATTGTTGTTTTGAGACCCTTTTCAAGCATTATTATTATTTTTGGATGGCACGATGAGGCAATGACACATTCTCAAAAAGCAAATACCATTTTAAATGTCCAAAATAAATGAACAAAAATAAAAAACTAATAAAATAAATTATAGAACAATTTTGTTATCTGTAAATAAAACTGTCCCTTAAAGACTAATTCAGAGCAAAGCACCAGATTTAAGACTTTTGTCATCCAGCTGTTGGTAGAAAGAGAAAAACGACAAATCAAACAAATAGAAATTATTGCGTTTGTTTTAATTCATCATGTGATCAATTGATTTATTGCTTATTGGGACAGGCCTACTGACTCTACTTTATGGGCATTGACAAACTACAGTTGGAAAAAAAATAAGCAATAGTCAAATTCCCCAATATATCCATTATATGCATTTGAAAAAGTCAGTAAGAAGATGATATAAAAAAGATTTTGACAACAGTATTAAATCTTCTAAAGTTGTGGTGGTCGGCATGCTGCCCCCGACGGGTTAGGTGACAAAACAAGCTGCCTGTTTAAACAAAGAAGCTGCCAAACCTGTCCAGCTTTACTGAGTTAAGCTGTAAGCAGTCATGCAAAATTGACATAAAGCAATGGCAAACTTGCAGATTTCTGCGGTGGTGATTGTTGTAGGCGAGCACAACCCTGCGGAGCGCTTTGATCGGATGTTTGTTCAGATCACTTTGAGCCAAAAGTTTACAAAAGTTTTGGGCAAGAAAAAGCTTTGAAACAGCCATGATGTCACCTCTGTTGTGTTGTGGTTTTGTTTTTTCATGCTAGCCATTGTAGTGCAGAAGTCAACTTTTGGACCAAATGCTCATTTTGTGTGGCTATAAACCCAAACGCTGCGTATCACCCTAAATAACTTCAACAACGTCATGTGAAATGTTGTGCTGTGAGCTACGAGAATCTACCGCCGCCGTGTCCAAACAGAGACGAAAAGAAAACTGAATAGATGAAAGTGACACACTCCGAGCAAATATCTGAGATTCCACCCAAGATGAAGAAAAAAAAAATCCAGCTGAGCCGTGTTAAGAGATTCTTTGCATGCAGGAAGTTTCCTCCAGCCGTACAACGACGGAGCTGGAACAATGTTTAACAATCGCTTCGGCTCTGCAACTGACAAATGAATGATATTAAACAATCATTCAGACGAATTACATTTGGATCTTCTGTTGTGGACTGTGGATGTACAGATTTGGTTTAATCTGAAAGCTTGCTGACATTCGAAGATGCTTGTCCGAAATGCTCAAGGAGGTGATGTTTCTGCTTGGTTTCTGGTCCGTTTCGCTGTTGCAAAGCCATGAGAGTCTGGTGTTTACATGCAAACTATGATGTGACGTCGCCGCAACAACAGACTACTTGTTCAAGTCCATGGTTGGAAGATTTAACCTACTGCAGGTTTGAAATTATGCAATGAGTTTGAAAAATCCAGAACAACTGAGTCCAAGCTAGTGGACATGTTGTCCGAGCCCCGACTTGACCAGAGCCTGTGGTAAATGTGACGTTTTTATTAAGATTTTTCTGCTTTTGTTTGTAGACCATCATTTGAGTCAGCAGTGTAACGTCTCCCGTTTTTAGCTTTTGTTAAACATTTTGCCTCTTGTTGTGACCGCAGGGTGAGTCAGGCGCAAATCATCTGGGATGTGTGACTGATGGGACTGGAGCCGTGGGCATTTATTCTGCAATGCGCTGCGCCTCAGAGTCTAATGAGGTTCTGCACCTTACTTTCTTTCTATCCTCAACAGAGTAAGCTATACCTGCAGCTCTAGAATGCAATGAGTAGATTTACGCAGTTTTATATTGCGCGTTCTCTTTGGTTTTCTCTGTGCTGTATGCATTGCAGGCTTATTAAGTGTTTCGGCTTGGGCCATAAATCTAAACTCTACCACATACGCACTAACATGCATCTTTGCATTTTCACCAGTGTATTTGTAACTCTCACCTTAACCTAAGCCCAAGTTTAACTCAGTTTAACTCACCCAGGGGTGCCCAAAGTCGGTCCTGGAGGTCCAGCATCCTGCATGTTTTAGTTCTCTCCCTGGTGGCAGTAACAACCTTTTCAGCATGTCAGTGTTCTCCTTAGTCATTCTAATGAGCCATCATTTGAGCCATGTGCGTTAAACCATGGAAAGAACTAGAACATGCAGGAAGCCGGACCTCAAGGACCCACTTTGGGGACCCCTGGTCTAACCTGAACTCCTAGCCCCAGAAGCGGGTGTCTGTCACAAATGGCATAAGTCGCATTGGTCTTTAGTGGTAAGCGAGTCAGAAAAGATGATAAATAAGCAAGTGTACAGACACACACACACACACAGAAGGCCAGTGCTGCTATGCGCATGAGTGAAAACATCTAAAGGCGCATCTGTTTGTGTGCTGGGAGAACTCGAGCGTGCCTTTTGATCCCAGTCACCAAACCATGACACAGCTGGCCAGTGAAGCCCTCCACTCCGTTCTCTGAACCCCTGTCTCACTCAACTTGCTGATCCTGCATGGTCTGCTCGGGCAACAACCCTCCTTACCCCAAGCCCCCCTCCAACCCTCGCCTGGCCCTCATCAGATGTGACCCAGCCGAGTGCGGTGGAGCTTGCCTGGTTTAACGCAGCGGGCACCAGCGGACGCCATTGTGCATAATCTTGCAGCACAGCAGGCAGCCGGCAGACGCCGCATGTCGGGAGCCTTTGAAGAGAAGCCTACAGAGGCCAAGTTTGTGGGGATAGCTGGAGTTTACACAGAAAAGGGGGCAAGCAGAGAGGGGAGAGAGGAGGGATGGGCGTAAGCAGCAGTTTAATAAAGATATTTAATACCTCAGCGAGGTCCCACTTTGAGTCCTTGGAAGCAACAAGGAGATGAAAAAGAAGACCCCGCAGATATGATTGTGTGGGACTTTATGCCCTGAGCAAAGTGGAAAGGGGGGTAGGAACACGGGCAGCTGTGGCGGACGTGAGAGAAGTAAACGCGGATCTAGAAAACTTTGCATGGGTTAAAAAGAGTAGTCAAGGCTTTTAGTTGACCATAGAAATGTTGAAATCCCTTCATATTCTTTAGTGGAAACACTTGATCGATGCCTGAAAGTAAAAGTGACATCATTTGTTCTGTTTTGCAAAATGTTTACTAAACTAATCCGCGTTGACACGTTCTCTTAAAAGGTCAATCTCTTTCCTTAGGGTAGGACGTGGAACTGAAGCTTCAATTTAAAAAAAATTCCTGCTGGTCATGCAGAGATTTTGAAGTTTGGCCTTCAGAGAACATCCTACAGTTTATGTCTATAGAAGGAAAGCAGAGAAGCTGCTTATTTCCTCCCTACAAGGTCAGGTCATATCTTTATGTTGGTGCATTTGGAAATCTATTCATAACAATCAACATTATACTGTACATCCCCTCATCCAAGCTGTTTACTGCTGCATTTCCCTGCCTGAACAAAAATCTTTACGCTTTATAAAGAGGACCCAGATGCACGCAGGAGATAGGAAGTGTAGACATAAAACAAAGAAAGAATCCATTTACAAAACCAACATGTAAAATTCAAACAAATATCCAAAGAGGATGGGACAGAAGGTTAGTTTGCAATTGGAGACTACAGTCATACTTCACAGTTTGGATGATGATCTCTGATTTGCTAGATTTCCCTGTTTTTTAATCCAAACTCAATGGCGGCCATTGCTGCTACACACCTCAGATATTTTCTTAAACCACAAGGCTTGTTTCCAAAGGTCTGGGTCTTTGTCCCTTAGTCTTTTTGCTATATGGAGAGTTTTAAGCGATTTGTGGAGTAGTGGCTTATTCCTAGCTGAGAGGCCTTTCGGTTCATACTGGCACGGGTCTTGTTTCACTGTGGTTAACTCTTACCAGCCTCAGCCAACATCTTTACAAGGTCTTTAACATTTCTTCTGGGGTTGATACACACATTTACAGAGAAAAGTCAAATCAAGTCTGTTTGTATAGCACATTTCAGCAACAAGGCAACTCGGAGTATTTTAACATGGAGCATCAAGTGAAGGTGCATAAGCAACCACACAAAGACTGATGTGGGTTTTTGCTTTTGACTGGATCTACAGCAACATCTCTGAGTCCCAGTGGAAATACTTGCAGTGCCGACACACAACCTTCTGTAAGCAGACAACTAAGCACTGAATCTGCTGAGGAACTTTGATCCAGCTGTTAAAAGCTGACCTATACAGTCAGGTCACGGGGCCTGAACGGGCAGACGTCTCTAAACAAGAGCGGTCAAACTGATTTCTTAGGCTGGTCGCCCTGCATCAAGTGACACAGGTGCTTCTCACGTAATATTGGACTTCCTGCTTCTGAAATTAGAATCTGCTGAAGTAATACCACCCAACTTAGCACCTTTGTGTGTTTCCTTAAGATATGAAGCAACGATGATTGACTTTCTAGCTGCTGCCTTGAACCTTGTGGTTGCCGTGTGCAGCTCTCACACGTGGCTGCAGTTATTTCATCAACTCCCCTGTGGATGTCAGAAGCTTCTGGACAACCACGCATCGCATGATGATTAACCTGTGAGGTACAGTCACGTGTTGTTGCTCGAGTTGCTTATGATTTATTCAATTTCTCTGCGATGTCTGAGCGACTCTTCAGAGTTACTCGCCCTCCACACTCTCTATGTCTCTCATTGGAAATCTTTGGGTTCCAAACCCGATCCAATTGAGTCACCGCCTCTCTGTTACGGAAACACCTCTCCCCGGAAACCCGTACCACTTCCCCGGTCGTCCTCTGCAGCTACACTCCCAACAGTGCACACCTGCCTGAACTGCTCTCTGACGCTGTCCTGTGCTTGACCTTGAGACACTCCATCCGCTCTTCATTGCATCACCGCCGCCTCCTCCAAGTGGATGTATTACGTTCGTTAGTATTGACTTGGTATGTGCTTACACTGAAACCGGCATTGTGGAAAAAGAGACAGCAGCTTACGCTTAGTTAAAGTTTCATACTTCACTACCTCAGTCTCAGCAATAGATCAGCTTAACCCCTCCAGGCCATAACTGAAAGTGTTGTCTGAAGATACCCTAACAGGAAACCTTCAGGCGCTCTCCAATCATTTAACACCATTTAAATATTGTATCTTCTTTCTTGCATCATTGCTAACAATAAGAAACTTTGCACAGTAGCTGAAAATTGTTGCGCTTGTAATTCACCCGTCATGTTGAAATCCCGACTCTGTCAATGAAAACAAGAAGCCGAGCTAATTCCTCAAGTCTGATTAGGACTTTTGAGTTACACTCACTCTCTACGTTCTCCCGAGCGACATACATACAGAATTTACAAATTTCTGTCAGGGTCTGAGCGCCCCGGAGCTCAAAGAGCCTCGTTGTCTCGTGTCGTAGCCGTGGGGAGAATTTTCAATGTGCAGCGTGGGACAGGAGCAGGGCATTGTCCCCTACGGTGCCAACCCTCCTCCATATTCATAGAAGCAGGGCGGAATCTAATAAACGTGGGCTCGGGCGAAATTGGTCGTCTCACACGGGAAAGGCAGTTAATTGTCCGCCGTCGCTGGCAAACAATGCCTCAGCTATGGCGGTGTGGAAATGCACCACCGTGGCTCTCGGCTGCGACGAACGCGGACGAGGGCGGCTATATCCGTGTGAACGTGCCTGAGGGTATACATTGCAACATTGTCTTGCTTTCACATTTCCCCTCGGCTTGGCTGTAGTTTTTATTGTAGCAGCGATCTTACCCAGTAGCTTTGGTCCAAAGTTCAAACTTAATTTTGTCAAGAGGCGATGACAATTTTCAGAGTGAAAGCAGATGTGGAGGAAGCCGATTTCAGTCTGCTAACGTACAGTATTTTCATAAGCTTATTCACTTTTTAGTTTTATTTATAAAGTAAAAAAATCTAAGGCTTTCATTTTGACTCAACTTTTAGGGTTGTACACTCTAAAAAGAAAATAGTTGATCCAACTTAATTGAATTGCTTCAATTGGTAACAAGTAATTCAATTAATTTTATCCAACCTAATTTATTAAGTTTGGTTAACTTGACAAATTTAAGTCAGTCCTAATCAATTCATTTACTTTATTCCAAATAAAAAAATTTAATCCATCTTACTTAATTTTATAGCAAGTCAACTCAAAATTTTAAGTTGTTCCAACTTAAAAAACTAAACTACCCCATATTAAATTATCACTCACATTTTACTTAAAATATAGCTTGCATTTAAATCATTTTAAAAGTTTTTTTTAGCATGTTATTTTAGTTTTTAAAATAGGAGTAAAATACCTTCATGCTACTCAGAAATTCCACTTGGTTAAAATAAGAAATCTACACAAATGGAACATTTTAAATTTTATTGTGAAAGCATCACAAACTTACAGGTTTTTCACAAAATATTATGCATTAAACATGCTACACAAATCTTTTGAAACTTCATAAGGGATATTACATTTCAGCGACCTGCTAGATCCAGTTCTGGAGAGCCATCATCTTGCAACTTTCAGATGCATCCCATCTCCAATACATCTGAATCAAATTAACTGCTCATTACAACGCCTCTGTTGAGCTGAATGTCTGCTGTTGTGTGAATTCAGAAACTAGCTTCAGGCGGTATTGAAATAGGGTCCATCTGAAAGTTGCACAATGGTAGCTCTCCTGGACAAGACTTGGACACCCCTGTGTGAGGTTGTAGAATCCACAAGTATTCCTCAGGAAAAAAAATTGTTTTTTTAGATTTAACACAAGTCCTCCTAAAAAAGAAAATCCACACTCTTAAACCATAACATTTGCTGAGAACATGTTTTTGACATAAAATATAATGACACTAGTGACTATTTTTACACTGAAAATAAGAGCAATACCCAAAAAATATTTAGGCAAGTTTTCAAACAAAGATGTGGTGTAATAGCTGCCTAGTTTAAACCAAATCCGTTAATTTAACTGACACCAGAAAAGAACAGAATAGTAAACATTATGATCTAGATCCATTCAACCTCCTTCAAAAAACTGCATAAATCTGTTGATTCAAATTTTTTTAAAAATGCAAAAAGAAAATTCTGTGAAAGTGTCCACAAACTGCAGTAGCCTACTACTTTCCTACTTTAATTTTTTCCCCTTAACTTGTATATTTTTCACACACAAAACCAAAGAGATGAACCAAGTAACTTTATGAAATGTCAAAAACAAAAAAGACCTACTCCCAAAATGATAATGTTCATCACAACCTCATCAGTAAACATCCTCCAGAAATACCAGTCACAATTGTTATCCAGTAAACTCTGTATTACTTGTGGCTTTAATATGAACAATGTCCCAAAAGAAGTTCACAAAGTGCAGTTTCTTGAGGTGTTAAGCTTCCAAAACATGGCGCTCTTCTGTCCAAACAAAGAAGACTGATGATCTTCTGTCCTGTTGCACAACATGCCAGTGTCTTTACTGTGAGGTCTGAAGTCTTCCAAACAAATTTTTAACTTTGGGAGACATCTTGTGCTGCTCAAGCTGCATGAAGAGTTTTTGGAACACTTCAAATGTGAAGCGCAGAGCCTTTGGATAAGCCAGGTTAAGGGAATATATCAAACCCAGAAGCAGGGCACATGCTGAGGCAACTGAAGTCAGGTCCTGCAACACCTCCACTCCCTCAATGACGATGCCAATGTCTTCTGGGGGTTCTTTCAATCCCTCTCCCTCCTTCCGAATCACAAACACTGCCATGGTGAGTTGTTTGAGTTCCATCTGGGCATCATCTCCGCTGCTGCCCTGTAGTGAGTTAAACAATATGCTAAAACTTGAACACTGTAACTAATCTCTCACTACAGAATTTGGAAAATAAAAGCCTTGTAAATGCAAGCACCAAGTATAAGATGTACAGCTTGTGAATTGAAGAGTGTTTTACGGCATTTGAAATATCATTGATAAATGTTCCAAGTTTGAAGTTGCATTACAAATTGAATAACTCAAAGGGTGATTTTTAATTTTTTTGAAAAGATAATGCATGTATATAGCTTTATATATGTTCCATCATATTACAGGCTTTAGCTTAAAAAACAATTTCTTAGATTTTATATCAAAGCAGAATACTGATCCAGCCAATGGTCATCTTAGGGTGGAACTCAATACAAAATGCATATTTGTGTTGCTTCTCAGATATTTTGGAGCTGGTATCAAAATACCATGACTCTAAAACATATTCTTATTAACTTATTTGGCATATTGGTAAACAAGAAATGAAGTTGATGTGCTCTGCTGAACAGCAAATTCACCATTTCTGGATTTAAGCAGAATACAGCCACGTTAAATTTACATTTCTGACACCAAATCTGCCCCACTTTTTCAAACAGATGTTCACATTTAGAAAAGCCAGTCCATAAATCATTTAAGAAGGTAAAAACAACTGACAATGAATTTGTCCATTTGCTTGAATGGGATGAGATGCAACTTTAAACCTTTAAAAACTTACACAGTATTCCTTAATAAGGTCTTTGGCATCCTCTCCAAGAAAGGTGATGAGCCCTTTCAGAACACATTCCCTTCGAATCCCAATGTCTTCAACCTGGAGAAAAGTTATTGTTATCAATATTTCAAATCTGAAGAGATTCATGATATAACTAATATATTTGGGCTGTTCACAACAGTAAAGGCCTATCAGATGCCATAATGTACAGCCCACAAGTCCACTGTGTTTTAATGCTGCACTTCAAAATTATTCATATTCCACCTCTGCCACATTTTATCCTTCACATCTCAATTTGTGAAACTAGACTGTATTGTTACGGTTAAGGCTTTTTCTTAGCACAATCTACCAGAGGTAGTGAATATCATTTTCCATTAAAGAGATCTCTTACAGCATAGAATTGATACAAGTCTAACATTTAAAAATGTTCAAATTTAAAAGCAACAGAAACTCAAAAATTTGGCTAAACTGCACCGGTTTCTGGCAAATAGGATAGAAAGGTTTATTTTATTGAATTCATGAATATACCACAATACAAACTTACTATAACAACTAAATGCAGCAGAAATACATGACAGGCAAACTTGCTTTTCTTCAAATGATATCAACTTTGCACAGAAAGTGTATCAAGTATTATAATTAAAACAAAGTCTGGAAGTAAATAATCACTTTAAGTTCTTTGTTTTAAATGGAAAAAAGTAAATGGCCATAGCTTAGTTCACTCAGTGTCCATATTGATGATATCCATACCTCATCATAAGTTCTCATGACGCCAGCCATTTTTGCACGTGTTGCTCCTCCTTTGGCCTGGATGACTTTAATCAGCTGATTTGAGTGCCTGTCCAACTGGGCCAAGAACGTCTGCTCAAGGGGAAGAGCCATGAGCCTCTGGAACTCCGCATTAATCTGTGAAACAAAAAAAAAAACTTACTGTTAAAAAAAATGACTTAAAGTAAATACTCAATCATTCCCAAAGTCTAAGTTCAAAACCCTTGACATTTAATTTCAATCTGCATTACTACCTCTTTCTGTTGGAACAGAGCAGGCCATCTGTCCTTGAAATCCTCTATACCAGGTTCTTCATTCACCACCTCCTGACGCCTGTAGGCAAAGGTACGAGCCATTTTCTCCGCAATGACCCTGTCATTGTTCCGCCTTTTGATTGCTGCCAAGAGTTCAATTCTCTCTTTTTCCATGCTTTCTTGTGTTTCTCCCAATGGAAAGGATGGATAAAAGTTGGCTTCAGCTCGTCTTGGCTTCTTTATTTTTGCAGCAGGAGAAACAGAAATACTAACTTTGGATTTAAGAGAGTTTACAGACAACTCTGGACATCCTTGTGATTTGAGTAGAGTCCTGTAGTTTCCCATTTTGTACTTCAGCCTTTGCTTCCAACCGTAGCAACCATTGAATGAACCGGGCTCTTTTAAACACGGATGTTTTTTAACCAAGGCCTCTGCAACTACACAGAACTGTGCATCCTCTGGGTAGGCTCTGTATCTGTAGATCTCTTCTACTAATCTATTTAGGATGTCAGTCTTCATTCGGGAGGTGACCGTCAACATTTTGTTGTTTGCTTGATACTCAGAATTCCCCTTCTCTAGCTTATGTTCAGTGTCATATGAAAATATGGGAATGGGAAAGTTGGCTGGCCATTGTTGTGTTCGCGATGGCAAGGATTCAGGGGAGGAGAGGATTATACTGTCATTTGAGGCTAAAGAACTGCTGTCGTCAGAGTGAACTGTAGAACAAGATGAAGCTGTTTCAATGACATCAACAAAAGTTTGAATGGTTTTTTCTTGAATCACCTTGACTGTTCCCAAGTCCTCCAGGTCTGAAGTTGAGCTGAGGTTGAAGAAGTCATTACCAAACTCTTTGTCCATATATTGCAATCTGACATTGGTCTTTAAACCAAAGGTATCCTTCACCTTGCTGAGAAGCTCATCCAGAGAGTCTGGTATGCCATCTGGAAGAGTCAGTTTTTCAGTGTTGCTCTCTCCTAGAATCACCTTCAGTCTTGCAGGTTTTGAACTTGCCATGACAATCTGAGAAAAGGGTACATACAGAGTTAAGCAATGCTGGTCGCTATTTAAAGTCATTACAAAATATTTTATATACATTATTAGTCAAATGTTTGGACATTTGCTTGTAGAGGGCCAAAAAAATATTAAGGTAGTTATTAAAATATTACTGTATTTTAAGTTCAGCCATACAATCACAAAAGTCTTTTATACCACGCATTTAATTTTTTGTACAATCTTGTATTACCTCACCCTTAAACGTGGATATATCTTTTCACAGTAACAAGACGTATTCCTCTAATTCTGTAGTCTTCCAGCGGGTATACATCTGTTAGGTCTTGTAGCTCAACCAGTTTCAGTTCTTTGTCTGATGTTTTCAGCTCATAAGATCTGTAATGCTCAACATACCACCCCTCAAGTTTTCTGACCAGAAAGAATAACTGGTTTGCCAGGATCACCATTTGGATTATTTCAATGAACTCTGGTAATCCTCCCAATGAGCCATGGATCAAGATCATCCCGCATCTGTACTTCAGTCCATTAAATGTTGCACTTTTAGTCATGCACACTGTGGCCAGATTTGAAAACTTCTGCTTTAGAGCATTTACTATTCCCTTGTCGAGTACATCAGTTGCTACTGTGGAAACATTTGTAACTTCCAAAAGAGGTTTAGGAAAACCAGATAAATGCAAATGATGTGCCATCTGATACTGGTGTCTCTCTGCAAGGGAACAGAGGACATTTTTAAAGCACTTGATATTTCGTGCAACTCTTTTAAAAAAGCTATGCTTAGCTTCAAAGCGCATGGACCATAAGGCTACTAAAGGACCAAATTGGCGAATCAAGTGCGGGTAATGTTCCAAGAAATGGTGTTTTGGTTTAAGGTCACAATTAGGAAAAACCTCCTGGAATTGTGTTCTGTGCTCTGAGATCTTAAAGTCAAGGTAAGCAATAGAGTCCTCTGTGTGAATAGGACAGACCACAAGATCAACAATGTCCCTTAAGTCTGTTAAGATCTGCCAAGCTGGCTCTTCATGTTGCACTCTGTGTCCAATCAACAAAGGTAAAAATCTGATCAAACTCCAGTTCTCATGTGCATTACCCCCAACACTTTTTTTGGCTTCAAAATTGAGAGCAATTGGATGAGGTCGATTAGTTTTATCAGTCCCCTTAAAATTGAAAGATGCTATTGCGTCATTCAGTGATACCAATGTGAAATATTTTTTCTTAATCAAAACACCCAGACACAAAGCTAGTTCAAAAGGAACAACTCCTTCAAAAAGGTCATGCACAATGTCTGGAGGAATACCTGTGGTAATGTCAAAATACAATAAATGTGATAAAATGGAAGTTGATTTGACACCCTGATAACTTGGCAATTCACGTTCCTGAAGAATTTTTAAGTGATCTGCATGAATGCTTTTGGTTCTCAGGGTAAATGCACCACTTCTAACCTCTGTAGTTTGAATGTCTGTTTTAACTGCCAAACAAAACCTACATATGTATGACCCTGTGAAGTTCTCTACAAAGCCACCAATACTGTGGGCAGCAAGATTATCTGCAACCACGCACTGAACTGTGCCTTTTACAGCTCTACCCAACTTTGACACAAAGACCCCTTCTTGTTCCAAAATCACAAGCTCATTAAGTAGAGGTTCTAAAACCTTCTCGTAACCATAGCACTTCAAATCATTAGTTTTGATTAAAGCAGCCAGGTAAATGGAAGACAAGTTAGAATTACACCCCTGTGGCAAATTACCAAGAATCCAGTATAAGCCACAAATTTTATGCTTCCGTTTAGATGTACCGAGAGGGTTGCATATTTCAAAATCATCAATATACAATATTAATGAAATGCTCTCCTCCTTACACAAAAGCTCATTTTCACTAAAAAATGACCCGTCATAGAAAGACCTATATGTATGAACACTACTTCTTTGTAGTAGTTTATTCACACAATTTAAATTATCAGTCTGATCCAAGATAACCTCACAGTCAAGAACTTGCTGCAAAGACTTTAGGATTGATACATACTGGAATGACTTATTATTTTTTTTATCAAGAATATATTCTTCAGGTTCTACCACTTTAAAATGTCTTTTATAGAATTGTTTTCGTCTCCAAGCACTAGAAAGGGAGCCTTTATCTCCTATTGCTTTATTTACAGGGTTTGTTTCACAGAGGGCCCTGGCAAGTTTTTCAATAACTGACTGGTCAAACTGGCAAAGATGATCATGTAGTATTTGGGTTACAGTTCTGCATGTAACTGGCAGGGACAAAGAACCAATTAAATAGTTTAACTCCTGCAATAGTTCATCAATAGCTGCATTTGACACAAGAAAACTGCTTTCTAACTTTAGAAGAACTGATGCAAGTTTAAGTTCAATATCTCTCTGTAAGTTTTCAGAATCAGTCTCATTAAATGTGTGATCTTGATTAGCTTGTGCAGTACTGTCTTGATCAAAAATATCAGTACCAGAACTAACACACAATTCTTCACCACAGTCTAATTGTTTTTTTTCAGCAATCCCAGTCTTAAATGTATTGCTAATGTCAGAATGTTTTCTGTATTTATGACTTTTGTAGTTCTCGTAAATATTTGTTTGATAAACACAGTCCTGAAACACACACGTGACAGTTTCCTTGTTCTTGAGATGTTGAAATATATGTTGAAAAAAATCTCTCTCAGTGGAAAGTTGATTAAAATCACAAATGGGGCATTTGAATCTGGTTAAGTCTTTGGTAACTGTTTGTTTGACTGGATGATTTCTTGATAAATGGCTCAGTAAAGCATTCCAGGTCTTGAATCTACATGCACAACTTAAATATGAGCATGGATACGAATAACCCCGTCCATAATGCCTGTGGTCTAGTTTGTAGTGCTTGAGCAATTCAGATCTTCTGGAAAACACCCTCTTGCAGTCTTTGCATCTCCACATTAAGTGCAACACTAGAAGGACAAGAGAGGAACTTTGTTACCTATATGTTGCCAAATCTGAAGGCAAGGAAGATGAAACTAATATGGAGGCAAGAGTCAATTTTGAATACTGTGACAACCCTAGCCCCATGCAATACTTTAGATGATTGTTTTACTGCTTGGTAAAATATAGATTCAGAATGGATTTGTTACCATAACTATTTCACTGTTTTTAATACCATACTGAAAACACTATATTAATCAATGTCATATTGTTAGTATTGCAAGAATTTTTTTTTATGCACAAATACACATTTCTTAAATTGCCCTTCCCAGTTGCACATTGGGAGTAAGCTTTTTTTAATGACTCCACAGTATTTTTAGGTTGTAATTTAACATTTTTTGTGTGCATATATATCCACAAATATATATGCATGTCTGTTTGTGTGAATAAATTGCCTGTCACTTTCTGCTGTTGCACTGGAAATTTCCCACTGAAGGACAATAAATGTCATTTCTATTCTTATTTTATATCTGTCCACTATTTAGTGTTAAAAATTACAGTAACTTTAGATATTGGTGGGAAAAAATGCTTATTTGACTATTATCAGTTCTCCACTGCAAGGGCAGCTTCCCTCTCCCCAGCCACCTCCCCACTTGTGTGAATCCTGAAGACTTTGCAGTTTAGAGCACACATATTTCATATTATCAAAATAGCATATTCATTTTGCATTTAACTTTTTTTTCTAAAATTAGAAGCTTACATAAATCCTTTATGAAGAAAATATGGCTCACCTTATGTGGTTTGATGATTCTTGGTTCTAGGCCTGGAAAGAGAAGTGGGTAAAAGAAGTTAATACAACAGGGTTCTAGCCAGAAATGCTAATGCTAATGCCTGAAATTTTCATTTGATCTTAATTTTTCTTCTTTCTTTCTGTAGCCGGTGAAATCAAGGGCGCGGACGACCATAGGGAGATCAAACATGCACATTGTGAACTGTCCGTGCGCTGTGGTAGATTGCAAATTGCAGAGAAATAATACAGGGCAAGAAGCGATCTAGCCGGGGCAGAGTTTGTGGGGCAGGCTACTAAATGCAGAGCTCCGAAAGTGAAGCTGTGAAATCCTCAGCCCAGCCCGAGGGCGTCTAAGCCCGGCCCAGTGCCTGGCGATTAACGGCTAGCTAGAACACTGCGCAATGTTCCTACAGCCACAAATTGCTTTTTTAGGAGAAATGACACCCGATGGATTCTTAGCGCTGTCAGGATATTATGCGTTTTATATTATGTCGCCAGTAAGCAGCATGAGAAAACTGGAAAAAATGGCTTCACCGGCTGCAGCTAACAGTGATTAGCACAGTGGAGTTGCATCATATTAAATTAGTTTTGCACAGAACACCCCCACCTCTGCAATTTCAAGTTAGGTTTTTTAGCGTAAAAGAACACATACAAAATAAACATTCAGTCTGACTCAAAGTAGTTATGTTAAAACATGTTGAGATTTGAACCGCCGAACAGCGCGGCTAATTACAATTAGCAAATGTGTTAAGAGCAAATAACTGATGACACTTCGACGTTAAACACAGTTCAATGTTTCAAATTTAAGGTAGAAAAAGTTTTAAATATTTTTACACCGTTTATTTAATGTTTGGTTATGGTGGGGCAGCATACTTACTGTTTTATCTGAATCTCGTCGACAGTCGATGCTCAGAAGAAATGGCGGTCGGTACCAGAGATGCAGGATCTGCCCCGGGCGGAGCTTACGTAATGACGTCAGACGTAAAGCTGCATTAAACTTAATTGTTTCACTTCGACTCAAATTAAAAAGTTCGTTTGAGATAAAATGCGTGACTGTTAAGTTAATTGAACTCATGAAAGCAAGTTGTCATAACTAAAGTAAAAGAATTAAGTCAGGTTAATGTAAATAAGTCCATAACATGAACTACAGCCCAAATACACTTTTTAGAGTGTATATATATGTTCAATGGTCTTTTTATCCACATTTGATCCACCAAAGTACTAATTTACGTCTAATATACGGCCATAGACATTAGGGTTAGGGTTAGGAAAGACCAAAAGTGTTTATACCTCTGAAAAATTTGGATTTTAAGTAATCTTTTTAGCATTTTAGCATTTCTTTTGGCATGTTAGTAATATCTGAACCGCAATCCCAACGTGAATATGATAAGAGAATCTGTGGATGATTTGGCTTTTTATTCATCCAAGGAGACAAATTTCAAAATATGAACAACTTAGTTTAAACAACAAGTGGTGCTTGCGAGCTCCTCGCTATCCCAATCAGTTGGTGTTTGACAAGTTTATTCAGTATTTACAAGTCTGCACAGTCTTTTGTGAAGGCATTTTCAGTTCCTGCTTCTGGGTAAATTGTTACATAAAATGTAATGATTTAAAAAAAAAAAAAGAAGAAGAAAATGGACCAAACAGTGTGCTTGAAATGTGCAGCTAAAACACAAAATCTGACCAAGTATTTATTGTCTAGTTTCTAGTGCAAACATCTTAGTACGCTTTTTACTTTTAGCAATAAATTGTCCCCCATGTGAAATCAAGTGAATTAAAATATTTGTAAGAGAAACTAGATGAAGCATGTTTGTTTTTGGTTTGCTTAGTCATGTCAATGGTAGACAAATTCAATCCCTTTTGTTGCGTTACCCACCTCTACAGTAAGTTACATTACATTTCCTCCCCATGGCTAGCCAGTGTTTACCAGCTTCCCAGCTCATTAAGCAGGTTTATCACTGGACAGCTCCCAGTTGTGTTTTCAACACTCATTTAAAATGCTGAAAATTAAACCTTAATTTTGTTAAAGTGGGGGGGAAGTTGCTCTTATGTCACTGCAGACATCTGATCCGCATAACCTGCAGCTGTACACATAATACAAACCAAGACAAAGGCGTGACGTGCAATGGCTTCAAAAATGTACAGCTTGGGAGATCTGCTGCTCGCTGCGAGTTTCAGCCCACTAGCTATCGCAGCAAAACTTATTTATCACCCTGAGCATCTAAATGGCCCAGTTAACCAGTGATCCCATTACTGGAGTCACTGAAACTCTCACTCGCTGCTCCTGTCGAGCTTTGACTTGTTACCCGCTAATCCGTCTCCCCGAGGCGGCCGTTGCTCGCCGCCCCCGTATCACATCTCCTGTGTACCCATGATGATATGTGTTGGCAAGTTTCACTGCTTACAAAGCCAGAAAAAAAGGCGCACACACACACACACACACACACACACACACAAGATTCAAGGAGTATCAGATATTGCAATGTTTTCTTAAAGACGTCAGGACTTCCAGCTTTGTAGCGTTTGAAAAGGTCAAGGTTAGTCAAAAATTGTGGAGAAGCTCAGTGCCGATTGCTTGTATCATATTGTTCTCAGTTGGTAGTGCTGTAGACTTGCATGATAAAGGTTCTGGGTCCAGAGGTTCGAATGTTCTCCACGTTCTGGGTACGCAGTCCAAAAACATGACTGCTAGCTTGATTTATGCTAAATTGCCCTCAGCGGTTTACAGGAAGCTGATGGATGGATTGATTGAACAACGGTCAGCGATTCAGTGTGCGCCTAATGATAAATGGTGCATATCATAGCCGGTCAAGTTTCAACTGCATTCTAAAATCCAAAAGACTCGGATGGGTTTTCAAGAAAGGTTATGTAAACATAGACTTGAATTTGCTTCCAAATATTTGACCTGAAACGTACCAAGACGGGTGTTATATTAGGGTATATTACCTGAAAGAATATGTTAAAGTCTTCTTTTCTATATTAAATTTAAGGAGTTAGAACATAAACATTTTGTTTCAGATTTTACCTAAATGTTCTGAAACCATAGCCTTATGCTGACATACTGATCATTAGCGTACTGGGAGGCCTAATGGCAGCAAAACGGTTACAGAAATCCCACCCGTCTGGATTTCTCTCTAAATCTACTAAAATGCTTCCTAAACTTGCTGGTAACTTTAATCTATTTTCAAACTTTAAAGCCACAGATGTTTAGATTCAGCTGTTTGACAGGCACTCTCTCAGTTGGACAGTGGTTTCCATTAAATACATCTTGTATTACCTTGTGCTTTTCAGTGATGTCATAACTCTTGTTATTATTACTAATATTTAAGCGTTGTGGTTTCTCGGTTCAGTTTTTTTCTCTTTCTGCAGATTTAGAGGCAGAGTTTAAGAGTCTCTATGCTTCTTTTTCTCCTCTTATTATAAAGTTCATATGCATTTAAGTGGACCATCAGAGAGAGATCCAGATTTCTTCCCTCCACTCATGGAAGTAAATCTGTTAGGCCTCACCTTGACACTTCTTAGTGCAATACCAGACAAGGACATGTTAAACAAAACAAAAAAAGGAAAGAAAAATCTATTGTTTTGAAGATACCTGTTGGAAATTGTAAGACGCATTAGTTTCTGCAATGATACCAGAAATGGTGTGAAACCCGATTCCTGACCACAGAACCTTCAGTGCCATATAGTTTCAATTACCTTTAATCCAACACGCATATCAGACTGCATATCCCTACGTTTACAAAGTGTGCATGTTCAGCTAACACACACAACAACGACCAGGTGAAACAGCTCGCCTGGACATCACCCAGGCGTCTCTTGAGGAATTGCAAAGCCCCCTAACAGGCTGGACGACCCTGCGTCCGTTGTGATTTATGTCTTTTCTCTGCTGAATTCTCTCTTTGTGGGCCTAATGGAGGAAGAGATAAGATTTTTTAGTGCGGTTTCACACCGCAGTCCCCCCGGCTCCTGCACTTGCGGCTGGCCAATGGGCTGTCTAGTCTGAGGCAGGGAGGTGCAGGGTTACTAGGCGAGGGAGAACAATGGGCCGAGCGCCTGAGTCAGCACTATCACTCTGCCTCGCTCTCCCCGCTACGCACCAGTTTTGCTTTTTTTCCCTTTTTTTTCCCCTCCAACTTAGTTGGTCGACCAATGGCAGCGCCGCTGGGAAGGGAAAATATACACACACACACTTTATGAAGACACACACACACACACGCCTACAGATGCACACACTCTGAGAAAGAGTAAAGTCAGTGGGGGTTGGGTGGTGTTGTTTTGTTTTTGTTCCCTGAGACAGGAGAAACGCAGCGCTGCCTGTCCAGATGTGAGGGAGGACAAACACGATCCTCGACTCGAACAGTTTATAGCTCAAATTATTATTCAATCTTTTTCAGTTTAAAACTGGCTCTTTTTTTTTCTTTTTTTTTTTTTTTACATTAAAAGGTTTTGCACCTTTCACCATTTGATACTTTTGCATCTTTGCTCGTTTTGTTTTCAACTTGCGCTATGAACTTGTGGTACCGCAGGATCTTTCATAACTACCAGAAACGTGAATCTTTACCACAGCGCAGTTTCATACTCCCTTTTGACTAAAAGTAACTTTCTGCATTTCACTGATACAGACATGTTAATGGTGGTAAATTGAATTCATTTAGGGCTTTATGAGTCATAACGACCACTCACACTGTTTTACCCTAGAGCCACATTCACACACAGTCACTCACCACTACACACACCAGCAGGCAACCTGAGGTAAAGTTAACCTTTCACAGGGGCAGAAATATTTCAAGGGGGCGTATAAACTAATTTAATGATTTCAAAGTTGTTAAAAATAAATGCAGTGTCTTATGAGAATAAGGCCAGTAGTGATTTTCAAGGTTCCACAGATATTTTGAAACCATATATCCATGCATCTGTGTGTGTGTTTTCCCTGTATTGGCTTTCATGTTTAAAGGCATCTACCCCAAAAGTCTGCGCATACCATCTGCTGCTCAGTGCACGCCAAACTTTGGGACATATCCAGTGTCTTTTGGAGGTAACAACAAGTCAACAAAACCTGAACTTGAAACTTGTGCACGCAAGTAATGCGATGCAGTTTAACTTAGAAAAGTTGCTGTGGGGAAGTCTTTTTGTTACTGATATTTAGCATCTCAACCCAAAATGTTCGCATCAGTAGGGAAATCAAATCCAAATGTTTGCTCCATTCTTGGAAGCAGATTGGAGAGTTGAACTTCCACTTAAATCTAAAAAACTAAAAATTAATATTAAATAGATGCTGAATCCAAATAATTTCCTCAGAAGGGGTTAAAAGAAACAGACCCATTTGTGTTTTTGAAAATGAACAACACTTCTTTGAAGAAAGTAACCGATCAGTTTTACTGCAGCTCAAGGTGTTTTCACACCTGACAGTCCGGTAGACTCGGTTGGATTTTTTTTTTTTTTTTTCAAAGGTTTATTGTTACTTAGAACATTTTAAAATACATGGCATTTTACAGTTATACAGAAATTCTTTTTTTTTTTTTTTTTCATTTAAAAAAAAATACAATTCTCCAATTTAAACTAAAAGAAGTTAAGAACAACGGTATAGAAAACACAAAATCTCTGGGTTTTAAAAGTTGGACAGGACCGGAGTGACTCCTTACAAAGTCTGGAGCCATCCAGTTCTTCCAAACAGCGCTGGGGCTCAGAGGGGAAACCTGCCCTGAAGCTCCTTCCCTCCTGCCTCACCCGGAGAGCCAGGCCGCCGCTGCTTGGACCTCTGTTCGTGGTGCGCCGACTCCTTCATCCACGGAGGCGCAGGCGATTCTTCTCGGTGGCTGTGTCCTTGGCGCGCCACCTGCAGCTCTCGATGTTTCCCTCCTTGCTGCCGCCATCCGGATCACAGCCACGGGGGGCATCTGCCTGCGCCTGCTCACCAGCAAGTTTCTGGAGGTCCAGATGGCGTCTTTTATGGTGGCTAGGGTGAGCCACATCTCCTCAAAGTCTTTTTTAGTCCTTTTCTGGTGGCTCACCCCATACAGCACTAGCTGTGCGTGGAGGACCTCCCCTCGGTTGGATTGCAGAGCCAAATTGCAACATTTGCTACATTTTTAAACTGCACTGTGTCAAAACAATCCAAACTCTTTCAAAATATGTGTTCACCTCCTCGCCTGTGGTGGCGCTGCAGCAACAAGCTCTGGAGGAAACGACACAACTCCCCCTGAAGAAACTAAAACGGAGTGGCATCACATTTTAGTGTTTGTAGGATTTCTTTTTTGGCTTTGGTAAAAGATAAAGAGCCATTTCTCCTCTTAGTGCTAGACTCTTACATTTGTTCTGGTTGTATTTACCCAGAATGCCCTGCGCTGTAGTCTGCTTCCTGCTTTTTGAGAAGTCACCAGTCCGCTTGGCCTTCACATGTCCACTCAGACTGCGCCAGAGTTCTAGTTGTTCAGGCGGACCAGCATCTGATTTTTCAGTCTACGTTAAACTTCGATCACAAACAAATCGGACTTCTAAACAAATGAATCTGTCAGAGTAGACGTGTGTTTTGAAAATATATTTATTGGTCTGCTGTAATATTCTAATCGTAAATATTGTGTTTTCATTAACTGTTAGCAGAAAGTCACCATAGTTAACAGAGACATTGGCTTGAAAACATCAGTTTGTTTGTAACTAATGTATAGGATAACAAACATGTTGATTCAGTTACTCACGTAAATCAACTTCTCAATAATAATCTGAGTTACTATAGGGGCCTTTAAATCTTATTTCTGTGTGTTACTCAGCCTACAGTGAAAAAGGGTTTCTCTAACGTCACATGTCCGAGGTCATTGACAAAACCTCCTTGTGTTACAATCCGTCCTTCATTCACACAAACGTTGCATCAGTAAATCCTCTAGTCATGACGCCGAGCCCGCATTGGGACATTGTCACTGTTAAACACTCCTGAGCGGCGCCGTCATGACGTCCCTCTTCCTGTTCTTGCACTCTTGTTTCCTCAACTCAGTGGACGTCCTCCGCTGAGTTGAATCACCGGTTACAAACTCTTCCTTCCTCTTCCTTTGGCTTGTGAACGTCTCAGAGCGATTACACACCTTCTCAACACAGAGAGTCATCCGCAAAATTCAACTTATTGCACAAACACACGTTCAGAGCGTGATTATTTACTGCCTCACTGCTTTTATCAGCTGTTGATGGTTAGCTGACTGTGGAACCACTTAGGCTCCGCCCACTGGGCCTAAATCAGCTCACAAACGCTCTTTCGTAGCTTTAAGTCCGTCACCTCATGTGAACCCCATAAAGCAGAGGGAGTTTGGCTCCAGAGCCTCCCTCCCGCCCGACACCCAGGGGCCAATGTTGCCTCTTGGTACAGATTGTAGAATCCCCCTGACAAGGAATGCCCTGTTCAAACTGCGGCCGTTTATTGCAGTTGATAGCAGGGGGAAAGGTCAAGGGTCAGGTCAGACAGAGCGACTGTCTTGGTCAGTAGGAAGTAAAGGATGAGTGGGTTAGTAAATATTGTGGGATGGATGCAGGGGGTTGTCTGGGCAGAGGTTGACTTTTTTTTTTTTTTTGGCGATTGAGATGTCAAAGCTAAAAGCCAAGATTTTGTTTTTTTAAGTGTAATATTCCTATTTTTGTCGATTGGTTAAAAATGTATTCAAATTAATCACAATGCCACAATTATTCATCACTGTGACTAACTTTGTAAACCTTGAAATATGAGTATGCTCTCATTTGTGGCTCTTGCCTCATGCCAACCAATTAAAATTATTAGAAATTTTTTTTTTTTTCGTAGCAGGTAATGTTGTCAACAGTTACTAAAAAAAACTTACTCCACTCCACAGGTATTACAGGTAGCAGCAAACTTAGGACAAGTGACAGATGAGACATTTATTTTGTTTTATTGTCTCCTTGCTGGGAATCACGCCCCTTTCTCATGCCGCCCTGGGCACCCACCCAAAAAGGACGTTTTCACGTATGCATGTTTTCAAAAAATTTTTATTAACTGTTTTATTGTCTCAAACCAAACATATCTGAAGATTCGCATCTCTCCACGTTTTTATATTAATTTTGAGTTAAATGTTAAAGCAGAAATGTCCCTCTCCAATCATTTCCTGTGGAGCTTGTGCAACAAGTCGCTTGTCCTACTCCAGCCGAACAGCCGCCGGAATTTGTGCATATTAAATTTTGAGCTGCTTTAAGCAAACCTAGAGACGCAACACAAGAAAGTTGAAAAAATGTCCAGCTTCCGTCGCCGTTTTCTGCTGTTGCGGAAAAACCTTGGCCGTTGTCGCGCTGCTGCGATGGAGGTAACCTCAATCACTGCATTTGATTAATATGCGCTACAAGAAATCTCCAAACATTCAATTTGCCCAGTGTAATTTGTGTGTTTGTTTGAAAACAGGTTAATCTCCACACTAGCCTTTGCGGTGGGTGGTAATTAAAACCTGGTGAAGCGCACAAGGCAGAGTGTAACACGGCGTGTGTACAGAGTAAAGTAGGTCCTTGTCACGCTCTTATTTGCTGAAGTAAAATGAAAAAATTGGATCAAGATTCTGTGCAAAGCCTAAAATGACGGTGGAAGAAATAAGTATGTGATCCCCAGCTGACTCATTTACTGCTCACGTGCAGAGAAACCATCTCGCCCTGATTTCAACCGTATTTTCATTTATTTATAGAACAGAATATCCATTAGGACAAACCTCTGTTGGTAAGCTCAGCCGTAAAATGTTCCACATAGTTGGTCAACGGCTTTCTTTGTAGAAGCATTTTTGGTTCACTCCTCTCTGCAGGAGATTTTTTTTATTTTTGGGGGGAGAAATTTACTCCCTTTTTATTTGATCTTTTCTACCTTCAGCGTTTCTGGCTGTTCACTGATGAGTTTAATTTAATTTCCATGTAGAATCATTGAAGTATTTCTGAATTTGAATTTTCTGTCTCTCATATTAGACTAAATCTACTGCTACAAATCAAGAAGCCATAGATTACTCTATTTATTTAATGTACTTGACGGAGTGGAAATTGATAGAAAAGTTTTAAAGTGTGTTTTTTTGCAACTAAATGCAGTATATATATATTTCTTTTTTGGCTCATGTTACAAAACAACAAAGTTTATGAACACTTGCCTTGCTTTGTACTCTAAAGTCCTTCTCATCACTATTTTGTGTCAGTTAAAGCTAATCGAAGCTTTTCTAACCAAACAACTACCTAAAACACACAAAAACAGACTATTCGCTTTGTAATCAAATTTCTTACTCAGGTTTAGCTTCATAAACCTCTGGGGAGTTTAGAGGCAACACTTAAACGATGCAGCAAAAATGTCTTGTAATTCATTAAACGTCTTTGTCCTGAAACTGCTGCTGGTTTGGACAGGAGGTTGATTGTTCAGTGAGAACGGGGCTCACGTTAACCATGCCGCATCATTCTTAATGTATTTGCTTTGAGGTGTGCAAACAAAAGTGTTTGAGTCTCTGTTTGGTAAGGATCATCCAGCTTTTTCCTTCTCTTCCCAGGTGTGTGAATATTACACAATACTTACCGCAATATTTATTTATTTTTTGCCAACTTACCGAGTTTCATTCTCTCTGCTACCAAGAGGTTGAGCGCATTCCCTTTTTCATTCTATTTTATTTATTTTATATTTAATCTATTGTACATTGTCTTTCTTTAAGATTTATCAATTGATTTGACTGGAGGACGCATGTGGAAAGTAAATGTAAAGCGCATTATATTTACAGATTAAACACCGTTAAATCTCCTCCTGTGGAGGAATTTTTCTGCCATAGTCCAAGAAAACACACTTTCACTCTGAAAGCAGGATTTCATGTCTTTTGTACTAAACATTTTTAATACTTTTGCTTACATGTTCATTTTGAAAGCAGGACTTAACGTCTTTCTTTTCAACAGTTTTAAAGCTTGTAACTCAAAACTTCTCTTTGCACTCACACTTAGTCTCTACTCGGACTCTTTGTTCGCTTACGAAACATGGAACTGCCTTTTGGCACAGTCGCCTGGCAACCTCTCAGCCAATAGCACGAAAGTGTTGCTCTGGGTGCGTTTGTTTCCTTGTAGCCGGTGCGACTGTGTAGCTACTCTACATCTGCCAGCAGTGCCAGAAGTTTTGAGAACTAAAGACATGAAATCCTGCTTTCATACTGGAAATGTGGGCTTTTGGATTATGGCCGAAAGATTCCTCCATACTCCTCCCACTTTACATTTACGCACCACTCTTTGTTTTGGATCAATGCAAACTATTCCTGCAACAAAAAAAGATAAAAGTTTTGACTTATAATGTAACAAAATGTACAAAGCTTCAAGAGGTGTGAAGACTTTTGCCAGTCCTTCTTTTCATAAGGTCAAACGATGGGAGTCTGTTCGTTAAACAAGTTCAGCTTAACCAACCATCAAGAAAAAGAAACAAATTTTCACCTTTTTCCCCTCTTCCTTTTCCTCATCTTCACCTTGATTTTGAACGTCGTCACCACCCTCGTAACTTCCTGCTGGAAACAACGAGTCTCCTCAAAGGACACGTTTGTAGCAGAGGGGAGAGCAAACCAAAATATGACGGCCGTTCAGGTAGAAAACTTTGATTTGGCTGGCCGCATGCCTGACGCACCTGTGCAAAGCCTCCATTCACACTCCCTGTGTTTCCTGCACAGAGTCCGGTCTGTTCTCTGGGGCGTTAGCTGCTTGGAACGCGGGCAGTGTGTATCCAGGCGTAACTCCTCAGCGCTTTCAGACTGGCACACTGACAACACACACACACACACACGCCTGCGTTTACATTCTTACACACTTTGCGTAGAGTCAGGAAACGTGTGGACTGGGATGTTTTGTGGATGGACGTCAGCGAATTGACCTTCACACTGACTTATGTTTATGTGCTGTTTATATGAAGTCCTAAAATTTGCAGAGTGGAACCTGTTTGAGTGAGAAACAAAAAGTTATTTGAGGCAACGGGAAGCAATATAGAAAAAATATCCCCTGAGAATGTGGACCAGTAAAACTTCCGATTTTAATAGAAGTTTTATGTAACTTAGAAGTTGATGTAAAAAATAATGTTTGTTTTAGCCACAAAATGATTTTGCTCAGCAGCAAACAACATTATCACCAACTACAGCATAGAGCAGTTCATCCATGTAGCCTGACGTAAAAACATTTTGCTAGACAATGTTGAACATTGAGAAGTTTTATTATGGAACGTAATCAAACACGACGTTTTGAAGCCAAAAATACCTCAGAAACATACAAAAATGAGAATGAACTAATTTAAAGTTTAAACTCAGTTTCACATAAATACAAATGATGTAGCATAAATGTTAGGCTGTTGAACTGGATCGTTCCAGATCGCTATCAAGCTAATTTGTCTATTAGCAGCTTCACAAATCTACATTACTTTACCAAGGCTCATTAAAACAAACCTTTATCTTGACTTTTTTCTATTCTTCCTCTTTCTTTTCTCCCTCCCTGAAGGATAAGTCCTTTTTGGAGACATTGTTTTGCTTATTTAACTTCTGACCGGAGCTTTGGACGTTTGGATGCTCTGCACTGCAGCTCATGTTACCGGCGAAGCGTGCAGTACCTACAATGGCCACCGGGGGCCCCCAAGAGCAATTTTGTTTTTCTTTTTATCAATAAAATAATTTCTACATACATTATCAAATGTATAATTGTTAAAACAAATCACTTCACAGTGAAATTATGTGTTTCTGATATTATAATAACGTAGAAATTATAAAAAAAATAAATAATAGTGGTCTTGGGGGCCCTAAGCGGCTGCTTAGTTTGCTTATGCCTTGGGCCGGCCCTGTTGTACACCAATTCTTCTTTATAAAATCATCGCCCTCGAGTGTTGTATAATCATTCCGGTCTGTAAAAAAGGACGCCTTGCTACAAGATCATCGGGTTTAACGTGACATGCACGCTCATGATCGCCGCTTTTGAACCTCGGGGCCACAACTGTACATCAAATGCTGCTAATTACACAAACATTTGTTACGGCAGAGGAATCAAGCCCTTTGTAAGCCCGCGTCGTTCCTGCTTTCTTAACGTTCTTCAGTCAATAACCTAAGCAGGGATAATCTCCTGTTAAGAGCGTAGAAGATCTGTGGTCAGCTGCGAGATCCCGTGACGAGTCGGTTACCATGTACAGGCGGTCGCACCCGGGTTAGCTGGAGACCACGGTACGGGCAGGACCATCCGTCAGCGGAAATACAAAAGAGAACATTTTTAAAACTTACAAAGATTTAACTTTTTAGCTTTATAAGAAAAGCTGATATTTTAAAGGGACTGCAGCTGTTTGTTCATACAGGATGAATTTATAGATGTTAGTTTCAGATGGGCGTTGAATGGAGTTATTGTGTCAGCAAACCTATTTTTGTATATTTAATATATTGTGTGATTGTAAAAAGTACAGAAAGTGCATTTTTTTTATCATAAAAAAATAGGATTCACAGGTTGCAGACCCCTGACCTTTTTAAAAATATTTATCTTTTAGGATGAGATTTTTACTGAGACATTCTTGAAATGGAAAATACCCAACACAAAATATGTTTTAATTAACCATGATTTTTACTTACATCTTAATTTCACAGTAATCATAAACACAATTCAATGACTTTTACTTTAACGGAAAACTTTGCTTCACCTGTTCATTACGCTCGGTGCAGTATATCAAGAATAATGACAAGAGAGGCTAATCTCATTGCTGAGAACAGACAAAAAGAATATAGACCAATAAAACAAAACAAAGCAGTTGGCACAGAAACCTTCTTTTAATGTGGCAAAAGTGTGAAAATAAATCTGTTACAGGTGTAAAACTTTGACTAGTTTGCTCATTTTATTAAAATATTTAATTTTTAGTTCAGTAAAAAATAATAATAATTATCACACCAAGCAATTTTGCACTGTTGATTATTTAAGTCCATGAAAACGTTCACCTGGATGGTTTTTGCCCACATGGTAAAATGTTACATCGCCGCCTATTGTTTCAGTTTTTCCCTGTTTATGTGAAAAAGTTTCCCTTATATGAAAGGAGGGATGACATGCGGTAAACGTCGCCGGGTCTGGGAATCGAACCCGCGACGGCCGTGTCGAGGCCTCCTAGGTCGTGCTATCCCCTACGCCACCACAGCACGCCCTGAACCTGCAGTGTTTCTAAGGACAACGAGTCTTTATTGAAGCCCTGTAGCGACTCAGACGCCACTGACTGAACAGATGGCTCAGATGATCCATTTTGAACGCACCTCTTCTGACCCGCCAGCAGGTCGTTGGGCCAAGAAGGGAAACTATGGGTGTCACATTGGGCTGTAAAAATGCCGTCGGTGGGTCAAACAAAAAGAGCATCACAACTACTACTTTTCAAATGCCCATATCCTAACAGAGATCTGGACTAATCTCATTTGAAGCTGGATTAAATGAATTTGGTCATTCTGAGTTAAACCTCTGTCTTCCTCTCTAGACGCTGATTGTTGTGTTAGTCGCACAAATGGACAGACTGGAGTGGCGAGCACAACACAAGGCAGGTTTGTAGACCACACACAAAACACACACACCAGTTCATTGCCACATAGACACACACACACACACAGTCAAATATCTGGGTGGTCTCTCTAGAGCTACAAGGGTTAATGACAGTCCTGTTAGGAAGGATCGACTCCTAAGCCACAAATACACACATCCTCACATTCACACTCATGCTCTATACACACATCTCGTGACTAGCAACAAGTACGTCATGGTGGCAGAGGTGACGAGGTTGTGTTTTGTTTGCTGTTAAGTGTTTTCAGGATGTGTGTGAGCAGCTTGCAATGATGATTCTACAAGTTTAATGAAATTATGAAATTAAATCCTCAATTTATTAATAGGACGGACTAGGAAACAAGCGTGACGACAATGACAGGATCTGACTGAAATGAGAAGTGTGTATAGTGGGAACTTGAACATGAAACAAAAATGAGCAAACTAAACCAAAAGACTGTAAAACACCCGTGATGTTACAGCAAACTCAGAATGAGAGTGGATATTTTCTGCATCGCATCAGGTGGTGAACGTCCAGTTCTCAAGAGAGAGAGAGCAACGCACAATATCCACGGATTCAATAAAACAAAAGAACATTAGCAATAATAGTGTGAAAACAACTTTTCTTGTTTGTTTTTAGAAATAAAAAGTAGGAGAAAAGATTGTTTTTGTACTTCTGTAATCAGTTTAGAGTATTTCAGTCCAAGTTTGTCCAATTTCATGAGCGTCTTAATGGCAAGAGAAGCACAGAGAGATTGGAATCGGATGTTGACGTTAGCGCTGTTAGCAAGCTAACAGTTAGCTTCTTTGACAACCTGGTGATGCCGGTGAATGCACTTAATTAGTTGACAAAACAGGGCAGCTCAAGAAGTACTTCCTTTCCTACTTCAAAATAAAAGAAGAAGGTGTCAAATTTGCAGATGCTTTTATTTTTGGGACTCCTAGTCGTACAGAGAATAAAACTTAGCTCATCACATGCTAACAGGATGCTATTAGACAGACTTGAGTTTGTCAAGAAATAAATGCCAACATTACCGTGATCTGTTGGATTGAAGAAATCTCTCCATCATTTAATGACACGATTAAAAACAACAAAACTTCATGTGTCAGTGCTGAGAGAAACAAATCCTTCTGTTCATCTGAAAGTAGCCAAAAACAAGGACGGGTTTCTAAAGTGAGCTGAGATGAATGGTTTTGTGTGCAAGCCTGTAAATAACAGGTGCGGCTTTTTTATTTTTGGGGAGGTGGGGGATTGTTTTGTTTTGCATCATTCCCAAACACACACACACACACCCACGCACACACACACTCCTGTGCTAACACCCCATCTGAGCCAAGCGAGCGAGAAAAAGGAGAAAAAGCTCTCTTGCCGCCGCACACCTTCCCCACCCACATCTTTGACAAACAAGAGGCGATCTCTTTGGGTTTGCTTTCACACACAAACACACCGAACACTCGTGGCCCCCCTCTCGTGTCCCCGTCCCAAACACTGAGGCATGTTTTAATGCTGACAAATGCACACTCGAGCATCGCCCCCGTCACAGGAAAGCCCACTAATAAACACTCACTGTTGTTCTTCCATTCACCCACTCATAACACTTCAGCTCTTAATTTGCAAACACGCCCGATTCAATTGTGTGTTATGGCTCCGGCGTACCATATTTTATTTATTTATTTTTGTTCTTTTGCTACTAATGCATCGTTGTTGCCCTTTCCAGACCATTTCACGTCGGCCCTTTCACTTTATTGGGCAATGTTACAATTATATTATGCATGCAGCGAGTGCTTGTGTGCCGGTGCCAAAGGCCGGACCGACGCTCGGTGCCAAAGTGGATAAAGAGCAGATGGCAGCCGCTGACGGGGTGGAAAACCTACAATTCCCACATTCGCTAAATCCATTCAGCTACCACTCCTGTGCTTCCAATTGCAAGAATAGCATGTGTGTGTGACAGAGACAGCTAAGAGCTGGAGTTCAATGCATGCAAGTGAAAAAAACAAAAAAAAACAAGAAAAAAAAAAAGCATCTGTTCAGCGGTGCAGACACTGTCTGTGAATGGGGTTTACAAATGATGACAGCTAAACCCTTGTGCCAGGTCAGCGACTGAAATGGGTTGGTTTATGTTGGGCTTTGCATGTGTGGAAGTGGAAGATACATTATAACACTGTAGAGATTCAGGTGAAAATCAAACAGCTGGAACCCAAACAGTTTAACTCTGTAAGGCAGGGGTGTCAAACTCCAGTCCTCAAGGGCCGCAGTCCTGCAGTTTTTAGATGTGCCACAGGTACAAAACACTGGAATGAAATGGCTTAATCACCTCCACCTTGTGTAGATCAGTTCTCCAGAGCCTTAATTATTCTATTCAGCTGTGCTGCAGCAGAGGCACATCTAAAAGTTGCAGGACTGCGGCCCTCGAGGACTGGAGTTTGACACCCCTGCTGTAAGGGAATTATAAGAGATGTCGATTCAGCTTCACGTCATTGACAGCAGAGGGAATTGTTCCTGTCAGATCTTCGCTGCTTTTCGCTCTCATCACAATCAGGTGTGGTGATCAGGCTGCCAGACCTTCTCTATTTAGTTCAAACCAACTCTAGACAAAATGGAGGGGCTCACGCTGCGTGGTGATAAGTGCAGCGTTGTTTTGGGGCGTATTCTTCTCTAACAGACTGGAAATCTATGAAAGACACACAGACATATTCATTCAAAACAGTGTAGCACGACGGTTAAGTGGATACATGTCTCACTAATGAAAAACAAAATGTAATAAAAAAAGACTCTAATTTACGGTAAAATACCAGCAGCTCTACGGTAAAATTGTGGCAACCTCAGATTTGGCCGTATAAACACAAATTTTACTGTTTTTATACAAATTTGACCAAATTTATATGGTGATATTCTAATATTCTGGCAACCGCAGCTGCTGGTATTTTAAATTACAGCCAATTTTTTTTCTGGCCCCCCTGATGAAAATTCTCTGGGAGCGCCACTGCACAAAATAGTACTATTAGGTCAGGGATGATGGCCCCCCGGGGGCCATTTGTGGCTCGTAAACCGAATTTGCAATTGGAGACTTTCTACTACAGACAAAGTAAAATCATCTTGCAATAGAAAATTTTGGCAACATCACTAATTGTTTGTCTTTAATTGACCAGGTCATTTGTTTTTTTTTTCCCCACTTATATGCAGTTACACAAAAGCAAACTTTTAAATCTGCTTTTAATTCAGTCATTAAATTCGGCTAAATACAGCAAGCCTTTTTAAAGGAACAGTGACCTTTAATCCTGATTTTATTGACCAGAATTAACTAAATTGGGTTCTGTTGTTTCAAGTTGATATGTAGAAAATTTACCAAATTTCTCTCAATAAGACAAACCTATAAAATCCTTTTTTAAAGTTTTGGATCAAAACCCACACTACTTTATTTGTTTAATTAAAGTACTCAATGATTACTTTATTTTCTAAGTAAGTAAAGGACATTTTATTTGGCCCTGCAGTCCTTTGGACTTTATGATTTTGGACCTTGTGACAAACCGTTTCTCATTCACCCTGTATCTGGTGAATGAGACCAATCGACCTTTTGTTTACTTTGTTTTTCCACTAAATTGGCTCCGTACGTTAAACCTTGAATTAAATATGCATGTATACCAGGTGTTCAGCCTCAGATGTATTTGTACCTGCTTTACTTTGGCTTTTTTTTTTACCTTTTCTTCCTGTATTTGCAGGAAAAATAAAGGGTGATGCTAAAAGTGTGGGAAGATAACATAAAAGAGAGCAAGAACGATATCTGGACGCAAAGGGCAAGGAGCAACGTTTGCTTATATTCCTTGCCACTCCGTGGACTTTTTCTGCACCGTCTGCCTGCGTCTGATTGCGAGTGAGGGCGGCGGTTTAGCTGTAGGGCACACACAGCCGTACAGCAGATAAGCCAAGGGGTTAACCCGCTGCACGCGCCTCGAAAATGTGAAGCGGAACAACGTAAAGGTGTAGAGGCAGCGTTTGAAGTGGTGGATGTGAGAGTCCTCAGTAGCTTTCGCTCACTGTCTGAAAGTGCTCTGAACGTGCAAACGCCGGCGCTGCGCGACACAGCTGTTGCCAGTTTTCTGTAAGGTTACGACCGCATGTCGCGTCTCAGAGGAATACGTTCTGTTTCTCTGAAAGAAAAATAAAAAGCAAATCCGACTACTGGAGAGCATGTCAGTATGATAAGACTACCAGGAGGTTTTCACAGATTGTCTCGTGTTAGACTGTCAGGATATGCTAACGGTTTTAGCAAACATGAAAATGCTTATTTTTGTAAATGTATCCCACTGCAGCTTTAAACTCATCCACTACTTTAACACTGGCCAGCCTGCTGTGTTCCCTGGACTTCATTATGCTCTTGCTCGTTAAATGTTCGCTGATACTCCTCTACTCAACTCTGGGTTTTCTTCAGCAGTGCAGCAGCTGAATACTAAAAAATGCCTCATTTTCAGATTTGTTTTTGTAAAAACATTCACCAAAACGTCTTCGGTCGGATGCTTCTTCAGACTTGCTGTAATACAGACTGCTACAGGAGATCCTTACTGCCCACAGCCATCAGCATCTACAGCAATTTTTTTAAAGCATTTTTTCTTTTTTAGTCAAATTTAAATCTAGGTTTGAGTTTGAACAGAAAAACCAATAATTTATTTCCCAATAAAATCTTTTCAAGCTCGTTGTAACCTTTTTTGTTTTGTTTTGTTTTCTTTTTTGTAACTTGACAAAATATGCAAAAGTTCAAGGGGCATGAATACTTTCTGCACCACTCTGTAAATGCTTGGCAGTATAGGATCTCCTTAAAGAGGTGGTCTTCACTTTGTAAACCCTCCCGTCTGGTCGCCCGGAGCGACAGGTGGTTTTGTTCCCACAGAGACAGTTGCCGTGATGTGGCACGCTCCTGAGGGTGTAACCTGTGCGTACAGACGCGGACACACCAGCCTCTTTGCTAAGCTGCTTCCTGCATGCGTGTGTGTGTGTGTGTATTGCTGCCAGACAGGCGGTGTCGCGTCAGGAAGCGCTCCGTCTCTCTTCAGGTCATGTTGCTGCAGCTCTTCAGGCAGCCAGGTGTTGAACTCTTGAAGTTTCTCACGTGAAGCAGACGCTTGCTGTTGCTAGCGTCTAGTCTGAAGAGAACCGCCCCAAAGTGTTTTCACTGTGACCTTTGGGGGGGGATGAGGTTTCAGACGAGCTAGCAGAGCAGACGGGCTCTTTCCTGAACTTCAAATCCATTCACTTTGGGAGCCGTTCAAATATTTTAGTAGCTGGGGTTTGAAAACTCGTCATTTCTTTTCAGCCCCTCTGCTGTCAGTTGCTGCTTCATGTGTAGTAGGGGGAGGTAAATCATATTGTGTGACTGTCATCGAAAGTAAAGCTCAAGAATATTATTTATTTCCAAAATGTTCAATTTGTACTGCTGTAGAGGTGAATTTCCACTATTTCCTCCTCTGGTTACAATCTTAAAGGGGCGGTATCGTGTAAAATTGACTTTTGTAAGCGTTATATCATGTTATAACGTTATTCAATCATCTTAATAACATCTGGAGTGTTGCTTTGATTCTTTCATGCACGTTTGAGAAATCCTTTAATCTCCATGGCAACCATTCAGTTGTGCAAAACGCCCAGTTGGACCTAGCTCCGCCTTCGAGGACGATGTTCTGCCTCAAAGAGCATCCCTCCCCCACTCGGCTCCTTCAGACTAGCCAGCAGCATTTAGCAGACACCTGGTGGAACTGAGCAACTTCTGAGCTCATTATTAGCTACTTCTCAATTAAATGCTCTTAAGAACGCTGTAAAAGGCTTAATGGAGTAACGATGTTGTGAAAACTCCCTGAAGGCGTAGTGTCAGAAAGAGCAGGACCTTCTTAAAGAGACAGAGGCCAAATTGCAAGGCGTTAAATTCAAAGTCAAATTTCTTTTGAGTCATGTTTGATATTATATGCCATGTAGAATATATTTTTATGACAACTGAAGGTAACACAGTTTCTTAGTTGTGCTACAAAATGATTCTATGTGCATAATACTGCCCTTTAAATCTGACTGAAGCAGATTTAAAGGGGCAGTATTATGAACCAGCAGCTTTATATTGGGACCTCAACGTGAAAATATATATATTGTTCATGTAATTGGCTGTGTTTCCATTTAAAGAAGCTAAAGATAAGAAAACTTTAATGATGGGGTTGAATTGGTGCTTCATTTATCAAGTTAGGTTTAGATATTACAGACTGGAGAGGAAAACAGCATCAGCTCTCCTTTCACGTCTCATGTGTCAGAAGAAAATGAGACGAGTCCAACGTAGATTTCTTTTAATTCGTCCAAATTGTACTCTGTCTCTCGAGCATTGATCGGAGTCGCTGTGGAGGAGCCTCACAGATCCACGGCTTAAGTTGGAAAAAAAGTCCTGCTTGCAATATTTAAACAACTGTTGATACGTACAAGGAGATGGCATTGATTTATAACAGTAAGAAAAGTGAAAACCGTGTTATTTTTTCTTGTACTTCTCAATGGTGCTCACGTGTTGAACTGTTATACATCGTTGCAGGAAAATAGGTTAAAGTTTTTTGTTTCAATGTGACAGAATGTAAAAAAATAAATTAATAAGTTAAAGTTTTCCAAATGTCACAGAGCTAACACTGATTTCAGCTCCTAAAATAAAAAGTCACGCCTCTTTGTTTTGTCTTTCCGTCATTTCAAATCGGGCGTGGTGCAACCTTTATGTTTTCATTAATCTGGTCCGTGTTGAAAAACCAGTGACTTCCCTCTGACCTTTGACCTGCTGCCACCAGACTTGTTGACGTTGTGAAATGATATCCAGCAAAAAAAAAAAAAAAAGAAAAAAGAAAGTGTTTGTTTTGAAAATCCCCAGGACTCCCCCTGTGCGCTTCCTGTGTCCAACTTCCTACCTGGTTAATCTGCTCTCTGCAGGCAAAGAAAACAAAGGTGCGTATTTTTAGGGGAGCTGATTCGGGGAGTAACGATGTCATGAAAAATAAAACAAGTCTGGCAGATGGCTGCATGCTAAAGGACATACTGTAACTTCATAATCTTCCCATTCATCTGATTTATGCTGTTGGATGTTTATAAATATAAACATCCAACAACATTAAACCATCTCACCTGATATGGGTATGTGAGTTTTTATGAGTTTGCCAGCAAAATATGCATTCATAAAAATAAAATAATATATATATAAACAAACATGAATCTTTGCTGCCCCCCAGAAACTTGGTGCTCTGGGCTTGTGCCCTATTTAAAGTCTGATCCTGCGTATGTTCATGGCAGCCTTCATGCCTCCAGTTTGAAAAGTTAATCATGTTAATTATTGAACCTTTTGAAATGGGACTTAAATATTTCTTCCAGTTTAGGCTCACATTGCTGTTTTAGAACAAAGTTTCTCCTTCCTATAGACTGTAAACATGAACATGAAGTGATTTCTGCTCGCTTTATTAAGTCTACATTGGGTTACTTTTATACTGTTTAAAAACAACAACAACACCACAGTGTTAACAAGCAGACAGAACTGTTTATCTGCATTTGGAGAAATGGGTCCCGTAATTCCCAAAACAGCTGTGAACAGTGTTTTGTATTTGCTGGGGACATTGTCTGGTGATCTGTTGTGTATTTATACGAAAAATGTAAAAAAACATAAATAAAAAAAAGAAGCCCAGGTATCCGGGATGTGAGTGTTTGTGTGTGTTGTAGCCAAAGTGAGTTTGGCTGTCAGTGCTCATTATGATAATGACTGTGGGATCTGGCAGGTGCCCAAACGCTGGAGGACAGAGGGAGGCGGGGGTGACGGGGAGAGTTGGTGCGTGTGAGCACGAAAAGTTATAATGGCTCAGAAGAAGGAGGGGAAGGGTGTCTGCGTGATGGGGATCACATTACAGCTCACCCGTCCACTCTAGACAAACACAAACACAGGCTAACACACATCACCATCGCACAGAAAACAAAATATGTGCCAGCATACAGAGATCATGAACAAACAAAATTCATCTACAAGCACATTTCATGTCTAAAGCAGCATGAGGGTGGTCACCATTACTGATCCTACAGTCAAAGGTTTAGGTTTCTGCTGCACTTTGACCTGAACATCCCAGTTTTCCAAGGCTGGATGCGTCACATTCACTGGTACGGTGAAAATCAGAAACTCCAGTTTCACCCCGCAGCTTTTCTGGTGGATTTTGTAGTTCTGGGGACTCAGATGGAAGGAGGTTGATTTTGTGTCTGGTGACGACTTTCTGTGTTGCTTTGGCCACATGTTTTGAATAATTATGCTTCTGAAACACCGTAATGACTTCATTGCCTGTAATAAGCACCAATATGAACATCGGATATCGGCTGATATCAATATCTGATACTAGTGTTACCGTTAAGGCCGATAACTATTATTTACCAATACTACATGGTAAATGCACTTTCAACACCATAAAAAACAATACAAAAAGCCCACAACACTGACTTCAAAACTCCCCACAATGCATCAGTATCAGTAGCTGCGTTTCCGCTACAAATGTCTGCAAAACTTTGTCGGTATTCTGCTAACGTTGAAAAAAACAGAATTTCGCAATTGCCGTCTTTCTATTGAGCAAGTTTTTTTGTTTTTTTTGTAATTCCAATTTCCACAATTATACGGTGAATGAAAACACAACTACTGTCACATGACCTGCTGCCTCTCCAGAACCAAATGCACCAGGATGGAAGTATGTACCGGTTGTTCATATCGGCCCAGTTTTGTTTTGGGTTTTTTTTTTGACAAAAACAATGAAAACTGATTTGTTTGTTTTTTAAATAATGACAGTTAAATAGAAATATGTAAGTAATGTAACTGACTGCATAAGTCAGTCAGTTACAGTATTTAGCAGATTCACCTTTAGCTTCCATCACAGCATGCAGTCCGTGTGAGTCGATCTCAGTATATCTGGACTCTGCAGTTTTCTTCCATCCTTTCTCACAAAACTGTTCCAGAGGTCTGGCCTTTGACTGGGCCACTACAGAACATTCACCTTGTTGTCTTAAAGCCATTTCTGTGTAACTCTAGCTCTATGTGTGAGCTTAAACCACCAGGGGTTTAAAAAGAAAAGAGGAAAGAAACCAATAATCTCCTTGAATTAAAGAGGATATTTCTTTTATTCATGTGGGGTTTTTTTTATTACTAGTTCTTAATTGTTTCCTTTTTTACACGTCTTTACTTTGAGCTCCTGGTTATGTTTCCATAAATTACAGACAAACATCTTTAGAGATAACGAAACTTCATGTACCTGGGTGGATGTAAACATTTAGGCGGTGCAGTCTCACCACAGAGCGATAGTATCAGCGAGGCTCCGTCTGGCTGTTAGGTGGAAACTGAAATGAAAGAAGACAGAAGAAAAAAATTAAACCAGTCAATATTTTTTTATGAGTAAAAAGAAACTTATTGTAGCTGGTTTGATGGCAAAGGTCCCAGAAAAAAAGAACAACTCATTTTTGGCTTGTTAGTTTCTCATTCCACATTAATAATTTCAATGTTCTGGACACAGAATCTACTTATTGGCCATAAAAGACAGGAGGAAATATTTCCTCACGCTCATAAAAAGATGAAAACACATGCCAGTATTAATTTCTTCAAGTTCGAATCATCGAAACAAAAGGGATGAAGAGGATTGTTGGGCTTAAATTAAAATACTCTGACATTGAACCTCACATTTTATAGTGCGCTGCAGCAATGCTAAACTTCCTGGTATTTCTGTATCCGTGGTAACAGCTCAGGCTTGATAAGTGAGGCAAAATCTCAGACAATCAGTTCTGCTCAGGTCCATGTAAACACAAACCCGACCTCAGGGATCAGGTCCAGATAAAACAGATGAACGAGAGGTTCTGGCCGTCTTATTCTCAGTCTCAGGCGTCTGTGTGAGGCAGCGAGTTTGCAACAAAATCCTTTAACCAGGCAGAAAAAGTACAAAAAAACCACTGACAAGTGAATTATTGTTATTTTTATTCATTTTTTTGCTGTTTCCTTGCTATATCAAAATCTGTTCTTGCTTACTTTTCAGATCAAATCATTTGCAAAGCCACCATCTATGGACTTTCTTCATTAAAGACGTTTCTGCAGGCTGTGGGTGTGTGGGAATTTCCCCACATACTGCAAAACAGAAAATACTTCAGCATTAACGTGAAGCTCGAAGTGCAAAACGGTTGTGATGTGCAGCCACAAACAACCCACCAGATATTTACATCCACTGCATCAAAACAGACATAACCATTTCCACACGTTGTCCGACGTGAAGTCAGACTAAACCTTTATTGTTCAAAATGTGTCGTCTGGCTGTAGGGGAGCAGCTCAACAAATGCTTTCTGGTTCGTAGCTCCGCGTTTTGGGGTCAGCTGTGCTGCAGCATCAACCGCCGGGATCCGTTGAGATTCACAACACAGACCTTGTTGAAGATATGGAGTCATAAACCAGGCCTCGATCTGCTGTACAGTGGCAGACATATTTTTCTGTTCTTAATTTTGTTGTGTTATCATCATGCAGTAATTTGACTACATTTAAGTAGTGACAAAAAATCCCTTGTAAATAAAAATATTTATTTTTCCCAAATGACATAATGCTTTCCAGTGCTGCTAACACTTTTGATACAAAATACTTTTTGCCCGTTTGGCACCACGTAGCTTCTGCATATGGCGTTTTCCAAGGTTTTGACGTACAAACAGAGGGAACTTTAAACATTTCTCTTTGAACGTCTCTGTAGATCATCCAGAGAAAGAAAGAAAGTTGATTTTGCATCTGATTAACCATTTCTGTCTGATATGGCCATATGTTTTCAATCATCAGTCTATCACAAAAACCCAATGAAGACTAGCTTGGCCATTGCCTTTCCTAATCTCCCTTCAGTGCGCCTTCTTGCTTTCTCCCATTGAAGTGGATTCCTCTGATAGAATTTCAACCGGACCAATCAGCAAATGGAGCGATGACGTCGATTTTCATGCTCCAGTAGTTTTAGGAACAGCAGCGGAGCTTTTCAGTCAGTGTTGGCCACGTTTCCAAATATTGAATTGACTTTAACCGCCATCTTGTTTGGATCGGTTCTTCTCTCTTCGCAGTGAAAGATCAATGGTAATTCATTGGTAATCAAGTAATTTCCAGTACGCTTCACAACGTTGAACTGGTACGTTGCATAAGTCATCGTCGAACATTGGCGATTGGGTAAAATTTAAAACTTCAACAAAGGCCACGCCTCCAGGAAGAAATCATTCCACAATAGTCTAGAACCCGGAACCGACGATACAGATCGCCCTCCGAAGGATATGTTGCTTTTCGACATGATTTGATTAATGGCAAACCCACCTGGAGTGTGTGTTGCTAAGATTTGTGATGCTAGGATATACCAACTTGTGGTTCTAAGACTGCTGCCAGTCCTTAATAGTAAATAAAATCTCCTTTACTGTGCTGCTTGCTTTACTCTCTCAGTGGCTAACAGAAATTTGTCTCTGAGTCGTGTTACCTTAATAGTACATGCTACAGGAAGTCATTAATAACTAATTAATAGTTCCTAGAGTATTCAACAAAAAAAGGAAAGTATCAATTAGAAAAACATCTAAGTTACAATAACCTAAAAGGAACTGTTAGGATTATCAGTATGTGAAGCACAAGTGATCAAATATTTCTTAAACACGTAATTTTTTTTCTCCCCCATTGAAGAAATGAGCTCACATTAAATGTTTTATTTCTCTAAATGTTTCATTAGGAGACTATGCTCCTGTAATTGAAGATAAATTCAACTACCAACGTTGGAAACTTTTGAATGAGATTTCAATAATTGTGACTATTTTGTTCTTTCGCTAAATCTATTTGTATTAAAATATTGGCATCTTGAGCTTCCATACATAACAGAATCCTAAATCAATGTATTGAACCAAAAAAAGTTTGAATTATAAAAAGCTTCAGAATATATCTCAAAGACAAAAAAAAAAAGTGCAAATCATATTAGCTCCTGGCCCAAATCTTACAATAAAATCCAGAATAGATGCACTTCGCTGTGGTCGGACCTGACACCGGAACCGCTGTACGTGTCGCCGTACAGTAGCCGACAGGAAAGCCTTTGTGATGACGGCCGGTATGGAGGCTTGACATGTGAAACCACGCAAACCACAGCTGCTGCTCCGGGGCGAAACCTCGAGCCTATACACACCGATGTATATGAAACACTGTCAACCCGCTCTTTGACATCGTGACGGGGGCGTGAGGCAACGCAGCTCGCCTGCTGTTGTCTGGTCAAGCCGCAGGAAATTGATCTGCACCACCAAACAAAAGGCAGAAAGCAGAGGGGGGTCCGACCATTGCAAGGTTAGTGCCTTGTGGGTGTGTGTGTGTGTTTGAGAGAGAGGCAGAGTATGGAAGAGATAGCCCATTTTGTCACAACGGCGTCCATTGAGGCGGTTATCGATGGGAGTTTTCACTCTTAAGCTATAGGTAAAAATGATAATAAACAAAAAGCTTTTCTTAAACACTTTCCACCAAGATATCAGTGGAAATGCTTCCCAGGAGAGCTGACCTCTCTGCTGCTGGGAATTTATTCGTCTCTTTTGCTTCTTTTCCCTCCTGGCCTTTTAGAATAACTACACTTTAACGTGAGCTAAGCTAACGAGGGACCATCTTGGGTTTCACCTTTTTTTTTCTCCAGGACTCCCGAGGGAATCTTGCTATTTTCGTGCGCCAAGAAAAACATGACAACCTTCTTCTTACGTGAAAGAAGCCAGAAGAAGCGGCTTCGACCTGAATCTGAAAGTAACACGCTGCTGTCAACCAGCCGGTGGGAATATTCAATGCTAAACGCTAAACATTTTTCATGAAAAAAATCTGATTCTTTAATGTTAAGTAATCTCTGGAGGATATTTTCTTACTGTAGCTCAGTGGTGAGGAAGGAACTGTTATGACTAAATAAATATGTACAAGATAATTCAGGTGCATTGATATAGAAAATTTTATTTAAGTTACTAAATTCACTAAGTGAAACGTCACAGAATAATTACACACAGACTGATGTTTTTGAGCCTTTATTTCTGTTATGGTTGTCTAACGAAAACACATTTAAGATTAGAATATTGCATCTGACCAATGAAATAATAATAATTTCTAATAGAGCAAATTGGTGAAGAGAGTTTAATACCTTTTGAACGGTGGTCATTTTCAAATGGTGCCACTGTGGAATTAAAATGGCAAAACTTGACATAAAATTCAAAACAAATGAGCTGCAATGAGAAAAAAAACTTAAATATGCATAATTCAAATAAATCAAGATTTTGCATGGTAATAAATTTACTTTATGATGCCAGCCCATGCAGTAGGCAAAAATAAAGTTCTATTTGCTTTTTTGTGTGGAGACGTATTGAAACATTTGCTGCAGATTAGCTAACAAAACCGAAACAAAACGCCTCTTAGCTCCTGAAACGATTGTTGTTGTTGCTGTTTTTTTGGGGGGGTTTTTTCCTCATGCGAGCAACATTTCTGTCGCTCACCTGCAGGCGTCCCTGGTCCAGAGAAAGAAGACGGGCAAGCCAGAAGGAAAGGAGGGGAAAGCAAAAGAGCTGAGGACAATAGTCATTCTGTCCCCAGAGAGGACCTCCAGCCGTACTTCTGCCAGAGACAGGAAGTCCAGCATAATGTTTGCCAAACCGGAGGCTACGAGGGGTTCCCTAAAGGAAACCTGAGACGGCGGGACACCGGATCACAGGAGGGACCCGGGCCCCCCTCTCTGCATGTGCAGGTACAATAGAAGCTGCTGCTCCAAGGACCATTCATCACGGGGCGAAGGACACGGACCCACTGCCTGTACAGTGAGTAAAAATACGACGCCTCTGCCGCCCCAGACCCAGGAGCAGATTGTGTAATGGTCCAACTGTGTCACTTCTGCCTGCAGGTGACATCACTGAACAGTGAAACGTGTCCCGTAATGCACTTTCCCGAAGACATCGGAAACGTAGAGGTCGGATCTTCTTCCATCGTAAAGCACGGCGAGCGACAGGATGGAACATGAGATCGCCTTATGGATGGATAAAAAACAGTTTCAATTCAGAAGTTTCTATGAGTTAAAAAAAAAAAACAACACCAACAACTTTGGATTATTGGATGTTTAAATGTAAATTAAGTTTTGAACAAATTAGCGATTTTTTTATGAGAGTGCCCTAAGAAATTAAAAATAAGAAAATTCAAATAATGTCCTAACATTGAAATAATATGAGATTAAAGTCATAATATTGCGATTTTAATATGATAGTACTATGAATTTATTCTCATATGACTTCAACTTTATTCTCATATGACTTTATTCTAGCAATATTGTGACTTTATTCATGTTATTACGACTTTGCTGTCGACTTTGTGCCGCTTGATTCCTGGTTTCTGTTTCGATAAAGCTAATGGTAGTTTGTGATGGTTTTACTTTTTCTTTCTTTCTTTCCCCCCCGGTGTGACGTGGCTCAGATTGTTGTTTTATTACTCACTGTTTGTTTTTTCAATTCAGCCTACCGAACGTGAAAGGCTTCCTCAACCGTCGGGCGATGACACAGACGCAGGACTTGCTGACCATCCCTCCTGACTAATTGTTGCCAGGGCAACCGGCACGGACAACTGAAACCCATCAAGACGGCGGTTGGTTTCGCGATCACTGAGGGTGTGAGACTCGTCTGGGTTCATGTCTGAAGAGCTTCCTACCTTGACCTGACTTTAATGAAGTTTTACCTGAAAAGCCCGGCCCTGATTTATGCCGGGTCTGTCAACTCTTTAACAGATTCCTGCGGCTCACTGGGAAGAGTAGTCATGCTGCAATTGGGAAATTGTGGGCTTATTTTTAGCTTCCTCCTTTTCCCCAGATCAATACGGCCTTGGGCAAGACACTGAGCCAGGATGAGCCTTTAAAGAGCCTTTTAAGCACTTTAAGGGTTTGGTGCGACTGGAGAAGCAGTGTGTTAAATAACCTGTCTGACAACACAAAGTATGCTCAAAGATCCCAAATAGAAAACATGAAATGGTTTGTAAAACAATTAGTCCAACCAATTCCTGAGTCTAGGAACTTTGTTTTATGGCACGAAACATTCAAGTGCGTCAACGAAATGAAACACAATACAGTAATCCCTCGTTTATCGCGGGGGTTACGTTCCGAAAATGACCCGCGATAAGTGAAATCCGCGAAATAGAAAACTTTTTTTTTTTTTTTACAATTAGCAACTATTACATGTATACAAATACAGTGACTGACGTGTAGGCCGTTTCACTGCTCTTCAGACTGGGCCGCTGCATCCTGACTGCGCTCTGCAGTGTTCTCTTCTGAAGCCCGCGGTGCAGGTGTGTTTGTTCGGGAGAAGAACATAGTGATAAGCAGCTGTTGTCGCTCTTTTTTCTTCTTTGCAAAAAGATCCTTGTACACCGACATGCCACCATCGATTACGTTGGAGAACTGTAATGAACGGCTCATCAAAGGGTCCCATTCCTCAGCTACTCGCTTAAGTACAGTGGCCATTCGCACCATGGTTGCTAAGCGACCAAGCGTTAGTCCTTCCAGTAATTCGTAGCATGTTTTGATACAAGAAGCGGGAGTGAGTTTTTAGCGAATCAGAATGCAGAGCACAATGCACCAAAAAAAAAAAAAAAAGCATTATGAAAATCCGCGAAATAGCGAATCCGCGATAAGTGAACCGCGAAGTGGCGAGGGATCACTGTAACGCAAGAAATCTGTAACGGGGCAAATGCTTTTACACAGCCTCTATGAAGATTATTTTTTTATTGTAAAGATCAATGAAATAAAATTCTGGAAATCGTCCATCTTAGTTTCATCAAACTTAAAATTAACAACAGGTCTACATTGAATTCATGCTACATTTCAATTGGATTTTTGCAGTCTGTACTCTGACTAATGTTTTCAGACACATAAATCTTAATCTGTTTCCCTTCTTTTTTTTTTTTCTCACTTCTAATCTGAGACTGCTGACGGCTCTCTCTCTCTCTCTCTCTCTCTCTCTCTGTTCTTTTTTCTTCTTCTTTATGCGCTTTGGATCACATTCAACACCCTACAGTCAACATTAGACCGGGGCCTTGTTTGTTCTTGTAGAGCCTCGGGTCATACAGGTGTCCTCCATATCAAGTGAGCGCCTGTTTTTAACCGTTTGATGAATCAGATCAAAAATGGCTACGGCCACCGGCGGATCTTAACAGTGCAGCTCCAAACAAGCTGTGAAAACGTGCCGTATTTCGAAAGGTGAAGCTAACAGAGCGAAATGCTCCCTGCTTTTATCTGGTGTAGTTTTGATGGTTGTGTTTTAGAGATGAGGAGAATCCGAATTATGCCTCAGAGTCAAAGCATTACAAACAACCAGGTTTGACAAAATGAGTGATCCAGAGTGGAGTCTTCTCATTTTCAGTTTTGATTTCATGATTTAGCTCATGCTTATTACTTTACTTTATTGGTTACGTTTTGCACTTTTTTACAGATTTGCTTCAAAATAAAACATCTTATTTTAGACGAGCTCTGGCTTTCTAATCAACATTTTATGTATCGCTTAGAACAGTTAATTTGTATGTTTCACTTTATGAACTAACCTTTGCTCCAGTAACAAAAAGGAGGAAATGCTGCCTCACTTCCTGTATTTATCATTCACTGCCTGTATGTTAGTGAGGAACGGACCGGGGGGAGAAGAAGTGTTGCGATTCCACAACAGTCAAAATTCAGAGTTTTCACTTGCCTTAGCTTTGAATATGATGATGTCAAATGTAATGAAATCAAAATTTGTTTTGTCGCCTGCAGAAAGTAGCATCAACAGGTTGATAATTGTAATGTGTAGTCTTATGGAGTTTCTACATGGAGATCATTTTGTTGGAACAAATGATAAGTGGTCCGTACTTGTATGGTGCTTTATCTAGTTCAGAGGACTCCAAAGTGCTTTACACTACATTCAGTTGTTCATCCTTTTACACACACATTCACATGCTATCTGGGAAACAAAACTCCAAAGAAAACACAAATATATATATATATATTTATTTGTTTTCATTCAGATCAGCTTGCTAAAATGCTAGGCTAATGCTAGCCTCGCTCTGCTGTTTTGCTATGGCTCGCTAAAAATGAATCCATTAATTGATTGTGCATAAACAAACCTTACACAAACCGCTGTGCCTTGCTTCAAATACACTGCAGTGTGTGCACGTCTGAATCTTTAGGCATATCTAATGTCAAAATGCCCCAAGGTTTAAATATCGTCAAGGAAGTTTTCCCTCACTGAACGTAAAACCGGTTTGTGTGCTTGTTTACTTTTGTTGCAACTGTTTCTAAACGGTTTTGTTTGTGTCTTTTAGTACCCCTGTGTGTGTCCTACCCAGTGACCTCGTAAGAATCAAGTTATGAAAGAGGCTTCCGAAAATATTCTTTAAGACATCGCATGTTTCTTTACTCTCTGTCTCTGCCCACCTGCTGTGTCTGACTCACAAGATAAAGCGTTGCCTTGATCAAAACATAAAATGAAATGTGCGTCTGATGAAATACCGTGGTTTGACCCTGTAGGGAGACACTTTTGGTGAAAGCAAAGTAACTTCTGACAGGCAGTTCAAGTGTGTAAGAGAAGCGCCACATGCAATATGTCACCATGTTGCATGTGACGCTAACGTTTTATGAGAAAAAAAAATAGTAAAAACTCAGAGAGCAGCCAAAAGGGTTTTTTGATTGGTTACTTTTTCATCTTGTTTCTGGACTGAATCAAGGATCAATCTAGACGCACAGACTGATGAGTGATTTATTTATTAATTAGATTTTTTTTTTTTAAATGAATTTGCAAGTCTGAAACAAAACTGCCCTGAGCTTCACCTAGCAGGTTGTTTGCAGGTGAAAAGGTCCGATCAAGATGGTTGGATTTCTCACAAGGTTAGTCGTGTTTCTAATGTCTGTCACTGAAGAGCATAGGTGATTTTTTATTTTAATTTTTTCTTCATTAAACCTTATAAAACCTTGGCAAACGCTTCGCAGGTCTTCCATGCTGAGTACACATTTACACAGACAAGTGGAAAATCCCCCAGTGTAACTGCCATCTCTAGTCATAACTCTAATTGAAACCTTATGCCAGGAACTGCTGCATTTGCTTTTACGGGCCAAATTTAGCAAATGATTTTAATGAGAAGGAGGGCAGAGGCTGCTCGCTTTTTTAAGAATAAAACTTTAGTGGATTGAAAACAAGTGCTTTGACTCAGCAGGTTCTGCAACTTCTGCAATTAGGGACTCATTATTATTAACTAGAGCTGAAACGATTCCTCGAGTGATTCGAGTACCTCGATTATTAAAATTCCTCGAGGAAAAATTGTCTTTAAGTTATACTTTATTATTTACTACACCGTGTTATCGCTTGCGTTGCAGGGAGCTCTCACTTCCGCCTGAGTGGTTGACGGAAGCTAAGTGTTAGCAGCATAACGTCCAGCTTTCAAGTTCGGCCTGGGAAGATTTTATTGATTCATGATAATGTCCAGGAGTCAAATCCCGTCGCTAACATGAATACAAAAGCTATAAATCTCTTGGGAAGGTGAGAGTGCATCTGTTAAACTGACTGGAGATGAATACATAAACTAAAAGGCTTTTTTTTTTTTTTTAAATAAGCGTATTTGTGAGCCCGGCTCTTTGTTATTAAATTGAATATAACTTCAGATTCCTGTATAACTTTTCTTGAGGTTAACTTAGAAAGTGAGCTATTACTGTCACACTTTAATTTTCTAAACTACAGAAAAATTATTCTTAGAGAAGCTCAAATGTGAAAAATTGGACTGATGTTGAAATGGGCGTAACTTTGTGTTCCAAGTTGGTAGGAACGAGAAGTGGGGAGTGGGTGATGCACCCAGGTACTGGAAGACCTTTTCAATATAATGTCTTTCACTTGGTAATGGAATTACTGACAAAGGAGCTTTTCAGTCATACTCTAATTTATGGAATGAGTCTATATTTGCCGAATCTATTTGATTTAATATAACAAATAATAAAGAGGTGAAAAAACTTATTTGGGTTTGGTTGGGTCAGTTGGTGAGTAGAGTGACCGTCAGTATCACTGGATTCTATAAAATGTGGCTTAAATCTTTCTTTGCTGATGTTTGGATATGTAAAAAATATATATTCTCTCTTTGCAAGTATAAATTGCAAGTCCGCTTGCAATTTATAGATTGCAAGCGGACTTGCAATCTATAAATAGACTGGTTTCTGTCAGTTCTGTAAAGATACAAGATACAAAACGAATTTCTCTTTTATGTTGACCAGTAATTTAATTTAATTGTCGCTGTAGGAGCCATGGTTTAAAATTTAACAAACTTTGGCTCTTTATGCTTTTTGACATATTTCATCCTACCTGAAGACTGCTCTGAATACGAACAAATGACGCCATGATGTTCTGGGGAAATGTAGAAAAAAAACGGGTGGCTGTATTATTTTTTTTCCCTCTCAGTCGGTGAGCTTAACGTTAAGGTCACCGTGCGTGACTCGTTGCCAGGGCAACCAATAAACAGTCCCGGGAGCGCAGAGCAAAGGTTACGTTCAAGTGCATCAGGAATCAAAAACATTTCCCACACAAAAAAAGTAAAAACACCAAACAGAACATTCTGTCCATTGCAGGTTTATGTTTTTGAATTTGATCATTAGGAAGGAACATTCTTGGTGGTTGATTAGCTAATTTGAACTCCTGCTCTCCTGATTATCTGTCAGACAATGTGGGTCGCTTTATTTTTGTGTCAACTGAACCGAAATACTCCAATCTGCGCAGCAACAGCAAATGTTAAGGGGTTAAACGTTAAGCTAGCATAGCTAACCTACTGCTCACTTTCTTTCTACATATTTTTTTAATTAAAGCTTTTTACTGACCTGTGAAATGTGATCCCTGTGGACGTTGTTATCTTGCTGTCGTAGTCTTGACAATTAATATCAAAACTATTCGTCCCTTTTTCAGATTCTTTGTTTGATTGTGTCATTTCCCCACCACTGACTGAATGTAAAACAATAGCATGTAGCACACTGCCGCGCACAGTAAGTCACATGATGTCCAGTCCACTAGATCAATGAGCGGACTTGCGATTTACGTTTTAAAAAGGAATTACGTTTTACAAAGCATTAACTGGCTGTTAATGCTTTCAATATAGATGCACATAGTTACTGTCTGCACACAGATGCAGGCACATGTAGAAAAGAAAGAAGGAAGTATTGGTGGGAAATGTCCCAGTCAGGCCAAAGTTGGCAGCGACTTGTCCACACCAGTCCTTTGGGAAGTTTCGCCTATATGTGATAGTAATACTGCTATTATGTTAGTTTTACCAATGTTTTATTTGATCTTTTTTTTTTTTTATCCGATTACTCGATCAATCGTAAGAATAATCGATGGATTATTCCATTACTAAAATATTCGTTTACAGCAGCCCTATTCTTAACGTTTTTCATTCATATAACCTTTTTTTTTCATGACAACTCAAATGCAAATTCTGAGTCGTATTTATTTATTTATTTTTTATCGTGACATGGAGCAGTTTGAGATATTTATATTCTTCATGTGAGCCCAAAAAAAAAACAGACAATAATAATAAAAAGCAACCCTAGACACGCTTGGGTTTTTTCGGAGTCTTTTAAGTTTGTATACTTGTCAAAGTAACCTTGAACAAAATTGCTGTTTTGGGGGAAACTGGTGCAACATGAAACACATTTTGCCCCCAGGGCAGCTCTGTGTAGGGAGGGCTGCGCCGTGGCTCCAGCGGTCTGCAGTTCGCCGGGGAGTCTTTAGAGTCATGTCATCAGTGTCACTTTAATTTTAAGTCGTCATGTGGTTGCAGACTCGGCTGACGGGTGCCAGTCTGGCAGCAAAAGTAAAAAACCCAGACGGAGGTGTTCTGCTTGACTACCGTTCCGCTCCGTCTTTTCCTGTCACAGATAATCCAGCGTTTCACTAAACATGCAATCACAGTTGGTCAGCCTTTCAGTTTTTTCCCCCCTGCTTGATGTTATATGAAAGAAATACATGTTTAAGACCAAATTCATCCCACAATCTAGAGAAGCAATGCTAGTTTTTCAGAAAAGCGTTATGAAATTGAAGTTGCCTTTTAATTAACGATGCGAGAAATTAATTCACTTGTATTTCTAATAAACTGTTGATGAACTTCTAATTAGATTAAATGTTAAATCGATTAAATAATGAAGGCCATTCGACCTTCCTTAAGTGTTGAAGTTTGGCCGCCATCCAGCAGAGGGCGCCACTGGTCATCCTTAAGTAAAGCAGAAACAAAGATGGCAGAGATATCCCGGTAAAACGGTTTAAACAGTCACAAATTTGAAAGGAAAAAAAAATCATTTGGAGTTGAGTTTGAAATCGTTATTGGCAACTTTTTATTAAGTCGTATTAAACATCCACATCTGTTTCTCTGTTTAGAGAACCAAGGAGAATTTATGTTGGCTTCAAGATTTCCAGATCCAGCAGGTGCCAGAGATTGCATGTCCAAAAGATAAACAGCACAAATTTGTTGTCAAATCTCCAGTATTGATTCGATGTGCTGAAATTGACCCTAGTTCTCCTTTGACTGGTTGATAGAATGTGAGTAAGTATTGACGGCATTCGGATCCGTTTCGCACCCCAGAAGGTTGGGTAGTCATGTCAGAAATTTGACACATCTGTACTTTAAATTAATCCTCGCATGCTGAAAGCACGTTCCTCTCAAATGTGAGAAAATTCAAACTGAAGCAGAACATTAAATGTTTTCCCAAACTGCTTCCCCCTCAGAGCTAAAAAGAACATCCCTGTTTCGCATAAAGCTTATAGCTTCAACGTGGCAGTAAAGCATTTAAAGGCATCGTTTTCGGTAGACACCCAGGGGAAAATTATAGACTTATAAAGGAGCACAATGCAGGCTCTTTAAATTTGTGCCCGCACCACCCACACAACCCTCTCCTTCAGCCCCCGTCTGCAGGTTGGAGAGGGTGCGCTGGAAAACAAAGAGTGGGGAGCCCTTGACCCGGAGCCGTGTTGCTTACATAATGACAAGGCCCTAGACATTGAGTGGGAGGGCATAAGTTGACCATGAAGCGGTATACTGTCAAGGTCCATCTATAATTAGCAGCTTTTGGCAGGTCAAAGTGGGGGGGGGACGGAAGTCCGACTGCTGTCTAATCAGCTTTACATCAGAAGGAGGGAGGAGGAAAGAGGCGTTCTGAACGTATGAAGTCAATTGTATGTTGCGTTTACACTGAGCTACGCACACAAAGGTGTGGTTCCAGGCCTTCAAGGAACACTGTTAACCCACGTTCATTTATCGGGACTCAACATCGTCGTGACAAGTTTGCCTCTTGAGCAATTGCGTAGTCTGTTTGATCTAACCATTGACATCCTTTCAAGTTCTAACCCTCAGGGTACCAATCTTTCTTTAAATGATTTCCAAATTTCACACCTGAAATGGTAAACTAACCCACTTCAAACCTGTTTTTATTGTACGGACTTAGCTGTGGTGCAAACGTTTACACAGTTTCATCCATCGTCTTCATTTTCTGTTTTTATGATGACGAATTAATATTGCATCCTTACACAAGTCAGGTTTCGCTACAAAAACACCTGAACCCTGTGAGAAATGGACTTCGGTAGACACCTGAAGGTGTGCTTTGCTGTCCGACACAAGCACTCCTGGTCTTGAATGTTCAGAACATCCCATAGATGATTGATTGAATTGAGATCTGAGGAATTTGGAGGCCGAACCAACACCTCAGACTCACTGTGCTCCTCAAACCATTCCTGAAGCAAGTCTGCTTTGTGGTAGATCATGCTTTCCTGTTTAAAGAGACCAGGTCCAACTGGGAACGGACCATTGGACTAGAAACGTTTATTGTCGGACAAATGTGTTTCCGTCGCCTCTTTAGTGCGTTAACTCTTTTTCGGAGAAGTCAGAAACCACCTCAGGTTTTGTTTTGTTTTTTTGTGTGTGTGAAATCAGGGAAGTTATTTCAAATTTTGCAGCTTCCATCAACCTTTTCTTATGCGGCAATTCAAAATGCTCATAAAAAAAATAATGTTGATGAAAACACAGCTACAGATTCCCTACTGCGCCAGCTTTTAACGACGTCCAAACAATACTCACCATTAGAAAGAATGAATTATGCCAGGCCACCTCACCGTAAAGTCGGATCGAAGCGCTGGCAAAATGAAAATAATTATTTACACACCACTGTGTTTATTCTTTAAGTATATCGTGGGTGCAAGACACGAGGCTGTGGACATTTCCAAGGTCGGCTGATTCGTCTGAACGTTTGCATTGAGAACTTTTTTCTGTAGTTATTGAACATGAAGCCTCAGGTGCTCGAATGATTCACATATCGTTTCATTACTACCATTAGACTCGGCGATATACTGGTTTCGGCAAATCTGAACTGGTTAACCATGATTTGTTGCAAAGGATCAGAACCCCCCAACAAGCTGAGTCTACACCACGTCTTTTTGGCGTTTTACAGTCTGCACACATTCCATCACCTCCCAGCAGTGTCTTCTCTCCAAGTGCCGTGACTCGTGATCTCACAAAGTGCGTCTTTTCTCGATGCCTTTCTTTTTTTTTGCTTTCTCTATTACACATAATCCTCTTACGGTGTTTGTGTCTCCACCCCCACATCTGAAGTGACAGGGAAACATAGATGTTAGCTTGTCTTATTGCAACAGAAGTCAGCCCAGACAGATTGCTGGCCCGGTGCCCGAGCGTAAAAAGTGATTACAAAACCCCAGCTGTGTGTCTAGAAAAGGTGCTTGTGTTTGGAGTGTGGGTTTTATGGCGGTCTATGCAGAGGTTGAAGTGGGACTTTGTTTTTTTTTCTTCTTCTTCTTCTTCTTTTTTTTTTTTCTTTTTTTTTTTTTGAGGGGTACATTGAAATCTGTGGTTTAGGAGGCCTTTGAGCTTTGTGCACAGATTACAAAATGTTTCTGGCTTTATCTGGCAAATACACCAAGGTTTCAAGGTTTTTGATTTCACGTGACGCGTGCAAAGTTGATGGCAACAAAAGCTTCTCGTGATAAAACTTTTCTATTTCTTGACCACCAATAGCAACTGGTTTTGAACTATTAAAACATTGACAAGGCCAGTAAACAACATGGATTTCTGACTGTTCCGCTTTTACTGAATTGGAGAAATGATCTTTCTCAGTTCAGTTAAATTCAGGGGGGGGGTTTATTCGGTGCCAACAAAGAAAACAAAGAAAACAAGAAAACAAGAAAAGAAAGAAATCTTTAAAGAAAACAGTCCTCAACAAATTTGTTCCCCAAAAATAAAAAAATAAAAAAATCTATTAAGCCAACTCGTTCCTATTCAGTCTCTCCACACAGATCAAATATTATTGTTCAGTCTAATTCAGTTTATTTATTCTGTTTATTTCCAATTAGTGAAATTGGAAATAATTTTAGATAAATTTATTTCCGTCATACTGCCCAAGGACGTGGTGACAGTGGGAAAGAATGATTCTCTTTTATCAGTAACATCATCAAGCAGAACCGGGTTCAGTGTGAGAGACTATGTTTTGTGTCCAACTGGACATTGTTAGAGCTCCATAAGTGTCTCCACTATGGAAAGCAAAGAGTGACACAATAAAAAAAAAACTCAAACCCAAAGATAATGACAGATCTCAACATGTTTGGACTTTAAAATGTAAGGAGCAAAGATATTAAATGTTTTTCCACTTGCAATACTATTATTATTATTTTTTATTAATAATGAACCTTAATCATCACAAAACTCTGTTTCCAGATTTGTAGATAACGCCCATTGTTTCCACATACTTGATGATGTTTCCTCTTCTTAACATTGTAATACTTCCTGCATAGTAAACCACGGCTGCTTCATGCTGAGCTTCTGCATGTTGCTTTAGGTTTTGTTAAGTAAATAAGAGTTCTTTGACACTTTGGTTTAAAAAAAAAAAAAAAGTCATCTTTGAGTCTCTGTATTTCCCTTTGGCAGTTCCCACAGAGAAAACAGAGGTGACTCTACAACACATCGGTGTGCGCTCACACACCGCCAAGCTGCTTAGTTAAATCAACTGAGTGACAAAAACACTGTTGGTTCAAGTGGTGAGCAGACCTGGATGCACGTACGGTAGATGCTGTTGGTTTTTCTTTCACTGTTGTCCGTAAAAATTCCAATTAAATGACACAAATATTGCAATGCGAGTATTTCGTGAAAGTTTACTAAGAGTTCCATGACATACAAAATGCACTCTTGAGATTTAGAAAGTATTTGCTTTCTAGACATAATAAGTGCTCGTGAAACCTTTAGCAGCAGCAGCATCCACCCTGTGATTGCTATAGTTTAATGTTTTACGTTGTTGCGGAGGAATTTTATCTAAATCTTTGAAGAATTGACGTAACACCTGTCGACCTATTCATTCTCCTTCAGGGTTTTCTGCTTTTACTTGTGGCAATTAGGGATGCACGATATTATCAGCATGATATTGGCATCAGCCCATATTGGCTGTAAAATGTAACATCGGACAATGGACAAAGTCAAAATAACTCGTCGATGTAAAAGGCGTCGATTTTATAAGACAAACCAGTGACAATGGTGCCTGCAGCTCAACACGATGTCAAATTCTCATTGTCTTAGAGAGAGCAAATGTCACGAATAATTTTGACGTTAAACATAATGCAAGTTGAAAGTGTTACATCATTTTCAGCTCCCTTTTTAGCATTTCCATTTGGTAGCAGGCTAAATTGACAAAGATAGTGCTGTATTTTTTATTTTTTTTTCCCCACCAGGGGGTCTTTTTGTGGGCTCTAGTGTCCCTTATACAACAGTAGGCTGACAGGAAAGGGGGATGACATGCGGCAAATGTTGTCGGGTCCGGGAATCGAACCCGCGACGGCAGCGTTGAGGACTGAAGGCCTCCAAACGTGGGGCGCGCTAACCTCTACGCCTCTACGCTATGGGAGCACGCCCCATAGTGCTGTATTTTAATTCCACAGCAGAGAAAGCCACATAGTTTCAGTAAGTAGATGTAGGAAATTAATATCGGTACTAGTGTCTTATCGGCCAAATGACTTTAATACATCAGATATCGACTAAAAACCAAATGTCGTGCATCCCTAATGGCATTTCATTTAGATCTTGAAGAAAGCAAATCAGCTCCAGACCATCACACCACCCCCACCGTGTTTTACAATGGGTTTGATGTTCTTTTTCTGAAGTACTCTAGTTTTTGTTCTCGGTTGTTTTGGCGATGCGCTCTTGGAGTTTATTTGTTAGTGTATGCTGGGAAAGTCCTCCACCTTGTCAGTGTGTTGAAGTCCCACAGCCTTAGAAATGGCATTTTAAAACGTTCCAGATTGTTTGGGTATCAATAAGATTATTGGTTTTTATCTATTTTTGAAAACTTCATATCAAAGCATAATATGTCATTTTTTAAAAAACCTTTTTTTTTGTAGCCTTCTTTATCTAATCAGAGAGGTTGAGGTCTGGCAGTAATCAGCTGTGCAAAACGTTTCGGTTAATCGCAGATCTTTTATAATTTAACAAGGTAAACATTTTATTTTTACATACGACCAAGTTGGTTTGGAAAGATTTTTTTTCTTCAAGACATGAAATTATAATTTGAAAACTGTTTGTTTTTTGGGGCTTTTTTTTTGTATTTTCTCGTGTTCTCTGTATCTGATATGAACGTCTACTTTATGGTCTGAAACATTTAAGACTCGCAAATTCCAACAAAACAAAGAAATTTGTAACCTTTCAGTGACATCGTACACTGTTTAAGAAGATTAAATAACAAATGCGCATCTTACTTCTCCACCGACTATAATTTGAATAATTGTGGGTAATATATCTAAAGGTAACGCATATCTACAACTAGACAACATATAACAGCGGAGAAGAGGAAAAGCCGAGTTAAAGACGCCGTCTGCCACAGTTTCTACTCCAGCCGATAATCCTCCACCCGTACACCTGCAGACCGGCTCCCGTGCAAACTCATCTTCTGTTCTAGTCCTTCCTCAGGAGGCTGACCTTTAACCCGGGTTTGGGCTCGGTCCGGGCGGCACAAAGGAGATTGGGTCAGGTCGGAAACCCCCACACCTTTCCGCACGTTTGGGTGGGGCTGGGGGCGTCCTGTGTCGACCATTTGCCTGGAGGCCATGTGCAGACCAACAGAGGCATGTCTAGACGTCTGGATGCTGCGTGATTCACTCCCAGAGCGCCGGCGGAGGGAAACACTGAGGGGGATTGTCCTCTGACTTCACCCAGAAGTTTACTTTAGGGGCTTTGTTCTGAGTCAGATGTGTTGTACAGCTGCGGAGGAAACAGATGGAAGAATTGTGCTCTCCCAAAGTTCAGAAGTGATTAGATTTAAACAAAATATATATATATATATATATATATATATCACCAAACATGCATTTGTAGAAGCTGTACGGTCACTCCACAACTTTTTGTACAATCATTGACTGAGCTTGACTCGATCTATTCCCATCCGGAGTTGGGATAAGAGGTTTAGACCGGTTCTCACTTCTACTCGATGTGTCCTGCTTTGTACTTTGTAGCGTGCTGTAAGGAAAATATGTTGACGTGACACATGTAAAAGAATATGTACGAGTTCAGGATCACTTACAGTTACTTTTGGTTTGAGACGAGGAGTGGAGAAAAAAAGGTAAAGTGGAAGCTAATGCAGTTTAGAACCGGCTTGTTGGATCTGTACTACCGTTCTCTGCTGCTCAGGCTGGAAATATTGGTGGCTCTAATCCTGCAACCAGTGAACTACAAACACTCCTTGCACATCTGCAAGAAGTGTGTGTGTGTGCGTGTGTGTGTGTGTGTGTGTGTTGTTCAAAAAGCTGCATTCACTCACCTTGGCTTCAGTGTAACATGTCCTAACAAGCTACAGTCACACAGAGCTCACACTTTGCTGGAAGGATTCCTCAAATGTTGACTCCAAAAAAAACAAAAAAACAAAAAAGAAAGAAAGAAAAATCCCAGCAGTTCCTTGAATTGCAATTTGTAGAAAGAATGGACCTCCCTGAAACTGTATCTGTGCGCCTTATTAGGTTATGATGTGCCACTGATCAGCCAAGGATGCATCACAGCTACGAGCATTTAGCAACAAGCTTGGCAAGTCTGAGCCTGCTTCGTGTTTTATTGCTTGGCTCTGTGTTTCTCAAACTGTTGATGACAGGTTCTACCTCGGTTAATACTCCATTTATCACTTGTGCCAACTTAAATACCTTTCATGACAGCAGTTTTCATTTTTTGGAGGGATATGTCATAGAAGAAGTATATTTATATATATATATATATATATATATATATATATGTATATATATATATATATATATATATATGTATATATATATATATATGTAACTGAGCTGAATTTTTCAATAGGTGGGGGGCATTAAGCGGCAGGAAGCAGTGGTTTGGTAAACTACACCACGAACCCAACAGTAGCCAGCGGTTTATAGAACGTTACTCATTAACCCGAACCTAATTATTCGGCTGGCTTTGCTGTCGGTTGTGGAGCCGGGCTGCACATACACGTATATGCGAATGAATCCAGCCATAGAACGGCGGCGGCCCCCGTGGGTACATCCACCTACCCGTGGTTGTCTAAAAGCTGCTATTTACTACTTCCTCCACCACTTGAGGTGATTACTGTGGAAGGAGGCCGAGCCGGAGCTGCTGGTCCATCGGCACATAATCAAGCTCCTTGTTGAGGTGGCCACATTTCACAAAGCAGGTCTCAGACCCTGACTGCTTTTTTTTTTTTTTTTATCTGGCTGAAAAAGGGGGGAGCAGGGGTGACTGTGATTGTAATTATTTGATAGCCCAGTCATTTAGCCAACTTAGAGCCCTCTGTGGAGCTAAGGGTTGGACCTGAGGTCTACAGCTGGTCCACTCCACAGTCAGTCATTTGTTTTCAACAGCGTCCGGGGGTCCCCACGTTATTTATGATGCTTGCTGCTATTTAAGTGACATGTGCTTTATTGTGGATTTATAACGTAGGGAAGAAAAGGCTCCTCTGTGTTTTGAGCTGTGTTAATAACGAAACTCAACAGCTTAAGTGGGGGGTAATTTCTGAAAAAATAATCGAAAAAGAAAAATTCACTGCCAAAACAGAAAACTGTTACCAAGTAACTTTGGCTGAGTTTGTAGTGCAAGTATCTTGGTTTTACTTGAAATAAGACAAACTTATTTCAAGTAAATTGAAATAAGTTTCAACTTGCTAAAAAAGTTACTGTTTTTTTGTTTGTTTTTTTTTAGCAAGATTTAGCTTGTTTTAAGTAAACATATCCTTAATATTGGTGAACGTAATACTGGATCCATTGGCAGGTAATTAACTTAATTATAAATAAATAAATGTAACAAAGTACTTTTTCATTAATATTAAGTCATTATTTACTTAAAACAAGCATGTGCATTTTGTTAAAAAGTTACTTGCAAGTTAGTTTTGGGTTATTTTAAGTGCACTAGGAGGTTTGCACTAGAAAATAGATCAGATATGGAATATTTTGTGTTTTTGCAGTGTTGGCCTAATTATCTTGTTGTGGTGTACATGTTAATTATCTGCAAAGCTCAGTTAAAATTCTAGAAACTATAAAAACTGCATTACTCTCCTTGACATTTCTAGTTAAACGTTTTGAAGTAGAATATGTAATAATTAATCTGTCAGTGTATCATGGGCTCTGGAAGCAGATTTCTACTATAAACACAAATTGTGTCCCTGTAAATTTTCTGATTTCGTAAGGTGTAATGGGTAAAAGCATACTATTGATTGATTTATATTACAATTTAATGAGCAGAGCGACTGTTCTTTGGCATGATCAGGATTTTATAAAAGTTCAACATGATTCTTTGTTACACCCAGACAATGAAAGAGAAGAAAAATATATGCTTAATTTTGAAAAAGTCATCCTTCCATCTTTGTATGATTTTTTTTTTTCAAGATTCTGCTGTTGTTTAAAATCGTGTTTGCTTTCTTCCCCTGCATTTATAACCAGCATGTCCATTTTGCAGTAACTCTAAACTGCTTCTATCCCTGCAAGCGAGTTAGCAGAGTAAAAATGTCAAAGTGTTTCACCACTACAGCAATGATTTATCACACTTATTGAACAAGTCAGATTCTGATTCATCATCCTTTCCATTTGCTGCATTTTTGGTTCAATTTGACCAGAATTAATGCAGCATAAGGTAAAGTACGAGACCTTTTTCACATTTGTCTTTTCTAAATTCTCCTTTTGGCTAAAGATTATTACAGAAATGCGTTGTAATTTAAAGGTTAACCTTTATAAGCTGTTGTGGCATAAGCATTTGCTGTTGATTGAAATGAGAAGATTGGCCGCGTTTTAGACTCTCTTGCTCTTATTTGTCGGCCCTATTGGTGGCTCTTTTGCTCACACCAGGTTGCTCAGCCTATCACAATAAAGTACAGTAAGCTAGTGTCACCTCCCACAGTCTCCTGTGACCACTGCTTGGATATTCTAAGCCCCTAAAAGCACCTTTGAGCTTAATTTTATTTTTTTTTAAAGGGGGGCTGTTGAGATGGTTATTTTCAGCCACCAGGTGTTTATCAAGTGTAAATATAGGTTGTGTGAGCCGTGTGATTCCGTATTTACCTCACGTCCACATTTGGGTTTGTGTGTTTAAGTTGTGCGTGTTAGCTGCATACTTTGACTCTGTGCATTCAGCTTGCTCTGTGGTCACCTCAGGCGCATATTTTGCTGCCGTTCTCAAAATAGCCGCGGCTCCAGTGTGATTGCGTGTTTACGTGTGACGGACACTTCTAGACGAGGGGGGCTAGCCTGGCAGCACCAGTTGTCCCGGAGCCAAACCCCCTCATGCCCATGTGTGGTTAGCTTGCTGCGCTGCTACGCTCAAGGTAACACGCTGTGTGAGCAGTTGTGTGTGTGAGTCCGTGACAGACAAGGGGATGCCTGTGTCCGACCCAACCAATTAACTCTCTTGGGGCTGGAGGGGGGCTGTGGCTAACGGTGGATGCTAACCACAGCTAAATTGACCTGTGTGTGAAGCCAGGCCCAGGCGGGCTTAGCGGAGGATGTGCATGTGAGGCAGTCTGCTTTGTTGCATCGGGTTTTGATGTTATTCAATATGGGCGTGTGTGTGTTGGGGTGTGTGTGCGTTTGTGTTGTGGGGTAGTTAGGACACAAATCTGTTGACTAAATCACTTTGAAATGACTCTGTGATTCTTCCATGGGAAAAACAAGTCATGTTGTAAGAGGACACCTTGAAATTTGAAGGATAAAAAGTTAATTAAGATTGGGGTGAATTTTGGTTTTGTTTAGTGTTGACCAAGTACTACCACTGCTACTACAGAAGGCTTTAAATAGACATATGGTGCAATAATGGGACAGTTACTAATATCCTGTAGCAGAGACTTTAATTGGATGTTAATTTGCTTATAGTGTTGGAGTATTCAAAAATAATATCAATATCAAAAAGGATACTGGATATTTCATGGCTTACAGTTACGCAGCACCGGACGTAGGGGGCAGTAGAGGCCACTCCCAGCTTTATGACGACAGATTTAAGCAACTTAATTTAACGGAATCTTAACGCTTTAAAAAAATTAACAATTTTTGTTGTGTTAAAAACAACAAAAATTTGCAGTCTAAATGGGCGTAGGGGATAGCGCGACCCACATATGGAGGCCTTGAGTCCTTGACGCGGCCGTCGCTGGTTCGATTCCCGGACCCGGCAGACACTTGCCGCATGTCTTCCCCCCTCTCTCCTGTCAGCCTACTGTCATATAAGGGACGCTAGAGCCCACAAAAGACCCCCTGGAGGGGAGAAAAAAATAAATAAATTAACACAACACCGAAAAGTTTTCTTTTTAAATAAAAAATGCCATCGAAAAATAAATAAATAAATAATAATAATAATACAAAGACACATTTGACTTTGGAACCCTGGAACCATCCCTCCACAGACCCCTGAGGAGACGCTGCGTCGCAGGCTGCTGCAGAATTTTCATTATTTCCGAGGCGGCTGCCGCCTCTTGGGTGGTCCTCACCATGTGTCGGCCCACACTATAAGTAAATATGTGCGCGTTTGAGGGTACATGCTAAAGTTTGCGTCCTGTTGCTCGCCCATTTTCTGAATAAAATTTTGTCCTTGTGGTTCTGCAAGGAGGTGTTGCTTCATTTTTTAATTTTTTTTTTTATCTAAAAAACTGCACAAGCCTCAGATTCCTTTCAGCTCCATAATTAGCCGTGTCTGTCTTTTATGAGGGTGATCATGTAAATTGTCACATGGTAGGGAAACAACTAAGTAGAGCTGCTGACCACAGCGTAGGAGGAATTGTTATTGTTGGTGATTATTTTTTGACGAGGTCTCTAAAACCAAATAGTTGAGGTTTGAGTTTTTGATTCCGGTTAAATCGACTCTTCCTTTTAAGGTTGGTCATATCTCATCAACGAGTCAAACGTTCAAGATCTACATTTTTTAAAAAAACCTAATTGGTATTTCATACCATTGTTTAAAAAGAAATCTCTACTCTGGCTAACAAGGACGCACAGATAACATTTGTTGAACCTGACAACATTTTTTGAAGTCTGTTCCACTTTTTAAATCTGGAAAATTAAACATTTTCATTAACACAACAAGAAAATGCAGTCGGCAAAAATATGGACATTTTTTTTGTTCACATGGTAAGCCATATGTGACCTTTTCATGGCAGTCTAAATGTCCCGATTCCAATCTTTTTTCTTTTTTTTTTTTTTTTGTTACTTACCCCCTTCAAAACAATCTGATTTGTGCCATTTCTACTTGTGGCTCCAAATAGAAATCATCCACATACAAACCCGATTTAAACAGTCATGTCGCATTTTACCTGAGCTTGAAGTCGTTCACGTGAGTCACAATTCTGCGCCAGAAGAAGCTAGACGTGGTACATCTGGACATAAACAACGGCTCATAACTGTAATTATAACATTTTGAAAGAATCCGTGTCAGAGAAGCACATCACACCACAATGCCGCCTCTCCTGGTCCGACTTCGAATCCAAACACATTTCCCTACTGACCTTTCAGTCAATGCTCCGCTAAAGGTCGTTGCTATTAGTTTTGCTTTCTTTTTCTTAGTTTCCTTCATCCTGTTATGATCTGTCGGCTCCCGTTGTTCAACAACATTAAAATAAATTCATAAACGCGTCCATTATTATTTCCGTAAACACGTGCACAGCTGTGTGACGTCTATGTTCTTCTTCTGCACATACAGGTAACTCCGGGGTTGTAGGTTGTTCACGCAAAAGTCTGATAGAGGTTGCGTTATTTTGTAGCACAGGGAAAATAAATAAATAAATCACCATTTAAGCAAAAAATCTGAATTGAGCACCAAGACCTGCTCTGTGTGAATGTGGCCTTAGTGACAAACAACAAACAAATGATTTGAGGCTCTTTGGGAATGGCACTGCTAGCTAAAACATTAGCCGCTAACAACCCTAAAGTTAGCCTCAGCCGTACAGCTTTTGCTCCAAAACTAAAGTACTCATGTAAAGTTTTCTTAGTGTTATTGTACCCATTTGGGCACATTTTAGCCAAAATCTGACATTTTGAGTGAGAGCAAACCAGCAAAGAACAGAAATGATTTTAAACTTAGTTCAGGATGTGTGAAAATATCCATACTTAGCATTTATAAAGTTTTTTTAAAAGCCTTGCAACACCTTAGGATTAAACAAAAACACAGTACACTGACCACTCAAATGAAGACTAAAACATTCAGATTACAGTTTCTTTAAAACTCTGTGAAACCTCTATTTAAGAAGATGTTTTGTTTCGTGAACACAGCAACATTTAGTCATCCCACCTTTACTCAGAACTACGACAGGTCACAGAGATCATATCTCTGCATGCATCTTGTAAGGAAAATAAGAAAGACTCAGTAAATAAATGACCTAGCGTTGACAAGGAGCCTGTCCCACCCATCAACAATGACGATAGAGTCCATTACGAAGACAACAGAGCCGCCCAGAAATTAAGGGCGAATTGAACCCAGCAAGTGAAACCTGAAGGGAAACCAGACGACTTATAGGAAACACATGCATACTCTGAGAGAGCGGGCCAACTCTGCACTGAAACGTCCCAGGTGGGATCTGAACCAGCGAATCTCCAAGCTGGAAGGCAACACACCTATTACAGTATACCCTAGAACTCTTATATTGATGACCTGAATAAATGCAAACCAGAAAAGTCATCTCTTTACATTTGCTTACATAGTGCACCTTAAGCTAACAAATCTGTCAGCCTGCGACTCCGAGGCAGCACACGAAATGGACTGCTTTTTGGAAACTGATGCTGAGGCGGGCTGATGAATGACTGTGGACAAGCAGGTGGTCTGTCCATGTATATTGTATTTCCATACAATACAAAATGGATGGATTTTTAAAAGCTAGTTGGGCGACAGACCATGAGCTCCTAGGGCTGCTTGAGAGGCCCCTGAACCAGACAAAGGAGGTGCAAGTAGACCAGTAACAGAGTCGTAGTCTTGTCCTTCAGAGATTTGCGGTTCAGGTGTTTCAAGTTAGCTGAGCTCCGATTGACATTGGTACTTTTTGACTTGGTCGTATGTGGCCCACAGCCAAAGTGGTGTAATACAACATGGTAAAGAAAAGGGGATTAAAACAGCAAAGTCACTGACATCTTGACAAGGTTGTGTGAGGAGACCTGGGGTGCATTCACACCAGCGCTGTTTAGTCCGCTTTAATCAGACTCTTGTTCATTTCCAGTTCGTTTGGGGAGGTGTGTGAACACACGATTGAACGGCCTAAACCGCTGGGTCTCGGCTCGGTTGAAGTGAACTCTGGCGCTGTTCGAATGCCAAGCAGATCAGAGACCGCTCCAAAAGCAGGAAATGCACAACACGAGAGTTAAACGCCAACGGGAGAAATGGCTCATTGTCTTTGGAGTGGACAAAAGAGAAATCCTACAAGCGCTGAAATCTGACGCTGCTTCGCTTTGGTTCACATTTTGTGAAGAAGGAAGTTGCGCTCATGTCTTCTTCTTCTGCAGTGTCTCCCTCAGTGGCTCTTGGTACAGAGCCACCACAGACAAAGAGGTGAACAGGTTTTTCAATTAGTCTGCCTCATTTGACACGGTGCAGTGTGAAAGCGAACCAGTTGAAAATGTAACAAGTGTTGCAATTTTGCTTCCAAGTGTAAACACCTTGAATAAAGATTCTGATTTGATGTAATTAGTAACAGTTCTTGGAAATGTTTTTTGTTTTTTTCCTGCTGCTTCTAGTAATAAAATGGTTTTTTTTCCGAGTATTTGTGTCGCGGTGGGATCTTGCCCATGTTTTGTGTGAACATGCCTTTGCCTCTTCCCCGCTGTCAGGAACAATAGCACGCGGTGAAGTCCTGAGCAGCAGCCAAAGTCAGGAAGAACGCCATCCAGAGTCTCAGCAGGAGCTCGCTGCCTCATCATAGCCACAGCGGAAAGCAGGTGAGATATCTGGAATGCCAGAGGCTGCTTTCAAAAGGACAGAAAGAAAGAAAGTCAAGGATTACATGCATTGTCCTGAAAACGGGAATTTGAGGCTGCGACAGAATGAGGCGGCTTTGCGGTGGAGGGGGGGCTCATGGAAAAGCCACTGGCATTCAGTGATCACAAAATGTGGCTTTGTTGTTTTTGTCGTCTAAGATGTACTTGAAAATGCCTTTTACTGTGTTAGACTAAACAGTCTAAGTGGACTTCAAGTCACAAGCTTATTACATTTTGTTTTACAGACATGTTCTCTGGCAGAATAAGTCTGGTCTTCTTTAAAGTTTATGTTTTTATAGAAAACTGTCTATTAGCAATTTGCTGGAAAAGGTCTTGATATACCACTGTTAGCCTAATTGTTTGTTAGAATCAACAAGCATTTAGGTTTAAGAAATATCTTCCGTCTTTTAGTTTATCCGATCTGTTATCAGTAAATATCAGAAATAAGTAAAAATGGACGTTCAGAACTGAGAGTTTTTGGAAGATTTCCATTGGATTTAGTTCAGAATCAACTTCACAATATCGATATATTTTAGCCGGGAAAAAAAAATTCTCTCCCAGCATTTCTGCCATGAGTGGTCATTAATTATGTGAATTAAGAAAATCAGTGGCATCAGAGAGGAGTCGCTGCTGAACAAAGTTTTGCTAATTTAACTCAAAGAAAGAGGTTAGAAAAAAAAAGACTGCTGTAAGCATTTAATGTGAGCAATTAGCATGGTTAACAACTGTCAGAAACTGTTAAATAGCTGCGTGCCTCCATGTGCTCGCCCTTGAGGCCTGGAATTGCTCAACTCTACATGAAGAGAGTCTGAATTTCCAGCAGATCTTCTCAATCTACTTCTTAAGGAAAAATATCAACAGGTACACTTAAGTGGTCCTGCTGGTTGGGTAGCATATAAAAATAAACCCGAGCACAAGTCTGGGCAAAAAGAAACAAAACAATAAGAAGTCAAACAGCCAAAAACAATAATAATAATATTACAGCAGCATAAAGGCGAGAAGATCCAATAAATATAGATGCTGACAATTCTACTAGTGTCTCTGGATAAAGTGAGCAACTAAAGGTTATTTGTCTTTGGAAAACACATTACGTGCAAATCATGGCAAGCATTTTGACACAAAATCAAAATGCTGTGATTTATGTATAGTTCAAACTTCACTGAAAGTATGGAAAATACAATTTTCTGAACTCGACCTTGAACATCCTCCCAAATAAAGTGTCAGTTCTTCGTCTTCGGGGATCCATGCATGTATTGTTGCAGCTTATTTTATCTGAAATGTTTCTGATAAACCATCAGAGAGTTGCACATAATTAGAAAGTGAAGTAAAAATGATGAATAACAATAATTTGCATTCAGTGAATTGCTACTTTTGGCTAACTTTGTCCCCAGGGTTAGGCTAGAAAAAAAATACACCTAAATTTGAAGGTCTCACAGAGTTTAATCCATCATCCAAAAGGTGAAGGAGTGCGGCGCCACACCAAGTGGCTGCAGCTCAGGTTGGGCAATCTGTTGGCTGTGCAGCTGTTTGTTGTGAGTCCCAGAAGTCCAGCCTTTAAAAGAGACAGAATGTGGGAAAAAAAAATTAAAAAAAGCTAAGGGAGTCTGCCTTTTTACTTGCACCACATCTTATCTCATTCATCATTTTGAAGTCACTCTCCCTTCGCTGATCACTCGTTTCAGCGTAGACTCTCACTGACACTGACAAACCGCCACATGTTGTCAATACAACACGTGCGCGCTAACCCGCAGCGTGCCGACTGCGCAGGCCCGGCCCACCACTCCCAAATTTGCTGATTTGACATAAACAGGTCCGAGAGACTGCATGCAACAAGCCAGGGCGCATCACCCAGCTCATTTTGCCTTCCAGGCTTGCGTTCGCACCCCAGATCTTCCAGTCACTCGCACTGAGGGAGGGAGGACACGGATGAACTGACGAACAGATCTGGTAAAGCTGGGCTGTAAAGAGTCATTTGTCTTCGTGTGAAAGCAAATGCACTTTGGAAAGTAGAGTTTTCCCTTTCTTTTGTTTAGTTTTTTTGTTTTTTACTTCTGCTAAGCTCCACTTCTCTCTATCGTCCTCTAAGCATATCGCTGAAGTGCATCTTTTATTAAAACCATGTGCGAGGTGGAGGGGGCGGGGGAAATTGGCCATTTATATCCTCTCTAATTCAGAGTCCCTGCAGCGAACACCTGGAAGAGTTTTATGATAGATGGATCAGGGTTTTGCAGCCAACTCGAGCGTGGTTGGAGTTGTGGGCGGTGGAGGGCGGGGGAAGTGGGGACATGTGATTCGTGGCAAGGTTTTTTGCACATTTTAAATTAAGGCCTAATTTAACTGTGTCTCTCTGCTGAAACACAGACTGGGCAGAAACACCAGCAGCTTATCCAACATAAAATACGTTCCGGTCACAAACACTGGTAAAGGCTACATGGGCCAATATGTCACACTGCATCGCTTGACCTGGCCACGTTCTTGAGTTCTTGTGTTCTGCCATTGCGTTTTTCTGTAGGTTTTTACATTTTTATGTAATAAAAGTCGTCCATTCAGCTGGAGGCTTCCTGCTTGTATTTGGGTCCTACACATCAACTCATAATTCACACTCAATATAACTTCTGCATGACTGTTTCTGCTTCTCTTCTGGGAAGGCTTCCCACCATGTTTGAGAGTGTGTCCAAATCCAGTTCTTCCAGACATAGCATTTGGAAGGACACACAGTACACTGATTTTGGATGAGAAGGCCTGGCTGTCATCACAAACCTTCTCTATCTAGTTCGGGTCATTGCTCTGTGCACACCAGCCAAGTTCTTCCACACCAAGCTCCCTCATCCTTATTGACTCTACGTTAAGCACTGGGGCAAAGAGCGGCCATCCTCAAGGTACTGCCGAGAAGTTAGATGCATAAAATTGTTGTAAATGTCTTGGTATGCTGAAGAATTACAAGTTTGTTTCGCTGGAACTCCCCACACTGAACCCGTCTTCATTAAACTTCAACCTCCATGCTGTGCAGACGGGGACTGGAGGTTTAGTTTCTCTAGCAACTAAATCCAGACTCATCTACTGGATTGGCAGACAGAGACATGATTGGTCACTTCAGAGAACCCCCCTAGATGTTCTAGAGCATCTGTCTCAAACATCAGTCTCCCTTAAGGTGTACCATTCTTCTGGAAGTGCATTTGGAGAGACTTTAAGATGTCTCTCAGCTCCAGCACACCTGTCAGTAATATTAGCTCATTAGACTCACTAGAACCGCATGCTAATGGGACAGTTTGACTTTATTAAGTGTGTAGGACAAGGGACACACCTATAAGTTGCAGGACCCAACCTTCGAGCACTGCAGTTTTAGACCTCTCTAGAGTTGATTGAGACTGTATAGTTGATTAACAATGTGATTTACTCCACTACGTCTGATGCTCTAGCTTGGACTCTCTGCTCTGTTCTTGAGTTTTTCAGTGGTTTGTAGATATAGAGTCTTCAGAAAGCAGCATCGTCTTGCATTTCTATAAGATTGTACAGTCTTCCACTTTGTCCACTCAGCTCCACTTAGGTGTAATACCACTAATAATGGGAGCAGGTGGCATCTTATATTGCTAACCCTTTGAAATTCTCTGAGCTTCTGAGAGCAATCCATTCATTCACAGATGTTTGCAGAAGGCGCCTGCATGTCCATGTGCCAGATTTTATACACCTACGACTGTGGAAGTGGTTGGAGCATCTGAATCCAAAGATTTGAAGGGGTGACCCAATGCTTTATTGGCAATAATATGTAATCTAATCAGTCAACTCCAATGTGATCGTTCCAATTCAGACAATTATGCCAAATAGTTGGCTTAAAAGTTATATATATCTAAGGAAAACCAATCATAGTCACTGACTCTGTAGCAATACGTCCTATTGAGCCATCTTTGTCGACAGAAGAAAGTAGAGAATCTCTTCTTAAAGGAGATCCAGCCTCATCTGAATTTAGTTATTTATTAGAAATGTATCTTCACCTATACAGGGTTTCCCCCTAATATATTATAAGCCTGGCGAGCCAACACGCTTTACCTGCCCCCCCCCCCAACCATGCAAAGCATTGCTTATATATTAAGTTTTTGTTAAAAATGTTTCCCTTTTTAAGACCTTATAGTTGGTGTTCAGGTATTAATATTCCAATCTTCCAATAACACATAAATATCAAGTGATATTTTCAAGTTTCCTGTCATTTAAACGTTTTAAACTCAAAAACACGACGGGCCGCTGGAAGAACGACTCCCCTAGCACCCAACCAGCGGGCTTAGCAAGATTTCCTGCTATATATTTACTAACAGCTATGCTATTTGTGAAATACCTAAAACTTCACTTTCACAGTAAAGTTGTAAACGTAAAGTTGTCAAAAAAATATGACAAGTTTCTCAGCAAAAATATTGACTCTTAATAAGCATTCAAGAGTGCGTCTATGGGGATTTTTTTTGAATTTCAGGTGTCAGACGAGGGAATAAATCACCCACAATTGAACGCTCATTGACAGGTTTCACAGAGTTTACATTTTTGGAGCAGAGCTGGATTTGCATTTCAAACAACATGCCCCCTCATCTGTCAAATTAAGCCTATGCAATCATTTGCAAAGGAGAACAGGGCGAATTGAATCCAATCTGATTTATTGATTCATCAGCATCTAATTTCCACATCAGAGCTCGGCAGAAGAGCCGTGTCAGCACACCAGCTGTGGTTCAGCGTTTCTGGCCCTGCGTCTCCTTTCCGCTGTAGGGAATCTCATTTGCTGTCTGTAATTGATTGTTCATAATCGCTGCCATTGGTCTCATCTCATTTGCTGACCACATATCCAGGACTAATGACATGCCATCTGTTCACTTATGAGTGTGGCAAGTAGTACCAGCTGGAATACCGCTGGTCATCCAGAACAGAGATCCCCATTCTCCTCAGGCCATTCATGTGTTCGCTGCCGAAAGCTTGGGGGTTGATGAGAAGAAGACAAAGGCAGGTGGTTCACACAGATTTCCTCATCTATGGACACGGGAAGAAGCTTTCTTTTCGCAACGCACAGGATTTCTACGTATCTTCTTTGTGATTTATAAGCTGAACTATGCAGAGAGCCGTGGTTAAGACATGATAATTGGCTGCGCTGTGCTGCGCCCGCCGGCCTGTAGTTTTACAGCTAGACGAGAAGCCCTTTTACTGTGTGGTAGCTCAGCACCAACAGATGTGTTTACACAGCCTTTATTACCTGTCATTAACGAGCTGTCAGCATGTGCGTGTGGAAACAATTGGAGGTTTACCTCAGAGACGTGTGGGCCAAGGGATGCAGCTTTTAAAAAGTCTGGATGTGCAGATGTCATCTGAACAAAAGGGGAATCGCTGAACCCTGCCTTTAAGGGTAGAATGTCACACAGCCTCCAAATTCAACTTTTTATTCTTTGGCTATCTACTCTATAAAAAGTGACTAGGAAGTTCTGAAATGTTGAAAATCGTATTCATGCACATTGGAGAATGGTTTTTGCCGTGGGGGTTTCAACAGGCGATTGGTCCTACACCAATTCAGACCTGGAAAGACCTCCAGCAGTTGCTCTCACAAGATATTTTTATTCATCAAAACTTTTTGAGCACTTTGTGGTTTCTGAATCCGTCTTTATATATGTAGGACAAATGTGACTGCTGTAGTTCTGCAGTAAGAAAGAAGCAGAGAAACTGATCTTAGTGAATATGATCGGATGTTGTTGTAGTAAAAAGGAGATGTGATCAGTCATTATGAAGAGGGATAAAAATAGAAAAGGTGTCACACTTACGCAACTCAGTTGAATAAGCATGCACACCCCTAGAGTGATGCTTTGTTGAAGCATGTTTTAATTGAATTACAGCTTTCAGTCTATTTGAGTTCACCGCTGACAGTAATTACGATGAATCCAATTAATCTGAAATAAAGTCCTAAGGTCATAGAAAGGTGAACGTTTCTCCAGAAACGATGAAAAAACAAATGGGGAAATATTGACGGAAGCTAACAAAGTGCTAGCAGAGACACTAAATGTACTTCCAGAAGATCCAGTGGGGTCTTTGAGGGCATCTGCATGTGGAACACCTTTCTGTCACCGTGTTGGGTGCTGAAGGTTAACAGGAAGTACACTGAAGGATGATTAAAAATAATAACATTAAGTAACATATACAGAGTTGCATGAGTTCAGCATTGTGGCTTTTCAATCTGGTCTGAACTGGAAGGACTCACCTTTGTCATGGGACCAATGTGGACCAATCAAGGAGGTGGCAGCGCCCAGATCAAGATGCAACAATCAGTTTGCCAGCCAGTCACAGAGCACCCATTCCCCGCTTAGCTCCTCCAGACTAGCGGCAGCAGTAATTCGCAAACACGTAGTGGAACTATGAGAAGACGCTCCACAGAGCTCATCCTATGAATTACTTTTCAGTCCAACGCTCCAAATAATAATTGTACACGGCGAACGGAGAAGAATCGATACCATGAAATACCGAAAGAGTAGGAGCTTCTTAAAGAGACAGTTCAAAGTCAAACTTCTCTTAAGATATGTTTGCTATATTTAGCATTTTTATAAAAACTGAAGGTGATGTAGCTACTTTATTGTGTTATATAATGCTCTAAAAAATACATTTTGCTTCCTCTTTCAGGACACAGAGTGATGAGACATCTGCTTGTTTACTGGTGAGAATAATATATGTTTCAGGGACAATGAGAAACCCAAAACCTGCATTCTAATATATTTCATAATTCCAATAGTGTTGGTTTTAAGCCAAAGCAACGCTGCACATCATCAATCCCACCATGCCCACAGTGAATGAACGTGGTGATGGCAACATCATGCTTTGTGTTTCCTTTTCTTTAGACAAAACTACAAGTTTATAAAGACAAAATATGACCTTGATTCTATCGTAGGGTCTAAAAACCCCCCCAAAAAATCTGGTGTAGTAAATACGTTTTCTAACTCTTTTTCTCTTAGTTTGGGGGGTGGAGGTGGGGGGGAATTAAAATAAGAAAAAACTGATTGTAGAGGGCATTCAAAGAACTAAAAGTGTCGGTTTATTTCCTGCCTGTCCAGAGTTTGTTGCTGTTTCTGCTTGGCTGCAGCCTAAAAGCTTTGGAGAGGTCCACAGCTGCAGGCTGTAGTGTACCGTACAGACCACTGCAATTATAGCCCAGCATGTTGGCCAAGCCAACAACTACAGTGGACACTTGGAGTGTGTGTGTGTGGGGTGGGGGGGGGTTAGCATAGGGGAGTGTGTGTGTGCGTGTGTGTGTGTGTGTGTGTGTGCATGTCTGTACTGTTGCACTATGTTTAGTTATGGACAGCTGCCAGGGGAAGGAGAGAACAGTAAGGAAGGGGGCCTGTTTGCTCTGGCCCTCCACCAAAAGGCTCCTCTGTTTTCCTCAGCTGGTGATAATAGATGGAGGGGACAGACGCACAGAAAAAAAACACACAGTGAGGCTTGCAAAAAGCAATAAGAGGAAAGAAATATTTAGTGTTGAAATAAAAAGAAGGAATCAATCCTCATTCAGCGGTGGAACGGGGAGAAGTTGGAGGTACAGTGGAGAGAAACATGGTCGGTTCTGGGCATGACTCACAACTTTTAATCTAGAGCATTTTGCAAAAGTATTCACACCTGTTAAACTTTTGCACATCTTTGATGTGTTACCACAAACTTATGCAGGGAATCTTGTGACTAGGTGTCAGCGCTGCCACTCTTCCTTACAAGCCACATTCGTAAAGTGCAAAACTTACAGTGGTCCTGTCGTCACGTTGTCTTTGTCCAGTGCACAAGATCCCGGTAAAAGTCACTGACGTTTATGTTTGTAACAGGACAATGTCGGAAAATGTTGCAGGGGCACGAATACCTTCACAAGCCCCTATTCTTTCAGTAAGATGAGTCAGTTTTCGTTTTCAAAAGTCCCGATTCTTAAGCAGAACACTGTATATATAATTTTAAAAGCTCAATGTCTTTACAACAGGCAATGGTACAAAAGTAAATTTAAATACAGCTCAAAAATATGAGGACCATCAACTTTGAGAGCCTTAAATTTAAAATCCGTCATCTGTTCTTGTTTGCTACAGTAATAAAGTTATTTAAGCTCATCTCAGGTCCTCTTGCTAAGCCACCTGCACGCAAAGTACGAAAACATGTTGCTGCTTGAATCCATAAAACACAAAGAAATAATCGACAGCCGCCCAACTTGTTTTTACCTAAGACGGTTGTAATGAGATGTGGAAAAGTGTCGAATTTGTAGTTTCCAGGACTGGATAAGTTTTGAAAACAGTGGGTTGTTTGTAATTTCTGGACTTTGTTCTCTATCCCAATGTCTAAAAGCATTATATCCATCCATCGGTCCATCATACCTGTTGTTCCGATCATTCGTACATCAGTTCTTCCATCTAAAGTAGAGTTGCTCTGTCGTGTGCCTGTCCGTAAACATAGCATACATGTGTTTGCTAATTGCTCAGTAAAATGTACCTTAATGTAATCAGTAATGACGTCTTTCCCTGCTGACTCTGATCTAATGTGCACAATCCAGTGATTGTAGCTACAACAGCAGGACATCTCCATCTGCTCTTAGCAGGCAACGTAAACCGAGGTTAGCAGTTTCAATGGATTATTGCTTTGCACAAATCTCAATGAATAAACAAATTGTTGAGGTAATAGGCTGTAAATGACCTCTGCAAATTGTTTTCTTCCTGGTCCATTAACAGACTCTGTTGATTTCTATCGGTGTAATCGTTCTACACTCCATCTCATCTGACCTCTTTCTTCTTTTTGGCTTTCTAGTTGCATTAAGTGCTATTCTTAGTTGGGGCTCTTTGAAGTAGGCAAGTAACCACAACACTCTGAGACAGAGATCCTTCCAAATAGCCTTTAGGAAGCCTAATTGCTGAATATTGCAGACACGCGACACGTAAGTATACAGCCTTGCATTTCTGTAACAGGAGCTGAGCTGCCAGAGTTTAACATTTGTTTATGCCCCTGAGAGACTTTGCCGTATCCTGCTAGAATATGCTCGCTATTATTCATTAACTTTTGGAAACTGATGTGTTTGTTTGATCATTTGAGAGACTTCCGCTCTTTTTCACGCAGTTTTGCCTTACTGGCTCCAGACTTCTTTTTCCTTCATTTAAGCTCATTAGTCTCCTTTTTCAAAACGCCTTCAGGCAAGGCCTGAGAGACGATCTTTCTGCATCAGTGTTACGTCCGAAACGGACAAACAGAGTTTGAAGTCGATCCGACAGTATCTGCATTTCTGTTAAAACCTATAATTTTGCGATTTCGAAAATGAATTTGCTTCATGGAAACGAGCCAATTTTGAATAAACTGGGGTTTTTTCAATAGAAAGTTTTTGTCGCAAGAATGAGGTGATTTATTTTTAAATTTTTTGGTTGTATTATAATTGGTTTGCTTTACAAAACTGGAAATACTTTTTCACACGAGTCACATGATCAACAACCAGATGTTGCCGCTGGCAGCAACCTTGAAGAAGACGACGGGAAGTAGTTGGAGGATTATGGGTTTTAATGACTTATTGCAGGAACAGATTCATTCATTTGCGATTTTAACTACGTTTCTTATTTAACAGAAACACAGGGAAAATTGTGCAAAATTATGCTTTTCGACAGCAGAATATCAACAAAGTTTTCCGCACATTTGTAACATCCTTTGCATATAGGACGTGTTAATAGGTGTTGCTGAAGAGAAGGACACACACCTCCAAATCGCACCAAGTTTGTGAGACCAACGGAAGTCGGTTGTACGCTAGAGGTGAAATGTGGATCAGCTGGTTCTGCTGACGGTGTGTAGTCTGCTTGACTTTATCCAGAAAGAGGAGGGCGTTCCACTGAGGGAGCTCCACGATGCTCAGCCCAGCGCAGTCAGACTTGTTTTGACTCTGCAAAGCGACAACACAGGAGCCTGCTGACCTTTTCATCTGTCTGAAACAGAAACAGGAGGCAGCGAAGCAGCCACCTTAGCTAATTGGGTCCCACATCTGACCCAGGCGTCCTCAGTGATGTATACGCCAGCAGTGTCCAACACCGTGGGCAGATCAAAGAGCCTAATTGATGGGATTTTTTTCCACCCGCCTTCCTCTGTTTCCCCACCACCAAGTATTGATTGCGAGGCGCATTACTCTGCTAGGGTTAGAGATAAAAGGGCCACAGCAGAATTTTAAGCATAATGGTTTGATAATGCCGGCCTTTCAGTGTCTGAAACCGAATCACAGCTTCAACGTCAAGGGCGGATGGGAGTGAGGGCAGATTAAAGAGGCCGGTTCCTGGGGCTCAGTGTTTGTTGTTGTTCAGCTCAAAGTTTTCTGTTGATGATAAGAGCCCCCTCTGATCATCAGACCTTCTTTGAGAACTACTCACAGAACAGCTCATTATGCCCGTCTGATGAAAGAAAAATAGTGAAAAAAAAGGCTGATTTGTGTTTTTATTACAAAGGATAAATACACTATCTGAATCCCAGTGGGTTTGTTTGCTTAGTTCGCTTGTCTGCTTCTATTGGCTGAGCCACAAGTGTCTCTTAAGGCTGATAGGGTTTCTTGGGAGGCTTTAAAATCCCAACACTCTCGGCCTTTTGTTGGAGGACCCTGAAGAAAGGACAGCAAATCCTCTTGGATGGAGCGACGGCAAAGACGGGAACTGTTGTTGAGACTTAGGAGGCTGTCAGCTAATCATGAAAGAAACCTTCTGATTCACTGAGAAAGGGTGTTAGTCTTTCTGCTCCCCCGCTAATTCAGGGTGAGGCCTTCGAGGCCTAAAGAGAAGAGCAGCTAATGTAGAGCCGCTGCGCCTTCCATCTTTGTTTCATGAGGACGTTTCAGTTGGTTTCATTGGTTATTATCCATCTATTATCTGTACCCGCTTAAACTTGCAGGCTCACAGGGAAGCTGGAGCCTATTTTCAGACGTCATCTGGCAGAAACACCTTTGACAAGTCTCCAGTTCGTCTCTAATTATTACAGATAATCTTTTTTTCTTTTTTCCTGTCTTCAATTCCAACCTCTTGTCGGTCTTCCTAAATGGGCAGTGTTGTGTAAAATTTACCTTTTTGAGCTTCACGTTATGTTCTAATGTTATTCCCTCATCAAAAACAAACTTGAGGTCGTACTGAGGTCATTATCCAAGCTAGTTCTCAGTGAAATGCCAGTAAAAACTTTGTTAAAGGGTAATTAGAGGAGCCATGTTGTGATGACTTCCTGAAGGCGGTGTTTCAGAAAGAGCAGGAGCTTCTTCAAGAGACAGAGGCTTAATGTCAAGGTGTTAAATTACCAAGTCAAATTCAAAGTCACATCTGATACACGTTAACTGTGTAAAAAAAAAAAGGACAGGACATTAACTGAAAGTAACAGCTACTTGACTGTGGTATAAAACAAAACAATGTGCCTGGAAAATATATAATACTGCTCCTTTTAATAACAAAAAAAAGATGTCCCCAGTTAATGAGATAGTCAAAACAAGGACAGAAAGCATTTCATTCACTTTTTTATTCAAATATAAATGATATTTAAATATTATCCCTTTCCACTTTGCTTGTGCGTGTGTAAAGGGATTTATTTTATTCAAACGTTTTCACATTTTCCCATCGTAAACCACAAACATTTAAACAACTCTGTTGGAATTCGAAGGTGTAGTAGACCAACACAAAGTGTAAAATGTCAGTGAACTTTAACTGTCTGGCCTTTGACTGGACCATTCGAACACGTGGCTAAAGCATTCCTGTTTGTAGGATCAGTGTTCTCCAAGAGCAGGGGTGGGCAATCCTGGCCCTAAAGGGCCGGTGTCCTGCAACTCTTAGACGTCTCCCTGGTCCAACACACCTGAATCCAACACCTGAATCACCTCCCAAGTGCAGTCAGGTTCTCCAGAGTCCTTCTAATGACCTCATTATTTGACTCAGGTGTGTTGAAGTAGAGATACATCTAAAAGTTGCAGGAGACCAGCCCTCCAGGACCAGGAGTGCCCACCCCTGTCCAAGAGGGTGCTCCGTCTCAAAGCTGGAACAGATTGTCATTTAGAGTCTCCATGTATTCAGCTCTGTTGATACTTGACCGTCTTTCATGTCCTGAGTGAAGAACAGAGACCACACAGCATGATGCAGTCAACACTATGTTTCACAGTTGGGATGGCTTTACAACCTAACATTGTCAATTTGTTTGTAGTGAGAATTCAGAGGCTGTGAGTTGAAGCGAGAAATAACCTATTAGTTATTTTAATTTCTTTATTGGGTGGCCACATTTTTATGGGATTGTCCCTCTGCTTCTAACACTGCATCTCACCTGAGTTCAGTGTAGTGGGAAAAGTGGGAAGGGCGTATAGTCAAAGCAGTTCTGTGATCTGGTTTAATTTGGCTTTTACTACTTTGTTTGGTGCCAGAACCGTGTCCACTCCAGACTAATTATATACTTTAAAGGAGCTTTAAATCGGTGATCCGGTGTTGTGGAGGAGCCCAGTGAACACTTTTTGGTTTGGGTGACGGTTCAAGCTGTGTGTGAAAGCAGTCACTTTCTTTCTCTGTGTGGTCATGAGCCACACAAGTTGTGATCACTGTGTGGGTGGGTGTGTGTGTGTGTGTGTGTGTGGGTGGGTGGGTGGCTTTCCATTTGTGTCTGCTTCTTGGTAATGGGGCTTTGTAACCATCTGTAATGTGACGACAGTCAGTTGTTGTGGTTTGCTGACTTTGAGTTGGTCAAATTGTAAACTTGTTGCGTTCAGATCAAATCCCAACCAGAAATGTAGTTCGGACTGATGATGGGAGAATGTTAAAGTACATTAAACATTAGAAGATTCATATTAACTTTTACTAGATTGTATTTTTACACATTAGACTTAAGCAAGAGGTCATTTTCTGTAAGGCTGATATCCTAATGGCCAGGCTGTTGTTGACAAACTACTTACTCACCTGGAAAAAAAATGTTTTGACAATATATTTCATCATCTGGTTAGAGTACTTTAGCTCTGATTATTCTCTAAAACATTTTTGAGGAACTTCAGAAGGTCCGTTTGACCTATTTGAACTAGACTTGCTTTTTGATTATAAAGTTCCTCAAAGTGACACTTTTCTGTGATTTGTGGCTAAATGAACAATGTAAACTACATAATTAAATTAACTAAAGAATGATTTTTATTCCACCTCAGTATTCGTATTTCTTTAAATTTTTTGTTTTGTTTGTTTTATTACAATGTTAACATATCTTATTGGTATGTTACCTTCAAAATGTAACACACAGTCGTAATTGTGAAGTTGGCAGAAAAAGGGGCATACATTTGTTCTGGGTTTTTTTTTAAGGCATTTGGATCTGATATTCATAAATAAAATTAAGACAAAATACTCTAAACACACAGCAGAAGGTAGAGTGAATAGTTCTGATCAAAGTATGTCACAGTTAAGAGGCCAAAATCCTGTAGAGAATCAATGACATAATTTGAAAAAATGTCATGGATCAAATTTTCATCCAACCTGACTGAGCTTGAGCTATCTTTCAAAGAACAGATGAAAAATTGGTCTCCATATGTGGAAAGCAGATTAAGGTGCAACCTGTCAGACACAACTGTTACTGCAGTGAAACCTGGCTCTACAAAATAGACTTTTCAGATCTTAATAGGTAAGAAATGTAAAACTATTTGAATATTTTTTTATCTTCCCTTTACAATTAAACACCGCTCTGTGTTGGTCTATCAGAAAAATTCTAAATAAGTTACAACTAAACTTGTGCTAGTAATGTTGAATACTTTTGCTGGCAACTGTAAGTACAAAATCAAATAGTAAAGCGCACATATCCTCCAGTGACGTGCGGTGAGGTTCATAGCTGGTGAGGTACTGACTTAATCATAATAATATTTACAAATATAGATCCCCTGCATGTTATTGTTTACAGAAGGAAATTTCGCGCATGCGGACAAAGCTGGAGGGCAAAAAGACTATTCTTCTTCATGTCATGTAAAGCCGCGCTGCCGCCGTAGAATATTTCCGTTACCTCAATCAAACTTGGACATGTAGATATTATTAATTTCGTGCTGTGCTCCACAGCAAAAGGAAAAACCGTTAAAATACAACTCAAAATTTCTCGCTCTCTGTATCAGAGCAGGGCAGACTCGTTGCCATAGCAACTGACAACAATGCGACAAAAAAAAAACCCAAAACGCTCAAATATTTCGCACACAAAGAGCAGAACATTCAGTCTATTGCAATAGTGGGTTATAGTTTTGCGATTATTAATAAGTGATTCCTGTGGTAAGAAGAGAAAACTATAAATATATCGCTACACTGTATTTACTGTATGGCTAGCTCCATGGCTAGCTCGCTGTTACTGTCTCTTACTCTGCAGTTGTGGAGTCACAATGTCTGGGATCATGAGCGCCCCCTGCCATGAGACAAGAGAACTACCTGCCTCACCTCGATTCTGTTACCTGTCTCTGTTGATCGCTACTCAGCACACGAAACGCGTTACACACACAGTTGGTGAAAAAAACACTGTACATTGTATACATAAGCTAAATTATGAAAAATCAGTTCATATATTAAATATTTTTTAACCATTTTATTGGCGACGTGCAGACAGGAACATTCTCTCATAGAATGGCAGCCAGTGCAGTTAGTGAGAGGTTGATGAATCCCAGGTGAGGATCAACTCGCTGCTGCCTCACCGGCTTCACTTCCCAGCATTTGAATGGGAAATTAAGAAAATTCTGCGATTTTGAAGAAAAAATAATCAGAATTGGTCAAGTTAAATGAAAAACAGGTACTTTGTAATACAAACCACAGGTAGTATAATATAAATTATAGTAATATAATGTAGTATTAGTAATATAAATTATATTATCATTATATATTATTTTTTCATGATAGTATATAATGACCGCAAGTCACTCATATCCTCTAAGTGTAACAAAAGTCTAGTTTCAGGGCAATTTCACATTTGTTAAAGTCTACAAAATGCACCATTAATGACATGTGTGCAGCTTGACTACAGTAATCACAGCTATGAAGCCCAAAAACTGTCAAATGTACCTGCAATTTTTATTTTCTATGACACTCAAGTTGAAATTGTCTTATATTTCGTTGTTTGTGTGGCCCAGTCTTAAAAACAGTGGCTGTTGAAAGTTTAAGTGAAAGTGAAACTCAGCAGGAACTTTTCAGCAGGTGGGGAAAGACCCTGATTTAACACATTTCTGCCGGCAGCAGAAGTAAAACCAAAAGAAATGCCAATGAATGTAATTTTGCTATTGTACCTATCATAACAGAGGTAAGGATTTACTTCAGTAAAGTCTAGTGAGATCAGCACAGTGATGGAAATAACATCTCTATTAGATCACACAGACGCATTTTTTCCCCATGAGCCCAACTTTTATTTCTCGCATCCATCACATGGGGGCATACTTCGACCGACTGACACTTCCTTTTCACCCTCTGCGGCTCACACAGACAAACACTTCAACGCTCACACCAGACTTTGACATCCACTGTCACACAAGGGCGACACCCCCTCTCTTTTTAAATGTACACAATCGCCATTCACTAGGCAAAAAAACCCACACAAACCGCATCCCCGTCTGGATGGGAGTGCTTTATCAATACACACGCACACACTCTTTCGCCTGCACACAGACGAGCACTTGAGTGAGGCCCCCCCGCCCCCTTCCCCACCGCCACCCTCGGCTTATTGGCTCTCCGTTTGGCTGGTGCCACTTTGTGCGAAGGTTTTGTTGCTGGCTTCAAGGGGAGCTGCCGGGGCCTGGATGCGTTTTGTGAGGCCCCAGGATGGAGGCCTCAGTAGAGTCCTGAGATGAAAGGCATTAAAGAGTTTTATCTGGAACGGGTACGCAAAATTTACAGAAATTATATTCCAATTTAGGGCAGCTGAAGGGGTCATTTTTCAGACTGGGATCGAAAAACGTGGACAGCTTTTAAAAACTGAACACAGAGTTAAAGATGGAGTCAAAAGTGGTCAGGATTAAATACAGGTAAACACTTCCACTGCTGTTAATAGTCAAATTCAATAAAGTAGAATATTACCGAAACGTTTAATGCATTTCAGTTATTCAGCTCACAAGAAAAACACATTACAATTATTGCATACATAATTCTCTAGAGAGAACTCTTTTATTTCTGTTAACAAAAGCTTTAAAACAACTAGAGAGCAAGAAATGCTGTAAGCTAACACCTAGCTCGTAGCTTAAACATGAGCCTTCAGTATTTCTTATTGTAAGCTAGAAGAAATGCTGTAAGCTAATGTCAACCAGTACCTCTACACTTACAAAATCTAACAAAATAATGTGTCAATTTAAAGGCTTAGATTTGTGCTGGTTTGTGCAGCATTGGTAAGCTGTCATTTTACAGATTTAAAAAAGATAAAGTTTCCAGAGGTCATCAAAGGTCAACTTGACCCTCAACATTAACAAAATCAAACACAATTTGTATATTTCTTTAACCCCATGTTTGTTCTAGTGTGTGCAGCTGAAATGTTTGCTGCACAGTTGATTGAGTCAAAATTTGTTTGATTTTTAGTGAACGTAAGGGGAAGTCTGGTTGACCTTTAATGACCTCTGGAAACATTTATTAATATATTTCCAATGATAGTGGCACAAAGGAAAATTTTTGCTGCACGAACCAGCAAAAAATGTTTATATGATGCTGCTTGCTCAGTGTGAAAATTGTGGTGGAATGCCATCGTTTTATGAGTTTGGGAATACACAGAGCAACACATGCTTGAAGTAAATTGTACTTCACATCGATTTATGTTTGTACCTCCAAATATAATTAGCCACGTTTGCACACCTGCAATCGGCGGTGCTTTAATTGCCCTGGGATGACACTTCAAGCGTAATCTTTCTGGGATGAGAGCAGGAATCACAGATCTCTCTGAGGTCGGAAGGCGAGGGGGGCGGATTTTGTTTTGTTTTTTTTCTTTGGGGGCGACGGGAACGGACAGGAATGGGAGGCGTCCGTGGTATCTGGGAGCAGATGGCCTTCCTCTCCCTGCATCTCCCTTTTCGGTGACGTCCGCTGGGAATTGGAGAGGCCTTTAAGCATTCCTTTAGAGGCCAAAGACAGATAAGTGAGTTACGCATTTCGCCACCATCTGGACTCAGACAGCGCCTGGCCTGCAGCTGACAAGTGCGTGCATGCACGGGCGTAGCGTGGTAGCGAAAAGGGAGGGGCCGGAGCCGTTCCTGGAGAGAGAGCTCTCTCCTCCTCCTGAGTTGGCATTGTTGAACCAGGGATGCGAACTTTTGGGAATGCCTTTTTTTTTTTTTTTGTTGCCCGTCATTGTGGACACATTTCAGCCCGTCCTCGTGCAGCTGACGGCGCCTTCATGGGACACAGCATCTGTTGTTGTTGAGCAGGAGGGAAGGAGCAGGAGAAGATGGCAGGTCACCTCGTTAGGTCTGCCAGTTCCTCCCGTTCCCATCGTTCAGGCCTTTGTGCCCATTGTTGCCCGCGGTGTCGCTCTGCCAGGTCTGCTCTGTGCTTGACCTGCAGCGTGTCTGCGTGTGGTAGTCTGACTCTTGATTCTTCACGTAAGCACAAAAACAACATTGTTCGAATGCTATTGTGTGTGCAGATGGAAGATTCATTAACCGTGTTAATGGATTATTTTTTTTAATTACTATTATTATTGTTACTATTGTTAGTCCAACAGCTACATTTGATTGCACTTCTGGCAAGTTGTACCACATTTAGCCCTGCCAATAATAAAATAATGATGCAAAGCTGCAGTATTTAACTTTTACAAAAATTAGTTTTCTTACATTTTAATCAAACCTGTCACCATGTCATGACAGTGTAAGACTGATAATCTGAAAAATTGAGCTCCTCCGTCTCCTCCTTACCTACTACTGTCGTCTGCAGCTGGTCAAAAACAACCAATCAGAGCCAGCAGGAGGGTCGTAGCGCTGTCAATCATTCAATGTGTATGCGATGCTAAATGTGCTAATGGTAGAGAAACAACTTACCGGTCCAAGAAAATTGTTTGTCCAATTGTTTGTTTCTAACAGAGCGCCATATTTAAGACGACACAAGGTCTGTAGTGAGAAGGCAGACTAAGTCAATTTTTAACCATATTGTCACAACGTAAAGATAGTTTTACCAAATATATATAAAAAAAAAAACATTTTCTTTTAAAAGTTCCATACTGCTACTTTAATGCCTCTTCGTTTTGTCAGAAGAGTTAAACTTCCAGCAAAGTACCACTAGAAGGACGTGGAGGGATATCTGAAAGAGTTGGTCCAATACATTCAATTTATGCAACTAAACTCAAAAGATAAACTTCTAAACTTGAGGAAAACAATGATAGTAAAAAAAAGAGAGAAGAATCTCTCTCTTATTGTTCTGCTACTTAGCTAATAGAAAGAATATTGTAGCTAACAAAAAACAGAAAAAATGTAGTTTCTAGTACAGGGGTGGGCAACTCCAGGCCTCGAGGGCCGGTCTCCTGCAACTTTTAGATTTGTCTCTACTTCAACACACCCGAATCAAATAATGAGGTCATTAGCAGGACTCTGGAGAACTTGACTGCATTTAGGAGATGATTCAGCTGTTGGATTCAAGTGTGTTTATTGAATCCAGGACCAGGGAAACATGTAAGAGTTGCAGGACACCGGCCCTCGAGGACCAGGATTGCCCACCCCTGTTCTAGTAGATTGTTTTCTACAGTGTATTTTAACATCTGAATTCAATTCATGTTTTCACTTTTAACTTGTAGAAACTTAAAACTCTTTTCACAAAAGTGACTCTTTTTTTTATTTTGCCCGGCAAAATAACATTTTCCAAACTGAACTTAAATAAGAGTGAATGATGAATAGTTATGTAACTTTCCATCCCAAAGAATCAAATCTTCTGTATCTCTTCAAAAGTCCCTTTTAATATAATCCCGACTGCATGCTGGCAGTCTGGAAATGAAGCCTCTGACTCGTATTTGAGTCACATCTGACCTGCAATTGTAATGTCTCTATGTCTTCACCGTTCTCATCCAACAACTCCTCTACTCCGATATCCTTGCATAAACTTTTACAAGCGTGTTTGAGTGTGCACTAGCACACGTGCGAATGCTTCTGCAGGAATTAGCGCCGGTACGTGCCTCAGCGGGCTTTTCCCTGCTGTGTAATTGCCCCCGGTGAATCGGCCCACTGGCACTGCCCCACGTCAAAAAAAAAAAAAGAAGAAGAAGAAAGATGTTGCTAATCCGCCGGGTCAAGCAGCCAACTATGAGCGAATTTAACCCCCCGGACCGCAGCCACAAATTAGGAAGGTCTGACGAGACCCTGAGGCATTCTGGGTATTGTTGTTGACTGCCAGCAGGTTTTCAAAAGAGAAGCCACAGAAAGGTGAAGATTAATAGCTGCCTGATGACCTTGGAGTACAGTTATAAATCTATATTGCCATCACTTCCTGTCATGAAAGATTTGACGTCGTTAAGTCCAGGACTCTATCACCGCCCGCGCAGCTTTCTGGTAGACAGTCCAGTTGAAGGACCTCGGTGTTTCTGATTGCAAGAAGGATGACTCCAAAATCTGCCTCTCCTGGCTGCGGTCTGATGAATGATGCGCCTTTGTGGAGGCTGCCGTGGCCGGACCTTTTCATCCCGACCAGGAGAGCAAGTGCGGGGCATGAATAGCATTAGTCCGAGTCAGTGCACACATAGCGGTGTAGCCAGCCCTGAAAGCTCGGCCTGCTGGCCCTCCTCCCTCAAGTTTTATGAGCCAAGATGATTGAGGGAGGCGAAAACTTTCCTGCCAATGGAGGAGAGCAGCGGGGACGGAGAGGCGTCACCGAGACGGATGGATGGACGGATAAAGGGAAGATAGCAGCCGCTCACCAGAAGACTCTCGTCCCGCGGAAGAATTGACGTGAAGGGGAACAGGTTTGCGGCGGAGGAGCTGAAAAGGATCCGAACAAAAGGAGGGAGGTTGGAAGAATGGTGGCGGAGGACTCGGGCTGTCAGGACTGGCGCTGGGACGGAGTTAGATCTCATTTCTCATTGTGTCATCACCCTATCTGCGTCCACTCCGTTCTTCTCTACGAACAATTGAACGGCCACAATGGGACAGGCTTCTTCCTGGGGAGCTGCATATGTTCCTCCGGCTCTAAAGCCGCAGCACTCGCTGCAGTTTTTGATTGCTACAGTATGCGTGAAACCGCTGTAGGTGTTTCACATTTTGCTGGTCTGAACCTGGAACATCGTCGATCGCAGACCATAGTCAACACTAAATCATCTTCAGTCAGCCTCTGCAACACCTTCAGTAACCACTCAATCTGCATTTTGTCAAGCCACAACCACAAAATATTTGGGGGATTGTATGTAGCGCATAACTAGGAATATAAAGGCAACCTATACATTGTTTCAAATGGTCAATATTTGGTAGAACCTACTGATGCAATTACAGCTGTACATCCTTTGGGAAACGTCTCTACTCCCTTTACACATCTAGAACCTGATGTTTTTCTCAGATACTTCCTTGCAGAGTAGCCCAAGGTAAGACAGACTGAGTGGAGAGCATCTATGAACACCAATTCTTCAATGTTGCCACAGATTCTCAAATAGATTTAGGTATATACTTTGACTTTCATGAAGTCTCATCATCTTAAAACACTCAATCTACTCCCTGCTTGTGTCATCGGGGTTGATGTCTTAATCAGAAGTGAACTAGACTTTAGATTTATGGCCAAACCCAACCATCAAGCAAATAATCTTGCAAATTTCAGATCTGGTTTGGGTTGAGCCCAGGCTTCTTTTTGTGAAACCTTTCAATGCAAACGCCACATAAAGTGGCACAACATAATGTTGAGTTCATCTAAATAAGGAAGTTGGCATCTTACCCTGTTGAGGAAAGAAAGAAAGTGGAGGGAGAAGTTCATTAGACTATAAAAAGTAGACACAGTGCACTCAGCCCCTCCCTGCTCCGCTCCTATCAATCACACATCCCAGATGATTTGCTCTTGACTCGGCCCGTCATTTCAACGGGCGACAAAATTGAGCTGGAAGACATTAACGTAAACAGAGGGACTTGACAAGTTAAAAACAAAAGCAGTAAAATTTTATTTAAAATCATATGGCGGGTTTACTTCAGGCTCGAGGTTGTTAAAAAAGTTAAATAGTCGGCTGGGTCAGGTTGGATTTTTTTTAGGTCCAATCTAAAATAACAAATGTGACACTGTGAGCTCAGGAATCCACAAAGTTTACCAATGAAGTGTGACTTTTTCAAATCATGTGTGCCAAATTTAAAACATCCCGTGATGCAGACTTTTTCTTTTTCCTCTGTTTTGTTGTATGAACGGTTTGCCAGGTGTGGATGGACAATTAGACTTCCTGTCACATCCTGTATATAAAGCCCAGCATTAAGCTAATATGACAAAGACGTAGCTAATACCATTAACAGTGTGTCTGGCAGGAGAGCCGGTGCTGCATTGTGCCAGCTGAATCTCTGTCATGGCTTACAGCGACACTCTACAGGGGAAATGAATGAGCCATTGGTAATGTTATTAGTTACACCTGCTTTTCCCTCAACAACAACAACAAAAAAAAAAATTTACGTTTTTCAGCTCGACGGAACAAAGAGGCCCGAGTCTGTCGGGGAGCCCCATTACAAAAAGCAACTTCTACGAAGTCACACGAACAGAACCGCTATGAATATCTATCGTCGCTCCTGGATATTTCGGGGGCTTTGCCCCGAGGAATGAAGATAATGGAGGTCTTCGCTTTTTTGGCGCCAGGCGGTGTTGACCTTGTCACCTTTTTGGGAGGGGGTAAAAATAAGAGCGGCTCCAAGAGAATGGAAATCTCTTGATTGGAAAGACTTAAAAATGTTTCACTTTAATTCAGTGGGCTGCCAAATGTTATTTTGGCTTAATAACAAGGGAAATGAAAGCATTCTTTTTGTAGTTCTTATTGTTATTATGATGTCTATGGGGAAAAAGTTGAAAGAAGAGAAAAATGTCAAAGGGAATTTCTTTTTTGGGAAAAAATGCTGATGTTGAATAAAAACACTTAAATCAGTTAAATCCTGATTTATTATTAAACCTTTTTTTTTTTAATTGCACAAACATGGATGATGATACTTTTACAAAACAATTTCAGAAGCGTAATGGAAATCCCCAGTCATTTTAAATTACTTTACGCTGTAAACGAGTCTCTGCTGTATTTCGCAGTGTTTCCGTAGTTTCAGAAAAACTGAAAATAAACACATTTTTACATCGTTACATGCTAGGTTATCCTTAAGATCATTTTGTTTGATCTGGTTTGTCCGTTGGGTAAAATAATAATAATAATCATAAGACAAAAGAGAGATTTTGCGTATGACTTGAATGTTTCAATTAAAAGTTAGACATATTTAGTGATTCGAAGGATCTATGCCTGTTTAATAAGCTTAAAAATGTTCCCTGAAAAATTTGTTCATTGGCAATAATTGCCTAAAGTTAGCAAGTCGTTCTTCAAGACTGACTTTGTTACTAATCCAATTATACAGATTTAATTTCTTAACCATAAATGTGACGTTGCTCTGACATACATATATTAGCCCTTAGTGCTGGACACTGGACTCAATTAATCGAGCTAACGGGCAATTAAACCAGCATTTTCATTTATATTCAAATCAAATCAATTTCTTAGAATGTGTTAACAAAATAAGTGGCTAGAATAATAAGAATTTGACAATTATTTATTGTGATATTTAGAAACCAGTATACTATATGGAAATTTTGAGAATTTTAATATGCTCCAAAATTAGGGGTAAAAATAAATGTTGCTTCATATTATGACACACTGAAGCGTTCAACGGTAAGAGGGAATGACTTTAGGTGTTTTACCTTGTTGTAATGAGATTTAGATGAAGTTAAAACCAAAATATGTTCTCGTTTAAACAAGAAGGGTTGTAAAAGCAAAACAGCAACACCCCACAGGAGTTTTGAGTGTCATCTAAGAACTGGGAGAGTAAAAAGACGGAAAGTCAGAGGAGCCCTTTTTTTTAACAAGTGCCAGTCAGTCACAGGAACTTGTTTTAGTATCTGGTTATAATGAGAAACTTTCTCATTAAAATGAGTTCTGCATCTCGTTGTAACAAGACACTGAGAGTTTCTCATCACGAGACGTTGCTCCTGGATTTATTTCTTAACCAAATCTGGCAGGTAAATGCTTCCACACAAACAGGCTACTGATTTTTATATGCATTATCAAAAAAGAATTATCTTGCCTATAAAACATTAGCCATTAAAGTTATTTAAGTTATTAAGGTATAAATTCGACAATGGTAACTGGTATTGGTTTGGTCAGCCATTAGCTGTCCTCTTTGGTCGTGTGTGGTTCACACCAAGTTTTGTTTAGGCTAATTTCTCCAAATTTGTTCCATTTTAACTAAACATGTAAACTTAGTGTAAATAAAGAAATGTTTTAAGATGATTGCGAAAGATTTTGAGGAGTGTAACTGTTTATCCAGCTTAAGTTTAGCAACACCGCTAATGCTAAAAAGTCAAACCTGCTAGCAAATGGAGCTTCTCAGTTGTGCCGTTTTAAGTGCATCTTATCTGTGGTTGTCAGTTTGCACACCAACTTGGGAGAAGCTTTAAAACGTTTGTATCTATCTTTTAGCCATTCAGCAACAATGCTAATGATTTCCAGCTAGCTGGAAGAGCTAGTCGTTCTTCTCAGCATTGAGCGAAATATTCCTAAAGAACGTGAAGTGACGAAAAATGTTCAAAGAAAGGTTTACATGCCACGTTGTTACAGTAAATTTGAAAGTTTCAGATTATTACAATTCAAAAACTCTTGAACAGTTTAAGTCAAAAGGTTTATTACTGTTTCAAGATAGTTATACGTTTTATATGCAGTTTTTGATTATTTTTAATTTGGGTCAGGGGAAACGGATGAAAGAAACACTCAAGGTACTAGTTTGATACGATTTTACTGCATTGTAAAATAGGGTACAACTGCATCCTTATTAATTAGGTGGTTTTGTTATTGAGAAACCTGAGCATGTAGGTTTTGAATGCGTATTAAGGAAGATGATATTGTAGTTTTGAACGTTTAAATGCCCTGTTTATTAAATAGCTTGATTCATAAAATCATAACAGAAAAACAAAGTGTAAATAGCAGCAGGAGCCAGACTAATCAATTCACAAACCAAATGAAGTAATCACATTCATCTTAGTACTTTTATAAAGATTGGGAACGCAAATAATTTCTGCTAGTATATATTTAGTAAAATTGATCCAAAGTAAATATATTCAAATTCTTGCACCAATTTTGCTAGTAAAAGTTTTGTGTTATTGAAGTGTCTCCACACCCCACAGAGTCGCCATTCGCTTCATCACCTCAACCAAACTTTGTAAAACATCTCGAAACAATCTCAGTTTTTTGTTGTCTGTATTTTTTCTTTCTCCCCGTGCAACATTAAATCTGATCCCCCTGATGCGTAGGGAGAGCAAAGCGAATTAGAGGTCGAAGCGGCGGCGTGATTCTCCCCCCTCCTTCCTTTCTCTACCTCCTTCCTCCTCCAACCGAGACCAAAGTGGAGATGCGGGGTGCAGGGGGGAGGGGCGAAGCAGGGAGGGGTCGGAGATGCAGAAAGAAGATATTTTGAAAAGCTGCCACGAGTTCCCTGTCACACCGCCTCCTGCGTGGATTGAGCCGTGCTCTTTGTTATCCACAGGCATGAATACTGAGTGGATGTAAAGAGAGGAAAAAAAGCCAAAGAGAGAGAGAGAGAGACAGAGAGGAAAGAAAAGAGAAAACGCTGGCCTCGCGTCTGCATCTGGTGGCCGTAACTAGAATTAACTTGACCTGCAGATTCTCTGCAGTAATTTCCCTCATTGTGGGAAAACGTTAAACTTTGCACACACGGTTGATTGCTCTGTTTGGACTAATCTGCGTTCATTCGTGCCATACGAGATAATGTTCCTCTGAGATGAGGTAAAAGTACTCCAGGATTTTGATCTAAGCGTTGCTGGTGGATGCTAACGACTGCTTTTCTTTGTTCGTTTAGTGAACTGCCTAATGGCTGCTGTTGTTCTGTTTTCGTGCACACAACCTATTATTGTAGTCGACTGTTTATAAAAGAGGTGAAGCTTTTATAAACATTCCTTACATAATTCCTCAGTTTCATGATTTGTTTGCGTCATTATTTTTGATGAGTCTGCAAATATATCAACTCTCGCTTCTTTGCAAACTTGATTCATTCACATTCACAAGGAGACAGGTGTCTAACAAGCTGACGAACCCCCACCATCACCAAAACACACACACACGCCAACACACACGCATAATGCTCACACACACTCGCGTAGGAGTATGTAAACTTCCAGCAGGATTAAATAAAGGATTATTTTGGGATTATTTTGGAATGTCCTCCAATAGTCTGAGTTAATTGAACTGTTTAGTCCTTACTTTGCAGTTTTAATAAATAAGTATCTGCTTGAATAAGCATCAAACAGGCCTTGCAGACTTTTTTCTTTCAGGAAAAACAACAAATCCTCGGTTTGCTCCATAGAAAGTCACTTAACTCGACTAATTTCTGATTTTTCCTCTCTCTTTTTTTCTTTTTTTTCTTTTACAGCTGCACACCTGTTTAATCGTTGAACTCGGTTCTTCGTCTAAACTTTAAAGCATATTTAGCCCTGAATTACCCGCAGCGCGTCGTTTGAACTTTACAAGTCCCTCTTTTTCCACCTGTTTCGGCCTGGAGCCCCAAAGCACAGCCAGGCGTGCATTATTCAGGTTCCCGTGTGCCACTCAAATACTCAAAATTAAATGTGGATTTTTTTTTTTTTTTTTTGGTGGTTATTTTTTTAAGAGTTGGAAGGGGTAAGAAAGGGGGGTCAGGGAGCTTTAACTCGGTGACAAAGCCTCATTTGCAGGTCAATGCGATGGCACACTCGCCTCTCCTCTCCATCCAGCTCTCCTTTGTTCCCAGTCGCCTGCGCCGATGCCAGATGGTCATGGAAAATGCTAATTCTCCCTCACACACACACACACACACACACACGCACGCACACACCCACCCCAGCCCCTTACCCCTGCTTTGGTCGATTTTCCTCCTCTCCATATTTAATTGCAGTCTTCTGCAGATCGTCCTGGTAATTACGTGTTTCGAGTAGAAAAATCGGTTTTGTTTTTTTGTGGGGTTTTTTTTTTTTAGTCGCTACATTTGCACAAAACCCGAACGCTCAAACGTCCCGTGCGACGTGTGGCTTTTAATATTTGAAGCCGTCGGTCGGCTCCACTTGACTTTGCGTGTACGGTCAGGACTTTCACCTGTGTTCAAACAAAATGCGCTTCAGCATGTTTATTGTCAGCTTTGATCTGAAGGGAGGTTTGACTTTTCTTTTTATTTTGATTATAAAATTTAAAAACAAAAGCTCAAAACTCTCTTCCGTCCTGCTGGACTTTCACAGCATCAGATTTATTCTAAGCTCAAATAACCAAAAAGTCACCCTTGCTGTGTACGATTGTGCAAATATAAATGCCTAGTTAAGGTGTTACTCAGGTGTTCCTGCTCTTCTGAAAAAAACATTTTCCACTTAACATATATTCTTGCAGGAGAGGAGGGGAAAGCATTTAAATAAGTGCGTAAAAATATCATCATTTTGCCGATGACGTTGTGATGTAAGCCAAAGGTCGTACAGGGGGCCCTGCGGGGCCCATGAGACTGATTCTCCCCGTCAGCAGCTGCTAGTACAATGATGACCCATTGTCGAAGACATGTTTAATGAGCTCTGCATGTTCGCTGTCATCTCTTTCCTTTATGTCCATCATACTCTCATCATGCGCTCGCTGAATTAAGTTATAATGGTCCGACGGGCCTTTGTGGAGCTAATTTAGAACCGCAAGGCTCCGTGCGTGCGAAGCGGTCCGAAAACAAAACAACGGTCTCGACCGCGGCCCTCTCAAAGACGGCCGGGGCCCTACAAATGTATTTCTGTTCGGCTTAAAGAAGAGCTTAGCAAGTTATTTTTCAGGCCTTAACCTGTGAACCTTCCCAGAATGGCTCAAACTCGAACCCTTCTCGGCAAATGAGAGCGCCTTAAAGGTCCTATTTACTGGGACAAATTTTATATAGTTACACAGCTGCAGGGACAAATAGGGGAAGATGACCTGTTTAGCACCATGGAGGGGCATGAAGGGAGGAGTCGGGTGGGGCTGTGCGGGGAACTGAATCCGCCTGAATGTGTCCAGTCTCCAACACAGCGGAGACTTCATTAAAGTAACACATAAACAGCTGTTGTCTTTAACATGTAAACTATTGGGGATCCAAAACTGAGCTGAATGCGCCCTCGGCTCCCCCACAGGCATATGGGCGTTAATTAGCTGGATATAGCCATAGATTAATTATAATATTTTTTCTTTGCCCATCGGTATCAATGGAGGAGCCAGACAAAGTGTGCTTTGTTCTCTGACGCAGGACATTCTGTGGCTGGACTGAATGGGTCTTGGCTATGTCTACATGGATTTGCCATATGGCAACAAAAAGGAAAGAATGGAGCCAGAGAGCGCTTTGTGTTGGAAATCAGAACAAGCTCCCCGTCGCAGCTTACGGCGGACAAAGTCACCATCAAAAAGTCTCCGTTTCCATCCAAACATTTGTGTCATCCAGTCATGGGAGGGCCAGGAGGCGGGGTGGGGGACTGGAGAAAAATTATGAAATATAGCCCCATGTTCGCTTTGTGGGTATTGACGGGCGGCCATGCATGGATATAGCCATGGATGCATGCATGCGAGGGCCCCACGTTTGGCTTCTTTCAATTAAGGGTAAACTTGCAAGTATGACCTGTTGAATGGTTTGTTTCAATAGACGAGCACCATTACAAAGACTAGTAGTTTTCTTTTTGCACTTTCTGGCAGGTGGCCTCCACGCCCGGTGCATCCACGGCGGGGTAAACAGAGTGCGAGTGGGTCCTTTGGAGGGCCTTGTCGAGTGCGGGTTGGATGTGTGTGTGTGTGTGTGTGTGTTTGGGGATGGGGGCGGTGGGTGGGTCTTCGCGGCGGACAAAGCGGGGATCCAAAGGCAGCTGCTGCTTCTTTACAAGGGGCGAAAGGGCCTTTAAATCTGAGCCTATATCCCGCAGCTGCCATTAGGGGTTGCTGCGTCTGAATGCGGGTTTCCCCCGGCAAAGGGTCTTTGGGTTCGTGTGAAGCGGATCCACGCAGACAGAAAGTGGCCGCGTCGCTGTGGGGGCATTTGATATCTATATCTGCGGTGGTGACGGAGAGCCGAAGGATCCGACTAAACACGGAGCGGTCGCACTTTCCGCACGCGCTTCAGGCGGAGATGCTGGTCCTTTCACTCCTTCACAAATTGTCTGGCGGTTTGGGGGCGTGTGGACCTTTTTCCACGCCCAAATAGCCTGGTCAGTTTGTACCTGCAGGGGTTTGTTCTGTTCTGGTTTTTGGCAACCAAAGGTGTGAAGCCACCGATGAAATGGGGTTTTATGAATTAAATATTTAAAATGTACAAGAAGAAGATCTAGAGAGTTATTTTAGAGTGACCAGGTTCCAGAGTCGGCTGTTTTATTACAGTTTACTGGCTGTAAGTGTAAGTAGGGTTGATATATATACAAAGTCTTCAGAAAATAGCAACTAATTAACAGGCATATGAATTTAGCATTTAATAGCCATTTAGTGGCAAAATGAATTAAAGTACCCAAGAACGTAGAAAAGTTATTAAAGTAAATTTTTTAAAGTAGATAAGCAGTAAATGGTGACATGTTTAGGGCATGTAAAAACCCTGTAGAGACTTTAAAAAAAACAAAAATGAGCACTTACCTTCATCATTTATTCAAAAATTAGTACTAATGCATTATTAGTACAGTATTTTCTGAACAGGAATTCAGAAATTATAGTTACATTAGGAAGTTTTTCAAGGCTAATTATCTCAAATCATTAAAGTACTTCAACACAAAGACAGGAAGGTTGAGATTGGTATGAAATGGCAACATGTTCAGAAAATACGTTATTAATTTATAGGATTTGCTCGTTTTAATTAGACTGCGGCTTTCCTATTGAAACACGAAGCAGAACATACGCATTTTTCAAAAGAAAACTACCGAATGCTTTGTCTACAGGGAAGCCTGAATTGATCCAGAGCCAACCAGGCACAAAACACAAACGCTCTTAAAGGTTTAATTTGAAGATGTTTTATTTCCCTCTTTTTTCTTTTTCTTTTTTCGTCAAAAAAATTACTTAGGGCACTTGTATGAAAAAAAATAAAACACACACCATATAACAAAGAAATTTAGGTTTTTTTTTAAGGCTTAACAACTATTGGGAAGCTACAAGATTGCAAAACACCACAATATCTTTAAAAAAAAAACAGCAAATAAAATAAAATAGAAAATTGGCAACAGACTAAAATCAGCAAGGCATTTGACAAATAAAGAGAAACATAAATAACTTATAAGTTAGAATAAACTTAACATATATACATTTACAGGGGAAAAACACAAAGACTAGAAATAAACAAACGCTACTGTCTCTATAAAGCTGTACACTTTTGGCCAGTGTAGAAGATTTTTTTTTTTTCTCTAGGATTGCACAGATGTTAAAACATTTAACACTGTCGAGTGGCTGTATGCAAAAGCAACAATGAATGCTACATTTGTACTGGATACAAGTAATCCAAACGAAACTTTTCTCCCTTTTATTTTCCTTTTCTTTCTTCTCGTTTTAGTTTGTTTTTTCGTTTTTTTCCTTCTTCCACCCACCCGCCCCTTTGAGTTCCCAAACCGTTCAGTCCTGAGAGGAGCTGCGGGCGGTGTCGAGGCTTCGCTCCGCCGGGGCTCACCGAGGTGAGAGCCGGCGGAATGGCGGGGCTCCCCGCTTCTTTGTCCCCGTTTCTCTTCCTCCCGTTTCTCCGGCGGCTCTCGGTCCGTAGGAATCCTCAAAAACGCGCAGGGAAGTAGTGCAAAAAAAAAAAAAAAAAAAAAAGTGTATATGAAGAAGAAGAATGGGGGCGGGGGGGAAACGCCACCTAAGGAGGAAATAAAAAAATAGATATGGTTCAGTTTTTTCGACGAACTTAAAAAGCATTTCGTTTCACGAGAAAAGCGGCGAGTCAGCTTTCCACGGAAAGAAGAAGAGTGACGACAGCAGCAGCGAGGCGTCACCCCTTCTTAGCGCAGCGTTTTCCCGCCACATTGTGACGTACGCATCCCCCCTCCCAGCTCGCTGGTGTTACTACAGCTACTACTATCACTATAGCTGCTCCTGTGATTTCACCACCAGCTCTCTCTCCCTCCCCCATCCCCCACGGCCACTCAGCCAGCCGAGATAACGCTGTCTGGCTCAATCACTTGCAACCACATTATTACAGAATTGATCACAAATGACTACCTATGTGCTACGCTGTCACAATTTGAAGAATTATGAGGAGAAGAAGAAGAAGAAAAAAGCGTAATTGCTGTTAATTATGTGGGGAATTAAATGAATGTTCTTACGTTCAACGGATCCTCTTTCGCGGAGTTTGTTCCAACGAGATGGGAGACTTGGGAAGTCTGTCGGCAGCCTTCTTTCGTTTCACGAAGAAGTCTGTGTGAAAGAAATTATAATATACATAAGTCACAATATATACATTTATCTGAAATTAAAGCGGCTTCTCTGGGTTGTTGTTGTTTTTTCCTAGTCGATTAAGAAGCCTCTGTTACTACCTGTGATGTGCGTGTTGTTGTCATCAGCAGCAGCAGCCGACCTCTTGCACCGAACACGGGGAGCCTGTCTGCGAGTCCCTGAGATCCCTGTGACCGGCCGGTTCTCCTGATTCACCTCCGCCGGGGTCGGGGAGCTGCTTTCCCCGTCGCCGCCGACGACGCTGCGGTCGCTCTCCGGTACCGCTAAGCGCTCCATTACATCCCCGTCGGAGCTCTCCGACATAACGGAATCCGAGGAGGGCGTCTGCTTCACGGGCGTCGCCGGGACGCGCGTCCTGCCGCTCTGCACTGATTCCCGATAAAACGCCGCCGTCCTCTCCGCGGGCATCTCTTCCCACTCGTAGTCCCCTTCCAGCGGGCTGTTGTCCTCGAAATTAAAGTTCCATCTCTGCTGGTCCCGTTCGGAAATCTCCCGCAGCTTGGCTTTCACATCCCGACTCAGCTCGTCGTGATCCACCGGCCCGAAAAGACTGCGGCACACGCCGGTGCGCCTTTGGAGAGGGAAGGTCCTGCGGGCCACCAGCCTCTCCAGCGCACTGCTCGATAACTGGACGTGGGACATCTCCGAAAAGAAGATCCAGGTGTTGGTTTAGTTGTTGTTGTGTCGTTGCCCTGGAAGTGCGTGTCTGCCTGCCCCCTCGTAGCTCAGTTTAAATGTACCTCGGTGCCGTACGCCTCACAATTTATAACCTCCCAACGTGTCACGTAGGTCCAGGACTTCCTTCATTGGCTGACCGAAACTCCAACCCTCCCCGAATACGCACACAAACCCTCACCGCTATGTCCTCCCTCCGACTCTCCCGTTGTTAAATCCATTTCTTTTCACGCATCAGTGACTCGTGTGTCCGAATTTTTGACATTTCCAGAGTTCGAAAAAAGGCCAATACAATTCCTGTTTAATAATTTAATCTCAATCGACCTGAAGATGTTAGATGCAACTATAGTTACATCTATCTTATGAATTGTTTGCTTCTGGACAGCCTCAAACACACCTGCAGGTTATGTCCCGTGTCAGTGTCCACGCACAAGGGCCCCTTATCTTTCAGTCCTTCAGCAAACAATGAGCGCTTTGGATCGCGTTCCCCAGTCAGTCTGCAGAGATGTTGCACACAGATGCAACCTTTGCCGCAGCTCTAATACACCAGGTCAAACAATGCAGTATCAGGGGAAGAAAGATTCTAATCTTATCAATAAAACGTTTAAGTCTAAAATCTCTACAGCTGCTGTTTTACGCATATGTGAAGGTACTGTATTATTTATTTATTTATTTATTTATTTATTTATTTATTTATTTATTTATTTATTTATTTATTTATTTATTTATTTATTTATTGCCTTATTTTAACTTATTTAATTTTTTTTAATGAAGAAGAAGAAGAAGCTTGTGTTAACTCTGCCTGCACATTGCAGAGTCTCTCGGGTCCGAGCAGAGAAAACGGACAACGCCTTTGCAAGGAGAGACGGATGCACAGCGACCCTTAGTGGTAAGCAAATGGTACTGCAGATTGAGCAAATAAAGCAACTTTGAAAAATTAATTTGTAGACACTTTTCCTTGTGCGTATTTCTTCCTTCTTTTTTGTCACACCTGTATGTTTCAGAACATCATACCTTTTCAAAGACAATATGAGATTTAACACAAAAGGCCATTGTCAAACAGGGATTTAATTTATTAGTTGAAACAAGTAACCAATCTGACATGATATACAAAAAGTAGCATAATCGTTATTTAATTATGATTGAACACATTGTTTTTGAGAAGCTGAGTTCTATGTCACTAGACACACCTAAGCCGAATTATTGCCATTCTCACAAAACCAAGAAATAACTTGCATAGAGCTTGTCCAGTACCATAGATACACTCCCTGATCTAAAAACAGCTGCAGAACAAGTAAGTCACTGACATCTATCAGTCTGGATTGGATTACAAAGTCATTTTTTGGGTTTTCTCAATCAAGTCAACCACATTGTAAACAGTCATCCAAATATGGAGCGAGAGTGGCCATCTTACCAAAATTAAGTGTGTGTCCCAAAGTAAACATCTAAAGAACTGCAGACCTCACTTGCCTTCAGTTTTACAATGCAACTCTCAGAAAGAGAGAATGTGAAAGAATGGGACCCAGGAGAGAGTTTTGTGACAAAAGCCAATAAAGAGTTAAAGGAACACAAAGACAAGTCTTGCATTGCAAAAAAAAATATGACATGATGGTGTGATGATTAAGGCTGCTTTAGGATCTGAACAACTTGAAATAGCTGAATTATCGTCTCTTACGGAAAATCCTGACGAAAAATATGTTATAGCTCAGGGCAATGATCATAAACTTAATGAACTGAACTTTCCTAGAAGTCTGCCTCAAAATGGCTAAAAACCTTGAGTAAAAGTTTTGGAGTGGCCTATTCCAGAAACTAGTTAGTACGTTCAAAGTTAAATCCCAATGAGATGTGGTATGGCCTTAAACAAACAGGCAGAGCGTAATTTTTACATAAAGTAGATTAACCAGATTCTAAACCTGATCTCAGGACTTTTATGGCAGGTTTGAGTGAGAAGATAAAAGGCCGGAGCTGAGTTTTATTTTCTGTTTTGTTGAAACACACAGCAGTGGGAGATGTCACTCGCATCACACGGTGACGTCATATGACAAGACTTCCTGCTTGTCACTACGCGTTATGGCTTCCATGTGAGTGTCATCAGAGTCACATGCATGGAGACAAGTAACATAAAGAGAAATCTCCTTGTGAGGAGACTTAGCAGCGCTCACTGCTCAGCAACAGCTCAGCTGAGTCGTCATCATGTGACGGTTTATAACTGTGGGCAGGTGATGCAGTTTGAGACATTCTCTTAATGCTAAATAGTACAGCTCTCCGATTGTCGTGGTTAAGAGAACTAATGAGTTCCTGTAAATTATTTATGGTAAAACATTGTGCCTTGCAAAAGATGTAATACTGCTTGATGTTTTCCACTATAAATCTCAATGTGTTTTCTTCTACTTTTAATTTTCAGATCAGTATAAAGTAGAATATAATTGTGAAGTCAAAGGAACATTATGTATGTATTTAGCATTTTGTTGTTGTTGTTTTTTTTTTTACAAACATAATTCTTAAAAAGTGAATGTGAATTTGTGTGCATCCCACACCAAAAACCATCTCACAGAGCACTGTTCAAGCCATCATCTTAAAATGGTGGCACAACTATTAGTCTGACCCAGTGGTGTCAAACTCCAGTCGTCTAGGGCCGGTTCCTGCAGCGTTTTAGATCTCTCTCTGCATCGACATACCTGGCTCTGCTAGCGAGGCAATTTCACCATTTAATTCAAGTGTGGCAAGAGTACATCCATTGTTGAAAGAAACTTTATAATCTAGGGTACACACCAAACAACTGTTATTATCTTCTGTTCACAAGATAACAATATTGCTTTGGTCAGTTTTGCTGGTTTAAAAGTATTTATAAATAATTTGCTTGGCTGGGCAATATTCAACTTTTCTGGCTTGCATGCAAATTGTCATGTTTGATGGAAACCAAAGGCAACTCACTGACAGCACCCACACAGTCAAACGTGACAGTGGCTGCATCATGCTGTGAGGATGTCTTTCTTTAAAGCAAATCAAATGATAGAACAAAACGGCCAAATCGAAAATCTAAACGGAAATCCAAACATTCTGGAACGTCACATTGTGGCTCAAGTGCTCCCCCTAATGGCTGTTAGGTCAAACAACAAGAAGCTTAATCTTTCCCTACTGAGAACAGTGTATCATCCATCCAACGTGGTAACTTCATCTCTCTTGTTAGTCTGGTAGGTTTTTATCTATAAAGTAGGCAGCATAAGCTATATCGTAGATAACTCAAGCTGATCTTTGTTTCTCACAACTTCTTTGGTTTTAAGTTGGTTACTGATTGGCTTAATGAGGTGGGAGGACAGCACCTTGGTTCCCCAGGCAAGGCTGTCTACAAGAGATACTATCAGCAGTAAAAATGCAAAGAGAAAGTCTGCACTCATTATGTTTCAAAGAAGGGGGGGTGGGGGGAGTCGTGATTTTGGTGTTTTCACCAAAGCAACAGGTGCAGTCGGTCTGGAGTTCTGCTGTGATCACTGACTTCTTTATGCCGGGTGTGATTCTTTCATCTTGAAAGCACACACATGCTTGAACTTAAGGCTGCTTAACTGGCTCTTTGAAATAAGTGGAAACAACCAGAGTTCTTCGTTCTGGCCGAAAACAGCCTGGAGGCAGAGGGAGTTTCAGGCAGAATGCTGATGGATGAGGTGGGCAGTGACCAGCAACAGGTCGGGTTGTGTTCATTTGAACCGAGTGTGCCTGTCGAATGTGAGGCCTAAAACCAGTGTTTTAGATTTGTTGAAGGGAAACAAAAGATAATGTGCGCACAATTTCGAGGGTAAAGTTAGCAGGAGCGGTGCTTTTGGCGAAACACTTCCAATTTTAGTTTAAGTCAGAACACGTGACATGTCTTCAAAAATGAAGGCCTTTGTCCCTGAGTGCATTTTGCAAGGCTTTTTGTGTTGCTTTTGAAGTCATGGCTTCCTCCTCTCTGAGTGATACTTGCATGTAATGTATGAACAGATGAGTGTGGCACCTTCATGCACCTGTGAACTCTTCCCAAAGATGAACCAGACTTGTGCCAGTCCATGATTCTTGTCTTCGCTTTCAGACATTTACAATGCAATGGCAACATCAGCTTGGTTTTTCCAATTGTTTTAAAGGCATTGTAATCTTGGTGTAAAGCTCTGTACTTTTGGCTCTATTTTTACCCCGTATTCTGGGGATTAGTGAATGAATTAGTGTGACATAATGAGAAAGAATTTTTTTTAAATGATTGGATGACATTTTATAAAGTCTATACCTTCAAGTCAGGTTATTGCTTATTTTGGGATCTGTAGTTTTCATTGCGTTTCACGTGAGCTTTCCTGTTTCGTCTGGCTTGGGTGCTGCTGTTTCAATCTTGTGAACACGTAACAGGTCATTTCTTGGGTGATGTTTGTCATCCCCACCCCAGACATAGACCGTTCACCTGGACAAACTGAGCCCTTTGATGTTTTAGACGCTGTGCAGGCAGGAGTGCTGAGCATTGCAGGAGGTAAACAAATGGAAAATTGCTGACAAAAAGCCTGCAGCCGATTGTGAAACCTAAAATAAACCCAAAAACTTGCACTTTCTGCATGCTGCTTGTAAGTTTAAAGCAGACATGTAACATACTCGGATGAGCCAGTTGCCAAATTTATTGCACTTCTCCAAATTATGTACACAAACAACCATTCATTAGGCATGCTCAGCATTATTAATTCATTTCAGTAGGCTGCGTAAAATTCCAGAAAGATGGTCAAGTTTTAGCTCTTGAATGTCGTTACACTGTAATTCCTTTTCAAAGTGCACACAATCCTTCAGTTTGTTCTGTGGAGGCCTGATAGCATTGTTCACTCCACTCTCTGAAAGTGGAAACGGCATTTTCATTTTGGGCCATGTCAAAAATCTGAATGCTCTTAAAGGGCCAGCTGTGCCAGAATATACTGATAAAACCCATTAAATTGTACAAAATATTAATAAACAGCTGGTCCTCTGGGGTTTTGTGGTTGCTTTAGTGTTTTTGTTTCTTTGTAATCAAAATTAAAGATTTTGCGGTGCCAATTTAGAAACGTTTGTAAGGATTTATTCTATTTTTTTGTTTTTTTAGAATATTTGTGCTAATGTGTGATGTTAAATGTGACTTTTTATTTCTCACCATATAAATTATGGACTATAACTTGACATCCAGTAAGGCTGAGACAGCAGTCACTTAAGCTCAATGTTTTTGACCAATTTTGAGAAAATTGGCAGTTAAAACCGAAAAGAAATGTGGAGATTTGTCGATTTTGTGTGAATTTTGTAGATTTGTGGAAAAACTGTAAGGACTTATTGATGTAATTTGGAGTCGAAAAGGCCATATGTATTGCTCTGTTTGAACAATGTTGTATGTTGTGTATCAGAGGTTTAAATTTATTTTGACAGAGAAACAATAAATACCTATCTTAATAGAAATATTACTGTTGTTTCTGAAGGCAAACTATGAGAAAATCCTCCAACTCTTTAGTTATTCATTTACCTTTCACAACTGAGGCTCTGTGAATAAAAATGTTTAATCTACAGAGGTTTACAAGATAATGTCTACCCAGTGTTCCTCTTGGCCTGAAAGGAGTTTTGGCAACCACATAAATGCTTTTCATTTTAATCTTTAACTTTTGTTCTCATGAGCTTATCAAAGCTGGGAATAAGTAAAAACATAAAATAAAAAGGAAACAAAGTCACCAAATTTAAAGTACCTTTTAAAAACTAATCATTCCTCCTGACTGAATACATTTTGTCAGATTACTTCCACAATTGCCAACGTATTTTATTGATATTTTAGTTGCGCTTTCATTTTATAAAGGAAAAATTCTGAAAAGTTATGCCAGGATTTTCATAAATTTTTTTGCTCTTTGTTCTTTGCCAAATAGCATATTTGTTGTCCTGATTGAAGGTCAAACTTTTACTTAATGTGCTCGACACATGAAGAAGTTTTTTTTTTTGTTTTTGTTTTTTTATGTTTTATGGAAACAAATGAAGAGGGAAAGTTTTATACATTAAATGTGAAGTTAAAATAAAATCACGACAGTTAAATACAGATATATTTTCGTAATAAATATATTCAGTGTTTGTTTTAATAACAGCTCAAGTAAATAAGTAGATTAATTTTTTTTGTTGCGTGTTTATTTCTAAAGGAGGCGGATATGACGTTATGCAAATTATCCAATTACAGCCATGCTAATAGCTTGTAGCAAAACGCCGGCTTAAAGCGCCTGTTTTTAAACTGAAGCTCAGACTAAGCACAGTCCTGCTCAGCTCTTTGTACCGTGGCTGAATGTTAGTTACTCACAGACCGATAATACTGAAAAGTAAATGTTCCTCAGAAAAGCGAGGTTATACTGCACAGGCAAGTAGGCGAAGCTGGACTTCCGCGTCGAATGTTTTTATTTTCATAATAAAACGATTTCAGTTCGTCATTGGACGCTCAGAAAGGGCAGACGAGCTTCCGAATGCCTGTCAAATCACGGCCATTTTGTGAGTGCCATTTTTTAATGAGACACTTTAAAAAAAGTTGTAGATGACCGTTGCTGAGGTTTTTATTGCTTACGCTGTATGAAGAGGCATCTACGTGTTTGACATTAAATAAGAGTAAATGTCAGATGGGATTATCAGAAGTTTATATTTTCTAAATATCAAGGACTTTTCTTTTTTCCGAATTATCATTGCTTTCTTTACATTTGGAAGCTTATACACACTACATTTACCACACCATTGAATAATTTGGGAAAGCCCAGATGATGATATAGCAAGCTTCTGGAAGGCAATGCCAGGCAGTTCATTCAAAATCAACCCTGGTCTAGGTTTGAGTAATTTTCAAAACTGCACCATACTTTTTTAATTCTATTTGGTTATTATTATTGTTATTTTATTATTATAATATCATAGTAGTTTCTGGCTAGGCTACCCCCTCTAACTGCTTCCCTTTATGAATAAGAAGGGTATTGTAACCAAACAAATGTTTCTTCCTGAATTTGTTGTGTAATGACCTCATGTACTTCTAATCATTGTTGTTATTTTATCTTCAAAATATCAGAATTTGCACATCACTTTATTCAAATTACATCAGATGTCAAAACAGCATATTGGAATAACATTACTCTTACCGCGCGAAACTACCTCTCACAACATGGCGCCCGCCCCGACGTATCACTTATAGCCAGAGACGGAGGTCCTTTTACTTTGAAGAACAATTACCGGAAACGCCTTTGTGTTTCAGCGCATGTGATTGTGTGCGGAGCATTCAGTTGATTGTCAATGCTTAAGCGGCTCGTCAGTGGTTCTGTCTGTCTGTGTGGGTACAGCCAGGCTTTAAACAACTTTTTTTCATTAGCAGCAAAGTTGTTTTCGACATTTGCTATAATGTGTCGAGTGGTAACAGCTTCTGCCGCCCGTAAAACAGCCCGTAAGCACACAAATTAACCCAGCTGGTGAGTAATCGTAGCTACATTTCAAACGCACACGAGCGGCTAGCTAATAAATGTCCTGACTCCTTAAAAAAAAGAGACATAAGTTGTGAAACGCTGTCTTAAAGAAGTTAGCTTATACCGGCTGGTTAATTAATAACAAACTTTTTAGTTGACTAAGCCTCCTAGAGAAGGTCAAACATTTAAAAATAGCTATCAATAGCTAACCAATCTGTGTGACATTAGAGCAGAGCTTTGATTTGTTTATTAACTTCTATCCTTCAGTTTAAAATCCTCCCAGCGTGTTTTGGGGGAAGTCGTCATTGCTGACAGTCTAGGAACAGATGACATTTAAATAGTTTTATAAGAGTAGGCGGCGTCGGTGTGCCTGTCTGCCTGTTTGACAGGTTCACCGCTAAGCACAACCGAACGGGACGTTATTTTCAGGGGTTTTTTTTATTTATTTTTTTATCTCCCTCCCTGTTGTTGAAGTTACGTCGATTTTTCACCGGCCACCTCAGGATGCTGGCAGCCACCTGGGTGGGGCTGACGCGGATCACAGAGACCAGGAGCAGATCTCAGGGATAAGCCAAACTGAGCCGGATCACTGCTCCTCTACTTCTTCTTCTTCCTCTTTTTTCCCCCCTTTTCTTTGAAAGCAAAGTGGGCGGCTTTCAAAAGGGCGAAAGCCGCCACCCAACCAGCCATGACCAAGTCCGAGTCGAAGAGAAGCGGCGTGTCCGCCGGCAAATGCGCCAGCGCCGCATCCGCCGCCGAGCAGGTCAACAACGGCTCGTTTGACGTGGGCTTCCCGGAGCCGAGCCCCGCAGCCAAAGCCAAGGTGCTGAAGCAGACGTCCAAGGAGAGCCTCCACCGGAGAAACGCGGAGTGCGAGGTGTACGACGACGGGACCAACACCTTTTTCTGGTGAGTGGGGGACCGGAGGGTGTCACGACTATGCATCAAGGTTGTCTGAAAGTCAGCTCCAAGTGACCTCCGTTTATTCCAGCGCAGCTGGAGCTGAATTAGTGGGTTTCCTCACGTTTACTCACATTTTCCATCCAAGCTTACCTACTAGTGTCCAAACCCTGCTTACCCAACACAAGATGAAGATGGCAGACAAATAAACCCGAGGTCCTGTACTGCAGGTGGTGTTCAGTGTAGGCTGGGAGCGGGTCTGGGAATGTCATTCCCTCCCTGCAGCAGTTTTTCCTAGCTGTCTTGGCTCTTCATTGTATTGGTGGCGTAGGTAAGTCACATTTCCATGTCACAGCATTGTGACATACTCTACTTCTTACATCAGCAAGAATATTTAGTGTTTGACTCTACTTGGGCTGAAACAAGTAATCAGATTTATTGTGATTAATGGGTTATTGAAATAATTCTCAGCTAATTTAATAATAGATTAATTAAGTGGAGAATACACAAAACAGGCCATTTGGCGAAAGAACAACACAGTCTGGTGAGGACTAAGTCAAACCTGTACAAATGTTTATTTTGCATTAAAGAAAATAGCCTTCTTTATTTTTAAATATGTTCCACTCAAATTCAGATTCTGAAAAAAAAATCACCTTTTATTAATTAAAAAACCTCCACCAGATTAGCCATACACTGTACTGATTATAAGTCAAGCAAGAAAGGCTGAGCTTTTCTCACGTTAATGTAAAGTTTTTTTTTTCCCCCAGCTGCAGATACATTATGCTAAAATACAAAAATTCTGTTTTTTGTATTTTAGCCAATAGAATGTTTGCTTACTTATCAAAAAAAGGAACTGAATTATGTTTATTTACATTTGACTTCATTTGTCTAATATTGTACAAAAAAAAAATTACAAAATAAACTTTACAGGGTGCCTGGGCAAGCTTAAAAAGTTGACTACGTGGTCGCTAACTTGCTGCTAATATACCCTTCTTAGCTAGCTAGCTATTTATATATATATATATATATTAAGAAAAATGCATCACTAGTTGGCTGGACGATTGTTTTCGCCCATAAGATCCAGCAGGATCCCGCAATCATTTCCTATATTTCAAGGGTTTTACTTTTTTGGGGGGTTTTTTTTGGTCTTACATTTTGTCCTAGCTAGCATTAAAAAGGTCTTAAAAAGTCTTAGATTTGACTGGCTACAACCTGTAGATACCTTGTTTAAGTATATATAGGAAACATCTTCAGAATGTGCCATATTTAAAAAAAAATTCTGATTAATCGTCAGAATAATCTATTACTAAAATAATTGTTAGCTGCAGTCTTCCAGACTGATGGTGCAAATATTTGCTGGTTTATTTTATCGAGCATCTAGAGTTCATTCAGCTAACTAGTAAATGCGCTTAAATGTAAAAACTAATGCAGTTAAACTACAACATGTCTGATTATTATATTTATTTCTATGGCGACGTTTTGTTTCCTCTCGATCTTTTTGATCTCTGTTCCAGACTTTTCGCCACATTTTGTCACGCTGCAACTACAAATTTCAGAAAAGTTCCAAATGAAAATCTTAAAACCGTGCTTTGCATTAGTATTCAACTCCCACGTACTCAGATGCCCCTAAATGAAATAAACGGTTCAGGATCTTTGAGAACCAAGCACTGTTTAATTTTCGCTTCCCTTTACAATAAGACGGCCTTTTACTGCCGTTGCATTCTGTCACATGAAACGGCAATAAAACAGAGGTTTGACGAGCCACGTTTAGTCAAAATAAAATGGGAAAATCCTTCCCACATGACATGTGCAGTGAGTCGTTCATTGATCCGGTGCGTCTTTGGAAACAACAGTGCTGGTAATCTCCACCTCAGACATGTGGAAAATTGGTGACAGCTGGCCAGTGATAAGAGTGAAGGATTTAGTGATTATCCGGATCACAGGTCAGCCTGGAAATGCAGAAAGCGGCTAAAAGAGCAGCAGCTGCTTCTTATTTGTTTATTTTTGCAAACAAACAGATCTGACTTTAAGTTTAGTCTGCCAAGGGTTGTGGAGAAATGTCCCAAAACAGTTTGAGGATGAGGAAACCTGCCTCGAGTTGGTGAGGAGATGGAAAGTAGAGGCGGTCTGCCTTGTAGGGGCAGACTGGAAAGTGGTTTTTATTTTAAGAAGTGGAGTGTGGGGGGGGGGATATAAGAGGATTAGAATGGACATCACTCTGATTTGCAGTAAATGTTTCTATTGCTGTAACTTTTCTACCCATTTAAAACTGCTGGTTGTTTCTCCGGTTTACCGATGGGCTCCGTTCTAATCTCAGGCTCTCTCTGAGCTACACAGAACCGGTGTCTGTTCCCCTCCGTTGTTGCTGTGTGTTTCAGCCTGGAGGCAAACAAGGGCCCTCCCCTCGTCCTCCTGCCAAACAGGTTGGATAAGGAGGTGGAACCAGGAGAAAACGCTAAGGCCGCCATGACTCACTTTGAGAGCAGTGCTTGTTCTTCAGGTTGACTGATGAAAGCTGTGATTGCAGCATGAGATGCAGCCGTTAGAATTCACCTTGCAGAAGGTTAAACCTTATAACAATACGAATGCAGGTGCTGGTCTGTTAGAGGAGCTTTCTTTGGGTTTATCTGTATGTATTTATTTCTTAATTCACTTCTTTTGTAGCTCAGATTATTGAAACAGACCAGGGATCCTCAGATTTGAAAATGTGTACCAACATCCGATACAGATATTGTCGCTACGGACGACAATCAATACTTGCAGGTATTATTTTCCAAATATATTTCATTACCCTTTCCACACTTCGGAAAAAAAAAGACCATTCTGTTGTCCTCACCTCGGCTTTGGTTAAATTTCCCACAATCCTGCACTGTATAAATATCAATGTCACATGACCAACTCCAGAAACCATGTCAACAAAAAAGAAAGAAATATCAGTTGTCGATATCGGGCCAGTTTTATGTATCATACTGATATTTTGATACCGATGTCAGTGACGATATGTCGCACTTCGTTAAATTAAACTTTAAATTTTTGTCATTTGGTATTGGGATGTTTCAATGTTAATATCAGAAGCTAAGAGCACATACAGCTTTTATTTTTTGTCTTGTAAATTTGATTTTTGTTTTGACAGTAATAGAATTCTATCTGGGTTTTTTTTTTCTTAGCTCTAAAAATTACCATAAAATCTCCAATATTACAGTTCATGCATCTCCAGGTCAAATTATGATATTGAATGTTTTTTTTTCTAATTTAATTTATGCTCTGATAAATTAAATTTTAAAAAGTGTCAAAAAATTGTAATCAGTTTCACATTACCACTTACCTTCTTTTTATGAAGGCAAGTAGTCTTTTTATAGCAAGTCCTTATAAAGAAGTTTAAAGCAAGTCTTCTTTTTATGCCTTAAAAGAAGAAAAAAATGTTCTTTATGTAACATGTTTGAAGTTAGGTTTTCAGTTGTATGTATTAAAAAGAAAAAAAGCAGAAAGTGAAGCTGAAAAGTTTAATTTAAACCCCTTACTGGCAACAACTCTCTCTGTACCAGACATTCAGCTCATCGCTCCAGTTGGAACGCTGCTACTTCATTTCTTATGATGGACGCAATCAACCCTGATATTATCAATAAGTGTTCAAATAAAACTTTGCCCTCGCAGCAAATCTATCTATAGATAGTAATGCACAGGATATCAGAGTGACACCACTACGGCATGATAAAGGCCAAAGTTTGGTCATTGGTTGTAGAGTCATGAGGAAAGTCGATGGTCCACATCATGGAAACGATGTTTGTGCAACAACCTAGATAGGGAGTTTAACCGTCTGTAGTTTATTTGTAGCTAAACTTAATTTATTAGTTTCCAGACAGAAATCTCTCCCCTAAAAACATGATTTTTATTTTTTGTGTTAGAGCAACTCAAAGCAGTTCATAATTGTAAAATTCAAGAAAGAATGATGCATATTGTAGTCAACACTTTGTTGAACCACCGTTTGCTACAATTACCTCTGTACTTCTTCTGGGGTTTGTCTTTTCTCTCTCCATACATGCAGGCAACTTTTTAATTTTTAATTTTTTTTTTGCCTGTTCTGTCTTTCAAAGTTGGTCTTGAAGTATTAAGTCCTGCCACAGATTGTCTACAGGTTTAGTTCTCGACTATGGGTGCATTTCCACCAGCACTGTTTAATCCTCTCGTCTGTCAAGTCTGGTTTGTTTGGGGAGGTGTCAATGTGCAATCGAACTCTGGTCGGCCTGGAAACTCAGGTCTCTGTTTGGTTGAAGTGAACTCTGTTGCTTTACCAATGGAAACATGAACACCAAGCGGACCGGAGACTGCTCCAACAGGAGGAAGTGGACTATAGCGCAGGTCATTTTGGGTAAATACAACCAAAACAAACGTGTTTGTCTAGTTCTAGCTGGAGAAATTGTTCTTTGTGTTTTACCAACAACAAAAGAGAAATCCTACAACCACTAAAATTTGACGCCATTCCAATTTCGTTTACATTTCATCAAGAAGGAAGTTGCACTCATGTCTTTCTGAGAGGTTTTTGTTGTTGTTTTCTTCAGTGGTTCTTGGTGCAGCGCCCCCACAGGCGAGTGGAGATAAACAGGTTTTTTTTAAAGGTTTTGATTCATTTGACACAATGCAGTGTGAAAAAGAATCACACCAGCTGAAAAGCTAACAAATATTCCAACTTTGGTCCCCAATCAAACTGAGTATACTACACTATCGGGTAAGAAATCACCTGTGGACTGAGTTCTTTAACACGTAGATGTTCTTCTGTCTACACATGAATAGTTTTGAGTTTAGGCAGAAAAGTTTAAACTCTCCTTATGAGATGCATTTGCTGCGTTGTCTGTGTAGCTGTTTGCAAAGAGGTTCACCAGTAGATCTCCTCCGGAGTTACCATGGATCTCTGATAATTGCTGAACACAAAGATGGAAACTGTTTAGTAATGACGGGATTTTACTAGGCCGTTAGTTACACTGGATTAGAGTTAGGGCTGGTCACAACGAATGTGATATACTTCTCAGATTTTTGTTTGTAAAAGATTGAGGAAATGTATCCACCACCTTTACACTTATGCATCAAACTACTGTGGATCTGTCATGAAGTGACATGAATCAACAAAGGCCTAAATGTTCTCGCGAAAAACACTCCAGAGAAATGAAGTCCTGCAGCTTTTGCTCCGGACTGTTCTCCAAATTGTTCCCCTCGGCCGACTTTCAAAAGATCTCAGCTGGCAGCACCTTGGTGCAAACATGGCCGCCGTCCCTCCAGGATTCAAACATCAAAACGTGTTTTCGTCTGTAAATGGCACTAATCTTATTTCTGGCGTCTCTCTCTTTCTCTCTCTCTCTCTCTCGCTGCCCCTGCAGGCGAGCCCACACCCTGACGGTGCTGTTCATCCTGACCTGCGCCCTGGTCTACGTCACGCTGCTGGAAGAGACGCCCCAGGACACGGCCTACAACACTAAAAGGTCAGCGCTCGCGCCGCAACCGTCACGTCCTCCCCCTCTTCTCCTGACCCCCGAGAGACGGGCAGGAAATTTTCCACTAAACGGCTGGAGCTGCTTGATTGGATTATGCTTCCTGCCGTGTGGCTGGAAGCACTTCATCAGAGGAGGAAAACTATTAACCGACTCAATTTGATTCCATCCAGTTTGTCTTTGAGTAATTTTCTGCGAGTGCGCTTTTAATTAGTCAGGCTGATGGTGCAAACGTAAAGAGGCCTCGGAGATGCAGCTTTGGAAATGGCAAAGTGAAAACCACGAAGAGGAGAAGTGTTATGACTGGTGACTTATGGCAGGCTGTTTTAACATAAAATCACCTTCGTCTGACTCTCCGTAGATGCTTAAAAATTTGTTTTGACTAGACAACTACATTCTGGCCGTCCCGAATGGTCATTTCCGACACCTGCATTGACATTCTGAACAGTCAGAATAATAATTCAAGATTTTAATTTCACGAGTCATTAATCTGATGTCAGATTAATGACATCAGATTCATTAATCTGATGTCACCGGATTGGTCATTTGAAGCATCACACATCCGTAATTACAAGACATCACAAACATAATTATGACCAGTTAAAATTACATCTGAGCTTAAGCTCCACTTGTTCTGGCTCTTAGGTGTCCTAACAGCTGCCTGCAGAATTTTGATTGTCCCACACAAAACTGTCAGAAAATGCTGCGATATAGAAAGATCTCAGCAGTAGCGAATGCCGGACTTCCTTCAAGTGCTTCAGAAATCCGCAAAGAATTTCCTATTTATTATCCTCCAGTGAACACAATGCAATTAAAAACAGCTTTGAAAAGTGAGGCAATCCTATTCCCATTGTTTTTCTTTATTAAAAAAGTTTTCATTGTTCTATTGAAGTTTCAGAACGCTAGATCTCTACTTTATTTGGAGATTTCTTTAAAGGACTTTTTACTGGTCAAATCTAATTTAGAGAAATGTGGAACTGTAATTTTGCCTCGTCGTCATTTGCTTTCAAGATATCTGTAATTTAATGAGTCGAATCCGTGCATCTCCTATCTAAAAGTACATTTTAGATGTTTTGAATTATGGCGCCTTTACTCACAATTGTGACTAGTCGAAACAAAAAGTGGGATATTAAATCGAATTATCTGAAACATGCTTCAGGTAGCCAGAAATTCACTATGGATGTTGTCAGTTACAACAAATTAATGGTAAATTTTATTGTTCTTTATACTAGTCACAACATAACTAGAGGTATCTTATGTTGCAGGTGACTAACTCATTACGTCGTGAACTTCTGTGGATTTTATAGAACTGAAACCTCAGAAACTGGGAGGAATGCCAAGCGGCTGCTACGTGATTCACTTTCCTCCGTTTGTGCCAGAACCACTAAAATGTAGTGACGTTTGTCTTTGGAAAACCGGTGGCAACAAATAAATAAACAAACAAAAAAAACAGCCCGGAGCTCCTCAGATTTGCACGGCAGCAGCATTTATTCTCTTCTGTTCTTGGGTCTGTTGGTTGCCTGTTAAATTGCATTAGTACTTTCCTCTGACAGTATACCCGGTTGGATAAGAGGCTGAAACCTGTCTAAAGCTGTCTAAAACCTTTTCTAACGGTTCAAAAGGCAGACTGAATCACATCTAGTTCTGCTCTGTGTTTGTCTTAGATTTCAGAGGGGGGCCGTAGCTTCTTGTATGTTTTTTTTTTTTTTTTTTTTATAAATTATTATTATTTTTAGCTTTGTTTGCTTCTGTAAGAGGATACTTACAGAGGTATCCTCTTCTGTAAACACACTATGAAGCTTGTGTGTTTTACGAGTCTGATAGAAAGATTCCCAGGAAGTTGAGCTCAAGCTGCAGCTGGTGATGCGTTTTGTTTGTTGATGTGTCTGTGAGAGATTGCAGGAAGGCTCTTAACGGGATTTGCTGCCGTCAGCAGAGTCCGGCTCGTCGGGATAAAGATCCACTCTCATATGTACATACACACACACACACACACACACACACACACTCACTCTACAGGGCATTGCTTTTTTTTGCCTCTAACTAGTTTGCACCCACCTTTAACGTGTACGTGCAGCACTCCTCTCTCAAACACACACTTAATTCTCCTCCCACACACACTTGCACACGCCGTCACACTCATGTGACTAGACTCTCTGGCAAAGCAGCACTGGCTTTAATTTTAGCCGACGTCTGGCTACTTATCCCTACCTACGCTGTAAGTCCAGACTGTTACATCGCCTAACATAACATGGCTCTGACTCAGGGTGTCTGCGCATCCTTACAAAAGCCTTGAGTTCATTAATCTAAAGTGAAGGCCTTAAAATGTCTTAAATTCATTAAAGAAAATGTAAGTTGGCCTTAAATATTGTCACCTTCTGAAGATAACAGCTCAAGTCATTTTTTTTTTTTGCCTAAAGGGATTTTTGCAACAAAAAAGTCACTTTTGACAAAAAAAATGACTCGAGCCATTGCTTTAGGAAAATAAAATGTTAATCACAGGTTTTAAATTTTCTCATAGCAGCACAATTGATCTCATACTATGCAAGTTTTTTTCTCGCAGGACGTTTTTATCCGGCAAAAGTTTGAGTTGTGCACAGACATCTTCACTCACTGCATTCTTGAGGGTGCATGCAACTAGCTGCTAATACTAGCTAGCTGGTACTGGCTAATGCTACTAGTAGTACTATTAATACTACCATTAGATAATACTAGCTAATTGGTGTTTGCTTACTTGCTAGCTAGCAAACAAGTGAACAAGGCAGCTAGCATATTGCTCTCTAGCTAACTGCCTTGTTGCCATATGAGAAGCATGAAGCTTCAAGGCCACAGTAAATTCTCCAGAAATGTCCGTTTTGATCCCCTTTGTTTCTTTTCTACAGCTCTGCCTTTTTATCTCCAGCAGGTCTTAAATTCAAGTTGGTGAAACCTGCAAAAAACCCTGTTTTTAGTCTTTGCTGGTCGACTAAAATCACAAGATTTAAACTCCGTCTGTTCAAATAAGAAAGAGAAAAAGAATTGGAACCCCTTTAACTTTTATTTTCTCATTATATATGAATTAAAATAAACCTGAAAGGAATGCTGTCCATCTCTGTGGTCGTTGCAGAGGCATTGTGGCCAGCATCCTGGTGTTCCTCTGTTTTGGGGTAACGCAGGCCAAAGATGGACCCTTCACCCGACCCCATCCAGGTAGGACCAACAATTTGATCACATCTGTTCTCCGTTTGGTCAAAATAATAATAATAATAATACAATTTTTGGTTTTTAAAGATTACATTTTTTTGGAAACGCAGTATATATATATTTTCACCAATGCACTCCTTTAGTTACTGTAGTTCAGGTTGATGTCAGCACAGACACAGCCCAGCGTTTTGTTTGACAAGACTGTTTCACAGCTTCTTTTTATTTGGATATTGAATTCAGGTCATCTATATGACCTAATATCAGGGCCTGGCTATTAATATTTAATTAAGATACTAAAGTAATACAAGAATACAGTCTTGGTATTAGGAGAATAAAGGATCAATTTTCTGAGCTGTCGACACAAACAATACTAAAATACAAAGAGGAATGTTGAGCATCTTGTGAAGTTATATTTTGGTATTTTAGTCTTGCTGATACTTAATGGAAATATATGATCTATTATGTTATCAGGTATCAAATTATTATCAGTAACAGAGCTTTCAAATTGTGCAAACTGAGCTGCTCACATCAGATCCTGATCATTTTATCCAAGTTTTTTCTTTCTCATTAAAATAAATTATTTCTTGGAATTTTTAGTTTATTTTCTGGTAAAATATATATATATGTATATATATTTTTTATTTTGTAATAAAGGGAAGACTGACAGACTAACCTCCTTTGGAAAATATTTTGTAATTTCTTTTTTTTAAAGAGGAAAGCGAGAAAATAATCAAATAAAATCAAATCTGGTAGGAAACACTCAGATTTTATATTTAGGCTAAGTTGTCTAGCCCAACATGAATATATTTATTTTACATTGATGACTTTGAAATAACATCTTTCTTTACATTAAAACACTTACAATAAACTAATCCAAACACACAACCATATTTATCAGATTACTATTAAAATGTTTCTGACTATTATTCTACAGGACTTCTTCAGACTCTGATGCTGTTAAAGTGTCCAAAGCTTTTCTGTTGACACCGACATCATGACATTAAATAACAGTTACTCTGACCTTCACTGTGTTGGCAAAGGTCAAGGCCAGCTGCCCTCACCATACAGCCTCCTCTGCTCTGATTGGTCAGAGGAATTGGCCTGATAAATAGGCCCCTCCCTTCAAAACCAACCTTTTAGTGGCTGCAAACAAAATTAGCTGCCAGCTCTCTATGACTTTGATGTTTAATTACAAATTAATGTTTTTGGGAAAGGCAGAATATTCATTGGAAATGGTTAAAATATCCTTTTGTATTTTAGATTTTAGTCAAATGTTGGTGATGAGATTTCAAGTCTTTACAGAAATGAATCATTTGTTGTTGTTTTTTTTACTCTTTCTTTTTGTCATTTTTGCAGTTTTGCAAACAGTCGAAACCTGCTGGTTTCTGGACCATTCAGCCAAATTAAGCTCCATGTCATTCTATGAATGAGCTCAGCTCCTCTCAGGGAAAATAACACTTTTTTTATTTTTATTTACCCGTTTTCCTTCACAGCTTCTATAGCAGGTGTCTCGTGGTGTTTTCATAACTGAGGCCTGGTGTATGAAAAGCATTCATAGTGCAGGTGGAAACTGAATGTTATTAGAAATCCAGAAAGCCTAACCTGGTTCACTACTCAGAGCTCCACATCTGAGATGCTCTCTGATTAGAAACGGCCCAAGAAATCAGACGACGACCTCGATCTGAAAATGTTTGGCCTGGAGAAAAAAATAAAAATCTATCATTCGGATTTGAAATCTTTTTTCTTCTGCAAGGTAAACGCACCACATTGAAACATTGTGTTACTGTAGCAACACCACTCTTCAATTTGGACGTCGTTACTGACTGAAGGTGGTAATGCTATTTGACGGGGTGTTCATACGACTGACATAAACGTGAAGGAGTCTATGAATGTTTACAACCTTCGGTAAACGACACTTTTAACGCAAAGTTTGCTCTAAAACTTGTATTAAAAGTCCGTTAAAATGGTCAACTTTGCATTATAAGGGTCATTATTTACTGAAAGACACTACCTGACAACAGTAGTAAACGTTCATGAAGACTCCTTCATGTTCATAACAGCTGTTATGTCACGTTTATGATGGCGTCTTATGCACACGCCAGCAGGTGAAGCCTAAATACAAGCTACTTTCAGGGTCGGTGAAGTGTCAAAATGTAAAAGGCATTTGCTTTAAAACATAATGTCTTGTCTCCAAATCATTCGAGTGGCTTTCTTTTATCTTTTTGAGTTTTCATCCTGAATTTGAAAATGTTTGAAATCTTGGGAGTCAGAGTGAGCTCTACAGGAAACGCAGAGACTATCAGTGCTAATCTGTTATAAAATACCAAAGACTTTTGTTTCTAATAGTAGAACCGGTTTTACAGCAGCTGTGACATCACCTCTGCTTTCCATGTAGCTAGGGATCATCTCACTGAAATTATTTTAGTTTTTTCCATGCTAGCTCTTGCAGAGCATTTGGAATCAGCTAAAATTTGTCCGGAGGTCAGTGCTTTCGTCGAAACTAATCAAAAACTGATATTTGATATTCAGCATTTCCTTATTTTTTTTCCTGTCATTCATTCAAAATTGAAATGGTAAAATCTATCACATTAAAAACACACAATTAGGATATTTTTTTTTTCCCCAAAAACTTCCAGACGTCTCTTCAGATGCGGAACGCAAAAAGCAAATCCGTTAAGAAATGCCACAGAAAATCCAATTTCAGTGAAAGATTTCCTTGCGTTTGTTCAGCTGCTGCTGTTACCGAGGAGCTCAGTCACTGTGCCGCTCCCCGAGACCGTGATCTATCAGGAGCTTCGGGTTGCAAAACTGAAAATCCTTCAATTTTTTCTTTTTTTTTTTTCCCCTTGGGGAAACAAATCATACAGAGTAACAATAGAAATGCAGCATTAGGATTAACGGCAGAAATGACTGGACTTGCTCAACAGGTCGGGGAGTGTGCTTAACATGGCGTGATCTCGTACGCCCCTGAACATCAGCGTGGCACAAAGAAGCCGTGCAACAACCGTAACCTAACACGCCTGGCAACAACCGACAGCAGCTACGTCGGTCCTCTGAAGACTGTTGTTTTCTTCCTTTGCCTTCCTGCCTTCACGTCCCTCTGGAGTCAGTAGTTGTGTGAGAAGAGGTGTGACTTCTGCATGAACGATCTGCCAGGTAGACGACTTTAATGGGTTTAACTGGTTTAATGGGAGCACCACTTGTATGGCAGTTTTTCTTTTTCTTTTTTCAAGACTGCGCAGTCTAGAAAACAAGTCCCAGTCAAATGTAATAATAGTTGCTCCAGAAAACAGCAGCATATAAAAAACCCAACGCCTGACCTGGCAAGCTCGTCGTGTCCAGACACACAGATGGGGAAAGCGCTTCAAACACTTTGACAAAAACAAAATAAGCTCAAGAATAACCCTCTGAGTGCTGTGGCTCCCCGTTTATTTGCATGTGCAACGGGTAGCAGACATGCAACCGCACAGGAAGCAGGTTTAGCTACCAGAGGAGCTGATGAGAAGGCTGCTGGGGTGGTTCTGGGATGTGGGTTTGAACCTGGAGTCTTCAGGGAAACTGTCAGAGAGGAAAACTTTGAGCAGAATCACCCATCAACTCTGTCAGCAGCAGTCGGAGAAACTCGTTCAGCCGCACACAGGTTGATGCTCAAGAGAACCAGCAGATTGAAGTATTTCTTTGTCCCCATGGAACTGAGATTTCAGCAACAGCTAATCCTGCTCAGTGATGCCTAGATTTGTCTGAGCAGCTCCATAAAAGAAGCAGAAGTGTATATAAATAGCTATATATTGTAACATTTGTTACATTTTCACGCTGCACTGTGTGAACGATCTAGACTAGCTGAAAAACCTCTGAAGAAGACACGAGTTCAGCTTCCTTCTTCAAGAAAATGTAAACAAAAATGGAGTGGCATCAGATTTTAGCGGTTCTCCTTTGTCTTTCATGAGCCATTTCGCTTGCCAGCACTTGACTCTCGTGCTTATTTTGGTTGCATTTTCCCACAATGCCCTGCGCCGTAGTTTTTGAGCAGTCTCCGGTCCGCTTGGCGTTCACACACGTGTTGGAACTGTATCAGAGTTCACATTAATCAAACCGATGGCCAACTCTTTAGGGGAAGCAGAGTTTGCTTTTTTTTTTTTTTTTTTGGTCTGCATCAGAGTTCGATTGCGTGTCCACACCTCACCAAACGAACCGGACTTTCCAGGCTTTTCGAGTTCGATGAAAGGCCAAACAGGGCCGGTGTGAATGCACCGTTGATAACTTCAATGAGCTGAATCTACAAACACAGTACTGAATATTTTCAAATGACTCATGTTTGTTCTCCTTCTTCAGCTTACTGGCGGTTCTGGCTCTGCGTTAGTGTCGTCTATGAGCTCTTCCTCATCTTCATCCTCTTTCAGGTGTGTGTCCAATCATGGAGAGTGTTTCACAAATAGCTCTTCTTCGTAGGCTGTCTCTGACCGTGAAGCAGCAGAACTTCTCCACTGAAACACTTGATTTTGTTCCCTTTAAGTCTGATATGGGGCTGGTCACAGATGTACTGGGCGGAAGCCGTTAAGACATCCTAAAGACCGGCCAAAATGTCAGATTTTATTTACTTTTTTCTTATTGATTTCTGCTTCAGTTCATGGTGTTTCTATGTAGTGGTCACTGGAAGCCTCTTTTCTCTCTCCCAGTTTAATTAAAATGTCAAGAAGCCAACCCTGATCTGTAGTTTAGAGAGGTCAGCCAGCCGGCCAACAGCTCCAGTAAAGCTAAAACTTAATGAAAGCTTTATGTATGTTTGATGCCCTAATAAGATTACCATGTTCTGTATGGAATACTGATCCTGCCAAAATTTTGAATACATAAAAGAAATAAATAAATAGCTTAGTAAAGTAAATAATGTACCAAATATCCAAAAAGAATAATTTCTGCAGATTACTACATTATGCAGTGTGTTAAATAGTAACATCTTCAATGTTACTATTTAATTTTCCATTTTATTTCCAATCAAATTTGTTTTGTTTTTCATATTCTATATTCAAGACGTTTTTAAATCTACTGCCACTTACTCATCCTATGTTGATATAGTTTTGCTAATATCAATGTAGCAAGACTTGACTTCTACATTCACTTCTAGGAAAGTAAATCTAGAAGTCATTTAAAAAAAACAAACAGTTAAGTAAATGAAAAATCTGAATGGTCAAAGGTAACTTATTAGAAAATAAAATGTTAAATAATTTACAATATTTGGCACAATAGTTACTTTCCCAAGCCATTCATTTTATTTTTTGTATGTTGACAATTTTGGCAGGATCAGTCCTCCATAGATCTGCTAAAACAGCTTCTTTTCAAGTAACGTTGGTGTTTTTTTGCATTACGACGTTCTGAAACAGACGGTGCACGATGGGCGACAGTTCATGAAGTACATCGACCCTAAACTAGGGGTCGCTCTGCCTGAGCGCGACTATGGAGGAAACTGCCTCATCTACGACCCGGGCAACGCCACGGATCCTTTTCACAACCTCTGGGTGAGAGTCTGATGTGTTTCAGTGAATTTCACGTTTGAATGCCTTAAAAAAAAAAAAAATCGTGGAAGCTTTTGTCATGTTTCTAATCTTCAGCCTTGATGTGATTTTCAAATCTAAGCATAAAATCTCAACTGGATTAGAGCTGTACTTTGACTAGGCCTTTCTAAGACCATTTGTGATCTGGAAGATCGCAATCTAAAGTATGCTGCTGCTTCTGGAATAGAGGTCTGGAGCTTTTACAACCAAATGAGACTTTAACTCCCTGGCCAGCAAAATAAAACTCGTCTTTTGACGACTTATAATTTTAGACAGAATATCTGCTGAATGAAATTTGTTATATTTAAAGAACCACTATTTTACTTTTAGTTTTAGGAGTGACAATAAAGCCAAACATAAAATAAAAAAAGAGGATGGATCTCTTTTCTTCCTGTTGGATGGCAAATTATGTAAAAAAAAAAATACTACTAATAATAATGAAGCAATTGGATCCCAACAGAGGAAAAACGGATCTAAAAGCATTCGATGCAAACTGTTGGTGTCTCTTTTTGTGGAAATTAAATACAAATTTGCAAGAATAAAAAGAAAAACTGGACAAAACAACTTGAGTTTGTTGTTTAGAACCACTCTGAAAGGTCCAAAGAGCCACTTGTACCAAGACTAATATTTATCCTCCACATGTGGCTCACAGACGGCGCCTCCAACTGCATTCATGTGACCCACTCTAAAAGCCTGAGGGTTTTTTTTTTCCCGACCTCCAGAAGAACCGGGACTGTTTTTTCCTTTGGGATTGCTCTCAGCATCTGTTGCAGTGACCCAGAAGCCTATCTATTTATTGCATCCTCAGAGTGGGTCAGCCTACCACCTCCAACATGTTGAATTGGGATCAGATGTTTAAGAGAAGCGTCATATTTCGTTTCCTCCTGCTTGAATCGGGCAGAAAAATCCACCAAACTTCTAGTTAAAAGACAAAGTTGGAGAACAGAAAGAAGCTCGGAGCATTCATGATCCATTTTCTCCTGTTTTTATAAACAGGCTAGCTTTGGCAGCCTCGTGGTTGATAAGAGGTTGATTTATTTTATTTTTGTATTTTGGATGATAAATCCGGTGCACAATGTGGCTGTTCAGCGGTGTGGCACCCATCGGATCAAAGAGTGTCCATCAGTAGTTTCTGCTCCAGATCCTCCAGAGAGATGATGACCCAGAGGAGAAGCTGAAGGAAACACCGTTTTACGGACGGATATCGACTGACTCGTCTGTCAGCTCTGCTCTCTGTGTCTCTCTTGCTTTTTAAGAAGTTGTCAATAAGTGCAAATGTTGTATTTGTTACCAGAGCAGCTGTAGATTCACAGACTTTTAATCCTGGTTGTGCACAAAGTGGAAATCAGCCTGTTTGTTTCTGCAGGATAAGATGGACGGCTTCGTTCCAGCTCACTTCCTGGGATGGTACATAAAGGTAAACACCGACGGTTTATCCAACAATCTACTTAAGGAACTGCAACTCGCACTGCGAAAACACAACGTTGATTTTTAAGTATTTTTAATTTAGTTTCTGGTGCAAATATCTTGGCACACTTGAAATATGACAAAACTGACTTACGAGTAACTTTTCTTGTTGTAAAACAATAATTCCTTAAAAAAAAAATGTAATAAGCTTCTTTGTCAGATTATTTTACTTATAGATATTTTTCTTTTGCCATAAGTGAAATAATCTACCAATAGAACTAGTAAATAAGGAATTATTGCAGAAAAGTTACTTGTAACTTAGTTTATTTTATTTCAAGGGTACTAAGATATTTGCCCTCGAATATGTCAAACTCGTGGCCCGGGGGCCTAATCCGGCCCGCCATTGCTTTTTATGTGGCCCCCTATATTCTTGTCTAAACACTAACTGTGCTTAAATATTATTTTATCATTCAAATCAGTGCAGTTTATCTGTTTACTGCCAACTTGTATAAATCCGTCCCTCCAGTTTTTTTAGGATTATCATGGAAAATCACAAAAAATGAACAAATCCCATTTTTTGCACTAATAATTTGGAGTTTATTGCAGGTTTTTCTCAAATTGTCATAAACTTTTACTTGTACTAAACAGCTGCCTCAGCCTTAAAGGACGTCAGATTATAATCCATAATCTGTAGAGTAATAAAAAGTCGCATTCGCCGTCATAAATAAGTGCAAATCCTGCACATTTTTCCAAATTAGTGCCACAAACACTTAAATTTTTATTGCAAAAAAAATCACAAAATCCTGTAGGGACTGAAAAGATGTTCAATAATGTTCAATTTTGAGAATTATTAAATATTTTAACAGTTTGTGAACAGGTTTTATCAATACATTCCGGCCCTTTAAGAGCGTTCATGATCTGGATTTGGCCCAAAACGAAAATGAGTTTAACACCTCTGCCCTAGAAACTAGACCAAAAATAGATTTGGGTTGTTTTTTTTCTTTTTGTTCCTCCTTTATAAAATCATCTGAGTATATGACATCAGAACCTTAAATATGTTATTTTAATGGAAGTGCAGTTACTGACTGTGAAGATCCACCCTGACATTTTGAAGACGAAGACGCCGTGTCACTCTGATCAGCCTCACCTTTAACGGGTCTTTTGTCTTGTGTCTCCTGTCAGACGCTGATGATTCGGGATTGGTGGATGTGCATGATGATCAGTGTGATGTTTGAGTTCCTGGAATACAGCCTGGAGCACCAGCTACCAAACTTCTCAGAGTGCTGGTGGGACCATGTGCGTACAACCGCTGCTTACTTCTTTCTCCCAACACACTTGAGATAAGACGCTTGGAGCTGTAGTTAAGACCACATGTCGGTAAAATAACGATCGGTAATTGTGCAAAAGGTTCTTTATCTAATTTAGTATCTTAGTCTTTTTGTCTCTTTCATTTTGCTGCTTAGCTTTAATTACACAGCCTGGCAAAAATAAACGCAAGTAAAAAATGATGGAATCCAAACGAAGGACGTTAGTTTGGATCTCATAATGACCTTAAAAAGTCCATCATGAGTTGGTAAAACCTACAGGAACCTGGAATAATACACGTGGGAAGGTTTGGCCTATAAAACAACAACTCTGAAAGGATCATTTTCCCTTTTCTTTAACGACGACGCTAACAGAGGAATCATCAGGACGTCGGTCTCCTGATGCCCACTTTGTCCTAATTAAAGTTGTAAGCCAACAACGTGTGAGTGGATTACGGCTTGGCCTCGCCGACCTTTTTAACGAAACCTATTCTGCCCCCAGTGGATCATGGATGTTCTGGTGTGCAACGGTTTGGGGATCTACTGCGGCATGAAGACGCTGGCCTGGCTGTCCATGAAGCCGTACCAGTGGCAGGGCCTCTGGAACATTCCTACCTACAAGTAAGGCTTCGGAATAACGTCTTCCTCCGAAGAGATTCAGTTCAATCTGCCAGAGTTTCGCACAAGTCCAGTGTAACCTGGAAGTAGTTCTGTCTTGTAGTATGAGTGGGTTTTTTAAATAATAAAGCAGCTGAAATGACGAAAGAAAAAGTCGGATTCGCGTAAAACTGTGAAAAAAGGCAGGATTTTATCAAATCCTTATTTTTCACATTTCTAACCACCTACTAATCACTTTACCTCCTAGGGGGAAGATAAAGCGCATAGCATTCCAGTTCACACCGTACAGCTGGGCCAAGTTTGAGTGGAGGCCGGCTTCGGACCTTCGGCGCTGGCTCGCTGTGTTGGGGATTATCTTCATGGTAACAAGATCTCACCACCCATTTGAAAGGAGTTTGGGTCACTTTGGGCAGTCGCCACATTGCTTTCCTCTGTTTTTAAGTTTTCTCTCATTTCTTTGCTCCTGGATTCATATCTGTTTGTTTTTTTGTTGTTTTTTTTAACCTCCTCTCCTCATAGTTCCTGCTGGCGGAGCTGAACACCTTCTACCTGAAGTTCGTGCTGTGGATGCCTCCCGAACACTACCTGGTGCTGCTGCGCCTCGTCTTCTTCGTCAACGTGGGCGGCGTGGCCATGAGGGAGATCTACGACTTCATGGACGACCCGTCAGTACCGGAGTTATCGCTCCAGACGCTCGGCCGGGTCGCATCGTCTTGCCGTAATCGCGCGTCGTGTGACTTCTCCCAACAGGAAGTTCCACAAAAAGCTGGGCCAGCAGGCGTGGCTGGCGTCGGCCATAACGGTGACGGAGTTCCTCATCGTGGTCAAGTACGACCCCCACACCCTCATGCTGCCCATCCCCTTCTCCGTCATGCAGTGCTGGTTCTTGGGCATCTTCCTCATCCTCATCTGGACTCTGTGGAGGTTCTTCATCCGGTAAGAAGGGAGTCCAGTTTGTTCTCGTCTCGCAGCACTTTGAAAAATGTATGTCTGGACGTCTTTGGGTTTCTGGGAGTGCTTCGAGCGTCCTCGCGTGGATTTATGGACAAAACGGCTAGAAGAGGAATAAAACTGCGTCGGTATAAAATCACACGTCTGATTAAGTTTATTTTCCAGATAAAAAAATCATGCAAATTATTTTAGGCTTTTTGTTGGGAGCCGTAACGATCCAGATCACATTGTCGCACCTTCAGCAGTTTATTTCTGTCTTTGCAGAGCGACTTGTTGTTCAAAAATCTGCGACAAAACACAACATTCTGCACAAACTCAACCAGGTCACATCCGTACAGGAGCTTGAACTTTGAGCTTTCAAGGTTTGGAAAGTGTTGGATTTCTGTGAAAATGGTGCTGGATGTTCAAACTGCACCGGTTTGTAATAAAGTGAAATTTAACATTGATTAAATATAAAAAAGCCTTTTATTTACAGTTGATACCAGATATTTTCATACAAATGATTAAAAAGCCACATTTTTTAAACCAAACGTTTCTTGGTTTATGTCAGAAATACCAGAATTATTTCTGTTTGCTCAAAACCAGAAAACCTACCGAAAACATTTTTTACAGATTATTTTGTAACTTTTTTTCATATATTACGCCTTAGCAACCAGTGTGAGCAAGAATGTTGCTCTCATTACCGCAATTTGCTTGGATTGTTTTGATGTGATGAATATTTATTGTTATTCCTAATGATCCCAATGAGTTATTGATTAAGTTATTGTAAGTTTACGAGAGCTGGATTTATATAAGCAAGCCATTTACTTTTCAGGAATACATCAAATTTGGGGTTGTTTTTTTTTTTTGGTCCCATTTTCTTGTTTCAAATTGTAAAAATCCGACAGAAATAAAGTTTTGTTTTGTTTTTTCCAGACTTTTATATTTTCTCCACCACATTGTTTCTTCTTGTCAAGGAAATTCACTCCTACGACAATCCACAGGGCTAACTCCTCCTTTCCTGTCCTTCCCAACTTCACAGTGACATCACGCTCCGTTACAAGGAGACGCGCCGGCGTAGACAGGAGGCGCCCGTGGACTGGGACCGCCAGCTGGGGAACGGCAGCCCAGGGGCAGCAGGGGCAGCTGGGGCAGCAGGAGCAGCTGGGGCAGCAGGGGCAGCAGGGGCAGCTGGGGCAGCAGGAGCAGCAGGAGCAGCAGGGGCAGCTGGGACGGCGTCGGGCCGCAGCAAACTGAACGGCAGCTCCGACACGCTGCGACAGAGGAAGTCCTGAGAGGAAACGGAGGGGGAAGTTTGTGCACAGACACACGGAGAGGCAACCAGGTGGACTTACTCTTGTGCCTACAGTAAGGACTCGCAGGGGGAGGGGGTGCCATGGAAACGGATGGTTTAGCTGCTGGAAGGTGTAGTTGGTTACATACAAGAAGTTACCTCATTCTGCTTCTTTTTTTCTTTTCTACACATTCGTGGAGCTGCACTCTAGAAAAGCTTTTATTCCCGTCTTGAATGTTCAGGGCTGACAGACAACTGAATGCACTCTTTGAATCCGATCGGTTTCATTTTTTACTGCTAATGAAACGAGCTGCGAGCGTCGGCGACATTCCCCCCTCTGTAAATATTCCGGTTTTCCGTCGCGAACATGAGAGACGTCGCCGACTTCCTGTCGGCCACTGCTATGCAATCGGAGAGCCTGGGATTTATTTATCCATTTAAACATCACAAAACTAAATTTGTTCTGCAGGTCCGAGTCATTTTTGACGGTTTAAAGCTGGTCCCAAGTACACAAGACAATGTTTATATGCTGTCTAGGTAGGGTTTTTATTATTGTTATTATAGTTATTAATAATATTTTAGGTTAGTTTCCAGGATGTATGAGACTTTCAAATGGTTTTACAAAGTAAGAACCTCCTGAAAATGTTTACTTTGGGTTGAAGAAAAATCTTCGTGTTGTATTCTGATTATTTACCTGGTGATGTAATCGTTTGGGGAGGGCGGATGTATGGTTGATTTTTTTTTATTTTTTTTTAAGCTCTGGTTTGTGCTGGAGTTTCATTACGATTGTTGGAAATCAGGTTGTCAGTGCCGGGTGGGGGAAAAGAAAAAAAATCAGGTTTTCGAAAATAACACCGTCTTTTTGTTACAAGATTAACTAAACCTTTGAAAGTTCACATACCAAACCTGATATAAGCTTATTTCTCTCTGCCTAAATAAGGCTTATTAGCCAGTAAGAGAACTCGACGCCTTTTTAAGCATCTCTGTTCTGGGTCAAGCGAAAATATTTCAGGATTAGAACCGAAAACCAAAGCTAGGAATCTAGAGCTGGGATTATTTAAGACGTGTGTGTTCCAAACCTCTGGGTTCATTTAGAAAAACTTTATTAGTTGTTTTCTTAAAAAAGGCTTTACGTCATTCGTGATCGCTCTGAAAAAAGCTAAAAGGAAAGAAATGTTACCAAAACTTGGTGTTTTTTGTTTGTTTGTTTGTTTTTTTCCTGTGCTCCTTTGTGACAAAGATGTTGACAAAAGTAGACGGCGCCTGTGAATCGCGGCTTCTGTCCTTCCTGCTGTGGGATCTGGCGTGTCGAGAAACTCCGTGTACGTAATCGATTCAAGGCAGGAGGATTTAGAAAACTGACCTCATTTTTGCCAAACACTAGACATAAACATGTCATTTCTTACCTTTAATAAATACACTGATTTCTGTGCACAGTTAAATTAATTCTCAACATGTATCGTATTTATCTGATGTGTTACACTTTATTTTTACATCCCATCCTTGGAAAGTTTTAAGGCTTCTCAGTTTCCCCCCCTTAGATTGTTTTTGGTCATTTAATTGATTTAAATGTTTTACCGTATAAAATGAAAGTCTCCAAATTACACTTGAAAAGTAAAAATAAGAAAAAACTCAGAACAGGAAATTGAATGACCATTGCCTAAATAAGATTGTTTTCCATGTGGTTGTTTGCGGGTTGGTTAGCACCTCTTTCTGCCACACGGGGGCGCTAGATATCGTCGTTTGAGCTCCGTGCAGCCATGTTTCAATATACTCTGAGTAAATGTGAACATGTTAAGGATTATTAACAGGATTATGCTGCTGCTCAATATAATTTTATAACGTTTTGGGTTTTTTTAAAAATAAAATCAATAAAAACTTATCTGTAACGTGTCTGGTCAATATTCTAAATGATTGAAGTTGTTTTACTTTTTTGCATAGAGGAAGAAAAAAGTTTTTCCACTTTTTAAAATTAGAAGTACACCTTGTGTCATTTGGTTACCAAGGCGACAAGCCTGTTGCGTTCAGGCTGCATGTGTTGGTCAATGCATGGTTTCAGCATTATGATGCCATAGCAACAATCGGAAGAGAGACATTGCACCAGAAGTCCAGTGACCTCACTAATGAGGTCATAGATGACATCATGTACATCACAGTAGATCAAAGAAGTTCTGATGCTTGAATGCTTGAATCTCAGAGTATCAGTCAGATCCAGACGGTTCTTGGAGGTTCAGATTTGTGTGTAGCAACAATGTTTGGTGTTTCAAAAGCGTTCGTTCCCTTGTTTATCCCACTTGGTTGGGGCCTGGGATATGCTGTGACCACGGGGTTGAAGAAAGTTTTTGATCATTGCTTTCCAGGAAAGGATTCAAATGAAGGTTACCATCGGGAGGAAGAAGACGACTTGTTTTGGAAAGGTCTTCCAACCGACACCCAAGAACAAACCGACCCGGCTGGGAAGGTTTGTTCTGAAAAGGCGACAGAGGTTTGTGGGACCACAGACTCTCACCCAACAAGGACTGGACTAGAAAGTACAGAGGACAAGGGTACTGTCTCTGGGCAAACCGACCCGGCTGGGGAGGTTGTCTCTGAACACCCGACCAATGTCTGTGGGACCACAGACATTGGTGTGACAGAGACGGTACGAGACGGTACCAAGGACAATCGTACTGTCTTTGAACAAACTGACCCGGCTGGGGAAGTTTGCTCAAAGACGACTGTACACCAGGAGGGTGAGAGAACAGTCGCAGAGAAATCTGACCCGGCTGGGGAGGATTTGTCTGTGGCTGACCTCGCAGCCAAAGCTCTGGCTGAGGTAACAGCAGAAGCTTTGGTCTCATGGGTTCCAGCTCTGTCCTTTCCAAAGTGCTCTACTCTCAAGAGCACTTTTACAAGCGACGTTCCAATTCCACCTTCCCCGGATGGGGAATGCATCTCAGAAGAAGATGGAGTGATGAATTTGTCAAAGAAACCCTCTCTACATGCAAGGATCACCGTTGCCTTGGAGGTTAACATTTCTCCGGATGTTGAAGCAGAACACAGAGTTGGCTTGGATCTCCCAGATACAGGCAGGACAGCAACTGCAGGAAACGGACAGACGGAGGAGAACTTCTTCAAGTTCTCCAACGAGCTCCAGAACAGCTGGGTGAGTGCTGCCTTCCAGAGCATCCTGAACCTGAGCGTCACCAGCAGGTGTCTCGCTCAGGAAAGGGTATTTCTGGAGGCATCGTCCATCCCGCTGTGTGCGAGTCTCATCCTCTCGGCTGTCCGTAACCCCGGCAAACATTTTTGTCAGAAAGACCTCTTCCCAGTTCTGATGGAGCTGAAGGAGAAGGAGCTGCCGTCAGACGTGGGAGGGGACTATGATGTAAAATGTTTGCTGGAGTCCATGTTGGTCTGGTTGGATTCCTTTGGAGGAGACACAGATAGAGAGTTATACAACCAAAACTCTTGCTCCAACTGTGGGACCACAGACCTTGAGCTACTGAGCAACGGCCCCTGGTTGCCCTTCCACAACTTATCCAACTGACATAGTTGATCTTTTTAACAGTTGGTTGGATTTGGGGGGCAGACGTTGCTGTTCGGGTTGCGGGTCAGCCTTGGAGAAGAAACACTACATAACAGATAACAATGTGCTGGTGTTTTTTCTCCAGAGGCAGACCAGGATTCACCCTGTGGTAGCCAATCGGACCATGGACGTTCCTGCGGATTGTGAAGGTGGAAGTGAGAGGTACCACCTGTCCTCCGTTATCTGTGGAGATTCAAAGCCGGCTCAGTTCCACTCCTATTTGATAAAAGGAGAACAAACCGTTAAGGCTGACGACGAGCATGTCTTCACTGCAGACAGCGACTGCAGTGAAGACATGTCTCAAAATTCACTAATCTACATATATGAGAAGGTCAGAAACGATGAGACAACGAATATTACAGTTTCTCCAGCCCCTCCTCTGGAAGGTGATAAAGGAGCCTTTGGAGAGGAGCCAAAATTATTAAATTATGAAGAAGACAAAATTATTGAAGACCTAATTAGTTACTATCTTGAGGCTGGAGAACTGTGATTGGGACCAAAAGATGTCTGACTTAAATGTCTGGAACAAAAAGGGTAAAAAGTTTTGACAGGTTTCTCTCCGGGCGCTCCGGCTTCCTGCCACAGTCTGAAATCACGGCTCCGTAGTTTATTGGTCTCTAAATTCTGTTCGTGTGATTAAAAAGTTTATTTTTGTGACTAAAACCGTTCCCTGGGTTTGAATCCCTAGCTGGGTTCTTCTGTCTTGGTGGGTTTGCATGTTCTCCAAGTGCATTAGTGGGTTCTCTCCGGGTTCTCCAGCTTCCCCCCGTAGTCCAAAAAGATGACTAGCTGACCTTTGCCCCATGTCTTCTCCCCTCTCTTTTGTTTAAAGTAGTTTCAGCTACTAGAGCCAAAACTACTTTGAGCAAATGTCAAGAATACATTTTGCAATTAAATTTCATAAATATCAAAAGGTAGTTTCCAGTTAGCAGGTGTCTCTCCAGGCGCTCCGGCTTCCTGCCTGATCCAGAAATCGACTGTTTAGTTAATTGGTCTCTAAATTATCCTTAAGCATAAATACAAACATTAATTAGTGAATAAAATATAAAACTATATATATGTGTATATATATATATATATATATATATATATATATATGTATATGTATATGTACATATATGTATATATATATGTACATATACATATATATATGTGCATATATATATATACATATATATATATATATATATATATATGTAGGTATATATGTATATGTACATATATGTGCATATATATATATATATATATATATATTGTTGAACCAAATATACTATCGATGAATCGGAAGCATGTGATCACACGTGCAGAAAATCAGCCGACACAAATAATCAGACTTTACTTATTTTATTCTTTTTAGCGCTAAAAAGAAAGAGACGCTTACCCTCACAGGCTAATTGGTTGTGACGTGAATACACCGGGATTAAACAGCATCTGATCAAAAACGGACGATCCATTCTTTATATCTAAGACACGCCTTACTGGTCGTCTGATGAACTACGTCAGCTAAGGAATGCCATGATATCATGGTGTCAGCTTAAGTTTCACTTCTACTGAAAGCCTTTTGTTTGAAAGTGAAACATGCAAGGTCAAGTTCCATTCCTCCAAAAGCTCTCTGTGCATAAATGAAACATACTATGTGTGAAATACAGCTGTATGTGCATGAGTACACGTGCAACCCTGGATAAGCGTCTCAACAACTCCCCCTTTTGGTCTCTAAGAGACCACAAATAGAACATCAAACAGCTTGGGGAGCATCACACATCCTGAGGAAACACTGCCCACTGTTCGGAAAACTCCCCGGGCCCATTACGATGTTTGTTGTTGTCATTTCATTTCATTCTTATGGGGTAAAAATCGAACAGAGCGCCCCCTGGCCCTGGGCGGCGGGAAGAAACCACAGTGTTCCTCTTACAGGCTAACAAAGAACATTCAACAAAAAATAAATAAATATTATTTAAAAAATTTATGGATAAATGGTAACTGAAATGTAAAATTAATAAAATGTTATTTAATACCTGAAAAGAAATGCAAAATGAAGAAAATAATAAAACATTAGATTTTATTTAAAAATAAATTTAAAATGAGAAATGAATAAACATTAGTGAAAATTTTGATTTTTTAAACCAAAAGTCAAGAAGATAAACCTTAAAATGAATAATTGTTAGATGATGCTTGAAAATTTTAAACATAAACAAAGAAATTTTCAGATACTTTTTTTAGATGAAAACCATGTGTAATCAACAGAATAAGAAACAAGCACCCTCGAAAAAATGCAAATCAGTGTTATTGGCAAAAATTCAGTAGAAGTACAATGTAATTATTCAAGAAAATTCATTAGAATTCAGTAGTATTGAGTTGTAATGCGATCTACAAAGTTTAATCAAGGCAATGTCTTCTAGCAAACCCTATCAATGTCGAACCGGTTTGAATTGCACACTTGCATTCAAATGTGCAATTTGAATGAATAAAGTGAAATTAATGAGTTAAAAGAGTAAATTTAAAAATAAATGTTAGAAAGTGAAGCCGGCATTTGAAATCCGTTTCTTATATTATTATTATAAATTTTTTTTTTAATTAGTGAAACGTGAACAAACAATAAAATGTAAATAGAATACAATGTGAGGTTAATACTGTGAATGCCGGTAAACTATAAATTGAATAATGCAAGATGAATAAAATGTTAGTCAATATGAAAGCTTGGATGAGCCAAAACTTAATGAGAATAAGATAAATGATTAAATGTTAGATATAATACTGACAAATAAAATCCTAAATAAAGTATTGTTAAGATCCCTTTTAGTACTCGAGAGGTGAAATCTTTAAGTTCAAAATATGAAAGTAGTTAGTGGTCATAAAGGGATACAAACTTACCAACTGAAAAGAAATATGTTTAGTGAACAAAATGAAAACACATTTTAAACTTGGCAATCAATGTTTTAGATAAAAATTCAGTCTTAACACAATGCAATGATACTGGCCAAATCTTAAGAAGTCAACAGGATTAATTTGTTTTAATGAGATCTGCAAACTTAATTCAAAATTGTGTCGTCTAGTATCTGTTGATGTCAACCAGTTTCTACGTGTGTCCAGATGCCTCATTTTCATCCAGGCACACCGAGAAAGGATTGGACTTTTTACATTTAAAATCTGGAAAGTTGCAGCTCCACAGTTGCGCTGCACTTGACCTGTGAAAAGATGCTGTGATTCAGAGGTTGTTGTTCGCCTACCATGATGACACAGGCTCTAAGTCTCACCATAGCACAGACACCTGTCACACCAGTCTATATTCTCTCAATTAGTTTATTACCCCTGCATAGATAAAATATCCCATCTCTAGCCTATTAAGTGCTGTGGGAATGTGATGTTACACCAACTTTCAGGGATCCGGCCCACACTGCGGTTACCTGTTGTAAAATTGAAACAGACATAGTTATCTTTAACTGGAATAGCGGCACCATCCGGGCTCCGCTGTTGATTACTGGAAATAAAGCTGTTAAAGTGTCACATCCAGAGGGCTGTTTAAACTTAGTCATATTAAGCATGCAGTTAGAACCCCAAAGAAGCAGGTTCAGTATAGATTCTGGGTCGTCCAGCTGTGCAGGCCACACAGTTAGACATTTGATATTATCGTGCTGTTGCAGTTAATCAGTCTAACCACAAGTTGGTTCCTGTGTAATGTATCGACCTAATTTAATTTTGTTTGTGCACAAACCTTAGCCAATTTTGTTTTAAATTTTGATTCATTCATTCTGCTTTGCCTTGGGAGGTAATGATTGATTAGACATTTTATGATGATTTCACTATCTTCTGCTGTTGCTGGCCACGCTTCAGGCCATCCTGTGAAAGCATCAACACAAATCAGCAAATATCTTTTGTCTTGCAACGGGTTTATCATGTCAGTAGAATTTAACACAATTTCTTTTCCTGGACATGTAACTGGAGGGAACTGTCCCTGATGTGGATTCAAAGTTTTCTTAGGATTCAACTGTCCGCACACCGAACAATTTTTCACAAAATGTTTCACCATGTGGATCATTTGAGGTGCCACCACTCTTTAAGATTGTGCATCATCTGCTTCGTCCCAACATATCCAACCCGTGAGCTTCTTGAAGCAGCTCTTGTATTTTCCCAGGAGGCAGAATTAACCTGCCATCTGGGCCCCTCCAGCACCCATTTGTTTCACGTTTTTCTCTTCAGGTGGCGCCCCCTTTTGGCATCTCACCACCTCTTCCAGGCTCTTAACCCTTGTGTGTCGTTTCTGAAACAACAACCATCTGTAAAGAACTGTCTCACCTCTGGTCCCAGCAGAGGAGCTGCTGAAGTTCTGGTGTTACCTTGTCTGTCTTTGCCACCAGGTCTGCACACACGTGTGGTTCTCCTTCTGAAAAACAGTCTGCCATATTTATGTCTTGGTGTGTGAATGAAATGTTTGGAGCTTTCAGGACTTTGGAAAGTGTTTGTTGTCTCAACGCTGTCATGGTGAAACTCAGTGAATGTCCCATGACTATGTGTTCAGTTTTTGTATCGGGTATCCCAGCTGCCTGTTGCATACAAGGGTGATGCCCTTTTCCTCCCCCTTTTTCTGAAACAAAACAGTCAGTTTTGTTCCAGAAATATCCTCAAAGAACTGTAAAGTGTATTCAGGGATGGACAGCTCTGCAGCTGACGCCATGTGTTGTTTGAGAGAGGCAAAAGCTTGTTCCATGGGGACATGCCAGTCGTTCCTGCTGAAATTATTCTACCCAGAAACTTAGCCTGTTTTCGAGCAATCTGCTTTTACTGACCTTAAAATCTGTTTGACGCAGGCGCTGCAAAACCAGAGAGGTTGCTTTAACGCAGGTCTCCGTAGTTGGTGCAGCAAGCAAAAAGTCTAGTGGGCAGTCCTGCAAAATATCTTGCAAAACCTGATTAAACTAAAATCGATTCTATTATGAGGGAACAGTCAATTTTAAAAATATTTATATGTATTGCATATTAGATGTTAATTTATTTTAACTAAAGTCTTTAAGTCTAGTAATGATAATAATTTTATGCTCACAGTTAATGGAAATATGACAAATTAAATTGGAATATCTTACCAAACAATAGAAAGAAAACTATTTAAATAAGAAATGTAGGCATGCTAGGAAATATGTTTAAAGATTGTTAATTTTACAAAGCAAGGAGTCTCATCAGAATGCCTAATTTCACGAATTTATGGAAAATTGCATTACATTTTACTTCAAAATTTATTATGTGATGAGATCCTAAATGACTGATCTTATATTTTTCAAGAGAGCGGGAGAAAAACAAACCTAGTGCTGCTGTGGCAATCGAATCTGTGGCTGCCAGGGAACGTTTCATCATTACGCCCAATTTTTTCACTTGGTGCTCAGGGTGCAAACAGAGAGAAATGTGAGACATTTAATACCATTCTGATTGGTTTTTTTTTGCGAAAGAGACAACAGCAGCTACACCAACAGGAGCTACATAAATGTCCGATACTTTTACCTGCTAGGTTGTTTCCTCCAGAGTGGAAAGGAAAAGTTCCTAGTGCCATTCAGAGGCGTCTCTGTCGCAGAACAGGGCCGCGCATGGTGGATCCGGAGGAGGAACACAGAAGCGCAGACACAGGAGCCAGGGCTTCCAGGCCAAGAACGTTGACATTAGGCTGCTGTAGGGTAAATTTGTTAAAAGTCCCCAATAGATGTCAGCAAACTCAGACACCACTGGCTGGATCAGATACTGTCCTTCTGTTTGGAAATTTCCACAACGAAGGGAGGTGCCATCAGGAAATGCAACAATTAGTCCATCAGCCGAGCACATGATTGTTGCTCCCATCTTTATCAGCAAAGCTCGCTCAAGTAAATTCATGGGAGTCGTAGGAAAACTTACAAAAGAATGTTTCATATTCTGATTACCCAAGGTGAAGGTCAGAGGCATCGTGAATAGCAGACTCTGTTCAGTCCCTGAGAACCCTGTTAAAGACACAGTTCTTGATGTCAGAGAAAAAGGAGGAGCAGAGTTCAGAGTGGAATGTGTGGCTCCGGTGTCAACCAGGAAGTCTGTGTGTTTTCCTTCCACTGTTGCAGACAACATGGGGTCTGCTGTACCCACATTGTCTCTGGGGTCCTCAGCAGTGTGTCAGTAGATGTTCTGTGTGGCCTCAGTATTCCCCTGAAAGCAATGTCCAGGAATCACATAAGGATTGTTGGGGATCATACCTGGCAGTCTTTGGTATGTTCACACAGTGTTTGGCCCAGTGTCCAAAATGTCCACACTGGTAGCACGTCAAGTTCCTTTGGTCCTTGGCCTCGTGCTCCGTGACCTTGCCCCATGGCTCCCCATCCACATCCAGCCAAACGCCATCCCTGTCCACGAGGAAACGCTCTGTATCTGTTTGAGGATATGAAAAAGAAAAAGCAGGAGGAGGAACCAGTCCCCCCCCCAGTATGATTAGAGTTTTGCCAGTAATTTGGAATTTTACCCTGTGTAGATTTATTTTGAGAAGATGCTGCTGCAACCATCACATGTTGTTGTTTACTGTTTATTTAATTAATGTAATTTTGTTTTGCTTCCTGCAATTGAGTGTCTAAGCCCTTAAGACTGTTTTTTTTATTATTATTTTATTCGTCCTGCGCCTTTAAGAGGTGATGAAGCAAGAGTCTTTTCCATCTCACATGTTCACACCCTGCAAGATCTTGAGTGTGTTTTATAGACTGCATAACATATCCAGGGACGCCTTTTAAAACTGCTTCTTTAAGCATTTCAATTAAGTTTGAGTATGGACCTTTAAGATTAACTGTAGTTTTTCTGAGCCAGGTTTCTAGATATAATGTCATTTAGCTGGGACCAAACATGGGATTTGGGGAGGATGGGGTTTGATCTAATACAGTCCAAGTTGGGGTTCTATTCCCAGTGTGGACTCCTGAAGTTTTGTGGGGTAGCAGTTCCCCCTTGACTGTCAAAGTTCCTTCTGTGATATTAATTATTACGGGATATATCCCCTTAGAGCACGTGTCAAACTGAAGGCCCGTGGGCCAAATCCGGGCCGCTGTGGGTTTGTGCGGCCCTCCAGATTCTAAACTAAACACTAAGTGTGCTTAAATATTATGCTATCAATCAAATTAATGCAGTTCTATCCGTTTACTGCCAAATTATATCAATCAGTCGCTCCAGTTTCTTTTAGAATTATCAGGGAAATTCACCAAAATCAACAAATCCCTGCACTTTTCTGAGCAAATAAAAAAAAATGTGAAACTTCCCTACTTGAACTAAACAGCTGCCTCAAACCTAATTGATGTCACATTATATGACCTGTACAGCGAGTAATAAAAAGTCAAATTTACCGTCATAAATAAGTGCAAATATTTCCAAATTACTACCACAAACACTTTTTATTGCAAAAAATCACAAAAATTCAATGATATTTAAGAAATGCGTGATATTTTAACAGTTTGTGAATGGCTTTTATCAATACATTCTGGTACAACTGGCCCTTTAAGAGCAGTCATGTTCTTGATTTTGCCCAAAACGAAAATAGTGAAGTCTGTATTTTTATGCTAGTGTGTTCAGAGCTGGTGGCAATGACCCTTTTTTAAATTTTCTTTTTATGTTATTGTCCCTGTCAGGAACCCAATAGTTTTCATTTTGCCTGACTTCTGTCTCTGCAGTCTGCCTGTTTTGTCTTCAGCCTCTTTTAGTAAAAAGTCCTGCCTCTTTCTGTTTTTTTTAATTGAAGAATTTTATTATTATACAGTGTTGCCCCTTTTAATTATTCTCATTTGTGATCTTGCTATTGGAGCATTTGCCTGCATGTCAGCTAGAACAATTTTATCTATTGTTTGCTCTTTTTTATCTTAATTTAAGAGGATTCCAGTTTTATGTTATCCTGTTGCTGCTTTTGTTATTTTAACATTTGATCAGCTGACCTATTTCCCTTATAGAGCTTCATCCTGTCCTGTGGTGTGCATGGCACGCTTACAAATTATTAGTTTTACCTGGCAGTTATATTGTTTGTAGGAGACGTGTCAGCAAAAAAGCAATTAATTAGAAATCTTACATGTAGATGTTGTCAAATTCATCAAGGTGGAACACTTCTGTCTTATTCATGACAGATGACACAACCTAGAATTGGCTCTTCTGTTTTTTCTTTGTTTTTTTTTTTTTTTTTGTTTTTTTACACTTTTAAACAAAAATTACCGTCCTAAAATTAAACCAAATCTAAAATCCTCTAATTCAATATTTCTTTATGAATTTAATAATCATCAATCAATCAATCAAACCTAGTTTAAACTTCAGTCTAGAAAATGTTATTTATATTCACAATCCTCAGTTTGAAGTAACCAGTTATTTAAATCAAAGTTTCCTTTAATCTTTTATTATATAGCAGTAGACATCTTTTTATAATCATTATTTATTAAATAATTAATAACTTCATCAGTTACTCAGTGCTTGAGTACAGTTTTTTTGTTCTCATAATCACACTAATTTTCATCAACCAAAGCAGCACAAACAGAAACAGAAACATTTATCTTATTTTCAGTTAGTCACAAATTTTCAGTCTACTTTTCTTGTTTTTCTGTGCTCAAATTATCAATTTTATTGAAGCTTCATAAAATTTCCAATATTAGTTAACATTTTTAATATGTTAATATTTATCTTTTAGTTGTCAGGATCTTGTTTTTGGGTAACATGCACATGTATTTATTTTGAACTATCTCAGACATATGTTAGAATCCAGCAGTAACTGAACTACCTGCTGCTACAGCACTTCAACCATTGTAATAAAATGTAAATTCATTTATAGAATGAAATTCTAAATTAACTGTTCAGTTTAAATGCAACAAATACTTTATAAACACTTCAGTCTCAATTATTTTCAGCCCTTAAAACTGTTCAATTTAATTTCAAACTAGCATGTATTACCAGAATATTTCTTCTTTTCTTTTTTTAATAAAGGAGAGAAAGTTTTACAAATCATTATTAGCTTCGACTCTGATAATTTTAAGTGGGTGAAATTTAGTAGCATAAATTTTGTTAGATCTTTTGCTGAACTTTTAGTGATTGTAGATTTTCTTCTAGTTATGCTAGTTATTCCCTCTATTTGCTCACCAACCATAAACAAAGGCCCTATACCCCCTTTTAAATCAAATTTCTTCCTGTCGACCTCGTCTGCCATGCCTGGAGCAAGAATCACCCCTTCTCTCCTCCCTGCCTTTTTGTTTGTTTGTTATAATTTATTACTCACACATACGGCGGAGAGCCTCTGTGTCTCTGTTTTTATTTTTGTTCTTCCCCTTTTATTTTGAAATTCATCATGTTCCGCCAGATAAGTCATTAGTCCGTCTATTTGTTCCCCGAGAGTCACCCAAGGGCCTGTGCCCCACTTTGAGTCGTAACCCTCATCCCTGGAGTCACTATCCATTTTGCAAATTCAGAAATCACCTTATGTTTTGTTTAGTGGGCACGGCGGCACCTGCTCGTACGGCGACGAGACAACACCACAGACAAAGTCAAACCCCTTTTACTGTCCGCACGGCGGCGGGACGACACACAATTGATAACCCAAACACGATCTGTTGTTTCGTGTTTAAATTACAGTTCACAAACACCAGAACACATCACAACATTAAACAAGCAAAGAAGCAACACATGAGAGCAAAAATGTCTGCAGCTCTCACACACACAGCTGACACACACACACTCCGCTCGGCGGCGGAGCTAACAAACAAACAGAGAAGTACACATAAAAGGATCCCCGCTTTTCAGCTCCTATTTTAGCCCTGGACGTTCTAGGTTCTTTCCACACAAAAGAACTCTTTTATCGTCTTCCCACACAGAAGACGTCTTTTCTTCCCACACAGAAGAAATCTCTTATTCTCTTTTCACTTATATTTCGTCCCAGGAACAGATCGCGATCACTTTAAACCTTAATTTTCTCTGTTCCTATGATGGCCAGTTATCACCACTTTTTGTGTTTCTTTAACGGGCACAGACTGGCTACGCGTTCTTTTTAGAGATTCGCTAAATCTCAGGGCTAAAACCGACAAAACCCAGCGTTTACCTTCCGCCGCGTCCGACGAAAAGGTGAGATCGCCACTTCTCGCGGACAGCCAGTCGCCAAACTTTTTTTGTTATATTTTATTATTTTTATATTTTTATTTGATTTTGTTTTTAATTAACTTCCTATGAATATGAGAGACTTTGACTAACAAACGGAAGCACCACAAACGCCAGTACGAACGCACACACACACACCGACAAATCAGCTTACTCCGTTAACCCCACAGAAATTACTACGTCTGATATTTAACTTTAGGCAGCCCCACAACAGACAGTGCAAATGCGTTCAAGGAAAAAGTTTCCTTACTAGATTTTTTGGGCCCAACGCTGTTACACTGTCCGGCCAGGCCGCAGCAGCCCAAACGGCTGGCCAAATCTGCACAACTCTGCACGTGTGTCAACATGCAACCATCCTCTACGCTACCAAGTTGTTGAACCAAATATACTATCGATGAATCGGAAGCATGTGATCACACGTGCAGAAAATCAGCCGACACAAATAATCAGACTTTACTTATTTTATTCTTTTTAGCGCTAAAAAGAAAGAGACGCTTACCCTCACAGGCTAATTGGTTGTGACGTGAATACACCGGGATTAAACAGCATCTGATCAAAAACGGACGATCCATTCTTTATATCTAAGACACGCCTTATTGGTCGTCTGATGAACTACGTCAGCTAAGGAATGTTATGATATCATGGTGTCAGCTTAAGTTTCACTTCTACTGAAAGCCTTTTGTTTGAAAGTGAAACATGCAAGGTCAAGTTCCATTCCTCCAAAAGCTCTCTGTGCATAAATGAAACATACTATGTGTGAAATACAGCTGTATGTGCATGAGTACACGTGCAACCCTGGATAAGCGTCTCAACAATATATATATATATATATATATATATATATATGTGTGTAGGTATATATATGTACATATATATATATGTACATATATATACATATATATGTTTAAACACACACACACATATATATATATACTGTAGATCAGTCGGTTTAACAACTCATGAAGTCGATCTGGGCCTGCGACTTCTTCATTTGTTGAATGAATAGCATAACAGAGGTGGACTGACGTCCCGCATTATTCTTTCACATGAAATGGCAAAACGTCACTTAATCACAGCGTTTCGTGTGAAGTAAATGCAAATATGTTGTAAATGTGACTAATCACATTATTATTGTGGTGTTTCACAAGCCAAGCCCAGCACTAATTACCACCAGACTTGTCAAATCAAGAAATTTACTAAAACAAACAAATCTATCTGGTGACATGAAATAAGACTTTTCAAAGAGCTTCATGCCTCGCAAAGTCTAATGGACAGTGAGGTTCTGTGGTCTTAGATGTGTACCAAAAAAGTTGCTCCCACTATTTTCTAGAAACAGTCCTTCCTGATGGAGTCTGATCATTTCCTGATGTTTTACCACAAGTATGGAAAACCACAAATGCAAAAATTAAATCATACACAAATCTATTAATCTCTTTACATTAAATAAATTAAAAAATATTGATTTTTATTTAAGTATTTATGACAGCTTGAGTCATGGAAAACTGACCTGATCGTTTCCATAGCAACGATCAGACGCAGACATTGCACCAGAAGTCCAGTGACCTCACTAATGAGGTCATAGATGACATCATGTACATCACAGTAGATCAAAGAAGTTCTGATGCTTGAATGCTTGAATCTCAGAGCATCAGTCAGATCCAGACGGTTCTTGGAGGTTCAGATTTGTGTGTAGCAACAATGTTTGGTGTTTCAAAAGCGTTCGTTCCCTTGTTTATCCCACTTGGTTGGGGCCTGGGATATGCTGTGACCACGGGGTTGAAGAAAGTTTTTGATCATTGCTTTCCAGGAAAGGATTCAAATGAAGGTTACCATCGGGAGGAAGAAGACGACTTGTTTTGGAAAGGTCTTCCAACCGACACCCAAGAACAAACCGACCCGGCTGGGAAGGTTTGTTCTGAAAAGGCGACAGAGGTTTGTGGGACCACAGACTCTCACCCAACAAGGACTGGACTAGAAAGTACAGAGGACAAGGGTACTGTCTCTGGGCAAACCGACCCGGCTGGGGAGGTTGTCTCTGAACACCCGACCAATGTCTGTGGGACCACAGACATTGGTGTGACAGAGACGGTACGAGACAGTACCAAGGACAATCGTACTGTCTTTGAGCAAACTGACCCGGCTGGGGAAGTTTGCTCAAAGACAACTGTACACCAGGAGGGTGAGAGAACGGTCGCAGAGAAATCTGACCCGGCTGGGGAGGATTTGTCTGTGGCTGACCTCGCAGCCAAAGCTCTGGCGGAGGTAACAGCAGAAGCTTTGGTTTCGTGGGTTCCAGCTCTGTCCTTTCCAAAGTGCTCTACTCTCAAGAGCACTTTTACAAGCGACGTTCCAATTCCACGTTCCCCGGATGGGGAACGTATCTCAGAAGACGATGGACTGATGAATTTGTCAAAGAAACCCACTCTACATGCAAGGATCACCGTTGCCTTGGAGGTTAACATTTCTCTGGATGTTCAAGCAGAACACAGAGTTGGCTTGGATCTCCCAGATACAGGCAGGACAGCAACTGCAGGAAACGGACAGACGGAGGAGAACTTCTTCAAGTTCTCCAACGAGCTCCAGAACAGCTGGGTGAGTGCTGCCTTCCAGAGCATCCTGAACCTGAGCGTCACCAGCAGGTGTCTCGCTCAGGAAAGGGTATTTCTGGAGGCATCGTCCATCCCGGTGTGCGCGAGTCTCATCCTCTCGGCTGTCTCAGAACCCCGCAAACATTTTTGTCAGAAAGACCTCTCCCCGGTTCTGATGGAGCTGAAGGAGAAGGAGCTGCCGTCAGACGTGGGAGGGGACTATGACGTAAAATGTTTGCTGGAGTCCATGTTGGTCTGGTTGGATTCCTTTGGAGGAGACACGGATAAAGAGTTATACAACCAAAACTCTTGCTCCAACTGTGGGACCACAGACCTTGAGCTACTGAGCAACGGCCCCCTGGTTGCCCTTCCACCGGCAACTTATCCAACTGACATAGCTGATCTTTTTAACAGTTGGTTGGATTTGGGGGGCAGACGTTGCTGTTCGGGTTGCGGGTCAGCCTTGGAGAAGAAACACTACATAACAGATAACAATGTGCTGGTGTTTTTTCTCCAGAGGCAGACCAGGATTCACCCTGTGGTAGCCAATCGGACCATGGACGTTCCTGCGGATTGTGAAGGTGGAAGTGAGAGGTACCACCTGTCCTCCGTTATCTGTGGAGATTTAAAGCCGGCTCAGTTCCACTCCTATTTGATAAAAGGAGAACAAACCGTTAAGGCTGACGACGAGCATGTCTTCACTGCAGACAGCGACTGCAGTGAAGACATGTCTCAAAATTCACTAATCTACATATATGAGAAGGTCAGAAACGATGAGACAACGGATACTACAGTTTCTCCAGCCCCTCCTCTGGAAGGTGATAAAGGAGCCTTTGGAGAGGAGCCAAAATTATTAAATTATGAAGAAGACAAAATTATTGAAGACCTAATTAGTTACTATCTTGAGGCTGGAGAACTGTGATTGGGACCAAAAGATGTCTGACTTAAATGTCTGGAACAAAAAGGGTAAAAAGTTTTGACAGGTTTCTCTCCGGGCGCTCCGGCTTCCTGCCACAGTCTGAAATCACGGCTCCGTAGTTTATTGGTCTCTAAATTCTGTTCGTGTGATTAAAAAGTTTATTTTTGTGACTAAAACCGTTCCCTGGGTTTGAATCCCTACCTGGGTTCTTCTGTCTTGGTGGGTTTGCATGTTCTCCAAGTGCATTAGTGGGTTCTCTCCGGGTTCTCCAGCTTCCCCCCATAGTCCAAAAAGAAAGCTGACCTTTGCCCCATGTCTTCTCTCCTCTCTTTTGTTTAAAGTAGTTTCAGCTACTAGAGCCAAAACTACTTTGAGCAAATGTCAAGAATACATTTTGCAATTAAATTTCATAAATATCAAAAGGTAGTTTCCAGTTAGCAGGTTTCTCTCCGGGCGCTCCGGCTTCCTGCCACAGTCAGAAATCATGACTGTTTAGTTAATTGGTCTCTAAATTATCCTTAAGCATAAATACAAACATTAATTAGTGAATAAAATATAAAACTATATATATGTGTATATATATATATATATATATATATATATGTATATGTACATATATGTATATATGTGCATATATGTATATGTACATATATATATGTATATGTACATATATATATGTATATATACATATATATATGTATATATATGTATATATATATATATATATATGTATATGTACATATATATATGTATATGTACATATATATATATATATGTACATATATATATATATGTATATATATATATATATGTACATATATGTATATGTACATATATATGTACATGTATACATATATGTACATATATACATATATGTACATATATATACATATATATGTTTAAACACAAACACACATATATATATATACTGTAGATCAGTCGGTTTAACATCTCATGAAGTCGATCTGGGCCTGCGACTTCTTCATTTGTTGAATGAATAGCATAACAGAGGTGGACTGACGTCCCGCATTATTCTTTCACATGAAATGGCAAAACGTCACTTAATCACAGCGTTTCGTGTGAAGTAAATGCAAATATGTTGTAAATGTGACTAATCACATTATTATTGTGGTGTTTCACAAGCCAAGCCCAGCACTAATTACCACCAGACTTGTCAAATCAAGAAATTTACTAAAACAAACAAATCTATCTGGTGACATTAAATAAGACTTTTCAAAAAGCTTCACGCCTCGCAAAGTCTAATGGACAGTGAGGTTCTGTGGTCTTAGATGTGTACCAAAAAAGTTGCTCCCACTATTTTCTAGAAACAGTCCTTCCTGATGGAGTCTGATCATTTCCTGATGTTTTACCACAAGTATGGAAAACCACAAATGCAAAAATTAAATCATACACAAATCTATTAATCTCTTTACATTAAATAAATTAAAAAATATTGATTTTTATTTAAGTATTTATGACAGCTTGAGTCATGGAAAACTGACCTGATCGTTTCCATAGCAACGATCAGAAGAGAGACATTGCACCAGAAGTCCAGTGACCTCACTAATGAGGTCATAGATGACATCATGTACATCACAGTAGATCAAAGAAGTTCTGATGCTTGAATGCTTGAATCTCAGAGTATCAGTCAGATCCAGACGGTTCTTGGAGGTTCAGATTTGTGTGTAGCAACAATGTTTGGTGTTTCAAAAGCGTTCGTTCCCTTGTTTATCCCACTTGGTTGGGGCCTGGGATATGCTGTGACCACGGGGTTGAAGAAAGTTTTTGATCATTGCTTTCCAGGAAAGGATTCAAATGAAGGTTACCATCGGGAGGAAGAAGACGACTTGTTTTGGAAAGGTCTTCCAACCGACACCCAAGAACAAACCGACCCGGCTGGGAAGGTTTGTTCTGAAAAGGCGACAGAGGTTTGTGGGACCACAGACTCTCACCCAACAAGGACTGGACTAGAAAGTACAGAGGACAAGGGTACTGTCTCTGGGCAAACCGACCCGGCTGGGGAGGTTTTCTCTGAACACCCGACCAATGTCTGTGGGACCACAGACATTGGTGTGACAGAGACGGTACGAGACAGTACCAAGGACAATCGTACTGTCTTTGAGCAAACTGACCCGGCTGGGGAAGTTTGCTCAAAGACAACTGTACACCAGGAGGGTGAGAGAACGGTCGCAGAGAAATCTGACCCGGCTGGGGAGGATTTGTCTGTGGCTGACCTCGCAGCCAAAGCTCTGGCGGAGGTAACAGCAGAAGCTTTGGTCTCATGGGTTCCAGCTCTGTCCTTTCCAAAGTGCTCTACTCTCAAGAGCACTTTTACAAGCGACGTTCCAATTCCACGTTCCCCGAATGGGGAACGTATCTCAGAAGAAGATGGAGTGATGAATTTTTCAAAGAAACCCACTCTACATGCAAGGATCACCGTTGGCTTGGAGGTTAACATTTCTCCGGATGTTGAAGCAGAACACAGAGTTGGCTTGGATCTCCCAGATACAGGCAGGACAGCAACTGCAGGAAACGGACAGACGGAGGAGAACTTCTTCAAGTTCTCCAACGAGCTCCAGAACAGCTGGGTGAGTGCTGCCTTCCAGAGCATCCTGAACCTGAGCGTCACCAACAGGTGTCTTGCTCAGGAAAGGGTATTTCTGGAGGCATCGTCCATCCCGGTGTGCGCGAGTCTCATCCTCTCGGCTGTCCGTAACCCCGGCAAACATTTTTGTCAGAAAGACCTCTCCCCGGTTCTGATGGAGCTGAAGGAGAAGGAGCTGCCGTCAGACGTTGGAGGGGACTATGACGTAAAATGTTTGCTGGAGTCCATGTTGGTCTGGTTGGATTCCTTTGGAGGAGACACGGATAAAGAGTTATACAGCGAAAACTCTTGCTCCAACTGTGGGACCACAGACCTAGAGCTACTGAGCAACGGCCCCCTGGTTGCCCTTCCACCGGCAACTTATCCAACTGACATAGCTGATCTTTTTAACAGTTGGTTGGATTTGGGGGGCAGACGTTGCTGTTCGGGTTGCGGGTCAGCCTTGGAGAAGAAACACTACATAACAGATAACAATGTGCTGGTGTTTTTTCTCCAGAGGCAGACCAGGATTCACCCTGTGGTAGCCAATCGGACCATGGACCTGGATTGTGAAGGTGGAAGTGAGAGGTACCACCTGTCCTCCGTTATCTGTGGAGATTTAAAGCCGGCTCAGTTCCACTCCTATTTGATCAAAGGAGAACAAACTATTAAGGCTGACGACGAGCATGTCTTCACTGCAGACAGCGACTGCAGTGAAGACATGTCTCAAAATTCACTAATCTACATATATGAGAAGGTCAGAAACGATGAGACAACGGATACTACAGTTTCTCCAGCCCCTCCTCTGGAAGGTGATAAAGGAGCCTTTGGAGAGGAGCCAAAATTATTAAATTATGAAGAAGACAAAATTATTGAAGACCTAATTAGTTACTATCTTGAGGCTGGAGAACTGTGATTGGGACCAAAAGATGTTTGACTTAAATGTCTGGAACAAAAAGGGTAAAAAGTTTTGACAGGTTTCTCTCCGGGCGCTCCGGCTTCCTGCCACAGTCTGAAATCACGGCTCCGTAGTTTATAGGTCTCTAAATTCTGTTCGTGTGATTAAAAAGTTTATTTTTGTGACTAAAACCGTTCCCTGGGTTTGAATCCCTACCTGGGTTCTTCTGTCTTGGTGGGTTTGCATGTTCTCCAAGTGCATTAGTGGGTTCTCTCCGGGTTCTCCAGCTTCCCCCCATAGTCCAAAAAGATGACTAGCTGACCTTTGCCCCATGTCTTCTCTCCTCTCTTTTGTTTAAAGTAGTTTCAGCTACTAGAGCCAAAACTACTTTGAGCAAATGTCAAGAATACATTTTGCAATAAAATTTCATAAATTTCAATAGGTAGTTTCCAGTTAGCAGGTTTTTCTCCGGGCGCTCCGGCTTCCTGCCACAGTCATAAATCATGACTGTTTAGTTAATTGGTCTCTAAATTATCCTTAGGCATAAATACAAACATTAATTAGTGAATAAAATATAAAACTATATATATATATATATATATATATATATATACACACATATATATATATATACACATATATACATATATATATACACATATATATATATATATATATATATATATATATACACATATATATATATATATATATATATATATATACACATATATATATATATATATACTGTAGATCAGTCGGTTTAACAACTCATGAAGTCGATCTGGGCCTGCGACTTCTTCATTTGTTGAATGAATAGCATAACAGAGGTGGACTGACGTCCCTCATTATTCTTTCACATGAAATGGCAAAACGTCACTTAATCACAGCGTTTCGTGTGAAGTAAACGCAAATATGTTGTAAATGTGACTAATCACATTATTATTACGGTGTTTCACAAACCAAGCCCAGCACTAATTACTACCAGACTTGTCAAATCAAGAAATTTACTAAAACAAACAAATCTATGAAGCGATTCGCTTTTAGCTGCATCTTCCAGAATGACGTGAAATAATATCAATGTGGTTGGGGATCATAAGCCGGAAAAGGGTAGACTGCCTTCTCCGCGTCAGAGGGTTTGTCCTGCCCCGAGTGGAGGAGTTCAAGAATCTCTGGATCTTGTTCACGAATGAGGGAAGAAGTGACCCGGAGATCGACAGGTGGATTGGCGCAGCGTCTGCCGTCAAGCGGGCGTTGTACCGGTTTGTCGTGGTGAAGAGAGAGCTGAGCCAAAAAGCGAAACTCTCGATTTACCGGTCGATCTACATTCCCACCCTCATCTATAACTGAACTATCTCTTCACTAGATAAGCAGCCTGTTGAGCTTCTTTGTTTTATTCCAGGAAACTTACTGGACGGTTTCAGGAAATAAAGCGAGTCGTCACATGTGCTAAATACTGCTCTTCCGCATTTTGTCATGTTAAAACCAAAACTTTAATGGACTTTAGGGGGCATATTTTTTAATAACAAAGTTATGTGTAGTTGAAAAATCAAAGGTAAAAAATATGTTTTAATTTTTGCAAAGATCTGAAAAGTGTGGCATGCACATGTCCCACAGCACCATGGTGCCACCAGGTTTTATCTTGGAAATTGGGTGTTCAAGGCAATGAGCGACGTTGCATTGTTTAGCACACGGTTACATCAGTAGCCACAAGTGTGTGATATCTAGCACATCATTACTTATGGAGTACCACAAGGTTTAGTGATCGGCCCAATTCAATTTTTAAATATATATATATATATACACTTTAGTTTTTAATCTGCCATGTATGATAAACTGATGAGGATTAACATCCTTCCACAACTTTAACATTTAACACTTCTTTTAGCATTTTAACAGCTGATATGTTCTATTAAATAAAATCCATTGATGTTTACAATTGAAACATAATTAAAATCTGAAAAACTTTAAAGGATGTGAATTCTTTGGCAAGAAAGAATCATTTTAACGCAGTTAAATTCCACTTATTTTATTGCATAGTGTAATCAATCTTTCACCAATCCTCACCATTAATCACTTTCAAACCTTTCATTGATTCTAAAAAAAAAATAAAATAAATTGCATAGCCTAAAAAACTAATATCCAGAAAGAATATTACATCTTCCTCTGGTTTATTAGAAGTACTGCATCTCTCATTATAGTGCTACCTGAAGAAGCTGGAGTGGGTTTAGGAAATCCTTCTTAAAAATAGTAGAAAACATTCTTAGGGACACAAAGCAGCAACCTGAGCATTTCAGAAGCTATAGGTATGAAAAAAAAGACATCAAAAAGAATAAGGATCATTTCTTTGAGCGTAGCATTCGGTTAAAAACTCATGTAGCCGAGTCACTTTGGTTCAAGATTAAAAAATAGCAGAGCAGGTCTTACATTTTTTGGATAAAAGGCAACATGTGAAGCAAAACAATCCAAGGCGGAGTCGGATTTAATAGGAGAAAATGTGCAAAACGGTGAGCTCAGGCTCATCTGGGAGCAACGAGTTCAATCTCACTGACCAACCTTTTGTTCTAAAAATATATATATATAAAAATCTGACATTTAAAAGAACTTAAAAAAAATCTAAATGGCTAACATTATTTTTTCAGTAACTAACAGGGTGCTGGTTTGGTGACGAGTAGCTGCCACATCAGTGAGATAAATAACAGCAGCTTCTGATTGGTCCCTATGATGTGACCAGTTTGAAGCCCTGCTGGGTGTCCAGGACAGCTGGTGGGAACCAGTTCAGCCTGATTCTCCTCAGGTACCGCAGGAGGAAGTTGCTTTCCCCCAGCAGGTTGAGGCCGCCGCACCACACCGCCAGCTGCACCACCGGGTAGGTCACCCGGGGGAAGTACATGCTCCAGTGGTTGGTGACGTCGCTTCCTGTTGGCAGGTGCAGAGTGTAGTCGCTCCAGTGCCCGGAGACGCCGTAGGCGGCCGAGACGACCCGGCCCCTCTCGGACCAGCGGATGCCGCTGTTGGGGTTGCAGTTGTACTCCACCCACTGAGCGGTGAAGTCCCCGAGCTGCGGGGCCTCCCGCCGCTCCGCAACGCCGGCCCGTTCGAGCGACGCGCCCTGCACGGCCACGTACAGCCCGTTCACGCGCCGGACGTCTTTCACCCAGGGCAGCGAGTGGTCGCAGTCCAGCACGACGATGAGGCGGGAGCAGAACCCTCCGTTCTTCTCCCTCCACCACTCCAAGAGCTGATCCAGGCGGAGGACGTCGCCACCTAAGCAAAGGCACAAAACCAGATTAGAAATCCGTCGGAGATCTCGGGGCATCTGCAGGTTTCAGAAAGCCAAACGTAAGAATTTCTAAGGCCTTAATAATGCCGCCTTGCATGTAATTTAAGACCAAAAAACGATAGGTTGGGCGATCCTGCTGTATCAAAGTTTCTGCAGGTTTCACCAACTCAAATTTAAGCCCCTCTGAAGATTATTTTGAACCTGTATCATGACAAATCTACAGTAGAAAAATTGTGTTTTATAGAGTAGCATGAAGCGTTTTTTTGCCCAGGATTCACTAGCATTGTACACTTTGGGAACAGAAATGAGCCAGTGGTGAACACAAGTCGTCCAGCCAACTGGCCATAAAATACACTGAAATAATAGATGCAAAAAAAAAAGCTACGTAGTTATGATGAAATGCAGTTACTGTGGGTTAGCTTGCAAGCATATATTAGCTAGCCACTGAGGCTAGTTAGCGGTAGCCTCAACTGCCTCAAGTCACAGAACGCAGTGAAGATGTCTGAATTTGAGACATTTTAAGGCTTTAATTTCAGATGACTGAGTGTATAATTGTGTAAGGATGTGCAGACACCCTGTGTCTTTCAGAAAGCAGATGAAGACCGTTCAGTTTGAAGGACGTCCCACCTGCCAGGGCCCACTCTCCGCTAGGGTGCGTGTGGCCGCTGTAGAAGATCACGTATGTGTCGTGGCGAGGCCCGTCTGTTGTGCGGAGCTCCAAGAAAGACTTGATCTTCGCCTGCAGGGTCTCCAGGGTGATGCCGCTGGTGGAGTAGTCGCAACCGTAGTTTTCGATCAGGTGGCAGGCGAAGAAACGCTGCACGCTGCTCAGCATGCCGGTGGAGCGCTTGTTCAGCTCCTGCACCTGGTCTGGCGGCAGCAGCAGGGGCTGGCCGTCGGGACTGACGGACCCAAACGGAAACGGGTTAGAAATTTAGTGGGCCTTGCCGTTAAAACTAAGCGGTTTGGTTCTTTGCAGCCCCCACATACCTGCAGAAGTTGGTGGGGATGACCACAGCATAGCCCACGCAGGTCCCACCCAGACTGTTCCCGAGCTCATAGAAGAGTCCGTGGAGCAGACACTCAAAGGGCAGGATGAGCAGAAACGTACTAATGAAGATACTGCTGGCCTCCTGCCGACGTGTCACACAAAGCAAACGTGAACACTCAGCTCTGCCTTTTAGGACACAAAGGTAGAGGTGTGCGATACAGAATAATTTTAAAATCCGTCTGATGCCAAGTAAAGAACCTATAACAGCGATAGATACATTTTTTTTTTTTAAGGTTTTTTTATCAAACTTCAAAACTTTAGTTGTCTTTGTGATTCATACTTTCAATTATTTTTGCATAAACCTAGGACAGAATTTGGACAAAGATGAGAGGTATCTAAAAAAAATACAGGACTAAGCTTAAGGAGGGCTGGGCATACATTTATCATAAGAATCTTGATTCATCATTCTCCTGATAATTTCCAATTAATATTTATTTTTTAAGAAAACAAAACTGTAATGCCACTGGAATGTTTTTACTATTGTATTGAAAATATGATGAAATGCAGTTACTGTGGGCAGTTTAATGATATAAGTCACATTAACGTGACCGATGGCCTAAAGAAGCGTATTGGAAATGGAAATGTTTTTCAAAAGCAGTATTTGTGTTTGTGGTCCTATGACTGCTGTGCCATGTGTCAGTTACCTTCAAAAGAAGCAATAAACATTGTCATTTTTGTTATAATAGCATCACAGAATATCACAATAATACTTGAATCCCTATTAATGCTATTTTTTTCTAAATAAAAAGAACAATTTATCATTATTGAGCAAATTTTAAAAAAGAAATTGCGGTAGAGGTGAAAAACTACAATACAACAAAAATGAATTGGATTCTGAAACTAAAGTATCGATCTTAGCATCAACACGCTAGTATCATAGATACTGATACCGACTTGGTATGATATTATTAATATTTTTGGATCACTTTGCCAGTCTCTAATGAATTATTGTTCCTACCTGCCAGCTAAAAGCAGCCACAGCAACAGTGGACACCAGAGCGAAGAACACCAGGGCTGCGGAAATGAGGCAGAAGTGCCTCATGCCCTTCGACGCCATGATCTTCTCCAGGCTCGAGTCCTCTGGGCCCTGCGTCCAACACAGTCTCTGGCAGTCACTGAGCTTGTTGTGAAAGCCCCACACACTGATCACCAACACCATGTGGCAGATGGACCAGAAGAACACGCACACCACAATGCCCGGGATCACCAGGTACCACTGGTCCAAGTCCCGGGACTTCTGAGCCGCTACGGCGACGAAGGCCACCTCGATCGCCAGCAGGGGCAGGAGGGTCAGGCGGCGCCTCAGACCGCTGGACACCAGGATGGGCCGCCAGCGCTCGATGACGGAAAGCCCGCTGAAGTGGAAGTCTAGCAGAGGGTCGCAGATGAGCTGGCCGAAGAAGCAGGCGAGAGAGAACGGGTTGGGGTCGATGCTCAAGGACTTCAAGAAGAATCTCCCGGTGATGGCTGTGAAGCAGGCGAAGTTGGGGAAGGCCAGGAAAGCCTTGGTCCGCAGGGTGATCATGACCGCACCGAGAGCCACGACCAGCACCGTGACGCTCAGGGACTCCTTGATGAGGAGCGCCGTGCTGGCTGCCGCGAAGCCGACCAGCTCCAGGCGCTCCGCGGAGGTGATGAAGGCGGGTCGGTACCGGGTGCAGCCCAGCAGCCGCTCCAGCAGCGACCACAACGTCCTCAGAGCCACGCTGGACAGCAGCAGGTAGTTGGCCGCGCGCTCCTTGACGTCGGCCTCCAGGCCGGGCGGGTTGACGAAGCTCAGGAGACCCAACAGGAAGCCGAACCACAGGTGGAGGAGACTCTGGCTGAACCGCTCCATGTCGAAGAAGTAGTACAGCACGCAGGCTGCTACGAGGACCAGCAGGGCCAGGATAAGCACTACAAGAACGATGAACTCCGCCGTTCCGACCCAGCGCGTGTAGAGACCCAAACTCAGGCCCAAGAGCAGGTTCAGACCGGACAGGTACCCGAGCCACCGGACCGACGACCACATGCTCACCTCCCCGTTGACCTCCTCCAGCCGGGTCATGGCTGCTTGGAGGCAATGGCTTAAACAGTACCGAAGAAAACGAAGCATTTTGAGATAATTTCCCCCCGTTTTAACGTAAAACCCCCCGTAAATTTTACGATTTAAACTTTGTTAAAATCCCGCGAGAGCACAGACTCCAGGTTAGCTGGAGGACTTGTTGAGGTAAAACACCAACAGCAGAGCGGCTAACGCAAAGCCGTCACGCTCACGAGTTTACATTTCTAACTTAATGTTTCAGTTCATCTGATATCCAGTAAAGTCAGAAGAGCTAGCGGATACAACTCCGAGAAATAAGCCAAGAGAAGTGCGAGAAGCATAGTAGTTGAAAAAGTTGGTCCCATATAAACTTCAGTCAGATGACAACCGCCATGATTGTTTGCTCAGTATGGCAAGCGCTGAGGGTAAAACAAAAAAGTCGCATACGCCAACATTTCAATTAAGGGTGATGTTTCAGTGTTAAGAGTAGCTGAACATTATTTTCGATAATTTGACGATAGTAAATGTCAATTTAAATATTTAAAATGTCGTTGGGTTGACTAACTAGACTGCTTTACAATTGTTTTGACTAAGTAGTTTCACATTAGATTCATAGTTTCCTGCAAATAAATGTAGTTTTTAACACTTTTGCCGTTTGTCACGTAACAAAAACAAACCCATGTCAACCCTGCACAAAGTAGAGAATGAGTATGTAGTGGAAGCAAAATGGTGTATGGTTTTTAAAATGTGTTCAAAGAAGTGTAAAAATATTTTTTGTCAATTTATAATGTCGCTTGATTCAATACGTGACGATGGCGTTTCAGTGCAAATATAAGTGTTTTCCCATCATTCTGTTGCAGCACAGCTCAAACTCGGGCAGACAAGATGGAGTGTAGCTGTAAATATTATTTTCATTATTTCTACCACTAATTCTCAGAGAATTGATGGCAGGTCTTTGGCTCCAGACTGGGCCAATCTAATATTTTTATGAGCTTTGCCATCTTTTTAAAGGTTTGCCTTATCAACTAACCTGTCTAATGTGTACCTCCGTCTTCCTGATGCTTATTTGTTCACTAAATGTTCTCTAATAAACCTCTGAGGCATAAATTGTGCAAAAGCTTTTGAATATTTCCAAGAAAACTCACATAGACGTAATTGTTTTTAAGTCATTTATAAAACAGTAATACATCCATTCTCTAAGCACACATTGTTCTGTATCTTTGTAAGTGTTGATAATGACAATGAACCATGCAAATAGGCCAGAAGCAAACACTGGAAGACACTTCACAAACACACTTCAAAGTACTTTGAATATGTGCAGTCAATATGTTTTTTTTCATTCAGAAGAATCTTGAAAAAATAAAATCATACAGCATTGAGAACATTGGACTGCACCAAAAACCTTTTTTTTCTGATCCCTTAAAATTATTATTATTATTATTTTTTTTTTTAAAAAAGAGAGAGAGACAGAGAGAGAACTAAATTATTTTGTGTGCAGTTTGGCCAAAGAATTGTCACAATCGGCCCAAGGCACCTTCATATTAATGGTTGTGTTGTCTGGGCCTGTTGTCCCTTAGGAAACGCTCCCCCTGAGGAAAACGCTTACATTTCAGCACCTTTTGGGATGAATCCTAAAAGTGCCACTCACAACATCCTCATTCACACACACACGAACCCGAGCATACTCTCAGGATTGGACCCGTCCAGGGGCCAGAGGGAACACATGCTAGCATTTCATCTGGTAGTGTCTTTAGCTCAAACCCCTCTGTGTGCAAAACAGGTTTATTGGCACCGCAGTAGAGACGACTTTTCCGTCTCTGGCATAATGTCAGACTGAAAACCGAAAGAATCCAACCTTTACTTTGAGTAAACATCAACATCACTGTTTGAGAACTCCAAGAAATACTGGCACTTTTGGCATTTGCCAAAGTTTTCTGGTACTTTAATGGGAAGAGAGTGAGCGACAACAGTCCAAAGGGATCGATGTAAAACAAAGGATGCTCACCGGATGGTACAAAGAAGGATTTGTGATGTTGTAAACCTGGAAACCATGTTAAAAGTGTATGGCATCATGGGTTTACTGAAAATACCAAGAGATTTGAAAGAACAAATACTCTACCAGAAAAATGAAAATGGGGCATCAATGGATCTTTAACAAGGATAATGAGCCAAATTAACCTTCTGCTGCGGTGATGTCAGAGCCCAGGCTGAAACTGTATGGAGGGCAGAACTTTTAAGGTTTCTTTTTCTTTACCACTTAACAGATATGCACAAATTAAAGGTTGGTTTTCAGTGTGAGATTATGCTGATTTTAAGGTGTTTTTTTTTTTTTTAAAAAATATTAGTAAGGGTACCAGCGACTTTGTTCCCATATGTGCAAATGTCTTGACTCATAAAGAAATGAGGAGCTTAGGTTTGGATAATTTAGGCAACCCTTTTCACATTGATATTCCAGATAAGTCGGATTAAAACCACAGATGTGCGATGCTGGAATATTATTTTTTCCCCCAGCAAATTAAAGGAACGGTGACATAACCCAGAGTTAACATTCCGACACGAAGATAAGAGGAGGAGGCGGCGAGTGCAATACCTAGAAGTCGTACCTTGTTTAACAACAGTCACATATTCACTCAAGGAAAGTAACACTAAAAGTGTCTGAAATGCTACAATTAGAAGGGTATTATAAAAGACACAGAAATAATTCAGAAGATCTCGGATTAAAAATGGTGTCACCACACTTTACACTGAACAACACAAATTTTTAGTCAAGATCTGGGCTCTTTTTTTTTTTCTTCTTCTTCTTTTAGGTTGGAAAAACCATCGGTTTAGCTGCATGACTGTGACAGAAGCGAGCGTTCCTTCCCAGTCCCTTCAGTGCAAAAATCAAGCTTCTGTCAGACTACGGGAGTTGCTGGTTTTTTTTTGGCTTTTATACAAGTAGCCTGCAACACTAGCTTATTGAAATAGAGACCAAGTGCAGAATGTAAACGGGCTGAAATGTAATTGCTGAGAGCTGATTGGTAGAGATGGACGTTAAAAACATGGGGTAAGGAGCTGGGCTATCTTCAGGGCATTCAAATTCTTATAAAAGCTTTTGTTTTGTTTTTTTAAAATCAAAATATATCCATCTTAGTGTCTGCGTGTGTCTGTGGGTGTGTGGATATGTGAAAATAATCTGTAAACTCTCTTTCCCACTGTGCAAACTGCATTATGTTTCAGTAGAAGGGTTGGGGAAATGGGAGGAGAATGCAGCAGGTTTAGATTTGGCAACGCCATAGCCGAAGGGACGAAGACGGGAGAGAAAGGCCGGTGGGGGAGTCGAGAGGTCAGGAGGGGTCAGCGGTGGGGCAGAGGGGGTGAGTGCTAGTTCTGCTTAACTCTGAAGTAAGATGGGATCCTCAAACTCGTGAAATCCTGGAACCGAGCTGCTCTGGCTCTCGCTGGAGTCGGAGTCGTACGGTGCGTCCGGCAGCTCGGCGAAGGCCCAAGCCAGCTGGTCGTCCTCGAAGTCGGAGCGCAGCGCCTGCGGCGGCAAGGCGGCGCCGCACTCCTCCTCCTCCTCGTTGGAGTTGAAGTCCTGCGGGATGTAGAGCATCTCTGGGTAGTTGCGGGACACCAAGTCGCTGGTGGTGGCCAGGGACGCCTTCCGGAAGGCGATGAGGTGCATGTGGGAGTACTTGACGTACTTGTAGCGCTTGAAGCCCAGCGACTCCACCGCCACCCGCCAGCTGCGCATCATGAGGGCGTGGCGGTTCTGGTGGGACGAGTCGGGCGTGATGATGAGCAGCAGGCCGTGCAGCTCCAGCAGTTCGTGGGCCTTCTTGCAGCAGATCCAGCGCTGGTACGGCGAGGGGAAGTAGGAGAGAAGCAGCGAGAAGACGACCACGTGGAACAGCTGCGCCGGCAGCGCGTCGATGGGGCTGCGGAGGTGGCGCAGGAAGGCGTCGACGGCGTCGCCCGCCAGCTGGAGGGGCTGCTGGAGCTGCAGGTTGAGGAAGTCGCATTTGTAGACACTCTGAAAACGAGACGCAAATCAGAGAAAGTTGTTGTGATGAAACCGACAATTACTTCATCACACTGGAAGCTGCAGGTGCAGAATGGAAAGTCTTTGATGCTTTGCTTACTGGTGACTCAGAACCTTAAAACCAGCCAACCACAGGCATGGCAACACCTGTACATGAGTCACTTCTGCTGTTTCTGCTTCGTAATGTGAGCGGGAAAGCCTCACGCAGAGATGTAAACACATCCATCTAGTTTTAGTAATCAGAAGAAAAAAAAAAAATAAAAAAAATACCTCAACTGCTGGTACTATGTCGATACCGACGGTCAGAAAGTCGTCGAACTTCAGGAAAGGGTTGAAGCAGCTGCCGACGTCCAGAAGACGAATCTTTCCCGGCTGAGATATTGAACTATGGAAGAAAAAAAAAGATGCAAGAAGCAAAAATATGTTTCATTAAACCTGAGAAATCAGTTGCTTAAAATATCCAACCTTTAGTTTGAGTCCAAACTGGAAGTGCACATGAAGTCTGCGTTCACACCAGTCTTGTTCAGTTTGCTTTAAATAAACTCTGTGTGAGAAAGTCTGGGTCGTTTGCGGAGGAGTGAATGTGCAATCGAATTTTGACGCGGACCAAAAAGCGAACTCTGGTCCATCTAAAAGCTTAAGTCTCCGTTTGACTTCATTGAATCGTGGCTTTTGTGAATGCCAAGCTGGAAGTGGACAATAACGCACGGCATTCTGGGTAAATACAACAAATGTGAGAATCTCACAGGGGTGGCAGAAAAGGCTCTGTGTTTTACCAAAGAAAAAAAAAGAAATCCTACAACCGGTAAAATCTGATGTCGCTCCATTTAACGTTTTGTTTAGAAGGAATTTGCCCTCAGTGTTTCCTTCAGTAGTTCTTGCTGCAGCGCCACCACAGGTGAGGGGTGGGGAGACGGCCTTTTAAAAGTCTTTTTTTAATTTATTTGACAGAAAATGAGGCACACCAGCAGAAAATGTAACAAATGCTGCAACTTTGGTCTCCAATCCAGTCGAGTCCGATGGATTGTCAGGTGTGAAAAAAAAAACCTTAAAGACGTTATTTTTTATTTTTGTTCCCCTGCTGTCAGTGCTTTGCACAGCCATCTTTTTCCAGTCGTACGTCACCTGATCTTCTCCTTCACAAGGTTAGGTGATTACTAGCTGCTCAATTAGACAAACTTTTATTTATTTCTTGCAATTGCTAATTTTTCTTTGGCAACGCTTTATTTGACGGGTTGTGAATAAGACTATCATGACTTTAACTTTAATAACAGAAAGCTACATAATTTTTAAAGTTTAATCAGTAATACTTTTAGAACAAATTTATGTCAGATCATGATTTCTTGGTTAATGCCAAGTTGTCATAACAAAGACATTTTGAATAATGTCACCTTTGTATTGAAAGTGTCATGATTCACCGAATGACACTTTATGACAACAGTCACAAATATTCATGAAGACTTACTCATGTTCATAACAGGTTGTTATGTCATGTTTATGACGGAGTTATGACAGTCTTATTCACAACCCGTCAGATAAAGTGTTACCTGTTATTTTTTCTTTTTACTTGAACCCACCTGGGGACGGCACCGTGTGCTTGGCCACTCAGACCCGAGGCATGTGCAGCGCTCTTTTCATCCTTTTCCAACATCCGCTTCATCCCGCCGTCCAAGAAATATTCCTGACAGACACTGAGGAAGTGAAATCAAAATCAGCAAATGTGTGCGTGTTACACAGCTTAACGTGTTACAATTTTAAAATAAAACACTAAACTTTAAGTAGTACATTTTAACAGGATGTTTGAGAAAGTGCCAGATGTTTGAGAATGCAACCCGTTCAATTTCGAGATTTGACTGAATTCCGGTCAAAGTTCAAATAAATCATAAATCAAAATGAAGCATTTGGTTGATCAATTTGCTGAACATGCAGTTTGTGGTTTCAGCTAGCTTCAAACTAAAACGCACGCTCAGTCGCACCTGCGACACCACTCGATTCGGCCCTCTCCTTCGCACTTTTGGGTCCAGTGGTTGTCGGCGAGATTCTTCATGGCGACGGCGTACTCGCTAAGCGTCTGCTCGTCCTCGCAGTGCTCGCGCCAGATCTTGTTGAAGTCGCCCACTGGAAGGAGGGAAAAGACGGCAAACAATCAACTCAGACTTTCAAAAGGAGCCGAAGTCGCCAAACATCTTTTACTGCTCGGACAAAAACAGGGTTTCAGCAGGTTTCACCGGCTGAGATCTAAGAGCATTCTGAATTTAATTTCAGATCGGCATCATAGCAGAAATGTACAAAACAAGACATACAAAACATACTTCTGAGATTAACTAAAACTCCTATGACATTATTGAAGTTGAAAACATTGATTAATGCTGCTGTTAATCTCCTTATTTGTCTTCATTGCAGCATCTGTGGCTCTCTGGCCTCTACTCCTTTTTGCTGTTCTCATTTTCAGCTGTAAATGAGAACAGCTGAAACAGCTTATCGCAACATTGTTGTGATAAAATTCTTCAACGGGTCAAACTGGTGCTTCACCATCATATTTAAAATCCCCCCCAAAAACCCTCCAACTTCAGAGTTTGTGTTGCACCACATGCTGGGGAGCAAAACGGTAAAAGTTCCTGGATCAGCTTTGTGCTTCTCACACTGCATATGGATTTCTACAGCCTTAATCCCAGTAGCAAAAACTTTTTTAATTTTTTTGCACAGAACAGATTAAAACATCGTATGGGTTGCCAACAAAAGTGAGCCAGTGAGAAAGACGAACTTCGTCCAGTCAACGGGTGATAAATTTGCATCATGATGGAGGCAAAAAAAGCTAGCTAGAGAGCAATCAAGGTTATATTAGCAGCTAGCTAGCTGCAGTCTTAATTGTCTCCAGTCAAAAAATGCAACGTCTTAGTGCGACTTAAACTTTTGCCTGACAGAAAAGTTCCACTAGAACAAAAACCCCAACATAGAATACACAAGATTTGTTAGTCCTGCCATGACAAAATTTGAGACTTGTTATTAATGCATTTAAGGCCAATTGACATTTTTTAAAAATGAATTTAAGACATTTTAAGGATGCGCTGACACCCGGACAGAGAGCAACCATTCACAGCTTACTACTCGTTTTCTTGCTCATCCACTTTCAGAACTTGAGTACTTCTTCGAAAATCATTTTTCAGGTGATTGAACCACAGAAGTTGCTTAGCCAAGATTAAAATAAAAACAAAAAACAAGTCCGCAGAACTCCCCATCAGGAGACCTTAACAGACGCCAGGAGCTCGTGGCATCCAAGCCGACGAGGGGAGAAATCCCATGACCGGGAGGATATATCTGATTTGGAAGAGAGTGGGGAAGGAGGGAGCAAGACAACAAGACGACTGGTTGTAAACAGCAGCTCTCTGAAAGCATGACTGCTGCGAGTCGATGCCAAGCCTTCTGGATCATGCTTTACTTATTAACCAATCATGAGATTTGTTAGCAGGGTGATTTAAAAAAACAAAAAAAACTAAAAACTATTCAAGTCTCATAAACAAGACATGAAGCCAAATTAAAATCCTCAGGAAACATTTAGGATTATGTCTTAAGCTAGTAAAACATAATCACTTATGTTTTACACTTTCCTTTGGTAGCCGAATTTCACTGAAGCAGGAATAATAATAATGTTTGCATAAGCAACAACAACGTCTTGGCAAACCTTGTGCTTAAAATGAAATGGCAAGATTTAGGACTCTTAGAAACAATGCAATCTAGATAGGTTCAAAAATATATATACAAACTCCAAACTCTTTGCATCGTTTGCCAGACAGCTGGCGCAGACAGATTTCTGCTCCAAGTTCGCCTGCTAACTAATTTCCCCAACATTTTGTTTTCTTTCTGTTTTGAGATTTGGGAGTAGAGAGAGGAGGGCGCACGTGTTTTCAATTTAAACGCAATCAAACATTAAAAAAAAAAAAAAAGAGAAAAAAAAACAAACAACCAGTGCAATTTGTAATCTAGTTTGTGATGTTTGCTGCTCTTAAAAAGAGTAAAATGACAGTAAATCCTGGATGTTCTTGCAAGCTGCTGCTGTTTGCCTGCAGTTGCGAGATGACTACGAGTCTTTATTCATCATCGCGAGGTAAAGATTTTCCATCTGCCATTTTGATTTCTTTTCTGCTTCTCGCCCACACAACATGTTCCTGGAAGGACGACGCATTCCCCCGGAGAGAAAAAGCGAGAGCTGGCGAAGCAGTGGCAGCGGCGAGTGCGATGTGGCTGAAAGAGAAAGTTTGAAAACGGGAGGACTTAATGACTGCAATTATTCAAGAAGATGTTGTTGAGCTGTCGGGCATGCAGAAGGCATTAGTCAATGCTGATGGGCTGGAGGAGGGTTTTTCCAAACTTCCTGTTTTTTTTTTTTTTTGCTATGAAGCTGCTGCTGATGATGATGAAAATAAAAATGCAAGCCTGTTTTTTTGGGGGGGTTTTTTGCACGCTCTTATGCACTTTCTGTACAAAACAGCAAAATTTAAGCAAAGCCGACATACAGTGATGTAGCTCCAGGTCACATTTAAACCAGTAGAAAATATCAAGTAGGTGTGAAACTACTCAAATGTCTTAATTTAATTCATTTATTTTTTTCATTTTCTCACATTAATATTACAGTGCCTTCTCCTCACTTTACGCGGCAAGCCGACAGAAAGTAGCAATTAACAGCGAGCTGGAAGAAAACGACTGGTTTTCAAAAATTTCTTACAAAAGAAAAAAAAATCTGAAAAGTGTGGCGTGCATTTGTTTTCAGCCCCCTTTCACTCTGATCCCTCGAAACATCTAGAGAAGCGAATGTTTGCAGAACAATAATTGTACCTCACGAGAAATTCAAACGTGTTTCTGACTCGCCTCTCTCTCTACCATGACACAATGTCGCTACCAGATTGTAAGCTAGTAAAAATACACACCAGGTGTGTTAGAAAGGCAATAAGGCAGACAGATTCCATTTAACTGATCAAATATAGTACTGACTTGCAGAATGTTAATGTATGACACTTGAAATAAAGCTTTCGACCAATTGCTGCCTTCAGGAAGTCATGACACAGGATGTTCTGCACTGTCTGGTTGTCAACTCCGATTGATTATATTATTTGTTTGCCAGCCAAGGTAGCTGGCAAACAAATTTTTCCCCTTTTCAAAAGAGATGGGGACGTTGGTCATAACTAAACACAGGTTGAGAGTGGGGGTTTAAACATAATGCTAAGGTACAACTCAATAGTTCACATCGCGTTTTAGAATGGTATATATATATATAATAAAGACATTAAAACCATAATTTTTCTTCCACTTGTTGGTCTATCACAAGGTATAATTTAACGTCTAGAAATTGAAGCAAGTAAGAAAACAATTGTTTTGTTTGTTTATTTTAAATTATTAAGTGAGATTAGGTGAAAGTTTTATTTGCCCACAACTGCTGACGAGGCAAATTAGGGGTGGTTTGCAGGATCTTTGTATGCCGACTAATTTTCCTTCGGTAGTCGAATGTCCCTGAAGCAGGAATTGTATATTTGACTGCAATAGTAATAATGTTTGCATAAGCAACAACCACTTGTTGGCAAACCTTGTGCTTAAAATGAAACGGCAAGATTTAGGACTCTTAGAAACGATGCCCGTCTAGATAGGTTCAAGCACAATCTGGCTTCCCGAGCATATCTTGATCTGTGGGGGGACTTAATGGGACAACTGTGGTAATCAGGCTCCGATAGATGGGAATCTTCATAAACAAATAAAAGTGCGCTGTAATAATTACACCAATGTTTACTCCGTCTACACGGTTATCTTTTATTGGCGCTAGCAGCCATTCATCTTGGCTCCTTTAATGATTTTCATGAGTAATCCATTAAGTTTTATATGGACTGGGTTTGCACCGGTAAATGACGTACTTGTACTGAGACAGACAGTGGCGAAAACAACAATAACATGTTTTTCTATTCTACATGTAATTGATTTAAAACGGCCTTGCTTGTGTAGAGCAACCAGCTGACTGTGTGTCGGCTGCAGTTTAACCCCCAACCAGCTAGCAAACTCAACAACAGCATTAAAACATGTTTACTCGCTCAAATGTAAGATAATTTAGGATTTTATATTAACTTAATAGCTCCCCTTCTGTGTTAGCGGCTACAGGCAGAGCCAGACAGCCCTCTTACCCTCTCTGTATTTCCTGCGCAGTTTCCTGTGGACGTTTTTAACCACCCCGGACAGCTTCTCCTGCACCTGCTTGCAAGGCGCTTCCCTCGGAATGGGCACACACAGCCTCCCCTGGAGGACCTCCGTCTCCCCCGTCTCGACATTGTCCCCAGGGTTCATAGCTCGGCTCCTCCGACGCTGCCTCGGAAAGACGCTTTTCCCCTTAACAAGACTTGCAACCTGACCCGGCGAAGCAGCCAAGCAACCAACAACGCGAAAGCGGATTGGTTGGCTTTGACTGATGCGGCTCAGAAATGACAGCTTGTCGTCCAATCACAGAGCTCTAGATTCGTCCTGCGGTCTGACTGTATGTCGTGAGGCATTAAAGTACGGCAGTAAATTTCATTGTTTCTACTAAGAAAGGCACAAGGCCAACAAAACAACGTAAAATATTTATGAAGTAGCACATTTTAATTCCCATTTTTCTGGTTTATAGGGATTTAAATGTGAATAAAGTTTTTTTTTCTACCACAAATTAAAAGTAATTATTTTAAAACTTTTTGTAAAATATGTGTTTTACTTGATTCACTTAGGTAAATAAATGAATCACAGGGCAACAAGCCTACTTGGAAAGAAATGCTGCAAAACAAGTCCAGACAAGTGCCCAACACAGCCACGGCGGTCAGATGACCTTTCGCAGTCCATTTAGTGACCAACTGGACTTAATGGACTTAACTTTTCACAGGAATACAGTTTCTTTCATGATAGTGCAACCACAAACCTTAAAGTATTTTATTGGGTTTTTTTTTTGTGATGGAGCAACACAAACTAGTGCATGAATATGGTTGCAGAATATTTAATACAATACCAATAGGTAAAACCCTTGAGTTACCTCATTATAAATCCATCTGACTTATGAAGGCCTCAGTTGTTTGTTAGAGAATATTAGAAAACAAACAAAAAGACCAAGAAATACAGCAGAGGTCGAGTATAGAGTTGTGGAGAAGTTTAAAGCAAGATTAGATTAACAAAAAGCTTGTTAGAGATGGCAAAAGATGTGGATGGAGGTTCCCCTTCAGCAGGACAACACCCAAAGATACAGCCAGGGTTACAGTAGAATATTCATGTACCAGAGGGACTGAGTTGAAGTCTGGACCTAAATGCAACTGAGAATCTGTAGCAACATTTTCAATTTTATTTTCACAGATATTTCCATCCATTCTGACTGAGCTTGAGATATTTTACAGATGAATCTGCAAATGTGCAAAGCAGGCACTGCAGCAACTACTGCTGCAAAAGTAGCTGGAGTGAAAGATGCTCCGATCCAAGTTCAGGCTTTCCAGATTCTAATTTGTGAAAGAATGTTTAAAACCATGTATAATTTTTTCCATCACTTGAAAGTTATGCATTTCTGTTGGTCTATAACATAATCCCCCCACCCCCAGAAAAACCCAAAACATTGAGGTTTGTGGTTTTATAAGTGTGAAAAAGTTCTGGTTGTAATGAGAACGTTTCTAAAGCTCTGTGAATGATAATAAGAGCCAGAAAATTAGTTAGAAAAACAACAGAAAGTTACTTTTACTTCAATGTATCATTGTAAAAAAGGATGTACTAATCACACCCACTACTCATACCAAACCTCAGAAAAGGTTAAACAAATTTAATCAATAAGTATCAGAATGTGTAAGATGGGCAGCTTCTTCAAACAGCTTTGAACGGGAAGGTGAGTAACTAGGAGGACAAACAGGAAGTAAAATGGAAACAGGAAGTGATGCATTATCCCAGCAGAAGTGGTTTCCAAAGAGATCCTTTTCGGAGACTCAGACCTTGATGAAGTTGAATCCTTGAAGATGTAACAGTGTAACAAACTGGGGATTGCTTCAATTACAGGACTGTAGAGAGAATATCACTATATATATGGAAAAAAACATGAATTTAAAAGTTCAAAATTTGTACAATAGTCTTCATGAGACAAAAACGTTTTAAGTTGTCAAGTACATTGCATTATGAACTAATTTTCATTACCATTCCTTAAAATAGCCACAAAAAATGAGAGCAAAATTGGATTTAAAATAGTTTTTTTTTCCTGGAACAGAATATACCGCTTTTCCACTTTCTTCCACATTTAAATGTGATTTTGTATAAAGGAAGGCCAACTATAGCTGTGTTACAAAATGTCAACAGTCATAAATTCTTTTAAAATCCCCCTGACAGTTTGAAACTATTCCTCACCCTCAAAATAACTCTCAACGCATGACGGCCGCATTGATGTTTATTTAGCTGCGCATCTGAGCTCTGAATCCAAATGGACTCCCTGGAACAAAGCTGCTGAGATCCCCGACTGTAGCTCTGACTGTGTATGTTGAGAAAAGATGACCCATTGGTTTTTATGTTATTTTATTGGTTGGCATCATTAATTGAGAACATTTTCATTGCTTTGACTGAAACCTGGGTTAAAATATTGCACACAGTCAAGCATTATAAATGTATGTTACATTGTAGGGAGGGGAAACACCCCTTCTTGTCAAATAGCAAAATGTATTTGGTTGCTAGGTTTTATCTAGTACAGTGTGTTTTATTTATTACCACTACAGTAATGGAGCAGTTGTAAGCAGATCCTATATCTGTCAATGATAAGCTGCCATTCAGTCGGCTGTTAACATTGTAGATACCAGGACAGGTGCAGGGTTCAGAGCACTATGCTCCGACTATATGTATTCCACCTGCACTGCTAGCAAAATTTTCCATCTCTTTTTATTTGAGGGCAATGTCAAACCTCCAAACAAGGTTTTTAAGAGGTATTAAGAAGTCTAAACTCATCGGCCATGCCTAGCAGGTGATATGAGATGTTTGTGCTGATATGCTGCCATTGGATTCTACCACCATGCATTATGATTGAATGCACGGTGGTAGGTCTTCGGGATCATCTGTCTAAAGAACGTTGCCCCAAATGTCTTTCGTTCAGTTTTGCATTTTCAGTCAAATGCAATATTGCAAATCTAACTTATGGCGACCACAGAGTCTCAAAGATTACCCATAGGTCTTTTATTTGTGATTTCTCCAAGTGTGTTACAGTGTCTGATCTTGGGAAGTATTTGCTAGACACATCAAGTGCTGTGAAGACTAGTGTATTGTTTTCTGCTTGTGAATGATTTTCCTTAAGGTGGAATGTCTTGTGGACTCCACATTGTTTGGACGCGGCCTTTCAGTCTTGATGGACAGCATCACTTGTTTTTCTAAGATCACTGGTGACGTTTTTCCTTCCTGAGATAGTGTCAACACACAAGTCCAGCGCAAGTTCAACACTACTACTTTGTTCACAGTGATGAATAATTTACCAAGTTCAGTGTCAGGTTGCCACTTTCCCTGTTAAACATCAAGGATGCTGGTTTCCCATTACAGGCTCAACAGTTTTCTTGACATTATAACTGCACAGTTTTGTTTTTCTACCTCCCATAACATTTAGGCCAGAAACATTTGGTCTTATCTAATTGGGGAATCTGCTTCCACAAGTCTGCTGTACTTCTCAAATTGGTTGTAGTTTACATTAAGTGAGATGAGATTGCCTCTTCCACCCTTTACAATGCACATTTACTGTCACCTTGAAAATGTTTACATGTTATCCAATGGATCCATGTGGACACTGATGTCCTCATGACAGCTAAAGGGTTAAAAATGTCCACACAACTAGGTAGCATTCATGTAATTTATTACCCTCTTATTATATGGTTTATTCCACACCCCAACACAGCAAACATGTAACTTTTATTTACAGCCCAACATGCCGTTCAGAACTAATAATATATAATAATTTTCTGTTTGGGTTACAGCTAATTGTTTATACTCTTGACAACAGAGTCTACACATCCTCCCATAGGGAAAACTCATGAATTATTCTCATATCTAAGGTTTAATGCCCAGGAATTTCTTTGAAACACACTCAAAACTGCTTTTTTTTCCCTGTTTTTTTTTACAGTGTAATTAATTTCTTTACTTGTTTTTAATGGGTTCTCTCTCTCTTTGACAGCACAGCCAAATGACTGATATCAAGTAAAGCAAGAAACAGGCAAGGAAATCATAATGATACGCCACAACTGTAAACACAACCATCAAGGAGGCATACAGCAATGTCTTGGAGACCTTGTCGCAAGAAAACAAGTCTTTCCACCTCCACTCAGTTTGGTGTCTACTCTCCTGTGTGTTGGCTCTTGCCTCAGCAGCTGATTTTACGTCCTCGTAAGTCGCCATAGGACTGCTGTGCTGCTGTTCTTCGTCCAGAGCTTCACTGATAGACGGCATGGATGTCGACGGCACTTTGCCTCGGCTGATAGAGGGCCTCTTGCGTGCTGTGAACCCCGCCTCTCTGGTCTTGTCTGTGTGGACCTGCGGTGCCCTCAGGCAGTGCACGTACAACCGCAGCTCTTCGTCTGAGTCCGACTCTGCAGAAGCGCTGTCAGGTTCCTCCTCTGATTTGCACATACCGCCTCTGGAAGTAAGGTGCCTGGTGTTCGATTGGTCATCCTTCTTGCTTTGAACCTCCTCCTCCTCATCGGACCGTAGGGTGTCCGTCTGGATGGACACATTTTGCCTCTCATTTGGACAGTTCTTCGCTGCTCTGCTCACTAGAGTAGATAAATCATCTACAAACTTGTTTTGTGTAATGTCTGACCCTACTTTAATAGACCCTGGTTCATCCTCGTTGTTTTGCTTTGTCATGTCTGAGTCTGCATCTGTAACTACAAGCTCTTCTGCTTCTCTGACTGGGATTGTTATATCCTGCTTCATCTCCGTTTCCATCTCTTCCTCTTCCTCTTTGAGCCTTGTTTTTTCCATACTCACCCATTGTCTCTCTGTCTCATTCTGTTGCTCTGCTACTTCTTGCCCTTCTATTTTGTCTACTTCAGTACTTTCTGTTCCATCTGTCTTCATGGCCTTAACCTGCCTGAAATCCTTTCCTAGGCATGCCTGACTCTCTGACACCACAGCAATGTGTACCTTTACCTCTGTTGTTTCCTTTACGTTCTCCTCAGTTTCATTGGTCTCTGTTGTTAAATGTAGCATCTCCCTTTCTTCTTTATTTGATAAAACACAGTTTTCCTCCTCTTCAACCATCTTTTCCCAGTTTTTCTCCTCTACAATGTCTATGAGAAGGAAATTCTCATCTTGTTTTAAGAAAGAGGAGTCCATTTCACATTGCCCTGTCTCTTCCACAACATCTTTATGATTATGTCTTCCAGACATATCGGCATGGCATTCATTGTCACTTCTACCGTCATTTATGATGGATTGAGTGACCTCACCAATGCTGCTTTCATTACCTTCAGCTTTTGTTTCTTTTGCATCTTCTTGAGTTTCCGAAGATGCAGCTAGTGAAGTAAGAGTCGTTCTCTCTGGTTCACAAAGATAGACAAGACTATTCAGACAAACTTTGCTGTCAGTCATGTTGGTATTCAATTCATCGAATATCTGTAGAAGTTTATCTTTCACCACAGCTGTTTTCCTACTTTCATTTTCCTTGCTGACCTCTGCCCTTTCACAAATCTTCTCTTGAACAGCATTGACCAGTAGGTCCACCCCTTTGTCTATGTGCTCTATCATAATCCAAAAATCTTTGAGATCCTCTTTACTTTCATCATTTGCAAGTGCTTCCTCTACCTTTGCTGAACTGAGGGAAAAGATTTGCTCTGATGACTGACACTGTGGTGCTCCATAGGCCAAAATGTCCTCCTGTGCTTCTGTCTGGGAGTTCACACTCTCAAACGGCACATTGTCTTCCACAGGACATTGCTGACCCAAACATTGGTTAGATTTCTTTCCCATCTCAATTGGATTCTCCACAATGTCCAAATGCTTTGGGATCTTATTCAAGGTCTTCTTTTCTTCAGAGGTTGGGCTGACCAGTTTGATAGACCAGCTTTCATCACTTGATCCCAGAGCGCTGGTCAGATCTCCCTGCACTTTGCCCATGTTACTTCTAGTGCTAACTGGAACAACGCCACAGGTCTGTGTGGGTTCAGAGGAAACGCTGAAGTCTCCCGTATTTACAGGGTTTTCAGTTGACACCCTCTGAAATGCCTGGCAGTACAGTGGAGCAACCACTGTGCCGAATGTGAAACTGTCGCTCTGACTAATGAGGGTTTCGCTCCTCGCTGTTACTGAGTTGCTAGCGCACGGTAAACTCACGTCTCCATCCTGATTTGTGGTGACAAACTCGCCGATATTTTGCAGTTCTTCTGGGGCGGCCTCACCGTCTGAATCCAGGGGGTTGTTTGAGACATCTGGAGCACTCTTGCCTCGCGCTAAGACAGCCAGGTCAGATTTCACTTGCTTGGTGGATGTCTGGTCACGTGCTTCTTCAAGGGCCTCAAAAACAAACTGAGGACATTCTGACTTAACTTGTCCCACATTAAACGGCTGCAAACCGACAGCACTGTCTGCTGGGGTTTCTTCGTGAGTTACTTGCTTTGTTTCTGGTGGGGTTTCATCTTTGCCAGGGTCATTCGCTCCTTCATCTCTCTGGGTGTAGTAGTCCCTCAGTCTGGCCATCCGTGCTGCTTGTCTTTGCCTTCTTCTGCTGCCGTTCTGTTTGTTCTCCATCTGTCCGTCAACAGGGATAGATTCATTTGAGCGGCAGCTCACACATACTTACAGTTACTTACACTTCTGGCGTGAACATTTCTACATTTGTCAAATTATAACCATAAGTTTCAATATATTTCATGTGGAACTTATTCGTTGCCCCCTAACTCAGTACATTTTTGCTGATCTGTCCTCTGAGTCTATATGTCGTTGCCCATCTATCCATAACAACTGGAACTTTCAATATCTAGCAAGTTATTTTTGCAATTTGCCGTATATTAAAAGAATGCCCATCAGATTTCATTCCCTGCTACGGCGGTGGTGAAATTACAGAAATAACCTGATATTGTCTGGAAAGCGCAACGTCTCCCCTTTTAGAAACCGTTGGAATTTTTCAGACAGCGCAAAGCGTGGCGATGTTACGGCACCGCAAATTTGGCTGGATCGTCGCCGATTCCTTCGTTCTAGAAGGGTGAATAGAGACTGCCGATGTGTAATTTGATCTCAGTATGGATCCAACTGTTCTCTGAAGGCCTCAGAAGTTTGTTCTAGAACATGTGAATAAACGCAATCATGAGGAACAAAGAACAGAGGTCAGACAGGAGGAAGTGGATGGGTCATAACATAACATCATGGAAAGAGTTTGCAGTCAGTTTACAGTAAAAAATAAATAAATGAATAAAGATGAGTCTGCATTTATTGCTACATGTTGTAGTGAAATGCTTGAGCTAAGTGACGAGTTATCAGCCGTGAGAAAATGAGAAACGGACGAAGTGCAAACAGCAGGTGCAAAGTGTCCCGACGTGCATAATGTTATGCCGGTGGCACTCAAGATGGTGTCATGTGACATTCCCACAGAAAGAGCAACCGAGGTCAGGTTCAGTTCCCTGTTCCTCATGTGCTCCCTTTCCTTCCTAAAAATACCTCAGAGGTTTAAAGATGTATTTGCTTTTAGACTGTGCAAAATTCCAAATATATATATGTATATATATAAATAAAATGTGGCACTGACCAGTAGTTTCTCTCCCTCTCGGGTCGAAGTTGTTGATTGTCCTTCAGAGGTTTTCTTGGTTTTCAAAGTTTCCACCTCCGGTCCCCGGACAGACTCACCTGGAGAGCAGAGACATTTTGTTCAAACATTTGGTTCCACATTGAGGACATATTGTTCTTATTTCACTCTCAGCAAAAGTAAAAAAATAAATAAATAAAAATTCACCTGTTGACATATTTTCCTGAGTTGAATCTGGCTCTGATGAGATGTTTTCCACAGTGGAGACACTCTGACTGCGAATGAATCAAATTTAAACCAGGTCACACTCAGTTTGGGTCTTTCCTTCTGCTTCATGTCTTTTTGTATTGAAAAGATCACCAATCAACACAATGGGAGAACGACAGGAGACTTTGTGTAATGTTATCATTGTCTATTCATTTTATGGGGAGGGTACTTTTATTATTTGCGTCAAACCTGGGAGAAATATTGAGCCGAAACCAAGGAACTCTACATTGTGGAGATTGATGACTCTTTCTCACACTAACACACTAAAAATACTCACTAAAACAACACCAGTTTCGATTAAAATGGCTTGGTTACTCATCCTCAACTTCTAAAAGTGACAAAAAAAAATGACCAAGAGTGTGCAGTTAGAGTGATTAAATAAGATTAATTACATTCAAAGTTGAACTTGTGCTGTTCTTAGTGCAAACCCAACCAACGGACTGAGCACATCCCTTACCTGACTGTCTTCAGGCAGCTTTTCTTGTTTGCATTTTCCCTCTGTGGTTTCTCTGTTCCCCCTTTCATGCCGCGCTGGCAGGAGAGCACGTAGTTTCTGTTGTTATTGTTAGCCCAGAATGTCCCCACGGGAGTTTCGTACCGCAGACAAAAGTCGACCCTGACTCCCTGATCCCCGAAAGGTGGCACCAAGGTAAGCTTAAACGAGAAGCTGTCCGTCACTCCATCGCTGGAGCCGGGGACATACTCTGCCAGAAGGTCAAAGTGGGTGGCCCACCTGTCCAAAGATGTTCTTATGTAGACAGACTTGTTGTAGGAGATGTTGAGAACGCGGACCACTCCTTTAAGTATCGTGGTCCCTGGAAGTAACCCAATTGTTTCCAGTTCTACTTTCTGACTCAGTACTTTGGCAAGCACTTCTTCGGAAGGCAGTGGAAGGGAGAACGTTAAAGGCAAGAGGTGGTATTCCACTGAATCTTTGCCCTCGACAACTATGGAGTCGCTTCCCGGTAGTTTGGGTACATCCCATGTGTCAAACTCCTTCACTTGCACCAGACTGAGGCCTTTGGCATCGGCAAACGAAACCCTCCGGGAGCTGCAGTAAGGAGGCTCGGGATCCGAGTCCTCGTCCGAGAACGAGCTCCTTCTGGATGGAATGGGAGAGGATTTAGGTCTGAAACCGACAACTAAATCGCAATCATCTTCGTCTGGGTCCAAGCCGGAGAGGCCTGGGACTGCGAGGTAGTTACAGGCCTCGGAAGATCTCAGCCGCCCTGCAAACTCCATGAAGCTGCACAGTGACTGTCAGCAGGAAACTGTAATGTTGCTCCTTCTGCCGGCTGACATTCGACATGCTCTGACTTAACAGACGGAGTCCGGTTACAGATGACATTGTTGCGAGGGCCAATACTATTAATAGACCAGAAGGAACATAAAATATGTACGGTAGTCTTAAGCTCAAAAATTGGATCTGATGTTCGCTTCTTTCTTTCATCCTAAGGGAACTAACAAATATAAACTACTTTTAGTCACTTTTTCTTTTTTTTGTAAAACATTACCAGTGACTAAAATTTGAGGGTTTTTTTTTCTTATGTAACCACTGTAATTGCTCCCAGTGGAGTTAAACGATAGTTTGGTAATTACCACATCAGCTATTTGGATCTTGTTGTTGCCCCAGTGGGTCACAAGAATTTTAGGGCTATGGAAACAATAATTTCAGATGGTCTTCTCCTTAAAAAAGTAGGTTTTTTTCCTCCAATATAACTCACCAATTTAGATCCAGCCAATATTACTCTGAGCCTCTCCACTTTCACAGAGAAGACACAGTTTCTGACATCCATGTCAGCAGGTTGAAGGTCGGATTCTGATATGGAGAGGCAGAGATTCTCACAGTTCAATATAGCTGTCATGTAAATGAAGCACAGTGGTAGTTACAGTAACTATGTCTCTCCCTCTGAGCACCCACACAATACTCCCCAGTCATTAAACAACATACTGCAGTCTGCTGGCAAAAAGTGCAATTACATCATGCACAAGGTGCAGTGTAGTTTTAAAGGGGGATTGTATTTACTTTATCAGCCATACGTTTTCCCTGGTCCCACGTGAAAAAGTCTTTGCTCCCTAAACCTAATAAGTGGTTGTGCCACGCTTGGTGTGTTTGAGATAGCAGTCAAGAAGTTACTTTGCATCACAATGGAGGATTTCTGGACCCCTCTTGTTTGCAGAAGGGTATTCATGCAGCCCAAGCATCAAGAACCTGTTTCTGGTCACACAATGCTACGTCAGGAAGACCCAGTGGCAAGTTCAGAATCATTGTCCAGCTGGAATGATCCAAGTGTGCAAACGCTGAAGGTCACAAACATTTGGGTGTTTACATTAATTTTGGTAATATTCATAAATTATTGTGAAGTAATGGATCATAATGTATCATAGCGTGATGTAAAGTAATGTAACGTAATGTAAAGTAAAGTAACATGAAGTAATAATGTGAAGTAACAAAAACATAATGTAATGTAATGTGAAGTAACATGAAGTAGCATAACAGAAGGTAAAGTAAAGTAACGTAATGTAAAATAAAGTGAAGTAAAGTAACATAATGTAGCATAACGTAATATAAGGTAATGTATCTTAAAGTAATGTAACGTAATATAATGTAAAGTAACATGAAGTAATAATGTGAAGTAATGTGAAGTAACATAAAGTAATGTAAAGTAATGCAGCATAGCAAAATATAAAGTAAGGTAATGTAGCTTAAAGTATTGTAATGTAAAGTAACGTAACATGAAGTATTATAATGTCAAGTAACAAAGTAATAATGTAACGTGACCTAACAGAATGTAACGGAAAAAAAGCATAAAGTAACTTAATGTAGCGTGGCATATAGTAAAGTAACTTAAGATAACATAGTGCAAAGTAAAGCATTGTAAAATAAGATTAAGTAGTTTAAGGTTAAGTAAAGCAGTGTAAAGTAAAATATAATAGAGTAGAGGTAACTTTCCTGAGGTTCCTGGTGTTTGTTCACTCAAATATAAAGGGAGGTCTGAATGCTAGAAATAACACACTAAAACGAAAACTTATTTAAAAGTTGAGCTCTGTGAAGGACAAAAAAGACATAAAATGAATAATTAAATCCCTCTGTTTCTATTTGCTGGTGCCCCTGCAGACAGACCCCGAGTTATTAAAGCTATAAAGACATACCATCTTCCATTTATCCACAATCTAAAACTAAAACTAAGGACGTATGTTTGGTGCAAAACTATTTGTGCCTTGTAAATGAGAACTTGAACCCTTATTTAGTCTTCTTAGATGTACCTGATGTGCTGTTTCAAACGAGAGCAGTCACCGTTGTAAACAGGCCTTTGATAACGCTTTGACAGCTGTGTTTTTATGGAGCTCTTGTTTTGTTTTTGTTTCTTTTCTCTTTCTTTCTGTCTGTGCATAGTTTCCAATAAAATGCAGCTGAACAAAGTTACAAACAGCCCCACCATTCCGCACATAAAGGCTGATCATTCCCAGAAAAAGCGTTATTACTTGCAAACAAGTTTTATTGGTGCAGATCAAGCAGCTGCAACGAGTAAATATCATAACACGTAAACAGGTCGTTTCCGTTCAATTCCCTCTCTGTTCGCCTCGGCCTGGATCGAAAGTCGGGTGATGCGGAGCCGAGGAGGCAGAATTTAGAGAGCTGAAAGCTTTTTCTCATCCTCGCTGCCGTGGCGTTCAGTGAGGGAAGCGGTGACTCCTCCCCTCCTCAGGTAGACTCCCAACTCCACCAGATGTCTCCTCCCGTCAGTCCGAACCTGCCTCACTTGGAGTCACCATCTCTGTCTGTCTGGTTCCCACGGTAACGGTACGTAGCTTTAGTTTGATATTTAATACTTAAAAAAAAAAAAAAAAGTTTATAAGTTTTGTTCAGCGTTTAGTTTAACGCTGGAATTTAAATGAGTAATTTGTTACTGGAAAAGGCAAAAGGTCTGCCTCCGCTTTTATGCACGAGGACGACAGAGAAACTAAAACATCCATATTAATGGTTATTTGGATCAAATATGTTTCTAAATGTATTAAACAGGTATGGTATATATATATACCTGTTTATATATATATATATATATATATATATATATATATATATATATATATATATATATATATATATATATATATATATATATATATATATATATATATATATATATATATATATATATAATTTTTTTTTTTTTTTTTTTTTTTTGCTAATCCACTCTCTCTTTTAAGGCTATAAATTGCGCTTTTAGCTTTAAATAAAGTCTGAGGCTTAAAAGAGCCAGAGGCGATTTCTTCAACACCTTCTTGAAAAGTGACACTGCAGGTTCCTAAAATAAACATCTCGTCTTGTTGGAACAAGGAAGAAGTGATTCCACCGGGACTCTGAGTCTGAATCTTAAAGCTTATTATTTACTGTTGATGGGGAAGTGTTTATTCTTTGATATACTTTTTTTCTTTCTTTTTTTTTTTTCCAAGGACTTGTGCTGAGATGCCCGAGTCTCCTCTGAGTCCCTCGGCAGCCCGTCAAACTCCAGCCAGCAGCCTGCTCAGCCACACGGACGCCGGCGCGGGGGAGAAAGCGGCTAATGGGGACTCCTGCAGCGGGGTGAGGGTGCAAAGCTGCCAGAGCCTCCTCCACAAACAGGTATCTTCACAGAGTCGGTTTTCAGTCAAATCCTCCTCTGGAAAAGTCGGAAAGGGCAACGTGAAGAGACGCGATGCAGTCTGGAGTTCTGCTGACAGATCAGAATTAGAACTAGATCAACTTTGCAGATCGATCCAAAATATCGATAACATCTAACTAAGTATAAATATCAACGTGGCAAGATCAGTACTTCTGCCTCAGATTCCCTCTTGAGATATTATTTTATCTTTGTAGAGGAGTTTCTCGGCATTTCTTTCAAATTTTTTGTTTTGATTTGCTCTCAAATTATGTTTTTTTTTTTTTGTACATTGTTCAATTAGAAAAAAATGCACAAAAATTTGTTTCGTTTTTCCCGTTGTTTCTGTTGTTAATGCTAACATGTCATTCAAGTATTTTGTAGATGCCTGTACGTTTTGTACAAATTCTGTAAAGCAGAAATAAAACAAAAAACAACAACAAAAAAAGAACTCAAATCAAAAACCATAAAAACACCTACAGGTCAGAAGTTTGGTAATGTATTAAAAACGTAAATAATAAAAAGTATCAGTATTGGCGATACTTGGTATCAGATCAATATCAAATTTGAAATATCCCACATCTTTAGTGTAAAAGCCCAAATGCATTGTGAGCTAAATGCAAGTAAGAAGGCAGCTAAACAATTTCATTATTTTGGTTCCTGTAGACAAACAGTCTGCTCCACAGCCTTTCTCATTTATGTATATATTTTTTAAAATCACCTTCTTTTTTAAAATTGTACTTTTCAAAACTTTTACTGTATGAAAAGAGTTAACTACCATATCAGCACTTTTCCCCTTTTGCTGTCAGCCTGAGGAACTCTACATTAACTTACAATATACTCATCTTAGCTTCACCTGCTTGAAATAAATTTTAGCCCTAATAAATAAATAAATAAATAAATAAATAAATAAATAAATAAATAAATAAATAAATAAATAAATAAATATCATAACAAAATAGAAACCAAAAATGAGAGAGAAAAACACACAGAAGAAACCCCAAAATTAAGAAAATTAGAATAGAAATGAAGTGAAAAGAAACACTAAGAAGAGAAATAAAAAGGACATTTGATTTTATAAATGAAAGCAAAATGCATATAAAGTTACAAATTGTTTGGAACTGACACCAAATGTAACCGCAGTCACGTTTACAGTGTAACTTTCAGAAAGAGGAAAAAACAGATTTACTTTTCTAATCTTGCCATCATCTTTTTTTTACTTTCTTCTGACGAAGCACCACGTAGATCCACAGAGTTCGTTCTACCCGTGTGAATGTAGTCGGTTGATCACGTCATTTTGTTTCCCGTCGCAAAAGTGAAATAACTCGGACGACATTTGGTAGGATGAAAACAAATGTGGCTTCTTTAAACTGCATCTTCGTTTTTGAACAATTCAGAGCAAACTGACGTTTTCAACTCTTGTTGAGACCAAATCGTACAATCTGACGCTCGATTGTCTTAATCTGCTTAAACGTCTTATCCAAAAATCTGAACTGTAGTGGTCCGTTCTGCTGAGATTGTCCAGAACGTTTTTGTTTCTGGTTTCAGCCACGTGGGAGGTGATCAGTCAGTCATTTGTCACTCAATCACCAAGTTTACAGGTCAGTTATTATTCCGGAGGTGTTTGCGTTTATTAATAGCCGTACACTCCTATTAGGAGCCACAACCAGCATGAAATTATGCCGCTAATTAGGTCGGCCCGTCTCCCGTCTCATCATTCGGGGTCAGCGGCGCCGTCCGGCATGATGGTGTTTCACAAAGCCGTTCGCAATCCTGATGTGTAATTGGAAAGATTCCCGCTTGATTACGTTCATTACTGAAACTGCTGACTTCTCTCTGCAGACCGTGTGTGTGTGTGTGTGTGTGTGTGGGTGTGTGTAGGTGTGTGTGTGTGTGTGTGTGTTTTTTTTAATCCTGTCTTTCTTCATCTTCGAGGTGTTCCTGGCCATGATGGCTCCTCAGCAGCTGCAGCAGCTGCTGCCGCCCGGCCAGCTGCAGCAGCATCTGCAGGCTCTGATCCGCCACAAGCAGCAAGCCCTCCTGCTCCAGCAGGTACGTCGGCGCGCGGCTTTATCACGCCGCTTCCGAAGCGAGCGTGGAGATGACAGGGGAGCGTTCGCTTTGTGGGGACGTTTGTGACTCGGATTGCTGGGAAATGCATTGCAAATGTTGCAGCAGAGCTAGTCGGAGTCGTTCCACGGAGACATTTTTAAAAGTGTTTTTAAATCTTTTTTTTTTTAAAGTTTTCCATGCAGATGAAATGAATTGTGCATGTTGAAATGAAAGCTAATTAAATATTATTAATATATTGTGACAAAACTAACCAACATGATTATTGTGCGTTTTTAAAAAAAAAATATATCTTTCTGATATATTCAGATAAATATGTCATAATAAATAATTTGTTCCTGTTTTAGCAACAACTGAAGGAATTTTACCAGCAGCAGCTTCAGCAGCAGACCAGCAAGAAAGTCAAAGAGGTAAAAGCTGCTTAATCCTAAAAATGTGACACATTTCAACACCTGTATGTGTTCATGTGTGACTGGTGAATGTGCAGCTGTGGAAGAAATGAAGAGCCCAGTGAACTGAACCCACTGAACACCTCCTGGTTGCTCCACATTGAATTCATTTCTGAAGTCTTCCTGAGTTAAAACAACATGATTGTTGTTTCTAAATGAAGATGAACCTGTTTTCTGTGCATTGTTTGCATCTTTTCCCTCATTTTGACCATTTCTCATTTTCTGCAAATAAATACAAAATGTTTGCTTGGAATTTCAGAGACACGTTATCAGCAGTTTGTAGAATAAACAAAAAATGTTCATTTTTACTCACACATATATACAAAAAGTAAAATCAGCGAAACTGATCTCTTCCAAATTTTTTTTAGAGTTGTTTATACCGGTAAAGTAAAGCCTTCTGGGAAATCTTCTATTTCGACAATCCTGTTAATATTAATGTTTCTGAGGGGCAGAGAATCTGTGGAGAGAGCTAAAGATTAGGGTGATGGACAGGAGGCGTTCCGACCTCAAAGACATGGAGCTCAGCACCAGAGATAAACTGTCAAAACAGAAGATCTTCCTATCAATGATTACGTTTTTATCATTTTCAAAAATAAAATAGAAATGAAAGGAGACCAGTTCAGGATTTTGTTTGTTTTCATATTTTCACATCCTCCACGTTGTTCAAGAGACGCTTGTCATTTCCTATCAGGAACAAAATTTTAATCTTTAATCAGCCAGGTGTCTGAATAATGGCAGCAGGAAAACATAGAGTGAGATTAAACAAAGTTATGATTTCTACACTTTAAACATGTTTTATTTGTGTAGCTCATTTCAGCAGCAAGGATTTTTTCAAAGTGCTTTGCATCATAAAAACACAAAGATTTTTGGGATCATTTTTTGGCAAATCAATACACAGACATTAAACAAAGTAATAAATATTTTTATTATTACTCAAATATTTAGCAAAATTTACATAAGGTGCAGAAATCATGTATTAACTCTTTAACGTATCATGTTGGAATCGTATATATTGATTTCGACACTCATTTATTTTATAGTCCAGTCAGTAAACGGCTGCAGACGATGTGATTGGTTAGAAGGTCGACCAATCAGAAGCCAGCATCTGTTTGCTGACGGATTTTATGTTTTCATGATCATTGAGATATTCAGCTACTGAAATCATCATAGACATTCATTGATTTAATTTTAATTCAGCGATCACATGTTTATTTTATGATATTGTTTCTATATTTACTGATTTGTGGCACTTGTTGTGTATTTTTTATTTTTTAATCTTTGTAACTAAACATCCAGCAGTCCTGAATGCTCTGATCTCTCGTTCTGGAGCTTTTCAGCAAACTTTCCTCCCTGACTGAAATGTTCTTGCTCTCAGCAGCTGATGTTCCAGCAGAAACCGGCCGCCTCTCCCCCGGGCCTCTCCTCGGGTTCAGGTCAGAACCCGCAGCACGCCGTACTTTCTGCTTTTTCCTCTCTTTCGGGACGTTTTCTGTCACTTTCTCCTCCCTTTTACTGATCAGGACAAAGAAGAAAACTATTTGTTTATAACTTAAATAACTTAACAGGCTATTTCGGACCCGAGGAGATGCAGAGGTTGTGGAAGGAACTCCGCTCGGCTCTTTCCGGCGACAGGAGGGCGATGAGCGGGAACCAGAAAACGTCCGCTCGAGTCGAGCCGACCGGGGACCGGCCGTCTGAGTCTCCTCCCGGAGCGGATCGGTGAGGTCCTTTATTCTGGAGCGGTTCGGCACTTTTCTTTTTTTTTTTTTGTAAACGTCAAAAGACGCGTAGTCCTCAGACCTCCTCTCTCTCTGTCCGAGGGCGACGTTTGCTTTTGAGGATGCGACTCCCAGTGGGCTGCTTTGTTTCGCTGTTGTTTGTCTTGCTTTTTGTTCCTCCGCCTGAGGTGGTTCTGCAAAGAAAATGGGGAAAAAAAAGAGAAAGAAAGTTGACATGACTGGAGAACATGTCCCCGAATCAGAAGTGAAATAGCTTTCCGTTTATTTGTCGGTCTTACCCGCCACCTCTTCCTGTCACTTCATGCCACCAAAACAAAAAAAGAAAACTAAAGTCTCCTGTCAGAAGTCTCTGCTTTGATTTTTAAATTATTTTTTTTAAGTGATGTGTCAGTTTTTCGTTTTTTTCTCTCGCTCGTCCAGCAGCGGCGCAGACTGGGACCAGGCTCTCGCGCGCGCCCTCTTCGGTCACGGAGTGTGTAACTGGCCCGGATGTGAGTCCGTCTGTGAAAACATCGCCCAGTTTGTCCAGTGAGTTTGTTTCCCACTGTAGCTCCAAACGTCTGAGATCTTCCACCTTTCGTAGCAAACTTAGCACTTTCTGAAAAAATAAAAATAAAAAATCTACTGTGATGCTAAATATATCGAACAAATTCTTTACAAAAATGCAGACGAATAGAAAAAAATATAAAAAAAATATAAAATACTGGCTCAGATGAATAAATGCAAGAACAACACATGATGTGCTCAATTTTAACATGTTAAAATGAACTATTGTGTCACTTGAATCGACGCAAATATGTGTTGAAATATATTATTTTGACATGATGTTGGTATAAAATGTGCTTTCATAGATTAGGTTGAATAAAAATGGACATTTTCATTTGAAGCTATAAGAGACAAGCTTTATTAAAATTAAGTCGCACAAGTGTTACAACAGTAAAGCTGCGATATGTAGCAGTAAAATATCGAATTCAAATTAAAATTGACAATTAATTCACCAGTTAACTTGGTCTTTCCCCCCCAAAGTCAAGCTAACAAAAACACATTTTTAAGTTATTCAACACCGCAGCTTTCTACAGTCCGTGTTGCCTGTCCAATTATAAATTTTTTAAACATTTCGTGAACAAGTACTAAAAACAAATGCCGATAAAATTCATAAAAGATTTGATGTAGAAAAATCCCCGTCTTGCCATGTTCAACATTCATCTGTCAAATGGCAACGTGCAAAACAAATAGAAAAACAAAACGTGTTTTTAACTAGAAAAAACCCCACATATTTTTTATTTTACTTAAATCATCCAACAGTTATACATTTAAAAATCCAAGTTATTTCACTGAACACACTGATCGTATAATATCATGTCATTCTGACGGTGTTTGATCTTTAAATAAAATGTAAAATAGTCAAATCAAACCCATATATTATGGATGAAACTTACAATCATTAATCACAATCATAATTTTTAATTAAGAACATCTGGTAACAAAGGTTTTAATAACAACACAATGTAATCCTTTAGCTAAACTTTCCACAGACGTCCGAATGTTGAATTTATTCCATCAGTTGAGTTTTGGCTGCTTTTCTGACGTAACACCATGTTGTCATCTGCAAAGAAGAGTGTTGGACACCTGCTTCTCAGAAAGGTTATCGAATGTTTCTTTTTTTGTTTTGTTTTGTTTTTTCAGACACATGAGCAGCGAACACACTCTGGACGACAGGAGCACCGCTCAGTGTCGGGTCCAGATGCAGGTGGTCCAGCAGCTGGAGCTGCAGGTGAGCCGGAGTCCCGTTAGATTCGACACGAGTGAATCCTTACGCCAGATCTAGACACATTGTAAAAAAAAAACAACAAATAAACTGTTCAGTGGTAAAAGTAGCCATTATGATCCTGTTTTTGTTTCTTTACATCCAAAACGTTTTCTCACGCTTTTTGCCTCATTTAGGTCTATATTTGTTTTTCCACAACAAAAAACTTTAAGTATCGTACGCGCGCAAGAATTTAACTGTTCCGGTAAGAAAAGCACAAAAACAACCGTGACCTGATTCATGGTCTGGTTGTTTTTCTAGAGTTGGATCTGCACTGGTCAGCCAACGCCGACGTTCAGCTGATGTTAAGACGCAGCGGGAAATTGTTCTGTTTTGGAAAATGTGTTTGGGATGAAAGGCTTCCATTCTAATTAGCCGAATTGAGTGTTGTTGTTTTTTTGTTTCGTTTTGTTTGTTTGTTTTTCTCGTCCCGTGGCGCAGCTCTGCAAAGAACAGGAGCGTCTGCATGTGATGATGGCTCACCTGCGCCTGCCCTCCCCGCGTGGCGCTCCGTCTGCGAAGTCCGACGCAGCCGCTGACCGCCGCGGCCCCCAGGTACGCCGCAAAACACGCGAGCCGCAAATTAGTGGAGTCTGCTGTCTTCAAATGAAATGTAGCGAGTTTTACATTTTTAACCTAAATGTGTGAGTTTGTGAAAGATAAACTGCTCCTTTTATTTATTTCGTCAGACCTGCAAGAGTTTGACAAAACTCTTTGGGTTTCTTCTCCTTTTCAGTTTAAGAAACTGAAAGAAGGAGAAGACGGGAGTGGGAGCTATTTCCCAGAATGCTTAGCGGCATGTTTTTGTATCCTGAGATGGAAATGACTTGTGTTGATCTGACTCTAGTGATTTATTAAGGCAAATGTTTGTTTTGATGTCCTCTTTACACTAAAAGTTTTTGAGCAGAACACATTGTGATGGTTAATAAGATTTGTTGTCAGATCAGAAACTTTGCTCATGCGATTTGAAAGAATAATTAAATTTATTCTAACATAAAATAAGTAGTTATTTTGATATTGTGAGTAAAAATAATAGAGAAATGTGGCTCTTTAACTAGATAAAAGCAGTTTTTTTTCTTGCATATTGTAAAATAATTATTTGGCTTAAATTTCAGAATTAAGTTAAAACTCACAATTCAAGATTAATCAACTTAAAAAAACAAAAAAAAACAAAACAAAGTTTAGACAACTTGTCTCTTGTGGTCAAGTCAACTTTGTGAACTTTAATTTCTGAGTTAAAACCAAAATGATTCCTTTTGCATTTTTTAAGGCAGCAGGCGGGCCTTCGTTTTTCAAGGTAAGCCAGCTCCAGATGTTTTACAGTGTGGCGTGATCTGTAAAGGTTTTAAAGCAGTAGAAACATTTTAGGAAAACCGTGGATGCGTTGTGGATGTACTGCATGAGGAGATAAAACGTCATATTCCCCTGCAGATGTGGAGAGAGTCAGGCTGTAATTGAGGCACGTTGGTGTTTTTACAAAAAACGAACAAACAAACCAAAAAAAAAGTTATAGACAGCTTATAGATAGTTATAAGCACTTTATAAATCATTAATAACTCTTTATTATGCATTAAGTAAGAGTGAGTAGGAAACTATATTCTAAGAAAATGACGTTTGCAAATGTTTATTGTGCTTACAAGATTGTCTGAAATGTTTACTGTAACAAGTCAGTTTAAAATATATACAGGAACAGATTTGGCTCATTATTTAGCAAGAAACCGGTAGATCTTGTGTCCTTCTCATCCTTACTTAATGCATAACAAACAGTTATCAATGATCTATAAAGTGTTTAGAGATGAATTAATAACATGTTACCTGTAAGTGGAGCCTTTTTGTAAAGTGGTACTTAGATGAGACAAAGCTGGAAATCCTTACATATTTAGTCTTGTGTGCATTCTTCCTGTTTCTCTCTCCTCTCTCTCTTTTGTAGTTTTGTCTCCCAGCTGTCGGCTCCAGATGGGCCGACGGTCTGCTTCCAGACGGCGGACATGCTCCGATAACGCGGAAACTAATCATTTGTTAATCTCGCAAACACTGAACCCTAATCACAACACTCACCAAACAATTTCACCCTGTAATTAACAGTGATTGGCTTCATTCTCATCGCGGCATTAGCCGCAGCGGGTCGGAGGAGCCGAATCCAATCGCTCCGTCACGCTCGCTCAGAAAATGTCTCACTTTTTCTTTTTTCTTTTTTTGTTTTGTTTGTCCTGTCTGTCTTTTCAGCTCCGTCCAGCGTCGCCGCCCGGCAAAGCGTCTCTCTCTTTGAGACACCAGAGACCGCTGAGCGCCGCCGGCTCCCCGCCGCAGGGCCGCGAGGAAGACGAAGAGCTCCCGTTCAGACGGCGCGCAGTGGCAGCGGGACACCGACATCCCCCTCTGGTGTTCTCTCTGTCTTCAGGTAAACGGTGGACGCGGCTTTCACTCGACGCATCAGGAAAGTAGCTGATTTCAAATCTCCCATTTGCTTTTACACGCTGTGTTTTGTTCTTCTGCAGAGAATGAATATGAACTTTACCAGAACGCTGACATCAGACCACCGTTTACCTACGCGGCTCTGATCCGACAGGTATGAGCAGAGAGGTTATTTGACTTTTCACATCTTTAATATTTTAAGTCTAGTTTATTTGAACAGCATGCTTCAGAAACAAGGCGGGTCAAAGTGCTTTACACCATAAAAACATCATACGGTGTCAAGCGGTAAACATTACATTTTGTCAAATGCCATCATCAAGCACATCGAATATGTTGATCAGTGGTCCAGTTACTGTTAATCAAGGGCAGATCTAAACAGGTGGGGTTTTAGCCTGGGTTTATAGGAACTCAGTGTTTCGACTGTTTTGCAGTTTTCTGGAAGTTTCTTCCAGATTTGTGGTGCGTAGAAGCTGAATGCTGCTTCTCCATGTTTGGTTCTGGTTCTGGGGATGCAGAGCAGAACCAGAACCAGTGCAGGGACTTTAGAACTGGGTGATGTGCTCTGTCTTCCTGGTTTTAGTCAGAACACGAGCAGCACCTGCAGCTGAAGGATTGATTTGTTTTTTTTAGGCAGACCTGTGAGGAAACGGCTGCAGTAATCGATGAGACTAAAGATAAACTTATTTATCTTTAGACTTTCGATGAAGTATTTCTTCATTGGAAGTTAGTCTTTTAATCCTAGAACTTTTCTTCAGGGGACAGAAGGCCGACTTTGGAACTGTCTTCATGTGACACTGAAGGTTCAGGCCTGATTTAGAGCCTGATCGTTAGTTTCCAGCTGTAATAGGGGAGGAAGCATGGAACTACATACTAATATGAGAGTCAAACTGAACTTTTTCTGATGTTTTCTACCACTATCCGTGGCAAAAAATCTAGCCTGACCGTTGCCTTTTTACACGTTTCTGCTCAATTCTCATCACCTTTCAGGGATTTCTCCCATTGCCTTGGATTCTCTCCAACAGAATTGCAACCAGGCCAATCAGAAAACAGAAGGAGAAGATGTGAACAATGATGTTGATTTCTTTTGTTTTAGTGTCGTAGTCAGCCTGTAATTTTATCAATGAGAGTGGAGGAAGTGAACGAAGCCGTTCAGTCCGCGTTAGCCACGCTTCCAAATATCAGATTTCAGCCATTTTGTTCGTCTTGGCTCTTCTCTGTTTGCAGTGGAGAATGTTTTTTTTTTCTACAGCAGCAGTCAAACTGGTGCATTACATCCGTCACAGCCGAACGTTAGTGACTAGGTAAAATTTAGAACAAGAGTCCAGGAAGCAATTGTTTCTCATCAGCCGAAGGTCTAGGTTCTGTGTGCGAAGTGAAACCAGGGTCTCTGTCTGAGCTCCTGAAAATGCACACCTGGTGCTGAACTTTGAGAAAAGCTGTCAGCGATTTGCCAAACTCAGGAAACTGGAGCAGAACTTCACCTTGGGACAGGACAAGAACCGAAAACAAACAACCAGACCTGCAATTGAATGGTTTAGATCAACATTTTCCGTCTGTTAAAAATGTCCTTGTCAAAGTATGACTCAGCTCGAGATATTTTGCAGAGAGATTGTGCAACTGCTTTTGTCAAAACAGAAGGAGACATAATCCAAAACACACGTCACTCTAATCGAAGCTGGTGGTGGTTCAACCACATCTTAACTCAGGAGGCCTGAATACAGACAGACACGGCGCTTCTCAGATGTACATTTGTCCAAAAATGTGAAACCAGACATTGTTGTTCTTCCACTTTACAATTACGCACCACTTTGTTTTGATCTGCTACTTAAAGAAAATGCATCGAAAGTGGTGTGAAACCATTTGCAGGACAGCGTCATGCTGATTCGTTAATGCAAAATGCGTGTGAAAACACAATGTTGAGTGGAAAACAAAAAAGGTATTGAGAGATTTCATGACACACTTCATTTTATTTTCACTTTATGACTCACTGAACGCTTATTTCTGCCCTCCACCCCCGTCTGCAGGCCATCACAGAAGCCTCAGACATGCAGCTAACGCTCAACGAGATCTACAACTGGTTCACCAGGACGTTCGCGTATTTCAGGCGGAACGCCGCCACCTGGAAGGTGAGCAGAATAACTGACCGGGCGGTTTGCGGCGCGTGCGTCTCGGCCGACCCGCTTTCAGCAGATCCGTCTCTGTCACTCTGAACCAGAACGCGGTCCGCCACAACCTGAGCCTGCACAAGTGCTTCGTGCGCGTGGAGAACGTGAAAGGCGCCGTGTGGACGGTGGATGAGGAGGAATACCAGAGGAGGAGGTCTCAGAAGATCGCAGGGTACAGTAACTCCCAGCTACCGACCGCATGGACCCGAGTCTGAGGTCCGATAGGATGATGTTTGATTATTACTGTTCCTTCATAGCAAGAAAACAGTAATTCTGTCCTGAATTACAGTAGTTATGAAAGAACAGCAATTGTATTCTTTCAGAACGGCACAATTACTTCAATAGAACTAATCACAGAATTACTTTGACTATAATAATTCTATAGTGAAAGTTAGATTTAGTGAAATATCACTTTCCCAGCGATATTTGAATTAGACTTGAATTAGAATCTCTTTAAAGACAAAAACAATTTGAAGTGATTAATTGTGTAATTGTTGAAGTGGTTGCTGTTTCATTTGTTTCATTATCAGAGCTCTCCATCAGCAGTAAATAAGAATGAACAACAGTTATTGCAAATTTAAAAGGCTTTCCAGAAGCTAACCCCTTTCATAAAAATATTATTTTATTTTATACATGTGTGCACTAATTACTTTACAATGAATAACCTCCAGCTGCCTCCTGTTGTTCTCTGTTTCCACCAGGAGTCCATCACTGATGACAAATGTCTGCTCCAGTCTGTCTTTGGGCACCGCTCTGCACTCCACCTTCCAGGTGAGACGTGGACGTTTCTGGAAACCTTTTGAAATTAGCGGCTCTCTGAAGACTTGAACTTCTCAGTTTTGGACTTTCAAATATTTTCTAGGCCGCGCTGGCAGAGGCCTCGCTGCCGGGCCTCAAGAGGGAGCGTTCGAGCCGAAGCCTTCGAGGAATCGACAGAGCGGCCGACGGCAGCGGCCGAAAACAAAACCTCTCTCCCCCAGTCCAGCAGTGAGTCGTTCTTAATAAGAAGCTCAATGTAAAACCGAAAACAACCACCAACCAAAATAACTGGCACGGTTTTGCCTCTCTTTTTTTGTCTTGTTTCACTCAGGCAACTTTTCTTTGAGAAAGTGAACAGTGACGACGAGGGTCAGCTGCCGACACTCAATCCGGTCAGTCTGCAGCCTCTGATCCACGGAAACGGCGAGGAGCTTTTGTTTGACCTCGAGTGACCTTCTACCTTTACGACCCAGTACCGCCGGTTCAAGATCTCATTTAGCACCCTGAGATGTTGGAGGTGGTACCACTGCACTTTGCCAAAATGTCCGTGACCTTTGACCTTCCCCGCTGTTTGTAGCCACAATTGGATTTCTTGCAAAATACAAAATTACAAACGATTGATCTGATTTAATCGTGATTAATCAATTGTTGGAATAATCGTCAACTGATTTAGTAATTGATTAATCATTAACTGGAGTGAACAGACTCAGAAAAAGGGTAATTTACCGAAAGAACAACATATTCAGAGCAGTAATTAAGCCAAAACTGGTAAAAAAAAATAATATATATATATATTTTGCATTTAAGATGAAGAGGAAAAAAAAGTCTTTGTCCTCAAGATACAGTTTTAGCTTCACCTACTTCTAATTCTGTAAAAAAAAAAAAGAATTACGTATTATTTGAGTTTTGTAATGTATTTCTAATATTGGACAAAAAAGGCTTACGTGGTTAAAGGAAAAATCTGCTGAATATGACGATTTATTTCAACCGATTCATCGATTAATTGTCAGAATAACTGATGGAAAAATCGATTTCTAAAATAATCGTTAGTTGTCTTACGTCCAGCCGCCTTCCTCTCAACTCTGATCAGCCTCCATGTTCTCCTGCTGATGAAAAGCAACCCCCTCCCGCCCCCCCCACAGCATGATGCTGGTGCCACTGTGCTTCACAATGGATGGGGAGGATTTCTTCAGGTCTCTAGATTCTCCTGCTGTGAACTATAAGACAAAACTTTCTGTCACCAGTCAGATTCTCACACAGCTCTGCCAGTTGCTCCCTCACAGAAAATCCCAACGAAACATTAAAATTTGTTTTGGTATTGTGATAAAATATGAAGTTCAGAGGTCGTCGATGCTTTTGCAAGGCTGTGTAACAGTACTGGATCAAAGAAATGTACTCTTTTGGAAGCTGTTTTAAATGTAATTGTATGGATAATGCAATAATTTAATCTTTGTGTGTCAAAACGTCTGGGTTCGGTCAGTTTGCTACAAACATTTAACTCCATCACTTTGTCAGAGGATCTCTGCAGGAAGAGGCCACGATTATCGCATCGGTAGCTCAAACAGTACTCAGATTCATTTACATATTTTAAGTCCTATTTATCCATCTTGGCATTATGCAACATTTCCCCCTACTTGTGAAAAACCTGCTTTCCTCGTCCAGTCTGTGGAAAAAAGCAAAGCTGTGTAGCTCCTGAGATAAAATCACAATCAAGACAAAAATGTGACAATTGTACGTTTAACGATTGAAAACGATGTTGAATTTTAAATTAAATTAGGCGTTTTTTTGTTGTTGTTTTTTTAAAGTAACTTTGTCAGACTTTTTAAATGCAACTTTTCATTTTCAGATCAAGTGATTTTTTTCTTTTCTTTTCTTTGTGAAAGCTTACTGGGACAGATAATAAACAAAGCACATTTCTGAAAGGAAAAACAAAACATCTGTGTCAAAATGGAGAGAGTAAATACTCTTGTCCGCACAGACAAGTAAAACTCTCACCTGTGTGTTAAGAAGTTGCATGTTAAGTTTGGATTTATTGGACTGTTTGTCGTTCGTGTTCATGTGTAATTACAAAGTGAGCGGGACGGTAGCGTGTAGCAGCTGGAAACACACTCAGGAGTTTCCCTGAGTCTTCCTCCAAACAACCAAAACGTGACCTTTGCGTACCGAGGTCATGTTCCCTGTGGTGGGTTCTGTCGGGCTGGGTTTGTAAATAGAGACGTCGTCTTCTTTGATTATTTATTTTCGGCGGGGTGTGCAGGTAAAACCCGCCGTTTATTTGTCCACTGTATAAAGATAAAGTCAAGTCTGAGCATGTTGTAACGAAAGTTTCTGTCCGCAGGTCACTGAATAAAATATGTCAGCTTGTTGTGCATTTTAATACGCTGCATCTTCTTATTATCATTGCTTTTAACGCACTCCTGGTGTCCTGCAAAAATATTCACACCCCTTAAAAATATTTGCCCCAATATAAAAATTCAGTTCAAACCGTGTCCCGTTCTTGTCCTGTTCATTTTGGTGTTCCACAGGGCTCTGCTTTGGGGACCATTGTTGTTCCTGCTCTACTTTCTCTGATTCTGTCGTCTTTTGAAGGATATTTCCTATCATTTTTTCTGCTGATGACATCCTGTTGTTTATCTCTTATCTTCCAAATGAAGTTTTGAAACTCTGCACTTTACTGAAATGTCTGGATTCAACCAGAAGTTGGATGACTGAAGGTTTTCTTCAGCTGAATGAAGAAAAAAAACCGGAAGTAAACATTGTTTCACCAGAAAAACATAACTGCAAGGATAAAGCAGACCCTTTGACGTCTTGGTTATTAGGCACCTTGGGATAACCTTCGACTCGGGTTTTATTCTGGAAAATCCTGTCAAATCTTTGGTTCCTTCCTGTCCTAATGTCTCCCGTCCAGAATTGAAATTATTTTTCTTAAGTCACCAAAATAGAGTCCATCTATGTGTAGCTGGATCTCACGATAAGTCCAAATAAAACATTAGTGAACAACTGAACACAGCAGATATGTAGTTACAAATGTCCAGTCAATATTGATGGTAAAAAAACCTAAATATTATGTTTTAGATTTGGCAAATGAACATTCTGATGCTCAACTCATTTAGTTTTCTTTCAGAAGTTGCACCATTGCCAAGGAAACAAACCTGACCAAACAAATGTCCTGATCTTTTTGTGCTTTGTGTTTGTAATGACACGCCATAAATCGATTCAGAAAACCTTCTGAAATCTGATTCTACGTGAAAAAAACAAATGCTGCTTTATAAATAACAGCTTCGAGTAAAGTTAGCTAAATACGCAGATTTACTCAGATCACAGCTTCGGTTGTGGTGCGTGTATCTCTGTTTGTCTCTCAAGATGCGTCAATTAGCTCTCATTTTGGCTGACGCCTCTGCAAAACAGATAAATAAAAAATAAAAATGATGAACAGACTGTCCAAAGTGCATCACACTGTCTCACTGAGACGGGCTGAAGCTGCGTCTGTTGGCTGTGGAACAAAAGGCTTCCCGGCTCCCTGTCTCGACTGATGTCAGTAATTGTCTTTGCCGATAAGATGTTTGCTTTTGGTTTTCCGTTTGCCTCTCAGGGGCTGCCTTTGATTCGCCGTCAGCCTCACCGCCTGACATCCTCCTCTGACTGAGAGTTAGCATTGTGCTCGACAACTTCGGCAGCTTCATTTGTGTGTTGCTTTGATGTGCGCAACCAACACGTTGTCAAGTACGGGACTTTTGACAGCCTGTTTTTCTTCCCACCCCCCAACAGCCAATCCAAAAAGGGCTGGTCGGTTGTTCATTCGCTCATCGACATATAGAACAATAACAGTGCCGTCCTTCACGGGACCAGTCGTCTCAACGAGGAACTCGTCATCGCCAGGAATAAAATGGTGGACTGTGGGCCTGTAATGTTTTAGAGATTTGGGGAAGAAGTGGACCGTGCTGAACACTCTGTCTCCACTGTGGAAATTGGTGGGTGAATCATGCTGTGGGGAGGGGATTGAGGGACAGGGGAGCCAGTCAGGAGTGGAAGAAAATCCCAGAAGAAAACCTGTTAGAGGCGGTTGAGTTAAACGTCCTTTCACTTCACAGTGATGCGCTACGTTTTGTTGGCTCACCTCTTAAAATCCAACCCTCCTCCCCCCAAAAAATAAAAGCAGTGATTCAACAATGCATACCGCATTGTTGAATCACTGCTGATAAAGTTGGTGTGGTTGTTTGTGTATTTGGATCCCCAGGGCTAAACACTCTGGGGTCCCCAAAGTGTGTCGGTAACAGTGAGATTTAGGGGCGCACCGATTGCAGTTTTCTTTAAAAAGCTTGACCTGCCAATTACAATTACGATATCTTTGTCGGAAAAACTAGCTAATTATAGCAACAAAGCCGCTAAGTTGACAACAGTGGGGGTGACTGTTGTTAATTGCGCATGTGCATATATAATTAGGTGGTAATAAGTTGTAGTAAGTTATAAGCTTAGCTAGCTTTCACTCTCTAAAGTCGCCAAAGTTTAACCTTAATGTAAAAAAGATTGCTACAATGCTAAGGTTAGCTTAACTTAAGCATGACACTGACTTAAATCTATTTAGCGTATAAACATTATTGTATGAGCTATAGTTAGCTATCATGCTAAGGTTAGCAGGTTAATAGTAGTATTTAGCTATAGTTAGCTAACATGCTAAGCGTAGCCAGTCAGTAGTAGTATTTAGCATACAAATATTATTGTCTAAGCTATAGCTAGCTAACATGCTAAGGTTAGCAGGTCAGTAGTTTAGACTGGTTTCACATAATTATTGGTCATTCACTGATTTCCCGAAACAAAGAAAATCTGAGCCAATTTATATTGGCTATTTAAGATGTTTTTCCCCCCTCTTTTTTATAATATTCGTGCTATTACCGCTTCCCTGGTTGCTATTAGTGCTTGTTGTTAATTACCACACTTGTGCGGCATGTGCCTCCGCCGTGTTAGGAGACTGAAAGCAGAAATGAGGAGACGACCTCTCTGACGAGCCCGGCTAACAAGCGGCCGGCCCACACAGGGTCAGCCGGGAAGGGGAGCGCTGTTAAGGCGCCGAACAACAACAACAAAAAACAAAACAATCTGACACAGAGCAGCTCACACAGTCGGTGACTCATGTCAGCATGCTGGGTGTTGCTGCGGGGGCTTCCTGACCCTTTCCAGACAAAAGGCTGGAGAAGGTCCTGCAGCAGCGGCCGAGAAACATGCGGATCCAACATGCCGCCAGGAGGAAACACGTCCGTGGAAACGAGGCCGACTGAAGGCAAGTGTCGGCGGTCTAACCTGAAGGAAAGTGTCAGTGGTCTAACATGAAGGAAAGTGTCAGTGGTCTAACCTGAAGGAAAGTGTCAGTGGTCTAACATGAAGGAAAGTGTCGGCGGTCTAACCTGAAGGAAAGTGTCGGTGGTCTAACCTGAAGGAAAGTGTCGGTGGTCTAACCTGAAGGAAAGTGTCGGTGGTCTAACATGAAGGAAAGTGTCGGTGGTCTAACCTGAAGGAAAGTGTCGGTGGTCTAACCTGAAGGAAAGTGTCGGTGGTCTAACCTGAAGGAAAGTGTCGGTGGTCTAACCTGAAGGAAAGTGTCGGTGGTCTAACATGAAGGAAAGTGTCGGTGGTCTAACCTGAAGGAAAGCCGTGTTCATAAATGGCAGGCTTGTTTGCTTGTTATCAAAGTTTTTGTTTTCATCTAAATCCACTGAACAGTTTGTGGTTTAATGTGCGTCCCGTTCGGCAAGCCATTAAAACAAAAGTTTACTTTTTCTTTTCAGAATAAAAGTTTAAAGCTGAATCTGAATCAGGGTCAGGTTAATAGATAGATTTAATAGATTTTGTGCCAGCTGTGATTTGATCAATTTTGGGGATGTTGATTTTGTAAATTCTTACTTTTATCATCTAATATAGGCTGTTATACTGGAGACATCTAACTGTAGGTTTGATCTATCAGCACCTTTAATTGGTCAATAGGATTCTAACATTTTTTTTTTGATATGTAAAATTTACCCCTGTCTCATCTTATCTTTTGGGTCTATTAAAACCTAATTTATGACAGTAACTATAAACTCCACCATCCATATTGTAAAACTAAAAATAATAAAAAAAAGTTTATTATATTAAAGGGTCCAGTTCTGCTTACCGCAAATTACTATCCATCTCTTTCAAAAAAATATTAAATATAGCCTGAAAACGTCTTTTAAACAAGTCATTGTTTCTATTTAGGGTTTATCTGGTTCCTGTTGCATCTCTCTCCCTTTTATTTACTTATCATGTAACTTTCTTATTATTTTTATGTATGTACTAGTTCTTCCTTTTGTTTATTATATTTTATTGCCATGGTTCATTTTGTTCACTTTTAATCTCTCAGTTTGAGTTCATCCTTTTGTAATTCTGAATTAGTTACAGTGGGATTTATAACTTAATTTGCACCTGTAACGAATCATGTATGATAATCTAATGATTTACTGTAACTAGGTAGGATTTGTAGTCTGTCAAAAACCTTTTAAAGTTGTTCAGAAGCATCCAACTGTTCCCTGTATGTCACGTTTTTAGTGTGTATTGTCATTAAGGACAAAAATTTTCAGGTTTTTTAAATGAGCATTTAACTCAGACGGTTGTAAAAAAAAAATAAAATAAAAATCACTTTTTTCTTCTTAAATAGCTTTATGCTTGTCTGAGTTTTCCGCGATTTAATTTTTAAACAACTCACTGATCCGGTATGGAGGGTGAAGAGTCCCAAATGTCAAAAAAAATTTTTAAATAACTCATTAAATCAATTATAAATAAAAATTGGCTACATTCTGTGTGAATCAGTTAAAGCTGTCATTATTTTATCAAACACTTAACAACTCGTGTAAAACAAGTTTTTTTTTTAAACAGCAAATATCAAGTGCAAAGCAATATAATGTGCTTTCATTATTGATTGATTGAAGCTTTGGAGGAACATTATTCATTTTAGAAAACAAAGTGGCCCCTTTATGCCCCCCCACAAAAAAAATAAAAAAATCTATTATCTTTTTTCAGTGAAAATCTATAAAATACAAACATAAAATTCAGCCCAGCTTTCCGTAAATCTCTTGAGTGAAGGAGAGCAGAGACGTTTTAAAAAGTGAAGCGGGAGGAGGACGACGTTTTCAGACTTTTGTCACAAACATGCTCCCTCTTTGGCCGAGCTTCGCCTCCAACACGAGTGCAAATACGAGCCGACCTCTCGGCCGACTGAGCTTTCAGCCGAGGATTTCCTTTGAGCGAGTGACCCCCGTTAGCGGAGGAAATACCTGGAGCGCTGAGCTCATGGGCAGCGGCGCCCATGGAAACGGTTCGCACCGCCATGCCGCTCGTCCTGCTTTGTTGAGGTTGCACATCTGCGGAGAAGAAAACGTGAGATGTGTGTTAAGTCGTGTTGTTGTTTCTCTTTTGGATAACAAACGAAAAAGCAGTCATGGTTCTAGATGAAAATGCTGCATTTGCGTTTGGACAGATTGCGCTGATTCTCCTCATAGACTCCACGGCCCGGCTGAGCATTTAACCGCTTTGAGTCGTCATTGTTAGGAAACAGCAGATTACAAAATAACATTCAGGTGAGACACGGTTAGCCTTCTGAAAACAGTGCCTAAAAAAGTATTCACAGCCCTTGATCTTCTTCTTCTTCTGTGTTCTTGTGACTGTAGTTCCAAACACTTTCACTTTCACAAGCTGCCTCTTTAGTATCACAGAAGAAGAAGTTTGGTCTTCTTCAAGACAATCTAATAAACCAAGAGCATCTCAATCTCCTCTTGCTGCCACGTGACCCGCGTCTGTCTGTGTGCCTCAGCCCAGCCTCTGCCGGCTCCAGCCCCCCTGACGGAGTCCTCAGGGGTCCGCGGCGTGTCAGAGACGCCCCGGCGTGACCTCCAGAGGCCGACGTGTCCCCGATGCGGCCTCCCCGTCCCGCAGAGCGGACCGGAACCAGCCCCGTGGCCCCAGAGCCGGCCGCGGGGCTCAGCAGCGTTGGCACGCGACGACAGGAGCCGGAGCGAGAGAGGTGGGCCCGGACCCGACCGACCTGCTCCTGGATCTGCAGGCAAAAAACCCGCATGTCCTGATTAAACAGATCGACAGCAAAAAAAAAAAAAAAATACAAATAAAAACAAGTTACATTCTCAATAAGAATTTAGGAGTTGAATGAAAGTGGAGACGATATGGACAGGCTCGTCTATACTCGCCTAATTGAATGGCCTAGTCAAAGTAGCCAGCTTAATCCACCCGAGTTTAACAAAGGGAACTGGTAATGGATGCATGACACACCTCTCAGCTTGTTACTTGACCTGAGGGAAGTCGTCCCCCCTCCACACACACTTTCATCAAATCAGACAGAACTGGTGTCAAATGTTTGTGCAGCAAATATTTTAGTTTGTGCTGCTTTGGCTTTGAAGATATTAATGAAGGTTTACAGATCAAAAGGTCAACCAGCCTTCGATCCCCCCACCTGCAAGCCCGCCTCCCCCCTCCCCTCCCCATCCACACACACACACACACAACCCTTTTACTAAATCAAAATTACCTTTAAACTTTGATTAATATCTTCAAATCCAAAGCAGCACAAACAAGTTGATTGATACCAATCAACCAATAAAGACAATAGTGGGCCTGGTTGACCTTTCATGACCTCTGGAAACATTTCTTAATATCTTTAAAATGACAGCGGCACAAACAATTTCTTTTTCTGCACAAACATTTGACGCCAACTCTGTCTGATTTGAAGGAGGTGTGTTTGGGGATGAGGTCTCAAAATCTGAGACCGCACGCGGCATAAACACTTCCGCTATTCCACTTCCTGTTGGCCCGTCACGTAAAAAATCCCGATAAAAACACCAAACATTCCCAGCTAGCAAAAGTGCAAAACAAAATAACCGATTTATTCTTTGAGCCCTGCGGTAAAATCTTCAAAGTCGGCCAGTCCAATTGCAACCAAACCCGAAACTTTCCGGGCAGAAAGTTTTCCGGTTCACGAAGTCCGTTTGCTTCCCTTCTGTCTCCTGCGTGTCTACCGGTGGCTTCGCGCCGTCGTCTCTGCGAAGCGCCGCATCAAATCAATTCTGGAGCGACACACAACGCCTCCATTTCATCTGCACACGTCCATTAGCATGAGTTATATGTGGGGGGTATAAATCAGTGGAAGAAGCAGGAAAATGTTGAGCCCGACTCCACAGGGAATTCTGACACCTCGTTTCCTTTTCTTTTCTTTCTTTTTTCTTTTTTACCCTGGGCTTCCTTCAGTAAACAGGATAAAACATCTGGATTTGCATCAGCTCGCTCTCATTTGTCCTCCCACAGATGAAAATAAATAAATAAATAAAATAAACTAATACAGGAGGAACCCAAGACACGCACCGCAGCACACAGACGAGGTCAACGTTTGCAATTTGGTCTGTGCCTAATTTGGGCAGCAGAGCAATTATCATGCGACAGCTTCCTCCTGATTGTTTTCTTTTGTTTGTTATTTGCTTTTTTTTTTAGCCCTGAAAGCCTCTGTGGGTTTTTCTTTTTCTTTTTTTTTTTTTTATTTTCCCTGGAGAATTGAACAAAGCTGTGATTAAGTAAACACAAGATTTTCCTCTTTGAAGTTTCGCTTGACACCGCAAACAAACAAATGCGGGAGATTAATTTGGGTTAATAGAGTCGCCAATCCCCTGTTTTTGAGAACACACACACACACACACACACACACACAAAAGAAAAAAGAAAAAGGAAAAGCCTTTTATGGAACATCAGACCCAAGTCTCCTTCATGCTTGTGTCGTGTCGCCTGCAGACTCGTGCTTGGGGCTGCTGCTGGCGTGCCTGTGGTGCCAGTTCTCGGTGGTGCTGCTGGGCCTGCTGGAGGCCTGCTGCTCCTGCTGCTCCTCCTGCGCCCGCTGCTGCTGCGACGCGCCCGGCGAAGAGCTGGGATGCCCCGCCCACTGCCACTCGGTGCTGTTCGAGTCCTGCTGTGAGCCCATCGAGTTCCTGGAGTTCTGCCTGGACTGCTGCGAGATCTGCCACCGCGGCTGAGCCCCCCCGGGGGCCTGGGGGACGGCAGACATGTCTGAACTGACCCACCGATGAGAGGAAAGTCTTTTCGTCTGATCCAGAACTGAAGATGGTGAAATTACTGGAGCTGAGACGATTAGTCTGGATTCACCCGTGACTCAATCATTTGTTGAAATAATCGTGAGTTAATTTAACTATTGATTAATTGCTAATTCGACTAATCAAACGCAAAAAATTGTCATTTGCAAAAGAAAAAAACCCAAAGTATTTGAGAGAGCAAACTGTACAAAAAAAATGCAAAAGAAACGGCTTCAATTCTACTCAGAATTACTTAAGTGGGAAAATTTTAGCGTCACTCGGATCAAATCCTCTAAAGCAAAGAAAAAAATATTTCCTATTAAGCACTTTTAGCTTTTTAATCATTGATCCGTTAATCCAAAAACTAGCCAATAAATTAGTTCTGTGCTGTGTAGACGTTGAGCAGAGCTTTTAACGTTATTAGCCGTTTTGTTTCTTGGCTGCTTTGAATGCCACATTGTTGCATTTTAAGCAGCAAAAAGTTTTAAAAAGCAAACAAATTATTTTTATTTGCTGTATCTTTTAATGTATTTCAAGTATTGTGTAAATAAAAAGGCTTAAGTGGTTAATAGGACATCTGCTGTTGTCTGACTAATCGATTAATCGTCCAAAACAATCAACAGAGTGGCTACTCGATTATTAATAGAACCGTTTGTTGCAGCCCTAACAATTACACAGGTTATGTCTATATGTACGTTGTGCCGTTACTTAAAATCCCAATAAAATGCCTGGAAGTTTGTGGTTAAAACATAAAAAAATCATAAATAATTAAAGTTCTTTTGCGAGGGAACGTACCGCAGCGCCTCGTGGTCACGTGTCTCTGCTGCATCTGTTGCAGCTGCAGGTCAGAACAAATCCGCGCTGACAAGTGGAACAAACCTGAGCGCTTATTTCACGCCGCCCGTCCGCCATGCTCTAAATTAGATACCCGTTGTCCCCTCCGCCCCCCCACGGCGGAACCCGAATGCATTGTGGGCCACAGAGACGCCTAAATCTGATTCACTTGCTCTGACGTGACTTAAACGAGCCTCTTTGCTCTGCCGCGCAGACTTGACAGCGTCGTCTTTATCGGCGCTTAGGATTTATTTTTGGCTGTTTACTCCGCGTCTTTGCTGTCGTCGCGCGTCACAGCTTTTCTGTTGAAGCTCGCTCAGATCCTCCCAGAGATCTGGAGACAATAAGCATCTTCTTTATGTTTAAAAGTGCCTTATTTGACACACGTGAGAAGGGATTAAAGCGAGAGATGACAAGTTTTGTGTTTGTCCTGTTCTTAAGCTGTAAAAAAGAAAGAAAAAAAGAAAGAAGAGGAGATGCGCAGGAAGGAGTCAAACCTGTAATCTTCCAACACTGGAAGTGTAAAGCCTTTGATGTAAAGTAATAGACCTTCTGCTTGAGGTCAGGGAATGAAACTGTGTTCAGTTTAAATATATATGAAAACACCAAAGTTCAGGTTTAAAAAAAAATGGAAACGGACTGTGTGGACGCACAGGGGCGCCAAAACAAGGATAGAACAATTAGATTATTTTTTAAAAGCAATATTAAAAGAATGATGGATATAATACAATAATAACTTATCCTGCTGTAATGACAATGTCATCATGCGTTATTGAGGTTTCAAACAGACATCTTGTTGGACAGGAAGTTTGAGACAAGACAGAAGATGACCTAATGAAGAGCTTATTTTTTTTAAATAAATAAAACACGCTCCTCTTTATTCAGTTTCTGCCTATTTGTATTCTCGCCTGCCTCCAAAGCTGCGTGACAACGGCAGTAACCTCTTCAATCAAAACAAGGTTTATATGCGCGGTACGAAGTGGCGTCTGCATAAAAAATAAAATAAATAAATAAATAAAACCCGGCGGGGGGGAAATAAAAACACCTAATAGTCAGTCTGTCAGATGTGCCCATCTGCTACAAAGGAAACAAAAATAAAAGTAACCAGATTTGAATATCTTACAATTCGAGGCTGACGGATCAAAGCGTGGAGAGACGCACCAGAGGGGGGTGATCATAAACACGCTGTCTCGTCTTAATAGGACGGGAAAATTGTTTCCAAAGCGGCGCAAACCGTCAGGCTTCGCATGTTTGCGGAGCGCGGGAGGAGAAGAGGAGAGGGGGCGGCTGGTGGTGGGATTTAAAGAACATCAAAACACAACTAATGAGAGTTAGGGTTGAAGATGGTGGAGCATCAAGGCTCGACGGCGAGCGGAGTCTTTCATTTCAATGACACCAACCTGGGACTTTTCAGCGGGTTTTGCGCACAGCCGCTGCGGATCAGGGCGAATTCCCAGAAATGAAGAAAACAAATTAAAAACGGTGAATTTGTTCTTGCTTGTTGATTATTTGGACTTGCATTTTCTCCGAATATGACATAAGTGTCTTCAAGAGTCTGGATTCATTTAAACAGCAGCTGGAGACAATCTTATGCTTTTCCCAAAGATCTCTTTAAATATTATATTTTCTTTTAAAATTATCTTCAGCATTTGGGTTTTTTAAATAAAATTTTTTTTAATACGTGCAATGTTTGTGTAGAACTATCTGATTTTTATCTGTTAACGGTGCTATAACAATGAAAACGTTCAGATGAAACGGGCCAGTGATGACAAATAAAGTTCAGGACTTCTAGAATAACATGCTGCTTCCAAAACAGCTGTTTGGACAACATAACAGAGACCAGAGGTCACGTGTGTGACCAGGAGTTCATGTTTGGTACAAACCAAAGGCTGCATTCCAAGAAAAGAAAATTAATCCCAACTGTGAAGCAGAGTTGGAAGTGTTACAAAGTATAGGTGCAGGTTTTAGCAAGTCAAATTCACAACTTTTTAATTGCAGCTTGAATGAAATTTAAGACAAACTAGAAAGTGTGCACTTCCTGCGAAAATGCAGGTGTGAATGCTGAATGCTTTTGGTGAAAGTGGCAAAAGTCTTTGAAGCCGAGATGCTAAAATACTAATGATAGCACCTCGGCGACCACTAGCATGTTGAATCACAGTAACACATTTCATGCAATGTGAAAAAAAAAACATGTAAAAGCTAAAATTAAATAAAAAGCTAAAGCTAGCTAAAACAGTAATGCTCGCAGCATCTAGGCTATCGCTAGCATGTTGACCTGCAGTGACTTAGTCCATGCTGAGTCAAAAAACCATGTAAAAGCTAAAACTAACTGTAAAACCCAAATAAGTATATATTGTCATTCTCAACTCCGCCAGCAAGGGGAGCTGTTCATGTTTTTCCATTCATTTCTATGGGGATGAAAAAATGCATAAAAAGCTGAATATTATAAAAAAGTGAGGTTATGAATACAAAAGATATAGCCGGCATAAGGAGAGCAAGCTGAGCAAGCTGAAGAGTATAAAAGTTGAATGGTGAAAATGGCAGGAGAAGTGCGACGAAAAGTGTACAGAAGCAACCAGAATAAATAATAATAACAATAATAATAATAAAAAAATACAAGAGTGTGAATTCCTCCAGCATTCACACTATTAAAACTACACACAGGGGAAAATAGTTAGCTAGTAAGAGTGTATGAGCAGCTAGTTACCGAGGAACGTAATGAACAAACTTTAATGTGACAGAAAATACCCACCAGAATAAGAAACAAAATTTAAGACGTATTTAAGGCCAACATGCACATTTTCCGTGAATTTAAGACACTTTAAGGCCTTAATTTTAGAATAATGAATTTAAGACGTTTCAAGGATGCACAGACACTGTGTCACGGTTTGGGAATGCTTTGCTGTAAGATCCAAGCAGCTCGGATCACTTTTCAGATGGATTTGCTGTCCATCATTCTATATCTTCTCCTTCACTGCAAACAAAGAGTCAAGTGAAACAGACTGCACTAAAACAAACGCTGTGTTTCGGTAGAAAATGTTGGAAACAAATCCTCCATGTATGCTCCATGTGGCTTTTCATTTATTCATTTTTACATACTAATATATTCAGAATACAAACTTTTGATTCCACTGTTGTTGCAGCGAATGAAACGTTACTTTAAAAACCCTTTCTGTATATTTAAATATATATGTTTTCCTTTTTTTTTTTTTTACAGTATTATAAGATAATATAAAACAACAAGAAGATAATGGAACAAAATATAAACCGGCTGTCCCTTTCATCAAACCAACAACAACCTAAAATGTAAAACCGTGGTCACCCTGATTTTATAGCCGGAGAGCATTCCGGCTTGTCACGTTCAAGTATATACTGTTCATTACACAAAAGAACAAATAAACCGAGAAGGACACAACTCTATATTAGCATTAACACAGATATTGCACCATTGGATGGCATGTACCAAAAGTCATAAATTGGCAAAAATGATGATAAATACAAACACTAAAAAGCGGCAATTCCAAAACACCAAAATTCACAAATCCAAACTAGAGTTTCAGCCGGCAAAACCAATACTTCTGAGGTCGTCTATAGGTCAGAGTCTTGTCCGTCCCTCATTCTGTGAGGGGGAGGGGGGCGTAAGTGCAACATGCAGTCAAGTTTATTTCTTTCATGACAACAGGATTTAGAAAAAAAAAAAAAAAAAAAAGCGTTAGCTTCTTGGTCTTCGCTTTAGAGTTTTCCGGTGGCGAGCAGAAACCTGCGTTCAGATCCTCCGGTTCTTCTTCAGCACCTCCAAATACTGCTGCGTGGCCCAGCTCAGGGGGTCCAGCTCCACTCTGGAGGCGGAGCCCACCGGGGACAGGCGGGCCGGGGCGGCGTCCAGCTCCGCTGTGGCTGAGAGAGGGCCCACGGTTAACACCTGCCGAGGCTCCTGACCGCACGCTTCAAAATGGAGGAGGAGGAGGAAGAGGAGGAGCTGCGCTTACCTTGTCTCAGTTCTTTCGATATGTTTTTGTCCAGCTCTCTCTGCATCTGGGGAAAACACAGCAGCGTCTCAGGTGAACAGAAACAAAACGCCGGGGTGAAATGTGGGTGAAGAGAAGAGACACTGAGGAGACGTTTACCGGCAGAAACACCACTGTAGAAAACACACCAGAGGGGCAAAAAGCTGGAGAAAATCTGTGAGTTTTTCTGACGTGAAACGCAGGTCATGCAAAAAAATTTAAAGCTCCTCACAGATATGAAAGCTGTGGTATACAAAGAGCTCCTCAATGGTTGAAAAACAAATGTGTGGAAATCATTTTTCAGTAAAATCTGAATAAATTAGCCTCCCTTCCTCAGATGGCGACCAGTACAAACTAACATGCCTCGCTCTGTGTGGGGGTAGAAGTGAACTGCATACACTCAATTTCTGGCTTGTCCAGTTTGATATGTTTGTATTATAAAAGTGATCTAGATAAGGACTTAATTTACATCAGTCCCACTTTATCACTGCTTTATTCAAACTTAGAAAATAGGGCTTTCATGTTTGTGCCTTTTATGTTTGCTAAGGTAACACTAAAATCAAAACCTTGATTTATTTTTTTTTTTTTTTCAGTGTTTCAGTTCAAAAAGTGAAACGCGATACATTAGTAGATTTATTGAACTGACTGATAGGATTCAATCCTCTAGTTGCTAACAAAAACTCAAAAATCCTTCCTTTCAGATACCAGAACATTGCATGACAATTTAAAATGCATGTGCAGTTTTAAAGCCGTGTCGTTTAGCTGTGTCCACCTAAAGGCTGCTGACTGAATGTTTCTCCAGCAAAACAATCACAGAGTTTATAAAAATGTTGCTTTAAAAGGAGCGAATTGTTCAAGCAGCTGCGTTTCCATCACAAATGTACGCAGAACTTAGTAAATATTCCGTCAATGTCGGTGAAACACAATTACGGAAATTGCGGTGTTCCCGTTAAGTGAGAAACGCAATTAAAAGTCACACGTAAATAAGTTTGCTCGCGCGGTGAGTCGGTAAAAAAACATGCAGCGCCACGATCCTCCGACGACTTCCTGTTGTCTTCTTCTTCGTGGTTTGCGCCAACGGAGACATCCGGTGGTTGATCATGTGACTCGGGTCATGTTTTCACTGCATTTTTGCCGAATACATTCATTTCGATATGGCCAAACAGAACAAGCCCGCCTCATCATAGCACCAAAACTGTTCATAAAAAAAAATGACAGTTTTCCCCCTGCCCAGAAATTGGCGTTTTATTATGCAAATTTATTTCTGAAATGTCAAAGTGCGCAAATATATGCTCACGAGCCAGTCGTATCCATTGCGTAAGCTTCAAGTGCGAGTTCCTGCCGTTATTCAGCTGTGAGTTTCTGTTGTTAGGGACCAAGGACAACTTTAGAAGCGTCTTACCTGAACTAAGGAGGAAAAGAGCTGGACTGCTGCTCGGTCAAACGGCAGCAATAAACAAGCTTCAGAATGCTGTCAGTGGAAGACTGTAGACCTACACTGTCACCGAACCACAAACCAACAACATCAACAATGGACGAACACCGCGTTTAGATCCACTTCCTTTTTTTATGGTGCAGTCTCAGAGCTAATGAGTCGTGAACCAACCCGCCTGGGGAATGTTTTGTCTGGGAATGGAAAATGGCAGAGGTGAGTATTTACAACCCCCCCATGTCATGTTTTAGTTCCTTAAAACTGTGTACTAATCCAGTTCAAACTGAATCCATCCATTGAAAGAGATTATTATGTATTTACCTTTTCGCAGCAAGAATACCAAGATGAATGAAGACACACCTAAACACACACACACACACACACACACACACACTCGAAATAACCAAAATAAACCGACTGCAAACCCAGTTGCCGTATTGCTGTTTAACTGTATGCGCTTTCATTAAAATAAAAAAATATAAATGTCACAGTGACAATGTAACAGTAAAAGTGTTATGTAACGTTGTTGTATCCCTAGAAAATTAATTAACAGTTTTATTCTATAGTCATTAAAATTAACACACAACAGAGATTGTGGTTAATATATGACACCACCACCTATTTTGTCAATACCTGCCACTAGATAGTTTTGACAGATTTGATCTTTTAAATAAACTTACTTGTAGTTTTAGTTGCTGAAAGAGTTTGTTATTCAGAGGAAAGATCAAAATAATTGTTTAGGAGGATTTACCGTCAAGGCTCAGATTAATCTTTCTTTGTATTCCCTTGATGTTTACAATGTGATAATATGAACATTATCACCACCTGCTGGCCGGAGCTGAGACGGCCAGTAGCTCAAGTATTTTGTGTTTGGTAAATGTATCATTTTTTTTTCCTTTTTGGCAAAAAAAATGTTTGTTTTTTTTCCTTTAACAAAATTTGTGTGCTTAGGATTATTCTGAGTACATTTTTTTTGCATTAAGTTGCTTAATAATAACTTCTCTCTTGAAGACACACTGACGCTTGAGAACCTCAGTGTTCATGAACTCCAGCAAACCTTTGAAAGCAAATCAGAACCATGTTTCCATGCAACAAAGCTTTAAGATAAAAACTGTTCTCTACCTGATTCTGTGACCAATGACCACACCAGTTACGATCTCAATATTCAATGTGAATTCATCGCAGAAAAAAAGAGAAAAGCTGCAGAGCTTTTCTCTGAATACTACTTTGGAAGAATCAGATTAACTTTACACTGAATGACAAACTGTTTAGGCCTGAGATGGAACCAAACTAAACCGATTCTTGAGTGGAAACATTTTAGCGCTAAAGTTGCTGATAAAAAGGGGCAGAAAGTAAAAGAGGAGAGAAAAACAGAAACAGTGGCCTCCAGCTGCCTTTCAAAGCCAACAAAGGAGCGCCACCTAGTGTTGTTTAAGCTGTACAGGCAAACAGAGGTGCCTTTGCCAAATTAAGCCTAAAATATTCAAAAGATTAATTTGTGATGTAGTTATGGATTTTTATTTTTTTTTTTAGTTTAAACCTTAGTACGGTTTTCCATGTTTGAACGATTGCAACACAATAAGATCGACTCCCATGAAGACCAGTGAAACTCTGTCGACAGCCACTGAACACCTGAGCTTCTATTGCGGATAAAAAACAGAAATATATTGGCAACATACTGTCCAGGGGCTGGCAGAAATAAAATGGGGCAAACAAATTGTAAAAAAAAAAAAAAAAAAAAGAGCCCCAGTACTTGTCAACCACTGGGGGCTTTTCTAGAGGCCTCCTGGGTGATAAAAGCTTCAGGTTGAGCAGCTTTCCTCAAAGTTATTGTTGCCTCCTCTGTTGTACAGCTAAACATCAGCTAATTAAGGCACAGTGCTTGGCAAACGTTTTCTCTGCTGCTGAGTTTTCGTACATTTTGTCGCGTTACAGCCACAAACTGCAAAGTATTAAACTGGGATTTGATTTATGAAGAAGTTCATAAACCAAATAAATCAGTTTTGTCTCACCTAAATAGATCCTAATATGTCTTTTTTTTTTTTTAAGGATAGTTTTGTAGAGTGAACAGCAGCCTGTGGAGCCGTGGATCTCTGCAGCTCCTCCAGAGTTACTATGGGCCTCTCGGCTGCTTCTCTGAGTTTTGTTTGGAGCAGGGGTCTGCAACCCGAGACTGCCGAGGAGTCGGTGGATATTTTTACCCTCCATAATGTGGATTATTAACTTTGCCTAAAGATATTTGCTGAAGGTATTCTTCAGAGACATAAAATACAGCCCTTGAAAAGCACAGTGATTTAAAAATATCTCCTGATAGGAGATTCCTTATTAGAATTTGAACCAGGTGAGGCTAAAACTCTAAAACCTGGAGTTCTGGATAAAACATATTGACAAACAAAGTTTACTTTTTTTTTTTTATCCTTAATGGAAAATGTAAATATATTGTTGGGCAGCTTTGACTTAATTATTTTCCTGAATATGTTTTTTTTTTTATTTTTATAAATGTTCCATCTTTTGAGTCTGTGATCAATTTAACAATTAACCTAACAGTTAATTGAACAATTAATTCAGTTACTAAATTAGTTGACAATATTTTCAATAACCAATTATCACAATTAATTGTTTAGCTCTAATTTTAAAACCGTTGCTTCTTTTTCTCTCCACTTCACTACAATATGCAACTTTGTCTATAAAATAAACTGTAATCACAAAAAAAAAAAAACACTGACGTTTGAGGCTGTAACATTGCAAAACATAAGAAAATTCAAGGGGCAGGCAGAAATTTGCAAGATTATATTTCAGAAAGAAGAGCAAAATATGTGCATTTTTTTTTTTTTTTTTTTTTTTTGTTGCTTTGTCCGGCAGCTTTTTCTCCACTGAAACGCACGAGCAACGCAATGAAACAGCAACCAGTCAGACACTCAGCTGAAAACAGCAACACACCTGGTTATGAGTCTGGCTGAAGAGAGGGGAAGTGAGAAAAAGACTTTTGAGCTAGAAGCTAAAAGAGTGAGAAATACAAGACAAGTTAGCGGTAATAGTGAAAAGACAGAAATATTAAACAGGAGGAAGAAACAAACAAACAAAAAAAGTCTACAAAGCCTAAAGTGTTTGCTGGGTGAGCTGATGTAACTCGTCGAACACAACGCCTGACTGTGAGGTGAAACTACAGAGAAGTCTCTATTTATAGCTAACATCTCCGCAGTGACATAAACTTGTTCTTAAGAAATGAAATCAGGAATATACAAGAACACAAATTTCCTCTTTAATCTCTATAAGTGAGTGAGAGATGAAGGACTGGGCAGACCTTAGCCAGGTAGTCCTCCACCCTTTGGTTCTGTCCGTCTGACTCAGTGCTGGGCAGGGGATATCCCACGCTCATGTTCCTATTGAGGGCCCCCACCGAGGTCCCGGGGTTCGCTGGCGTAGCCAAGGCGTTCATGTCCAGAGAAGGCGCCATCAGGCTTCCGCTTGTAATGTTTCCCATCATAAGACTCCTGCTGCGCTCACTCAGCAACTTGGAGTTGGCTTCGGAGAGGCGGCTGTTGGCCCTGTTCATGGGAAACAAGAAACAGCTAATCACCGCCATCTTTTTTAGCAGCTTTTTAAACTGGCAAACAGTTTACCAAACCTTTCTTTAGTTTTTTTTTTTTTTAGAAAGCAAAACAGACTTCTCTAATAAGCATTTTAACCTCTCCAGTTTGGCAGCTAAGGACATCCGCAGGCGCATCTCTTCGTTGTAGAGGTGTCGGTAGCGCTCCAGCTCGGAGCGCGTGGTCTCTTTCTGGCTGAATGTCTCCTGCTGGATGTTGCGGGCTCGGTTCAGCTCCCCTTCCAGCTCCCGGATCTTCTGTTCCAGCTGGGAGCGCAGGTTGGCCTCGTTGGCGGCTTTGATCTCATCCAGCGCTTCCTGAGATGCCGCTTGGGACTGAGAGAGACACACGAATCGTTGTTAATCCCACTGGCGGGCGATATCAAAGTGCGACATCAGCCTTCTGCTGTTGTGAGTGGATTTCCTCTCTGTTTTCTCAGCTCTTTACCTGTAGGAAGAGGTTGACCTGATCCAGTTTCTGCTGCATCTCCTGGTGGGCTTTTTCCTCCGCTTCACGTCGGTACTGATCCAGCACGCTCTGGTCGGGCTGGATGTTCTCCAGCTGGCGTCTCAGCTCCCGCACCTCGTTCTCCAGGTGCCTCTTGCTTCGCTCCAGCTCGCCGTTGTTTCTGCCCGTGCCTTTCAGGGAGGCCAACTGGTCCTGAAGCTCCTCGTTGACCTGCTCCAGCGTGTAGCGTCGAGATGTTTCCTTCTCCAGCTCTGTCTGCAGATCCTCCACCTGAAGACGGAGGAGATGTTTGAAGGTCAAGAAGCAAGGGGAGCTTGCAGACGATGAACTGCACGGGTGTTCATTCAAAATTCGGTACAAACAACTTGCCTTTAGGGCGGCATGTTGCTGTAAAAATCTTTCGACTGTGGATACGAGCATAAAAATGAGCACGCTCGCCCCTCAGGCCGTATGTTTGTCCTATGTCCCATCAGCCACTTCAGGATGACAGATGTTTTTGAGCCTTTCAAGCCAATTATTGCTTTAAATGTTACACATTTTTTGACTTTGGTCAACCTGTTTATGCAACTTTAATGTAATGATATGCAGTAAAATAAGAAACGGAGGAACTTGGCTGTTTGCGAGTCTCGTGTGGAAAATAATTTCCACTATTTTTTTGTGCTCATCAGTTTAGTGTTATTTTCTTTTCTTTGTGCTTAGTAGCTTAGCGTTAGCTTCTTCTCATTTTCTTTGCGTTTAGCATTAGCTTCCATTAATTCTTTATGTCTAGCGGTTTAGCGAAAGCACAGCGAATATTTTTATGTTTAGCCGTTTAACGTTAGCTTTCGCTAATTTGTTGAATACCTTAGAACCCGGGTTTAGAGCCCTGGTGTAAACTGAGTCAAAGAAAAACTGTGAAATGGTGTCGCTTGATTGTTTTTGAATCCAAAAACTAAAATGTAGTGTATAAGCAGCGCATTAGGTTGCGTTGAAGCCAGCATCAGACCCACAAACCTTGTCGTTCATCCACTCGTCAGCCTGACTCTGTCGCCGTTGAGGGCTAGAGGAATAATTTCCTCCAGACTCTTGACCCTGCAGCTTCTTCTTTGCACTTTTTAATAAAGTTCGTTGCCTTAAACACAAACGCACAGAGTGAATATCTAACCGATCAAGTAAAATATCCTAAGCTTGCAAAGACTAGGCTGATTGAATGTACAAAGTAATTGATTGGAGACTTAAAAAGGATACAGACACTGGTGGACCACAAAGCCAGAGAAGTTGGCTCAAGTGGATCTAGCTGGCTCTAAACAGCAGGATCACCCAGCGCCCAATCAGAGTCCAAAGAGTCCAAAAGTCACCTGTGCATTTCTTTTTGAAGCTCCATGTTTCTCTTCATCTCTTGATCAAGGCGAGTGTCTACCGCTTTCTTTTGCTCTGCGATTTTCTTGGCTTTCTTCTTTTCAATCTCCATCTAGACCAGAATGAGTAACTCAGTGACTCTTCACACCTCAACTGAGTAGCCATCATATCATGCATAGATTATCATCACAGTGTGAACACCTGGTTTGTGAGTTCTCCTTTTTCTCGTTCAAGTTCTGTCAGGCGCAGTCCTAACTTTGAGCGGTTCTTCGTCTCTTCCTCCCACAGGGCCTGAGAGTCCTGCATGGTGTTAGACAGCATGTTCTGTTTGTGCAGCTGTAGAAGAAAAACACACGAGATCAAAGTACGGTTCTGCTCAGACATTTATATTGTAGGCATGGATGTCGCTCATTTTAAATCATTTTGAAAAATAAACCATAAACCTTTAAACCTCATGCACGCACTCGCTTACCCCCCCACTCCCCCAATTGTTCCTTGCTATGCTAGAGCAAGTTCCTTAGCATTCGCTGAGTCTGCCGTGAATGCTAAAGCTACATAGCATGGCCACGTTGAATTGTACGTGCACGGGCATGATTGACAGCGCTAAGAAACTCCTCTTGGCTCTGATTGGTTGTTTCTGACTGGGAGCGGCACTTCTGCAGATGGAGAAGGCAAAAGAGCTCAATGTTTTCTTACGTTATGTGTCTCATACTTTCAGGACGTGGTGACAGTTTTAACAATTATGCAAAAAAAGAAAAACAAAAAACTTTTTTTTAAAGCTACATACTGCAGCTTTGAGGTTTTGTAATGGCACCGACCCTGATCCTATTAAACTAAAATCTGAGCACTCGGTTCTTGTTAATAAAATCAACTAAAGGTTATTGCTTCATAGTGGGTTGTTCAGGTAATCCAACAAAAGTAAAAAGATAATAAAGTCAGTCTCTACAATTGAGTGTATGTAAACCTCTGACGTCAACTAAGGGATTAGGATGAGAATTTAATTTGAGTCATTTTATCGGTCCTGAACTTTCTTTTTCATTTTCATCATTTCTAAAAACAAATAAACTGAAACGTATGAAGAACTGACAGCACCAGCCACCCACCTCTTTATTCAGCTGCTCTTCCAAAGAAATCTTGCTGCCCTGGAGGTTCGATACCAACTCCTCCAAATGAGCACGGACCTAAAGAAAAAAACATGATTTAAAAACAAAACAAAACAAAACAAAAAATTAAATAGTCTTTGTGTTTCTCCCGCTGCTGCAAAAATAAAAATAAAATCAAATTAGGATTTTAGAAAGTTGAAAGCAAACTAAAGGAAGTGACATGCATCAATCAGGAATACATTCACAACTGAAAGAAAGACACCACAGACAAAGATTAAAATAAAAAAATAAAAAAGACTGGGAGACAAAAGACATTTCTCCATCACCAGGATACTTATTCCCACATAAGCTTAGAGTTCTGACACTAAAAACATGTTCAATTTCACTTCATTAAGAGGATTATTTTATCTCTAGTTCAAAAAAACAAAAAAAAAAACGATTAAATGAATCAGTGTACGAAGAGGAAGAACCCCACACAGAGAAACTACGCCTACAGTCACAATACTGACCCCTCGTCCAGGTGAGCAGTCAGCTTGCTGAAAAAAGATTGTACGCCCTTTAGGTTTAAAACCGACTTGAATGCATGAACTCAGATAGTTGATTTAACAGAACTGCACGACACCTTTTAGCTCCAAAGAGACGTGGAGCATTGAGACCAGGTGAACGGGTTACTCACCACGACGGCTTCCTCAGCACTTCTCTGAAGAGCCTCAATTTTATCAGCCTGTTGCTTCGTAATACCTTCCAGCCTGGCGTTCTCGATCTCCAGCCTGGGCGACATCAACACTCTCTTATTAATCAGGCCCAGATACTGGCCTCATGCACCTGTGACTGTATGGATTATTTATGGATGGATAATGATCGTCAACTAATTTAGCAATTGATTAATCGCTGCCTCAAAAAAAACAACAAAAAAACATACAACCGTTTGGTGAAAAAGCAACATTTTCAGCAGTAATAAAGACAAAACTACCAAAAATATATGCAGTTTGCATTTCAGATAAACCCCCCCCCCAAAAACCCTTTTTTTAAATATGTTTTAGCAGAAACTCTAAAAGTGGCTTAGTTTTAGCTTCAAAGGGTTCAGACTCACTGCAGGAATGCTATGTTACAACATATTAAACATAATAAAACATTTATTTTGTTGTTTGAAAAAGGAAAATTAATTACTTTAATGTATTTCTAATGTATAAAAAAAACCCCTGTAGAATGTGCTTTTTAAACAAAACAGATTAATCATCAGAATAATCGTTAGCTGCAGCCCTGACATTATAGACGGAAAATCTGCACATAGTGTCTCATCACATGGTTTGTAGACTTTATGTCAAAACTGTAAACAGGAATAACTACAGAGGATCGCTATGAATCAGCGCTTGTGCTGAAGCCGTGTGTTTGCACTTACTTTAGCAACGCTTCCTCCAACTGTTTGGTGGTGATTTCAGAGGCCAGGAGGGCAGCCGTCTTCTCTTGGAGCTTACGAATGGTAGCGCTGAGTTCCTTTTCCGTTTCGTCCAATTTGATTTTCATACTGCCCATCTGTCGCTCTGCCTGGAGGTACTTCTCTTCGATTTCCTCAAGCTAAGTAATACAGACAAAACAAAACACTCAAGAGCAAAGATAAAAAGTGTACTTCACGGTTTATGTACATATACATTAAGCAGCTACTAATCCTCTGATCAACTCAATGTGCCATAAACGGAGTCGTGAAAATCTTCTTGAAGTTTTTGCCACGTCTTAATATAAAAGCATGATTGTTGTTGTGACAACAACTCACCAAATGGAAGTAATTACTTCTTCAGTAGGAACAAAAGGAAGTCGGATTTGGTTTCCAAAATATTTTACAAATATGTTGGGTGGGGGGAAATAAAGACCAAAGCTGAAATATATTACACTTAGATGTTGTGTGTGTTTTTTTTTTTTGTTTTTTTTTTTAAAAACATGTTTTGCCTCTATTACTTAAAATGTTGTAATGGCACTGCACCCAGCTTTAACATTTGCCAGGCCCTGATCACATAATAAACTTCAACTTAGTGATTCCAATTTATCATATTCGGGCAGAAAATTTATTAACCGATTGTCTCTTAATGAATCACGTTTCAGAGAAGAGAGCTGCGTCCTGCAGTCACCTTTTCTCTGAGTCTCTTGATGTCTTTGAGAAGCCGAGCTTTCTCTTCCTCCAGGTCGTTGCGATAGCGTGTGAGGACCTCCAGGGAAGCTTCACACATCGATAACTTCTTGAGAGAGTCGGCCAGCTCCTGCTGCAGCTGCCGTACAGTGTTCTGTGCAGAAAGAAACAAGATCAGAAAGAAACATAAAGAGGCATCTTAGCAGTCTTACAGGGGGGAAATGTAAGAAGTTCTGAAGAACTTTTAATCAGGCTACGCAGCCTCAGTCTCACTTCTCGCTGATTCTTCTCTTCCTCTAACTTGAGGTTCAGATCACGAAATTCAGCAGCCTTGCTGGCGAGCTCCTTATTTCTCTCCTCGAGCAGCTGAACTCTTTCTTCACAGTCGGCGCGCAGCTTGGTCAGCATGTCGCTGAAGCGCTGCTGGGCTTCCGTCATGGCGCGCTCCTTCGCGGCGGTTTGGTTCTGGGCCTCTTCCAGCTGCTGCCGAAGCAACATGGTCTCGCTCTGGGAATGGGCGAGGCGTTCTTCCGCCGCTTCTTGGCGCGCTACGCTGCGACTGGTCAGCTCCTTCTCTGTTTGCAGAGCCGTTTCCATCTCCTTGGCACGCGTCGTCCCGTAGTCCTTCTCTTTCAGCAGGGCGTCCAGCAGCAGATTCTTCTCCGTCAGTTGCGTGGAGACCCGATGGATCTCGGTCTCCATGGTGTTTGCGTTGGCGTCGGCCATGGCCAGCTTCTGTTTCAGGTTGCTGACTGCCTCGCGCTGAGTGGTTATTTCGTCTAAATCAAACAGGTAAGTGATAAAATGTTTACCAACAGAGAGAAGAGATGTGGATTGCACTAGGAGGAGAAACAGGCTACACAATAATTGTAAAATCCACATTGCAGGCAAGTAAATAAAAAGCAATATTACAGGCTTATAGTACAAATTGTGATTAAATGATTAATTGAAAAAAATCTTAGTTTAGGAGTCAATTAGTTGATTAATAATAATTGATCAACTAATTTAGCAATTGAATAATCAATTAAGTGAAAAATGTGTTAAATAATTTTTCCTCCAGGAAAAAGCCTCTGGAGAATAAAGAGTCAAAAAGGTTATTTGCTGAAAGAACAACAAATTGACAACAGGAATTAAGCCAAAACTGTACAAAAATAGATACAATCTGCATTTACGATATAAAAAAAGTCCTTCCTCGTCTGTAAATATGTTGTTACCAGAAAGTGCCAATTTCATTTTATCCGATTAATCAACAGGATAATTGAAGACTAAAGTAACTGTTAGCTGCAGCTCTGCAAAATTACATGTGCAGACCGGAGGACTTCTCTACTCACTTAAGAGTCGGTCTTTCTGTCTCTGGTTTTCTTCCTTCTCTCTGAGCAGAGCTTTCTCTGTGTCTGCGTGATTCGCCAGGCGGAGTTCGATCTCCTTCACGGCCGCGGCCAAGCGAGACCGAGTCGACTCGGCCTCGGCCTCCAGCGTCTCGCGAGCCTGTCGTTCCTGATCCAGCTGGCTCGTCGTTTTCACCAACTCGGTCTTCAGCGCCGACAGCTGGTTGTTGCAAGCGAACACGGTCTGGGTCACGGTTTCGTTGCTGTGCTTGAGGTCTTGACGAATGTCCTCGAGCTGCTCCTTGAGGGCCTCGTTCTCCTCCAGGAGAGTGGTTTCTTTGAGACTGCTGTCCGTCTGGCAATGTTCGAAGTCGGACTTGACCGTGGCCAGCTGCTCCTGCAGCGCGTTAATCTGACGAAGCAGATCTCTTTCCCTGTCGCTGGCCTCCGTGAGCTGAGACAAAGCCTGCCACGCATCACAACAAAAACATCACCGTAAGTCTGTCTGGATTTTGTGGGGGAACAATCCTGAGAAGATCGGGCTGAAAGTTAGAGAATCACCTCATTGCTTCTGCTGATGCTTTTCCTGTTCTCCGCCTCAATCTCCTTCTGCTTTCGGAGGTGATTGTTGAGCAGATTTTCCTGCAGGGCCCGGGCGGTGCGTTCCTGAGCCAGCAACTTCTGAGTCTCGTGTTGCTCCTCTTCAAGCTGAGCGTTAAGCATATCAAACACGGGCGTCAGAATCACATACACACACGTGTAAGCACAGAGCGAGCCAACACAAATATATCGACATAATGTGTCTAACGAGGGATGCAAACAGGGAGGCAGCTAGCGATCGCTTTAGTAATCGAATATGGCGATGATTAATTGATTAATCAAATAAATAAAAAATAAAAAAAACTGGAAATTTCCACTGATTTTTCAGTCAGTAATTAACAATGTGTTTTTAACAAGGGATGCAAGAGGGTTGCAACTAACAATTATTTTAGTCATCAATTATTGTATTGATTGTGCTGACAATCATTCAGATAAACACATCTGCAATTTCCACAGATTGTTCAGTCAGTATTTAACACTGCTGACACAAAAAGTTAGAAAAACATAAAGATGTATTGTTTTTATATTCAGCATAAAGAACATAAGATGGTCGTCCCTTTTGATACAAGAATAAAGAAAATGGCTGCTTACCAATTAATCGACAGTCGATCGATACAATCGATCGACTTTAGATTAACTTATTAATCGATAACACACATCTCCATTTCTAGCAGAAAAAACCACAACCCCGTAATAAACAGTCGGCGTGTTGGGCAGATAAAAACTACGTGCCTGTTTCATGCTGCTGGCGAGCGTTCTCATCTCCAGCTCCATGTTCCTCAGCGACAGCTCCACCTTCTGCTTGTCCTGGACCTCAAACTGATGCTGCTCCTCCACCCGCTTCAACTTGTCTTTGGTGGTGTCGTACATCATGGAGGCATTCTGCCGATTCTCCTGCTCTTGTTTCAGTTGAAATCTTCACACCAAGTGCAACACAAAGAGATAAAGTAAATAATATATATATACATATATATATATGTATATAAAAAAAAGTTCAGAGGGAACAATTTCAAAGTTAGCCCAAAAAACAACAACAACAAAAAATTCTCACTTGATGTTCGTGAGTTCAGTCTGTACTTCCAGCTGGTTGCGCTCCAGAAGAGCCCTGGCGTCTCTGACTTCCTCCAGTAAGCCCTTCAGCGACACTCTTTCCGCTTCCAGCTGGTTCACCTTCTCTGACATGTACCCATGGCGACTTCGCAGTTTTTGAATGGAGCGCTCGTACTCGTGGAAAATGTTCTGTATCTTTGCCATAGTCGTGGGCTCTGGGGGATGAAATACAGTGAGATGGTCATGGAAGTAGGTCAACTCAGTGTCTTTTGGACCCTTTGTTCGTTGATTTGTGTTTTGGACCAAGAGATGAACCACTTCCATTTTTCGTTTACAGGCCACCAAACTGATCCAAATGATCACGTTTAGTCACCACCACCTACAGTGAACGGCTAAAAGAAAGAGTTCATTTTAAAAATCTCCAGTGTAATAAAAAAAAAAGGCTTCAGATACATCCTTTAAAATGGCTGTTAGAATTTGTGTCACATGTGAACTGGTTAACAACAGTATGTCATTAACAGATAATAAAAGTGTTCAAATTTAATATCTACATTGTTCAGGTCAATTCTGCTCTGATAAAAGAACACACTTATTTTTAGAAACAGCTTCACCACAAATCCATCTGTCTGTGTCTGTCTACAAAACTAGGTCATGTATTTTTATTTTGCAACAAAAAGTAAGAAAAGTAAATAACTCCTCATGTATTGCGCCAGCTTATTACCCAGAGCGAATGACTCCAGCTTCTGCATGAAGGAGGCTGCATTACGGTAGCCTGAGGCGTGTGAGTCCACGTCGTCTGTGTCGGACGACTGGGTGAGGTCTTCTAGATCGTCAGGCACGCTCAAGTCTTCAAGACTCTGCACCTGGAAAGGAAAAAAAATTATGATAAAATTATTCCTGTATCTGTTTAAAAATCCAACACTCATTTATGTAGTCGATCCGGTTGTTTGTACCTTGCTTTTCCGCCGATCTGTAGACCTGAGCCGCACAAACACAAAAACAAGGAGAGAAAAAAGTAGTTCTAAAGATTTGCACGAACATAGTGAAAATACTGAAGGTGTAATGGTATAATGCAGCATATAGTTGAGAAAGCAAATGCAAGCTTTTGCTCTAACGCAAGGCATTTCTGACTTGTATGATAAAAGCAAATTTGACATTTTAATGTCTTTTGAAAGTAATAAAAAGCACAGAATGAGATATGTCTTGGAAGTGTTGGAAGTATTTTTGTTGTGTGTTGTGAATATTTTCTGCAGTGTAATTAAAGAGGTGCGATGTTGAAAGAAGCCCCCTGTATGTTTTTATCACACGTCAATGTTTCAGACCCTCACAACTTAAAGAAAGATAACCTGAGTAAATGCAAAATGCAGTTTTTGAATCATCACTTTAATCATTAAGGGAAAAGCGCTATCCGAAACCTTCTGGTTCCTATGGTGACGCTTGCCTCTGAAACTGATTGTGTCATCCTTAGTAGCAACAACTTCTGAAAGCATTTTGGAAGCTTTGTGTCTTTTACCTATTCAGAGAACTTTAGGTACCTTTAAATCAACGACAACGCCGCTGTACTTCACAATTATCTGCCAGATGTCATGGTTCCATCATTGCAAGTTACTGAACTGTTCTCAAGGCAGTTGTTGCTGCCTGGAGGGGGCTCAATTACCTATTAATAGTGACTAACTAAATGAAAAGAGAATTTTGTATCTACTCAGCTTATCTTTGACTTTTAAAGTTGGGTGGCGACATGAAAACAAACAAACAAACAAGCAAAGCAGAAGCAGAAGAAAAGTTTTAGGCAGCAAAAACTTTTACCGCATGCTATGCTAACAGTAGGGCTGAAACAATTAATCGACTCGTGATGAATCGACTACTGAAATAATCGGCAACTAATTGATCAATCAAATAATTGTTAAGTTGAATAAAGAAAAAGCAATATGCTGTAGAATACAAAATTGTAGGGCTGGAAGAACCAATTGATCTGAATTAATCAATTAACTGAAATAATTGTCAACAGATATAATAATCGATTAATCGTTAACTGGAGTACACAAACTCAAAAAAAGGGGGATATGCTGGAAAAACCCCCAACATATTGGGGGGTTTTACAATATGAATAATTATTCATTATTCATAGGAGTAATTAAGCAAAAACGGTACAAAAAATTAATACACTTTGCATTTAAGATAAAAGCAAAAACCTTTGTCTGTAAATATGTTCAACCCAGAATTCCTCAAGTGGCATCTTTCTAGAATCACCCAATTGAAATTCAGTTCCTAAAATAATTGTCTGTTGCAGCCCTAGTTAACACTTTTATGCTGTCTGTTCACCTATCAACAACAAGTTTTGGAGAGGGAGATTTGTTTCCAGTAACTAGCGTTCAGACTAATAACACCAAACAGATTAGTGGCACAGACATATGTAGGAAAGTGGCGTCCTCCATTTATACCTGTCTTCATCTTCCGATAGGTCAGTTATAGGGCTTTCCTCAACCTCAGGTGTGGCTGGTCGACTACCTTGTATGCTGGCCTGAGGGCCTCCACTTTGCCGGGCCCAATGGACCATCAGCTCCAGCTGTAATTTCCCTTCTCCACCTTGTTTTATACCACTGCAGCTCTGCACAACTGGAGCTCTGTTGGTGTTATGGAGAGCATTAAACCTGATAGTCATTGAACTGTGACTGACTGAGGCCTTTGGTTGAAATGAAAAAGAAAGAACACACTGAAACCAACACACCAAAACAAAAACAAAAACCCTTAAAGGAAGAATTATTTGCACTCTTGGCAAACCTTGTGTAGAAAGCCTGAAAATACAGAAGGAAATGAAGCTTCATCCTGTCATCTAACCAAAGCTCCAGTAGATTGCTTTTTTGAATTCAACATGTTTATTTTTGTGATAGTAGGACACAAAATAGTTCTTTACGAACTTTATCTTGACTCAACGGTTGTTATGGAAAATGAGCGAACCCAATTAGTTGCTCAGTGCGAGTGTTGGGAGTCAAATGACAAATTCATTTTTAGGCTTTGTCTTACACATGTTTACCACGGGTGCAAAGAAATGTGGCAGGAGCTGCCACATTTCACTGAAAAACAGTCTAAAAACTAATGTTAAGTCATACAGATTTAAACAAAACGAACAAAAAGCAACCAGACAGATTGTACATAAAGTCTCAATATAAGACCAACTCCTAATGGCTACTTCCATTAGTATTTTCGCTGGGAACCAACATGCATACCTTTGGCCGGTATCAAGCTGATATTCCTGATTAGATCTTCCAGCTTGAACCAAACTTAAACATACACTGGTCCCAGGCTTCTCCGAGCCGCTTGCTTCACTGGCATCGCGGGAAACGCACAACTTTCGATGCGCCGCCATAGCACCTGTTGTTTTGCTGGCCAGCTGAAAAACAACAACAAAAAAACATACAAGATTTATGTACTTGGCAGGAGAGAACGGTCCAGCTGAGAGAGGCCGAGGCTCGCACCTTAACATGCAATTTGGATCAGTGTTTGTGCTCCTTATCATACATAATTCAGCGTCGCCCCACCCACTGGAGACCTAATACCTTAAGGCTGTTTCTACTTAAGAGTCCATTGGAACTGCATTACCTAGGAAAAGTAATTATGCCCCCTTCAGCATTTTCACATCACAACTAGAAACTTTGATGCATTTTGCTGTGATTTTAAGTGATAGACCAAAATAAACCAGTGAATAATATAGAAGTGGAAGGAAAAAAGAATTTACACAAGGATTTTGTAAGAAGCTCGCAAGTGAAGAATGATGCAAATTTGAGGCCGTTGATGCAGATGGAAACTTTTTCATTCATTTTAAGACCCAAAAATTCACTGATGCGAGTTCTTGGTTTTTCATTTTAAGGATTATTAGTAAATTATTGCCCCACATTTTATCCGTCATATAAAATACACTGAAGTTTGTGGTTGGTTTGGAATAAAATGCAAAAAAGCTCTAGGGATGTGAATAAGTCCTTACTACTTAAGAATATATAAACTAACCCAAGAAGTTTGAATACTCTTGAATAATTAAAATTAAGAATTTGATCTTCAATATCCACTGCGCTATTGCTCAATGTCAACCCAATTTTCTAATAATTTACTGAAGCCAGCGCACATTTAAGTGTTACTGCTGGTTGTCGTTTTCTTTAAAAACAATAAAATGACAATACAAATAGTAGATTATCGTCTGTCCTTTTCTTATTCTGTCCTTTAAGAGATCGATACACCAAAAAGTCTTGGACAATAAAAACTCTTCATAAAATTAACCGTAAAAACTGACACACAGCATGCACAATAAAGGAAACCAAAACTGAAAGTAAAACTCACTCCATGCATTAAAGAGAACTATTGTTCATGCAATCTTCATACATGCAAAGCACACGTGTGACACAAGACTACAAGGAAAAAGCACACAATTGTGGACCACTGGTAGGTTTAGATTAGCTGGCCAGTCACTAGCATATTTTGTCTGAAAATCTGTACCAGATGCAGATATTTTACTGTACATTATTTGTACATAACTGATTTTGCATTTTGAAAAAGATGTGATTGACTTAATTAAGGTCAACTTAACTTTTATAAATTAATTGATGATATTTTCAGGCCTTAATTTTAGACACATGGATTTAGAAATTTAAGATTTTTTTAAGGATGTGTGGACACCCTGCATAAATCTAATAATAAGAATTGCAGTTTTTGACTTTTACAAATAACTTTGTCTACACACAGCTGGTCAGAAAACACTCGAGGGTCCACAGCTGATTGGTTAGAATGGAAAGGAGTTAAAGTGGGCATAAGTGAACCAAGCAGATCTGCATGAAATGAAACCCGTGATAAGGAATAAACATGTAACTGCAGCAATAAGGTCATAGTGCTATGAGCCTCAACTGAAAGAAGAAAGAGAAACATACTCAAGTATTGAATAAACTGAGGAAGAGAGAGAAAGACGAAGTCCAGAAGCAACTGCGTCAGAAGCAGCAATCCTACATCTCTTTCTTGGGCTGGGCCTTTGCTTTGAATACAACTCCCAGTACTCCTACCTCAGGGTTAAACCTCATCATGTCCTCTTCTTCAGGCCCTTCTCCATTAGAGACATCTGGACGTCTGTGTTGCAAGGCCGGCTCAGACGTCAGAACCTCTTCTGAGCCTGCGCTGGACCAGCCAGCTTCATGTAGCAAGCCAGCAGAGTCAGTAGCAAGCAGAGCTACGCCATTATCCTTTGAGGCAGGTTTGCTGTATCGATCGGTATCGTCTTCGCTTTCTTCCTGTGCGGCGGTGAGCTGCGATGAAGCATTGGCCTCGACATCAGCTGTGAGTAGAGCTGACTTGTGATGGATAAAGCTATCGTTAACATCTTGATCACAGTCCGGTAGCGTTTCCTCACACAACGAGCTGCCAGGTGACTCTGCCAAAGACTCCTCCTGTCCTGACTCTCTCTGCTCAGGGATGGTCAGAAGACCAGTACTTTTTGCTCTGGCTGTGGGGCGAACAATGTCCTCTTCCTCCTCGTCACTTGAATCTTCACCCGCAGAGCTGGACGCAGAAGAAGCGTCTTCCGTGGGGGTTTTCGCAGTATGCCTTGATTTAAAAAGTTCGCCAAACCTCTCCTTTAATTCCCCAGTGACGCTCTTAAAGGTGGATTTTACCTCCTTTTTCTCCACCTCTACCCAGAGTTTCTCATAACGCTTCTCCCACGGAGCATCTCCACCTACCTTTTCTTCCGTGTCAGAGCCTGCATGGCCTAAGTCGTTCAAATTGAACTCACATCCATCCACTGCATCATCTTTCTCCTTTGATGATGTGATTTGACAAGGAAACAAACAAACAAACAAACAAACAACAAAAAAAGGACAGAAATGCAAAAAAAAAAAAAGGTTTTGATATAATATCCAGAACATAAGGAAGACATTGAATCCACTTGAGATGTTCAAACTAGGGGTGAACCGATTGCATTTTTTTGGCCGTTCACCAATCTTTAAAAAGTTTGACGTGGCGATTCCGATTTTGGCCGATACGGATGTTTTTAGTCTGAAAAGTCACTAAATATAACGGTGATTATAGTTTCCGTCCATGTGTAGATGTGAACAAGTTTCTTAGCATTGACCAATCACCCAAAATGAAGAAAATTGGGGCCGGTTTATCAGTGCACCCCTAGTTCAGACTGTCTATTTTGAAATGAAAACTGGGTAAAACTTTCCATCTCTAAAATTGCAAAACTGGTAGAGACATAACTCAAAAGCCTGCAATCATTTTCCACACAATGAATAATTTAGGCAATGCACTCTCTTGGTCTATCACATCACAGGTTTTTGACAGAGTGTGAAAGTTCAAAATGCTTTTACAAGTATATTGTACATTTGTGGCTTCTTGCCAGCAACACTTTAGTACAGTTAGGTAGCTGGTTATACCTTGTAAAAAGGATATTCTGCTTTTGTTAAAAATGTTCCAAGATATTCCAAATTAGAAGTCATGAAGGTCTTGCATCCAAAGAATGTGATAGTATTTCACGCTAATATGACTTGCTCACACATTTTTAGAAAGAGAAAGACGCTTACGCTGGAGAAGATGTTGCTAAAAAGGAGAATTGAAGTTAGGAGGCAGAGACAACTCTGTACCAACATTTCTCACCTTCCCCTCGTGCTCTTCAAAATCCGAACCGTGAGTGTTTTCGGTAGTCTGTGACTCGTCAGCAGTACCTGGAGAGAAGATGAAGTCAGTACCCAGAACACTGGGCATGTGCAGGCATAAAGGTAATCTTAAAAAGGACTACTAAATTGTACCAGGTACAAGCGTCAACCGTCGCCGATGCCCAGTTGGAGAATTTTCTCGAGAGCCTCTAGTCTTTTCGATCTCACTATCTGAATCTGGTTGCGGGACAAAGAAACAGATAAAAACTCTTGCATGTTGCATATGCATTAATGGGGATACACACGGCAGAAAAAAAGTCACCAACTTACCTTCGTCGCCTGGCGTCTGAAAGCTTATCTTGGTTGTACGAGGTTGGAGCAGCAGAGCAGAGCTGGAGGGAGTGCTGGGTAGACTCTTCCCGAAGCTGCCGCTCCTCTTAGGTGTTGAGGTTCTGGGAAGACCACAATCTTCTTTCTGTCCCCCACCAGAAGAATTACCGTATGTCTGAAACTCCTCGAGGCCAGAGGAGGGGATCTTCAACCCAGGCGTGGTTCTTTTACTGATAGTGCTGACAGAATCCCAGTCTGATCCATCTGCACCACGAACATAAGATACTTTAAGTCAAGGAAAAGAAAAAGGATTAGTTTGTGGAGCCACTGAGAGTACAGTTTATGTCAAGTTAAACATTACATCCCCCTTCTCTTCTACTCTTAAGCTACAGCCTAAAGCAAAACACGCAAATACAGTTTTTAGTGAATACGTCTGAAGTCGTTCAAACTCCCTTTACTGTTACTGACCTGCGTCTTTTGCTTCAAAACGGGTCAGGACAGAAACAAAAATCAATGCAAAAGTCAGTGGCTAAAACCATTACATGTTGTAGCTTGTTTGATGGAAATCAGTCAAAAAATAGACTAAAAGTCTTTCAATGGACAAAAAAACCCCCTTACCTTCAAGATCGTCTACATCGCCAACACCAAGCTCTTCCATTATGTTGACATTTCCTTTGTGGCAGCTCAAAACACTGAGCATTATAGAACTTTCTTTCTATTTAAAATAAAAGACACAGCTCTGTAATTGCAGCATGTATCAGTTAGGTTCTGCGTCTCAGTCTGTTAAATGTACCTTTTTCTGTACAGCATTGTCTTCCTTTGGAAGCTTCCTTTGATTGTCCTTACTGTCACTTCCAGCTGAAAAAGACAGGATGTGATTTTAATTGACTACTAAAGAGTTCTCCAGGAAGCATCCAGAAAATCCAGATGATGCAGACAGTTAGGATACGGTTAGAAGCATTCCCATGCAAATGAGCTGGAGGTTAGCATGTTTCTGCATCGCCATGCAAACCGATTTATTTGAATGGAACACAACTTCAGCGATGGTCGGGATTAGTAGAGTTTGAATCACAACATTCCTTTAAAACAAGCCACCTACAACTGTCTTCAGTTACTTTATATTTCGTTTTTTTGTTTATTTGTTTGTTGTTTTTACCTTGATAGCCACAAACTTCAGTGTATTTTATTGCGAATTCGGTAGCTGCTTAAGTAAAGGCAGTCGGACATCTTCTAATTTTTCATAAAAATGTTTCATTTCTCATCCAGTCAGCTTCTTCTTCAGTTCTAAACATGGCTTGAAAGTATGAGGCTAATAAGTTTTAGCACGAACAATCAGATTAGTAGAGGTCACTAATGGGGCCGTCCAGGCAGACAAGTGGTTGAAGACAAGAATGAAAGTAACTATCTATGTCTGGCTTAAATAAAACAACATTAAACAGAGGCGGTGAGAACAGGTTTTATCTTTCAACTAAAGTGGCGTGGGTTCGTCTCTCTGGGTTATTTTACCCTCATTCACACTTGGAAATGTGTGGCCAAAACTAAACTCATATGTCAGGATTGTTCGGTGACGTTTCTGGATTAAAACAAATGGAGGGTAGTGTCAGCGACTGCTGGGGTCCCAGCAGTGACCTTAACAGCTTTGTTAGTGTGATCATTTTCATATCCCTGATACTTCCAACCTATTTTTAGGCACTTTCGATTACAGTTGCAAGTCTTTTAGGGTGAGTCTCCTAAGATTGTAAATTTTACCCTTAATCCTTTGCTAAATATCCCACTCAGTCATGGTGGCTTACAGTGTCTCTGAACGTCCATTTTCGAGTACTGGATCAGATTCTCAGTTGGTTTTCGGTCTAGATTTTGACCAGGCCTTTGTAAAACATGAACACGCTTTAAAATAAACCCTTCTACTGTAACTCTGGCTTGATGCTCTACTGGAAGGCGACCCTCCTCCCCAGACTCAAGCTGTGTGTTTGTAGGTTTAAAATTGTGCTGTAAAAAATGAAAAACAACACGTTTTGTGCTGGTCTGCCATGTAAAATCCCAATAAAATCCAACGAAGGCTTTTCTTGTAATGTAACAAAAGGCAAAAAAGTTCAAAACTTCCCCAAGTTCTGAACTTTCTGTACTTTGGGTTTCTTCTGCAAGGCACTCTAAGCTCTGAAAGTACTTAGAGTGCCTTGCACTTTAGAGCCGGTTGACAGGATCAAGCAGGCACAGTGAACGCTGCATGCATCCCCTTATGCGACAATGACGTGATGGTGAGTTTTCTGATCAGCAGGGAGTGAAGACAGGCGTACCCTCTGCCTGGCTGCCTCGAGGCATGCCTGCATTCTTGCGAGGCTCTATCTCTGCCATCCTACTCCCTCCATCCCCTCTTAAAAAAGAAGGAATGTAAAACGCGTCTACAAAAAGAAAAGTAACAAACTGTTGGGACGGTTTTGTTCAAAGGGACACACTTTGCATTTAGAACTTTTAAAGATTCGGACACTAGACAAACAGAAGGATAAATGCCGTTCATTAAAGTGCAAGTGTCTGTAACAATAAATAGGTAAAGTCACACAATTGCTGCTGCATGGAATGTTGCCTGGAATGACTTGGTTGCATCTGGAAGCAAAACAAAAAAAACAAAAAACACTGAAACCATCAATAAAGTGAAAAATAATAAAAGTATACATTTACTTTCTTTGAGTGAATCTTCCACAGGAGCTGCTCCCTTTTTATTTGGGCTGTGCAGATTGGCCCCTTCCTTATGCGGTACGTTGGAAAGTTCAGAGTTTGACTGAAATTTACAAATAAATTTGAATACTTAAGATCGACAAAAACAAGAACAGACATCTGATCAGGAGCAGTACAGCAACATATTTGTTCATACCTCAGAGTCCCATGAACTCTCGTCTCCTTCCCCTTTCTTCAGACCCAGTTCTAACCGGAAGTCTACAGAGAAATTTTGATTAATTAGTATAGGGCTTTTTTAAATAAATACATCAAAAACAGTGATTTTTAAAAGCAGCAGAGCACACAATATGATATGTACTGATGCTCCGACGGATTGAATAAAATGCTGTAAAAATTGTAACAATCCTCTCAGTTTGCAAAACATGACCACCGAGAATCTATGGTACAAAAAGAAGTCATGGCTCTTCTTAAGCAAAAACAAATATATTCATGATAAGCAGTGGTAGGCAGACTTCAGCAAACATTCAGCGAACTTAGCTTCCTCTAAATGAATTTTTCCAGATAAATTCTAAAGAACTAATTTACTTGGACTTGAAAGTCAATCAAGTTTGACATCCGAGTTGAACGTTTTGGTTACATCGACTGTTAAGAACTCTCCAAGTAGCTCCACGTTAGTATTCATACCTCTTTTTTTATCTTTACCAACTTCTACTTTGGGAACAGTCAGAACTCCATCATGGACGTCCCCACTGTCTTGAGATTTATTTTCAGTATTCGATGATTCTTGTTCATCCCGTCCTTTTCTGTCATTGGCTTTTTCATCTTCAGTAAAATTTTGTTTCTAAGGAAAAAAAGAAAATGTATTTAAAATCCCATTTCGTTGACATTTGAGTCCACAACTATTAAACAAATAGATACAAACCAAGAATTAGGCTTTGCAAACTTAGCCAAGTGTTGAAGGTCTTGGCAGAAGTCATGTGAATACAAACCATCCTATTTGACACCGAATAACCAAACATTCTTGTTTTACCTGAATACCAGGCTCGTCAGTGCTTTTTAGCTCGTGCCATCTCAGGCTCGTGTTCTCAGATTGATCGGGTGAGCTTAGGTCCACATCATCAATGTCAGTCTGGGGTAAGGCTTCACCAGAGACCTCTGAAAGTTGGTGTTGCCCACTGGTATTATCATCCTTGATGGGTGAATTGGAAAAGACCACTTCCCCTCTCTGATCTTCGTCATAAGACTCTCTTCTGTCAACACTTGCAGATTCAGTTTCAAGCGGAGCATACAATGTTAGTCTAGCTTCACCTTCATCAACTGACTTTTCACATAAGCCAGCAGAATCATCTCCAACATCAACCAGTTGGACTGTAGCACTGCCAAAGTCATACTGGAGTTTTTGATGCCTGCTGTCAGAATCCTCACTCGACTCAACATCTTTACTCTGATTTTTATCGACGACCAGCGTTTCTCCCTGAGTTTTGGCTTCATCTTCAGCTCCATAATTTCCGTCGATGTAGGAATATGGAATCTCTTCGGCATCGTCTTCAGTTTGAATGTTGTCTGTTTTAGCTTCTTCTTCTTCTTCTTCCTTGTCTGACTCATCACTTTCCTCTTTATAATCATCATCCCAACTGCTACTGTTCTCTTCCTCATTTTTGGAATCTGACTTTTCTTCCTTTAGTGAAGCAGATCCTGTTGGCTGGCCATCATCACAGAGTATTGGGCCTTTTGCGTCTTCACACTCAAGTGCTCCCGACACCACAGGGGAGGGGTCATTGGATTCTATCTCAATACTGTCTTTTTCTTCTTCCTGCAAGGAGCGTTTGTGCGTTTCTTTCATCTCATTGTCTGCTTCGTTTAAATATAGTGATGCAACTTCAGATTGAGCACCAGTGTCATTTTGGTTATCGACTTCAGAGGAATCCCAATCTGATTCAACTGCAGTTGCTACAATTGGTTTGTTTTTGGCCTGAGGAGAACTTGGTAAACCCGGGCCATCAATAACTCGCTCTGGTAAAACACATTGTGTTGAAGAATCCCATGAAGTATCAGGGTGCTCCTCCTTCTCTTCCAGCTGCATATCTGGAGGTTGGACATCATTTTCTTGTTGAAGAACCTCAATGTTTGCCTCGCTCTCTTTGGGTACGTCGTCATCACTTCCTTCTACTGAAGAGCCCCATGAGGACTTACGTCTACCTTCCTCAACGGGTTCCCTGCTTGACGAAGTATCGTCTTCCGCGTCAGACTTGACATTCTTTCCGACGTCGGCTAAAAGCTTCCCTGGACAAGTGATCAAAGTGCTTCCACCAATTCTCTCTGCTTCATTTTCTTCCTCGATGTCACTGTCATTCCAAACTTTGTCGACACCACTTGTCTCGTCGCTCAAGGAATCCTTATCATCATTTTCCGTCTCTCTGTCTGACTCCACTTCTTTAACTTTACCGGGTGACTGAGCCACTTCGGGTGGGATTGGGACTTCTGTTGATATTTGATTTGAATTAAATGTTTGGTCTGATGACCTCTTATATTCCCTAGCAACACTCTCTTCTTCATCGGACAGCTTCGATTCCACCCTAATGGCAGACACAATGCAATCACCTGCTATGTCTAATGTTGCTGGCATTGTCGAGGTTTTTGCATCATCAGGACTGTTGACGTCTGCGCTTTCCGTCTCTGCTTTGCTGATCTCATGTTTGACTGTAGCAGGAATCCCAGCATCCAGAGAGGATTTACTGTGGGGAGAGTTTTGAGTATCAGCTCTGATATCAGTTGTGGGGCAGTTCTGATCGTGATTTTCCTCCTCAGATCCATCTTCTTCTTCATCGCTTTGTTCACTATCATCCTCTTCACCTTCTTCCTCCTCATCATCTTTGTCTTCTTCTTCCTCCTCTTCCTCATCTTCTTCCTCTACGTCTTCTCCAGAGTCCTCTCCATCAGAACCTTCCTCCTGTGAATTATTAGCACTTAAATTTTGCTCTGAGTGTTTTCTTTTCCCTCTTTCAGCTGAATTGTCTCCTTGTTTTTAGGCATTTGGGGGAAGAAAAAAAAATAGAAAGCTGTTACCAAAAAGCACACAGTAAAGCTTTACTACTACAGTTTTACCTTTCTGGAGATACGAAGAGGTGATTTGTAAAGGAATGGAACTGTAGAGGAATCTACTGGGACACTAGTTTTACGTAGTGGCTCTGATTCTGCGTCACTCAGGGAAATGTCGGGTGGAACAGGAGCTACGGGGTAAGCGGGGATAACAGAATACAGTCACAAACTACTATAATTAGTAACAAATGACTAAAAGATTTTTGGTACCTTCTCCCATTTTAGATGCCAAAATTCGGCTTAGGTTCACTTTAAGTGGTTTCTAAAGTTCGAAAACATTAAAAGGAAGTTGGATTAAAAATAATGAATAAATAAGGCAGCTGTGCGTCAAATATAAGCCTCGCCAACCTTTCCCGCAGAGGAGTCATCATCATCTTCTGTTGAGGGCCATTCATCATTAGCACTTTTAGAAGCTCTAAGGAACGAAGAACGATTACAATCAGGAAAATCAAGTCGCAAAATGGAATTGTTGAACGCAACAAGAGAACTCTGCTTACCGACTGACTGACTCTGACAATGAATTGTCTTCTAAATCTGCAACAAGGGAGAAATACGTTTTTATCAACTTATTATGTAAAGAAACTTTACAAAGACATTCCTCCGACATGTGAAAGAGATCCAACGCATTTAAGGCGCACTATAGAAGTTTGTATTCCTTGAAAGGTTTTCACATTTTGTCAACTTTAACTGTGATTTTAAAGTTAAAATAACACACAGACCAACACACAAAATTACATAATAAAAGTAGTGAAATGAAAGGAATTTACTTTGTTTTTTTCCCCAAATACAATCAGCCTCCTTTACACATTAATTATTGACTCACATCTAGAGACTGAAAGTGAGCCAACATGTTTTTTCTCTGTATTTAGTACCATGTGTGAAGGAGCCCGATCTTAATCATTCGTTACAATGGAAAGCAAACTAAATCTGCAAACAAAGTTCATCTAAGCATAGTACCTCCCCCTGCTTCATTTGTCCCAAGCTCTAGATCCAGTCAAGAGGTTATGCATGAGGAATAAATAAAATGATCAGTCAGCCACACAGGGAGTCTGTCAAACTTACTTATTCACTATCCAATTAAAATAAATGTGTACCACCTTTATCAGTGGCTGGTCCTCCCAAGGAAAAGCGTGGTTCAGGATCATGGAAGGGAATGCTTGGTGGTTTTTTCTTCTTGTATGGACCTGGACGTGATGCTGATGTGATACGTGTCCTCTTGGTACTATACTCTGTGATTAGGAGGCAACAACTGAAAAAGAGGGGGGCGGGAGGGAGAAACTTAAAATGCCACAGTGCTCATACCAAGCATGAAAAAATAGATTACTATTAGTTTTGGTGTTGCTCAAAGAGACTATAAAACCACACTCTGCTGTGAAAGTGTATCTGTACCCACAGGTTTCTCCTGCTTTTACTTTTTATTTTTTTGTTGCACTTGGGAAAATAACAAGTCCATTTTAAAATGTAATTTCTTTTATGAAGAGAAAAGAACCTGGAACAAAGTGGAAAAGTTGCTGCACACTAAACCTAAAAACAGCTTGGGCCACTCTTGGCATAAAAATGATATTTGCAGTAAGTCTTTTACATTGTTGTGGACATTTGGCCCAAAGTCACTTAGTAAAAGTTCCCAGTGTGTTCTTTGCTGACTGACTTTCTTTCCTTATACGTTTTTTATGATTCAGTTCAATGTAAAAAAATTACTTCAATTCATCCCTTTTTATATTTCATATTATCCGGTTTTCTTTACAGAGTTGTTGTAGATGCTGATGGATGTGCGCAGAAAGGTTGCAATCTGTATTTCAGCGGTTTTAAAGGATCCTCTGACTAAAGATTGATTTTATTTTTTGTGCAATCACCTCCAGATATTCCAGATCAGTCCCCAAAGCAGAACCAGTCTTCTATAGAAGATGGCTTAGTCTTTTAAGTCCTTGGCTCAAATGCTGCAATCGCATCAGATGTTGCTTGATGTGTTTGTTTGCTTTTTTTTTTTTTTTTTAGCTCTTTTAGCTAATTTCATGTTGTCAGAAAGGTCAGTGCTCAGGCCTGAGTGTGGCCTGTGAAACTGTGTCAGTAACTTTTGTTGATCAAAGTTTATTTGCAAAGTTTGTTTTAGTTTCATGATGTTAATAAATGTGACAAAAACCCATCTTTAATGGAGTTTTTTGTGTAAATACCATAGGACTGAAACACTTAATCGGATTCATCCTGATGAATCAATTATTGAATCGTCAACTAATTTATTAATCAATCACTCGTTAAGTGGAGTACACAGACTCAAAGTAAAAGCCATTTGATGAAAAAAAAACAAACATATTTAAAGTAGCAATAAAGGTAAAACTACCCTTTTTATTCAAATATGTATTCATTTTGCATATAAGATAAAGACACCTTTGTCTGTAAATATGTTTAACCCAAAACTCCTCACAGTTTTAGTTTTAGCTTAATTAAGTTCAAATTCACTAGAGTAATGCTTTGTTATTGAGTATTAGGCAATCAAATTCTTATTTTATTTTATGATAGAAAAGGAAGTGAATATTTGTTTATTTTCCTCTTTTGATGTATTTCCAATACTGTACATTGTAAAGGATTCAGTGATTAAATGAAAAATCTGCACAAAGTGCTAATTTACATTAATTTATCTCAACCAATTAATCAGTAGAATAATCAACAGATTAACAGATAACTAAAAATAATAGTTTGTTGCAGCCCTAAACTACAGAAACAGCATTTTGGTGCTGTCATGAATGTGTAATCATTTTTGAGTTGACCTTACCTATGATGCCCATTTTTTTGTGCGTAGTCATCAGCTGTCCACCCCTTTTTGTCCTGAAGGGTGATGTCTGGATCGAACTGCAGGAGAAGCTTTACCATACTGTGTTGACCGCTGCTGGCAGCTAGCATCAAGGCGGACCTGAAAGTGAAATCAGAGTCAGCCGAAGGGCTTCCAACAGTTCGACCCGTACTACCATTGATAATCATGATTGGCGAATGGTTTCCCGTTCAGTACTGGCCTTTGTTCGTGGTCAAGACAATTCACATCAGCTGTCTCTTTCAGGAGAAACTCGGCCATTTCAATACGGTCTTCACGGATCGCGACGGTCAATGGGGCGAACCCCTCCTGGATCACAGATCAAACGGCATTGACGAAATGCAAGTAACACTTTGCCGTGAATGGGAACTCAAAATCTCAAGAGACTGTGACTGAAACGCTTTTCTGACAAAAAAATACTCGTTTTTGACAGAAACCATAAACTCATACGACAATCACCTTGTTTTGCGCGTTAATTTCCGCCCCGTGCTGCAACAGACGTGTCGCTGTGGGAATGGAGGGGATGTTCGCTGCTAGATGGAGGGCCGTATTGCCGTTGACGTCCGCAAGATTTGGATCGGCGTGATTTTCCAGCAATATGGCCACACAGCGTTCATGCTGGCCTTCTACTGCCTGTTAACCAAACAACAACAACAACAAAAAAAATAAATCAAACATACATTAAGAATTGAGGACTGAAACCATAGCTAGTAATGACACAGGAGGTGGCAAAATGTCATAATGCTTCAACTGGCAAGGTATAAAAAGCCTTAATAATGAACTGATTTTGTAGTGCAGTAGCGTAATCTCGTACTGAGAAACCCAACCTTTAATGTGAGTGCATGTTACTGCAGTTAAAGCACCCGAGACACAAAAACTGCTCTAAAAACAATGAAAAAAAAAGAGTATCAGATTATGCAAAAGATCATTTTACTTTAAGGCTTTTTACGCATATTCAGTAGGGGTGCAATAAATAAATCCAATTATTCAACACCAAAAAAAGGATTCACGGTCTCTCGGAGTGTCATCATGCAGGATTACCTTCATTAGGGCGGATCTGTTTTGATTGTCACGCAGGTTAAGTTTGGCATTGCTATCAATGAGGAACTGAACCACTTCATCATGACCGGTAGCACACGCAATATGAAGCGGAGTTCTGTTAAAGGGAAGAAGAGTTCAGGATCATGCAAATATCAAAACATCAAATATTTGTACAAACCCTTTTTAGAATCTTTATAAAGTCACAAATAGAGACAAATTAATTAATCAACCAGGGATCTGAATCGGATAATTTTATTTCCTTATTCATCAAAATTTCATTTTTTTTTTTTTTATCAAACTGCTCCGTTTAGTTCAATTAAAACTATGCATTGATGCAAGAATGAAGATAATCTTACTGTTTTTAAATGTTCTGCTGCTCATATAGCTTAGAAATTAAATGGAAAGTGGGAATTAAGTAGAGGTCAGGGATCCTATGTACCTGATTCATTTTTTTTAAAGATCTAAATCAAAAAATGATCTCATTTGCTCTGTATTACATTAGCAGGTCATTCTAACAGTTGTTTTCCCACATAAAAATCTTGCGGTACATATATAATTTACTTAATGCTGCAAGCGTTACATAAAAAGCACACTGGACAGGTTGGATGAGGACAGTACAGACTGGCAAAAGGCACAAAGCATTTAGCTTTACTTTAATCTACCAGACAGCTCATGCACGGTTATACTTTACAGGATACTTGTGAGGATTACCTGTTCTCCTTGTCAAGTTGATTGATATCGCACTTCTTAGCCAGCGGCTTCAGCTTGGCCAAATCACCCTGGAAGACAGCCCTGTGAATCTTCCCCAAATCCTTGTCTTTCAAGTCGTAGCCATCAGAAAGAGCGCTGACATTGTCTGAGGTGCCACAGCTCTTCTTTTTCTTAGTAAAGCTCAATAACTTCTTCATTGCATACGGCTGTTCAACCTCGCTCCTTAACCGTCACTACCGTCCTCTCGTTAGCTGCTGAGGAGTCACCACAGGCGTCTTTCCCATCCCTAAAAATAAGACGCAGAAAAGCCGATTAGAAGTGTCGCGAGCCGGGTTTTTTTTTTATTTTTTCTTTTGGTCTGGCTTGGTGATAAAGCTAATGCTGGTCCCCACGCTCGAATTTAGGGCGAAGTAGCTTCTGTGTCTTTACAGCCCGGTAATCGACTCCCATGTAAAGAGGCCACGATGCCCGTTAGGTGTAGTATCTCATTACTGGAGGACGGTGTTGAGTGACGGAAAAAAAACAAACATACCAGCCATGCTAACGACAGGTTTCAGAAGTGCTAACTGCAATTCATCTCCCGACACGGTGTCCTCTAACAGTCCGTAACGACAACAAATGGGTTTAATAATAATAAAAAAACCGCAAACGTTAATATGCCGTTAGTGTTTGCATTCCGAAGCGTTTAAAATGAAAACACGTTAGCTAATGACAGCACTCACCGCAGTTATCGTTATGGCTTCGTGGTTGTTACCATGGCAACATACTGTATAAAAATATTGGTATGAGGCTCTCATAGCGAACTAGCTAGAGCTAACACACAAAAAAATATTCGAATTCTCATCTAAAGCAAGCTTAAAAATAAACATTATTCACCTTTGTTGTTTATGAAGTCGTGCTTAACATCATATTGAGGATTAATGTTGCGCCTCCCACGTCGTCACTTCTCTAATGATGCAAACCGCCACATTTAAAACGAGTTTGCGGTGAGGAGCAGAACAGCAGAGATTTGATTACGACTAGGGAACTGCAGCACCAGGGAACGGCTTCTTTTTGCTCATTCGGTAGAAAAGTATTCTAAAAAGAATATAAGTGCAAAAACCGAAACATTGCTAACTAAATGCTAACTAAAAGTCGCTAAACCCGTTTACAATATTATATATTAATACCTATATACGCCTTAAATGCAAACATTTCCAATAGTTTACGAAGTGTTAATTGTAATAACAACATTAGACCAAAGTTACTAACCTGTTGATTGTCGAATTTCAGTTACTATTATCGAGCTAACGAAAATATGCTCACATAAACGTGCTTCCAATGTTAGTTTCAAGGAACCAATCAGAGATAGGTAGGGGGTGTTACAACTCCGATTAACCAATGGGAGACTTCGAATTAATTTAGAAAGGTTGGTTTACAACCCAATGAAGACTTTGTCGTGTAATAGCAGACGTTTACCACAAGATGGTGCCATTCTTTCAAAGATTGACTACTTTTAGCCTATCAACAAATCACGGTGTTAAGCTTAGTAAATTTCTGAACAGCTGAAATAAATAAATATTGCTATGTCTTTTATTCTTGCATGAAAAAATATTTAATTGAATTCTATTTGAGAACATTATTAAAGGCTCAAAGTCTTAAAAGACCTTCCCTGTTTTTCTTTTTAGAACAGTCCCATGTCTAGAATGGGTTGAACTATTAGAGAACTTGTATTTTTCTAAAAACAAAAGCAAATAAAATAAAATGAGTCACATTAATCTGGCCTTAGTACATAGTGCAAGAGTGCATGGATTACATCAATGTGATGTCATGGCATTAGGTATAAAACTAAGCGGTAAAAAACCATTCTGAACCTTAAAGCTCTGTAGAAGTAGGCTACAGACTTTTGCTATCGCTGTAAGTTATACCAAACAATGCAACACACAAAGAATCACTGAAATCGTTGAGATTCTTTCCAGTAATACTATTCAGATCACATGCCAAAAACCAGCTACCTCTGATGTCACAGAGAGAAGATGAACGCAACAGTAAATTCCCCTGAAATCCACCCTTAAATCATGTTGCATTGCTCTGAGGTCAGCATTAAATATTTATTCACATTGAAAGAAAAATCAAAGAACCTGCTCTAAAAATGTGATTCTCATAAAGTTGAACAATGCTGAAGATACGTGTTGGGTAACCCAAAAACTTTATCTGCGTCGTTGGAGGCGAGAAGTTTTGTCTCGGTTTGATCTCTTTTTGAAAATTCTCTCTGAAAGTTAAGCGAAAAGAAAAAGAGATAAACAGCTTAAGAAGCTGAAGATAAATCATTGTTGGAACAAGACACTCGGGTTCCGCTCGTCTCATTGTCTGCTGGAACCAATTATCTTTCTCGCAGCTCTGCGGGTGCAGAAGAAATCTAGGAGACGTGAAAGTCATACTGCCGATTTCTACCCCCATTAGGTGATCCTTTCCTTTTAACATTTTTTTTTTTCTGTTTAACACGTCTTCTTTACTGACTAGAATTGAAGGGTGACCAAGTTTAGACATGCATTTATGTGCAGGGAGCCTAAAAATTGATTGTCCAACCATGGCGAGGTTATCTGCACTCTTTTGATTGTAAGTCTTGCAGTGTTCTAGTCACCAGAGTGTAAAATATGTAATTCCAGCCAAATAATTGGCTAAACCAATACATCCCTGACACATTTTTGAGGGAGCAAGACTCACAAATTGTTCATGAAGAGGCGCTTTCTGTTGTCACTTTTTTCACAAGAACATGGTAAAGCACCTCATCAAATCGGCTGACATTTTGGAAATGCTTCCACTGCAGCGGCTGCAAAAGGTGATGGTGGTAATGAGGTTGGGGTCCTGATGGCTGTGGTTTCATAAAAAGTAACCTTTCCAGTAATTTGCTGAGAGGTTTCGCGCACTCCGAGAAAATGTAAAACCTGCCAGGTGTTTCTTTGTAACACATTAAAAAGTGCAATTTTTTCTGCTTGTCTTGTGTAGCTCTTTATGCAAATATTTTTAAATGTTTTTATTTTAACGTACGCTTAGAGAGCAGTTTCAGTCTAATGGTATTCACATTCAAACCAGAGGAATGTTTGACAGATTAATAATGTTGTGTATGATAAAACCTTCTTTCGCAGGAGCTTTATGGTAATAAGTCAAAAGCTGTTAAATGGTCATACAAGGGATAATTCATCCTGGCCTCGTCGTCAGTTTAGTAATGAACTCTGCAGCTGATTGAATATTTTGCATTTGCATTTTAATGCTGTTGCTCTGAAAACTAGCAGCTGTGAAAAGATTCCTTCAGGCTCAAAGAGCACAGAGTGTAAAATCGAAGCTCTAATACAGAGAGACTGTATGAACACTGAAAATGCATAGGAAACTAAAAACACCACATTTAGGACATGTATAATAATGCTTGGCACAACACTCGGTGAACCAAATAAACACCTTTACACATAAGCAACATAAACACATGCTTCAGCTCCATTTTATAGGTGGATGTCTGGAGATTAATTAGAAAAAAAAAAAAAAATCTGTGAAGTTTAGTTTACTTAATTTTTGAGGAAACAAATGCAGAAACGCTCTCTTCCTGATATGGTCTTCGAGGCATACGTGTCACTTTAAATGGTGTGTGATGAATTTATCCTTCTGCATGATATTACAGCGGGCGATGATAGCTAAAGAATGGCAAAGACAGAGAGAGTGAAAAGGGAACACTGTACCAGGAGTGGCAAACTTATTTTCGTTTTGGGCCAAACCAAGATCACGAACGCTCTTAAAGGGCCGGTTGTGCCAGAACGTATTGATAAAACCTGATCACAAACTGTTAAAATATCAAAGAATTCATACAATTAAATAATATTATTGAACATCTTCTCAGTCCGTCCAGAATATTATGATTTTTCTTTTGTAATTAAAATGTTTGTGGTAGTAATTTGGAAATATTTGCACTTATTTATGATGGTAAATTTGACTTTTTATTACTCGCTGCATAGATCATGGACTATAATCTGACATCAATTAGGGTTGAGGCAGCTGAAAAATCTGCAATAAACTCCCAGTTATTAGCTCAGACAAGTGCTGGGTGAATTTTGTGTGAATTTCCACGATAACTCTAAAGAAACTGGAGAGACTGTTTGACATAATTTGGCAGTAAACAGACAAAAATTGCATTAATTTGACTGATAACATAATATTTAAGCACACTTAGTGTTTGGTCTAGAATCTGGAGGGCCACATAAAAACCCACGGCGAGCCGGATTTGGCCCACGGGTCTTGAGTTTGACACATGTGGTCTGTACAGTAACAAGAACACGATGACAGGCAGACAGTGCAACCTTTGACACAATGAATTCACTTTTGATGTTAAATTGTCTGAGCATATAAAATTTTCCAAAAAATAAAAAAAATACATTTAACTCAAGTTTATGTTTGTCAGGAGAAACTGATTTAGTTGCAGATGTAGGGTAAAGTAAAGGGTAAAGTCCCATTTGGGGTCCATATTCTGATCCCTACACAGTCTCATAGATCCCTCAGGACCTCCATTGAAAATTGTGAGACTGAAGATTAAAATCTTCCCATCAGCCAAAAATAGCATCATTCAATGGCAACCAACAAACACAGAATAAGAAACTTTATATCTTGTTTCAGTTTTTTACTTTTTCACTACGACTGCTTGAGCTCAAGCTGTGAGATAATCATCAACCCAACTAAATGCAACATGCCAAGGTTAGTGAACCTTCATCAGCGCAGACTGAGCATCTGCATAATGCACTATGAGGAGAAAATAAGAAATATTGGCTAATTTGTGAATAATTTTTGTTGTATTTGTACTTTATTTTAGCGTTAGTCCATATGTAGGGTATACATGATATCTCTAAGTTGTAGAACTCATGTCAAAGGCTGTGGTAACCTGGCTTAGCTACAGAGGAGCCTTATTTACATATGCCATTAAAACATGAGATAAAGATGCAATATTGATGCAGGTTAAAAAAAAAAAACACAAAAAAACCCCCGGCAACAATCTGCAAAAAGCTGACTAATCCTCCTAAACATTTGCCGTCCCAGTTTTCAGGGAAGGAGAAACCGCGTGACAAAGAGACACGAATAAACGCAACAAAATTATCTTCGCAGATGTCTCCAGACGTTTGACAGTGAAACTGGAAATCATGAGACACTCGGGGTCGGAGAGTTCAGTCTGCAGACTCTGCAGTGATGGTGCTGAAAGGCTGAGGTTGAGATGAAGGACGTGCCGAGCTGAGCTGTTGTCATGTGGTGATGAACGACGACGTCCACGGGACGTGTTGCTAAGATATCTCTCAGCGAGCTTCAGACTGCTGTTGTGGAGATGATGGGAACCAGTAGCAGCCACGCGGTGTGAAGCATTACCTGAAAGAAACAAGGTCATGCGTTCGTCTGGCTTGACCCTCTTCCAGGCAGCTCTGCTCTGGAACATCAAGATTTCTGCTCGGACTGGGATCTCTGTCGCACAGTGTTGAATTGTTTTTGTACTTTCTGAGCTCTGTGTTAGAAGACATCTCTTTTTTTTTTTTCAAGCTATACTGTAGTTCTGTCAATCAAGATCTAACATAAGCCGCCGGATACTACGGACACTAGGTGGTGCTGGAGCAGCTGCTCTTTTTTCTCTGGAGAAAAGAAAAAGTGTCCTTTTGAAATTGTGCTATTTTTTATTTATTTTTTTACAATATATTGCGTGTGGTCCGTGACTCTATTTCTGGATTTATATTACATATTATTATATTACTCCACATTCTTTTTGTAACAGTTTTACCTTTTCATCAATCCATAATAATTTATTAATTCTAAGAATTATGTAAAAAACATAAAAATAAAAAATGTTTCCAGACGCTCATGTCACTGTGCCCTACAGGATTGGTTGCTTTCTAGTTGCACTCACTATTACTTGTAGATTCAGATCAGCTTTATTTTTGGTAAATTTACAAAATCACAAAAATAATAATAATATTGGGATAACAATCGATAAAATAAAACATGGGCTGCTCAGTGGCGCAGTTGGTAGAGCTGTTGCCTTGCAGCAAGAAGGTCCTGGGTTCGATTCCCGGCCCGGGCTCTTTCTGCATGGAGTTTGCATGTTCTCCCTGTGCATGGTGGGTTCTCTCCGGGTTCTCCGGCTTCCTCCCACAGTCCAAAAACATGACTGTCAGGTTAATTGGTCTCTCTAAATTCTCCCTAGGTGTGAGTGTGTGTGTGAATGGTTGTGTGTCCTGTATGTCTCTGTGTTGCCCTGCGACAGACTGGCGACCTGTCCAGGGTGAACCCGCCTCTCGCCCGGGACGCAGCTGGAGAGGAACCAGCAACCCTCCCGACCCCATTAGGGAAGAAGGGTGTTCAGAAAATGGATGGATGGATGGATGAAAATAAAACACAACTTTTTTTTTTTACAACACAATAATTTACCAACAAAGGAATAGGCAGACGCCAAGACCTGTACTCTGCATACCCTGAACATGTAAGCAAATGCAGGTACGAAAAGGTTTTCTGTTTCAAATTCATGAAATTGTTCTCAACTGTTTTCTTTGAACAATGTTCTTTTTGTTTTTCTTATGACAGATAACTTTAAAGTTATAAATACTTAAAAAGTATTTATTTTCTTGTCAGTGTGAAATTAAAAATCCGCTGGCAACTCCACGTGTTGTTCAAGGTGCCTTTTTGTTTGTTTGTTTGGTTTTTTTTTTGCACTTGAGCCCCCTCAAAATGTCTGTGCACGGCCCTGGCCTACACCTTCGATTATTTACCTGAATAATGTGAATCATGTGCGGAGCAGAGCTCACGGAAAACCTTCTGTGTGCTGGTGGACCTGTGTTTATTTTTCAAACAATATAATTTGACACAAAACTGCAGTTTATTCTTAAATTAAACACGTAAGAATAAACACGCTAGATTCTATTCACCTCACAGGCTGCTGTTTGGAGATTTGGATCCCACTGCGTCATTTGTTTCCACCGGTACCCCAAATGACTTGATCTGAAGTTTCTCTTTCCAAATAAACAGCTACATAATTGAATTATCCGCCAAGTTACACAGCTCTGTACAAGTCATCCCTCATTAGCATGCAAATTGAATCGCGCAGCAGCGGCGGCGGCAGCAGCAGCAACAGCAGCAGCCGCTTGGCTCCCGTTCAGATTCGTTTCAGCGACCAGATCAGATCAGAGCCGAGGTGGTCTGTCAGGAAACATACAGGAATGTTTCCTGTATGTTTTTTGTGTTGTTTATATATATATATTTCTTTATTGAATCACTGGTCACTTAAAAAAACAAAACAATTGATTTTAATATGGGTGCTCTATGCCTTGTGTTGATGTTTTGGCATGTTGTTTTAAATAATTGACTTATTTTTCTGTACAGTACCTCAGTTTTTATTGGTAGACTGAACCAAATTGGTTGTCAACCGTATTAAAATCTTAGACTCAACTCTTTATGTTAACTTGTTGAGCTTTTCGCAACATAAACCGACTTGGTTTCCTAACTCTTAAATGCGGAACGCTTCGGAATAAATAAAACCTTCTCTTCAAGCCGTCACATTTGTTCCATTACAGTGATCCCTCGCCACTTCGCGGTTCACTTATCGCGGATTCGCTATTTCGCGGATTTTCATAATGCTTTTTTTTTTTTTTTTTTGGTGCATTGTGCTCTGCATTCTGATTCGCTAAAAACTCACTCCCGCTTCTTGTATCAAAACATGCTACGAATTGTGCTATCATTTTGTCGTCTCGTGCAGTTATATGTACGTACATAAAACAGCTTGGCAAATTAACATTAAGTTGGCCAAATTATCTTGTAATTTCGAAGAAGAGAACACTGCAGAGCGCAGTCAGGATGCAGCAGTCTGAAGAGCAGTGAAACGGCCTACACGTGAGTCACTGTATTTGTATACAGTACATGTAATAGTTGCTAATTGTAAAAAAAAAAAGTTTTCTATTCCATGGTTCACTTATCGTAGTCGTTTTGAACGTAACCCCACTGTAATCAATGTTTATAACAAATTCAGTGTTTTTGTTGTTTATTTTTTACCCCACATCTTTGCGTTGGTCCAATCTCTAATGGACTCTGGTCTTGTGGTTTAATAAGACTTGACTTTGGATACATTGGCAGTGACGATATATGTGCTTTCAAAAGAACAAAGAATTTCTTTTTTACTTGAACGCACTTTGCTTTTAAATATCTTCCTCATAAAACTAAGAGATGTAGCCATTTTAATACTGCACAAAACGAACCTACTCAGATATGAACTTCTGTTCCAAAAAGAAAAACTCTTTTCTTGTCACCCCTCCATCAACAAATCGTCTTTATACCAAGTTGTTCAGAGATGGTCTGATAAGCGTTCTAAATGGGTTAAAACAGTATTTCGGATCCATATCGTCCTTGGCGCCGTGACGCCACTAAGCTGCCAAACGTCTGCTGTTGTGGCTGGTCCAACTAGTTCACAACCAATCTGCAGAGCCCGTCTGACGAGCAGCGCCTGCTGCCCTGGCGGTCTGGTGGGACGCAAGAGAAGGAAATCATCAGAAACAGACAAGACGGACACGGCGACTCTAGAGGAGCCGCCGAGATCCACAGCTCAGGTGTGAAAAATCTGTTGACAAACGACTCACGTTAAGCCTGCAGAGAAAGACGTCAGACACACGGGAGAAGGTTCTTTGGGCAAACAAGACCGAAACGATACTTTTTGCCCAAATCGAGCATCCGCAGCAAAAACTTGGAAGTGGAGGTTTGCAGATGTCTGACCTGACTGAGCACCAGCTTTATTTTTCTTTTTTTTTGTTTGTCTCCTGCATACATCTGGTATGTATCGGTACTTAGAAATGATTTATATGCGCATAACATATGAGCAGATGAACATTAGGGGTCACATCAGTTCCTCCACGTGGCATTATGTGAAACAAAACAGTCAGAATAACAAAACAAATTCTCTGTAATTTACGGCTGCGGCGTCACATGAGCCTGCTGTCGAACTGGTGGCTCGTGGCAGGAAGAAGTCTTCATGCACACAAAAAGGCGTGTGAGGGAGGCAAGAAATCGGCATTTAGAAATGTTTCCAAAAAGGTTAAACAGTTTTTTTGTTTGTTTGTTTTTTTTTTTTTCCTAAATGTGTGGAGTTTGCAGAATTGGAAACGGTTTGAAAGTCTGACATTGACTTATTCTGGAAACATTCACTTCACTGAACACCAGCAGAGTTTTTTTCCCATTATTTGAGGAGATGTATGAAACTTAATGCGTACTCAGTAAAAATAAAAAATAAAATCTACAACATTTATAGGGAAAAAGGAAAGCAGTAAAATGCCAACATTTACGGACAATGAAATCCTTAACATCACATTACCATAGAATTACCAAAATTCAAGAAACAGAAATTTCAAGTTATTTTTACAGTCCTGAACTGTTGAAATGGCAGGTTGCCAAAATATAGTTTCATAATGTCTTACACACTAAGGATATATTTACTACAATAAATTCTATCATTTTACAATAAAATGCCATAATGTATCACACAGTTATGCCACATTCTTCCCCACTGATTTAGTCTCATTAGAAATTTTCCATAAACAGTTTCCAGTCCTGAAAGGCTTAAGTGGCGGCTGCCGAGAAATTACATCGAATTATCTTTTACACAAGGGTCATATTTACTCACAGCTGTTGGTATTTTACCATAAATTATGCACTTCTTTTTTCTTCTTTTTCTTTTAAACAGCGTACAAAATTAAAGTTTTATTTTGAATCGCACCATTTGGGATTAAGGTTCTGATTTAAAATCAACACAAACTAGAAATCAAACAGCCTGTGTTTGTTTTTTTAAACGGTGAACATGTGAATAACCTCACACACCGTGACAACCCGGCTGCCATGGGGCCTGTTTTCACCATAAGCAGGGAACACCAGGGAACAGTCGCGTTGCTTAAGTAGGAGAGGAAATCACCGTTTTCTTTCATTTTTCTTTTCTTTTTTTTCGCTTTATGACTCCTCGGTCGATAAACGAGGGTCCATCGGCTGGAACATCTGGGAAGGATTTGCCTGTTTCTCATCATTTACACGGCTGGGAAGCTTGGCTCGCAGTCAGGAAAGCGCAGCAAACAGCCCAAGTCGCATCAGCGGAGAGTCAAAGAGGTGGGAGGGAACAGCAGAAGGGCACGCAATTACTCAACGGACCCATTAATGCTTAATGAGTCAACATGAGAAAACAAATTACAGACAAACAGGACAGAGGTTTTCCACTTGTTATTGGGGATCGTTTCTTTTTTTTTTCTTTTTTTTTGAGTAGGACTAACATGGCAGAAGGAAAGAAGCTTCCAAAGTTTGGAACAAAGTTCCAGGACTTTTCTTGGCACGAAATATGCTAGTGATGAAGTGGTGAAAGAGAAAAAGGAATGCAGAATACATGTCACGTTCTTCAGTTAATGTTATCTTTAAAATTGTAAACAAGAGGGAGAAACAGGAGAATTGGCACAAGGACGGAGAGAAGCACACACTGGTGTGTTCAAAAGTGTGCATTTTCAAAACGTTGCTGAAGCGTGACTTGCTGACAGATTTAAAGGAACAAACATGAACACATCTAATGTCCTCATAGCATACAGACGTTCGACCACGTCCAACTGTTTCCACCTGTTGCATGGGGCGTTCGGGGACCAGTTCGGGGGAGGAATCCCAGCAAAGACTCTGCTCTATGTCACTATTTTTTTTATTTTTTTTTATTTGGAGGCCACTTGGACCTCTTGCGTGTCTTCTGGCGAAACCAGGGCTTATGGGAAAAGGAGAAAAACAAATTAATAATAAATTAACACGTGGGAACTGAACAAAATCTCATGGAGATGAAGATACCCAGCTGCACGAGTTAAAACAACATGCCTGGTCGTGAAGCAGATAAACGTATTTGGCTTCCGCATTTTTCAGTGTCGGTATCAAATATTTAAATATTTGTATGTTATGAGATAATCTGTGAAAAGATTAGTCTCCTACACCTCCTCCCCAAAAACCAACCAATCAGAGCCAGGATGAGGGCCTTAGAGCTGTCAATCATGCTAATGAACACGCTGCTAAATGTGGTAATGGGGGAGAAACAACTTATCATGTTTATCTGCCATCACCAGTGGGTGATTGACAGCGCCAAGACCCTCCCCTGGCTCTGATTGGTTGTTTCTGACGGAGCCGCGTATTTGTTCAGGTGCCAGCAGGAACATAGGACGAAGGCAGAGAAAACTCAATGATCAGTCTCATATTACACCGTCACAAGAAGGCGACAGTTTTCACAGATATGTAAAAAAAAATAAATAAATTCCTTGACCGGACACGAACAGTTTGATTCTTCAGGAACATCATGTTCTGCCTCCCCCGCTGACAATGTTTTCTTGCTGAGCAGTTCGCTGAGGTTCTGCTGATTGGGGTATTTCTCACTGTCGCATTATGACTCAGTAATTTCATTGTGAGTGCATGAAATACATTTAGATAAAAACATTCATGTCTGGAGCCCACTCAGGGATTTTGAACAGGAAATCTTCAGGTTTCACACGATGAACCTGAAGGGAACGCACCGTCTTTCCACAGGCTAATTTGGAGTATTTAGCGCAGGAAAAGAGGTTTTAGCAAGATTTTCCCTTGAGGTGAGCACCGGGTGAGCGTTGTGTGTCAGAAGGGACACGTTTCAGCTGTCACGGTTTTAGGCCATCATTGTGACGGCTTGATACTTCTCTTTGTCGCTCCATACGTTCATGGCAGTGCAAAACCTCTACTCGTTGGAAAAATAAAAAAATAAAAAGCATAAATCAGCAACAAGGATTAAGAGTTTAATCAGGGAATCAACCACTGACTACTTAAAAACGTCCACAGCTAATTAAATGATTGCAAACGAGTTCTGTCTGTCTCAATCAGAGTTTGCCCTGCTCTATTATTCCCACTTTCTTTCTTTTTTTCTGCAGTGGAACAAAAATATTTCCAGGTAACATAAATTGATATATCAGACGTATTTATATCTCGATGATTCTAGAATGCTGCCAGAGACAAAAAACACTTCGATTTACAAATGACGCCGTCAGCCGAGACTTCAAGCTGCGATGTTCTTGTGTGGTCCGTAAAAGCAAAACCATAAGTTGAGGTCGCGTTTCCAAGTCTGGAACAACCTCTGAGAGCCGGTGAGAGTCATGAAATAAAATGGGGTTTGTCATTATTATATTATTATATTTTGTAAGCATTTATCAAGTCAGAGTAAGCAAATTCAAAGTGTTTACCCCCCACCAGATGTCTCCGGATTTACGTTTATACATGTCGGAGATCGTTTAATCATTTAAATGTAAAAATCTAATGATCCAAAAGAGTTGATTTATTTACTTACTTTTTCTCAGGTAGTTTTAAAAACCTCTTGAGCTGGAACAAATAGATACAGCGAGCCCAGAAATAACCTTGCCCTCCCAAGTCTCTTTCGCTGCCATTTTGTTGGTAAGTTGAGAAATGTAAGAGCTGTCGGGAGCTTGGCTATCTTCAGAAAGGATTTGTGATTTAATTTCCAAGGGGTCTGGGTTGCTTAAAACAAACCCTGACTAAAAACACAGAGCAAATAGTCTTTTTTTTCTTTCTTTGTGCACTTTTAACCGATTAAAGATTTTTCTTTTACCTCAAAAAAAGTGACCGCATGCAACATTTTCATAAAACTGGTTGAACCCGTATCTTTCTCCACTATGTCTCTTCCCTCCTTTACTTTAGCTGAAAGCCGCATAGACGGTGCCTCCTTCTCGCCCCTGAAAAACAAGGCGCAACGGCTCGTTAGACGGCTGAGAGTCAAATCGTTGGAGGTTTTTACGCCACGTCGTCGAAGAGAGCGAGAGCCGCACGAAAAGAGCTCGAGCGCACTGAACGCAACAGATGCTAACGGAAGCGCGCGATTCAACAGAGCATGCGCTCAACGCGCTTAATGAAGCGCATTGATATTTGATTTCATAAAAAAAAAAAAAAAAGAAGGAGAGAAAGACAAACTTCCAGAGTTCATGACAAACTGCATTCCCATCGGATATTTCCTCTCACGCGTTTCACTGGTGGTCTGGCTTCACGAAGGCCTCGCACGGATGATGGTTTTTTTGTTGTTTTTTTTCCTTCCCTTTTCTCCCTCCTTCCCTCCGCGCATTAGGTTACACGTCGGTTTCATGACTTCAATGTAATTATTTTTTAGAGCAGCGGTCTAATCTCCAGGAGGTTCAGTTGCGAAGCCTGCATAAAAGCAAACAGCTCAGGATTAGACCTCCCGGATGAGGCCACTGTTCTGGAAAAAGTGCGGCGTTTCATGTCACTGAAGGGTGAAGATACGAAGTGGCGGGGCAGAAGAAGAAATTCATCTCAGCTATTTGACTTCTTCTTTAGACTGTCATGAGGTTAATTTTGTAATGGGATAAAAAAAAAAAAAAGATATCCTCTGTTGTTTAAGGTTGTTGTTTTTTGTTGGGGTTTTTTTTGGTGGGATGAGGAGAGGCTTAAGAATTTCTTTTAATGAGTTTACCAAATTAAACCGCTGCAGCGTCCACATGCTTTTTCCTCCTTAGCAGCAGAGCTAGTTTGGCAGTCGGCCCTGGAACAGCTTTCTCAGACGCACCGGGGTAACGGTGTGTTTGACTTGGAGGCCGTTTCTGGCTTAATTACACAACTCTTTCATTTCACTCAAAAAGAAGTGTGGATTATTAAGATGGGCACCCTGCCTTTCTCTGATTTTGTCTTAGTTCAGCTCATTCCCTTCACCACCGTCTCTACCTTCCTTGGAGTTGACCGAAAAAAACTTGTTTCTGGGAAGATGTTCCCAAAAAAATGCTAGAGGGTACACTCAGTTTTTATCCAATGCCGCTTTCACCGCTAATAATGATCGCAGCTCGGTAAATAAATTAGACCAAAATCATAGAGGGGCAGAGTGAAAAGAACATTACTTCACTGCTGAGGACATGGAATAATATCTATGTCATTTTTAGCACAAACGATCGCTGACCACAAACCCTCGTCTTTAGGCCAAGTAACATAGACATGATCCTGCAGCAGCCTAATCACTCCAGAGAAAACGTTCAGAGTAGATAGTAGACAATCCAAACCATCGATAATATCCGTCCCAACTCGTTATCAGTATCAGGTCGACACAGATTCCCTCTTGAAGTCGTATTGTAGTTACTCAATTCTACTGTAAAAATAAAATGTTGCTTTGATTTGCGATAATTGTCCCAGTAAATATCGCAATAAACAATAATATCGTCTTTGCGAGACAATTTTCAATGAATATATTGATAATAGCATCATAATTCAAGTTTGCCCCCTCAAAGACCAGGTAAAGTTTAATTTGGTAAGGAAGATTTAACACTGGGACTGGAAGATGTATTAAAGATCCAAAATAAACAATATTCATAACCAAAAAACAAATGGATTATGAAGTCTCCTTATGGAAATCGTCTTTCAGAAAAAGAAAATCCGAATGGAAATTGTAGAGTGCATCTTACAGTGATTGCTTGTTGCAGCAGACTAATTTGCTCTCAAATATTAAGTATTAGCATTTTATTTAGAACATAATGCACACAAATGTGTTTGATTTTTCTATTGTTTCTGTATGTCTTATAAATATGTTTTTAGCGTATTTTGCAGACATTTATAAACTTTAGCAAAACAATTCTGTCCAAATTTTAACAAAATAATTCAAAGGAAAATTCACAAAAATAGCCTCAGGTCAGAAGTTTAACGATATATCAAACTGAAATAATAAGTATTGGTATCGGTAATACTGGCTCTCTATTTACTTGGTATTCAAACAAGACCAAACTAAATATCACACACCTCTACTAAACAGCAGCAATATTGAAATTGATTGTAAATAATACATTATTGACTAAATTTGATTAACTCTATCACATGTTCAATGAGATTTAACTTTATTCTCATTGTACATGTGTACAGTGACAAACAACAATAAATTAAATTCAAAATACTGAAATATGCAAGCTATTTCAATGACTTTTGTTTAATTTCCTTCATGTTTTTAATTGGTTCTTCTCGGATCAAGTTAAGACCGTTGAACTTGTCCTTCTCAGATGTTGTAAATGTTGCCTTCCACATGATTTTATTTATTGTTTTTGTTTAATCCTCAAATGAAATTTCCAAACCGCAGACGTCCCATGTCAGATAGTCAAGTGTTCCCTGCACTGATTGCTGCTCGGATCCTACAATGTTACACTTGAGGTCTCCATTTGAGCCGATGATGGCTTATCGCTGAAAAGAAAGCTTTCTTCCTGTGCACAGAACGTCAAGAGACCTCACAGTAACAGCTCATTTCCAGCGTAGTTCAAGCTCATAGAGACTGCGTAATAAAGGGTCCATCACTGCAACGTTAAAGTGTTAAAATCTGTAAAAAGTGGGTGAGTTATGGCAGTTTAAGGATCCATAATTGCTGCTCCAAATGCAGAGTACCATATGGTGGCTCAACACTGGAATGAAAGACATTTCTAAAAGCACATCCATCTGGATTGCAAGAATCTGAAGTTCCCAGCAGAGAAGTGCTGCAGTCGGGCCAAAACCTGCATCAGTTTTTGTTTGGAAAAGTAAAAAAAAAAAAAAAAAAAAAAAAAAAAAAAGTGTTGGCACATTTGTTCAGCTGGAAGGAGTACAATAAACGTTTTATTGGAACAAAATGTGTAATCACCGTTTCGGCAGAGAGTCGTCACTACTTACCTATAAAGGAAATGTTTATTAGAGCAATTTCACGTGGCGATTACCAATTTCTAGAAGCAGCCGAACAAAAGGTCAACAGCAGAAAACATTTCTGAAGTGAGGCAGCTGGACGTTAAGGTGAGATTTTTAGTGGCTGCGCAGCGGCTTCTCGAATCCTCCCTGTGGCCTGTCGTCTCTTCTCCTCCCCGCAGTCCAAAAGCCACTTGATGTCGCCAAATCCCATTGGCTGGGAGGGCTTCAGGAAGCAAGAGGCATTTAAGTGTGGTACATTTTTCTTCCACATTCATCTGCTCCCCCCCCCCCCTCTCCCGTCAGCTGCTCCTCCAGCTGGTGAAATGTAAATGCCTCACATATTGATTTAATCCGTTATTACCATTTACAGAAAAAGATGGCGGTCACACTGTGGGAATGAGGTTAACGGCAGAATCGGTATGCTAACCCTTCGAAAGTTTGCAATAAACATACTTTAAATACCAATTAAAACACATTTAGGTTTTGCACGGAAATAAATGAACCAAGTGTTTCTGATTAGAAACAGAAACCAGAGCAGTCTATTGAGAGGGAGATAGTTAAAAACGAAGAGTTTTATAGGACACCTGAACCACCTTTATTGCTATCGTCCATAGTTGTATTTTTTCAGTAGTGTTGAGGTTCGTAGCTCATGCTGCTGATATCAGTTTATCACTTTTCATGTCTGAAATTGCTAAATACGGCATGGCAGAGTAGTAACCGCGACGCTTGAGCGTCACGAAACTCAAATCAGTGTTGAAACGCCACAGCAACACACCAATAGCAACAAAGTCTTCAGCTCAAACTTTAGTTCATAAAGTGAAGATTTACATCGCCACATTTCCAGGAGGTCAACAGAGTGGTACCTAGAAGACTCAACAAACCGGCATCCCACTGAAGGGTTTAAAAGCCTTCTGTGTTGAGACCATTCAGTTCGATCGTTCAAAACACTACAGTTCAGCTGTTTTTACTCTAATGTGCTGCCAGAATGTTAAAATAATATTAAAAGATTTTCCTCCGTTTTGATTCGCGTGTCTCTAGTTGGTCGCCGACTTGTGTCGTAGCAGCTTCACTTCTCAAGACGTGTATCCAAAGATGAAATCCTAATTTCCTGATTACAGGACTGGATCTTTATGACCTTTAACCTTTTTGGATTGCTTGTGCACATTAGTCAGTGTGAACGTTTAGGGTTCTTGAATTTTGTGACCAGAGATTCGTGGAGTTTTGACAAGAGAAAGGATCTTTGTTGTTTTAGGATTTAGTTAACATACTTACTAACATTATTCTGACTTGTAATTGTCATAAGCTACATCTTTTCAACCAAATAGTCAAAACAGGTTGGAATAGTTCATAACAGGATTATGTCCGAATAACATGCAAAGTGCAAAACCTGCAGATGTTGAGCCATCAGAGATATAAATTAGACTTCTCAGACGGTTTTAGGGCATAAATGGGGAGGACAGTCTCATCACAAAGATAACAGTGAGACATTTTACATCCCTTACAGCAGAAAGTTGAATATTTTTAGATTTTCTTGACAGCATCTTTTAACAGGACTGGAGATAGGCGAACATAATGAAACACGATGAAAAGGAGGAACTGGGAAAAAGAAACAAACAATAAAACACCCCAAAAAAGACATTAGGAGAGAGAATCTCATTTTCTGAGGAATCATTTTAACCCATAAATAAAAAAACACTGGATTTAATTTTTTTTCCCCCACAATCATTTACAAGGAATGTGAAAAATGGAGATTTCTCAGGGTCTGGAAGAGGAGATGATGTGCGACTGGATGAAAGATAATATGCAGATGTTCACCAACAGGAGGAAGTTTACGTCGCCTGACAAATGGTTGCATTAAAGCAGAATGTGAATCCAGGAGGCGGTGAAATTTGAGGCTGTATTCACACCATCCCTGTATTTTCCTCTATAATCAAACTCTAATTCGTTTGCCTGGATGGTCCGGTTGGTTTGGGTTGGTGTGAATGAACTTGAAACTCTGACGTGGACCAAAAAAACTAACCCTGGTCCACTTAAAAAGCCAGGTCTCAGTTAGGTCTGAGTCCGGTTGAAGTGAACTCTGGTGCGGTTCGGATGCATATGCGAACGCCAAGTGGACCGGAAACCTCTCCAGAAGTAGGAAATGGACTATGGCGCAGGTCGTTCTGGGTAAATGCAACCAAAACAAACTAGAGTCTGGCTCTAGAGGAAGAAATGTCTGACAGTCTTTTGCCAAAGACAAAAGAGAAATCCTACAACCACTCAAATCTGACACCACTTCATTTCACACACATATTGTGAAGAAGAAAGTTGTGCTCTGATTTTCATGTTTTTTCCTTCAGTTGCTCTTGCTGCAGCGCCACCACAGGTCGGAGGGGTGAGCAGATTTTTCAGAGGGTTTGGTTTGTTTGGCTTTGTGTTTGTCAGGATCGGCAGGTGCGACTATTCTTCTGATTTCCTCCTAGGTGGTGTCCTCGAGTCTATGGGTTTTGTCACACGCTCTTCCCACAGGCGCGTTTTGGCGCACCTGCGGGTAATCAGCGAGCGCATAAGAGGAGCGGATCCCTGGCACCTCGCTGCCAGAGTGTTGTCGCCTTTCGGTATATCTGGTTCTAGAGTAGAGAATTATGTGAGCTCTCCAACCTCACTGAAAATCTGGAGTATTCGTTCCTGCCTGTGCCGTCCTGTGCGCTGTGCCCACCGAGCGTGTCCTTCCAGCCATCGGACCCCCCTCCCATACTAAGCCCCTCTGTGCCGTGCTACTACTGATTATTGTCAATAAAGCCTTGAACGGTTCTCCTGAGAGTGATCTTTGCATGTGGGTTCGGAAGATCCAAACAAACATGACAGTGTTGTAGAATGCCAGGGAATCCAGAGGCTCCCTAGAGGAGCAACATGCAGAGCGGGCAGTGAGAAAGATAACCAGGTATTACAAACTGCAGCATAGAGGAAGCTGGGACTACCAGTGTAGGTCAAACATCAGGTCAGAGGTCATGATGGGAGCTCAGTGCATACAGACGGACTGTCCCTGCTTCAGAGACCCTTAAAAAAAGAACCAATGTTTGTAAGAAAAGCTCCAGCTGCCGCTCTTACTTTGAAAAGGTTCTAAGTTTAAACAAATTGCCTTTTAAATGTTAAAACTGCTGCAGTTGTCATGTTAACGCCCCAACACTTCTTATCCTATCCGTCAGTCTAACATAGTTATTCCACTGCTGTCAGCAGGTCACAGCAGGTCACTTGAGCTGTTATTGTTGGCCACAACACGAAGATGAGCGCTTTAAGCTTGAGTATAGATCCGAAACTCTTATTTTGAAGTAACAAAGGAAGCAGTTTTTCACTGGATGCCATTATTCTTTGTTGAAAGAGTTAGCTTGGTAAGTCATCGGACAAGCTAACGTTTAACACAAACACGTTAGAAGATGCCACAATTTTAAAAAGTAAGTCCGGAAACATTTTTGGGGCTCAGCAAATGAATGGTCAGTGTGACAGACAAGGTGCTAATTATAGTAAAACATTATAAAAATATCATAACAGACTCACTGTTAGACTGCAGTATCACTGATATTAACTTATAGCCTTTGGATCTTTATGTCAGGACAGTTTTGCTTTTTTATTTATTACTTTCACCTAAATTGGAACATTTTTATTTAAAAAACTAAAACACCTAATCCCATAGCAGGGTTATCCCTACATCTGCTGTGTAATATAACCCTAAATAGGACTGTGACAATGAGTTCAAGTCAGGGCTTTCTGCACTTCAGTCAGTATTGTTTCTTTAAGAGCAGCACAACTTACGGTTTGGGTTACTGCAATGTAAGAGGAGAAAACCATGATTTTCTTTGAACATATCCACAACTTCTGTGATGAACTGGCGACCTGTGCAGGGTGTACCCCGCCTCTCGCCCAATGATCGATGGAGATATGCACCAGCACCCCTCATGTCCTTTCAAAGGTAAGCGAGTTAGGTAGTGAAGGGATCGGTGGGAAATCCACAACTTTCTTTACATTTTGTTATTAGGCAAGACTTCCATTTCAAGACTCGCCGAAGCCACCGCCATGTTTCAACCAAAGCACAACGCTTCTTGGGTTGCAAGTCGCTTATTTCCTTCTCTGAACATTAACAGTGTCTCTACAGGCATCTGACTAAACAACATGGTTCTGGTTTGAGTGGTCATTTCCCAGCGTGTCGGTAGCATACTTCAGTCTGGCTTCAAGGTGTCTCTTCTACAAAAGCTGAGTTTTGTTTTGGGTTTTTTTTGTGTGTAACCTTACAGTCCATCACTGCGTAGAGCTCCAGTGATCTGTGGAGACGTCCCTGGGTACTTCTCGTGCCGTGGTATTTTGCTCGCTGTCTTTGCCAGGGTTATTCACGTGTGTGTGTGTGTGTGTGTGTGTGTGTGTGTGTGGTCCACTTTGAATTTCTTGACGTTTCTTCTTGCGCCAGTTCTTGACACTTGGTAAGCCTTGTTTATCCTTCTCCTGTTTTCATTAGTGTCAACTATTTTGGCCAGTCCAAACTGATGTCTGTTGTTTTTGGCAGACATCAGAAAGCATCTTGCCAAAAACAACACGATGCTATCCCTTCAAAACCCCTTAGTTTGAACCTGATTGCACGAGCTCTGAGCATTAGAAAGTTAAAGAAACTCAATCAACAGGTCAGTTCTTTATGTTGAGGTAATAATTTTGACCTGTGTAACAATAATAATTTCAGATGGCAAAGTAAGAAAAAGCCTCTAAAACGATACAAATATTTTCAAATCTGTAAAAATGTCTTGCTAACTTCACTCTCAATGACTTACATTCAAAGTAATTTAAGACTGGGATTGCCTTTTGCTCACGAAGCCCTAAAATAGAAAAAGGGCAGATGTGATTCCAGTACTTTCCCAGATCACAACGAGTTTGATAAACAGATTAAAACTCGGCTTGCAGGCAAAAATAACGTGCCTTACTAAACACCGTAGGGTAAGCAAACATAATAAATGGTCGTTCATTGCCTAACACTGTAGATTGGAGGATGATACCAGAAACTTGGCAACGTAATTGTTTTTTATTGCACCTATGAATGAGAAAGACTCCCCTTTCCTGGTATCAATTTTCTTCCAGTAGGAAAAAAAAGAAGAAAGAAATGGGAACATCTGCTAAGAAATATGATTTGGACTGTTGTAAGCATGGTGCGCATTCTTTCCTCTGCGTGACCCGCTCGGATTGAGCAAAGGCAGATCCTCGCAAACTGTTTCAGAAAGCAGGTCATGTTAATTCGCTCCGTGTCGTCGCCTCCTGCTGAACCGTTTCTGGATCAGCTCTGTGCCCCCCCCCCCCCCCCCCGCCGCCGTCTTGCGACCTCTCTCTGGCCTTTCCGTCTTATCGTGTGTTGTACGTCTAAAATGAGTGCAGCGTCTGTCGTCAAAGCTAACGACGGCATAAATTGGGCTCAGGCGTCCAGCCACGGTGGAAAATTTTTTTTAAAAAAAGCCCCCGAAGTCTACTTAAAAAGTCCCAGTCTCACCTCATTGAGTTATCTTGCTCTTTTCTGCTAATGTGTGTTAGGGTCACGGCTGATGGCCCGTCTGCGCACGCGCACACGCCGCCGTCACGCGTGTGCCTGACTCAGGGTCTGGTTGTCGTGGTCGGGCTCGGTGTCAGCACCGCATTTTCGCATTTTGTCTTTCACTTTTTGCATTAGATGCAAACTTTGGGTTTAATAATAATAATAATAATAATAATAATAATAATAATAATAATAATAATAATAACAGTGATAAAAAAAGATAAATAAATAATGTGAAAGAATACGACAGAGTGTTAGAGCCATGTCAAGAAAAGAATTCAATAAAAACACGAGACTAATATAATATTCCAAGAAAAAAAAGTTGTGCGGGAATAATGTCATAATAATACAATAAAGTCATATTATTATGAGAATAAAGTCGTAACACTGACATAATATTCAGACTTTATTAACATAGCACTATGGTTTATTGCCGTAATATTCAGACTTTATTCTTAGACGAATGAATTCTTGCAATATTATGAGTTTATTTTAATAATTTTGTGACTTTGTCGTAATTTTATGAATTTGTTTTTTTGTCTTAGCGTGGGTCTTGTACTCCCTCATAGGGAGACAACAGAATATCCCACAGAAAAGAAAAACACCCCACAAGCTGAGTATTCCAGCTGCTGGACCATGGGGTGTACTTAGTTTTTCTGTTTACCTGTTTTAGGTGGGTCCAAGACTTACATAAGGGGTGGGAGGGTGAGAGCCTAATCCTGAGAGCTGCCCATAAATCTTGGGGGAATTCTATCAGGATTTATGTGTTTTTGCAACAGGAACAGATAAAACCAGGACAAGATAAGCTGGGAAATCAAAATGGACCTTAACTCTGGAAGTGCTCGACATGGAAAATCCAACTTTTTAAATTGTTTTGCAGGAATACTTTGTTTCCAATTTATATTGTGAGGTTGCATACGTTTTTTTTTTTTAGAATATTAAATATAATGTAAAACATCTTGCGCAAGCGTTGCACTAGAATCCCACGTCCTACAAACTGCAACGATCGACTTCCATCCAGCTTTTCTATCCGATTGCATTCCAAGACTGAAAAATAGGGTTTGAGTTTGGGTAAAAAAAAAAAAATTTAAAAAAGAAGAAAAAAAAAGAGAGAGAGAAGGAAAGTAATTTGTACTTTTTTTTGTTTGAAATAGACACTTTGTGACAAAGTTAGACAGTTTGCTACTTAATAATTGTAATGTTTTCTGATTTGCTTCCTCTGGCTTCTCGGTGCAAGTATGTGAGATAATGTTTCACAATGTCTGTGTGGTCCATCATGAAGTTCTTGATCTGAGGAGGAAACACACAATCAGTTCTTTCTTTTCTGACTCCGGCTGCCTTACGCTGCTTCCCTCAGGGTGCCTACCGCGTCCAGTTGCTTCTCTGTGTCGTTGATGTGCAAACCGCCCACTCCAATCGTCCCGCCGGCCATTTCGAAGAGGTTAAGGGTCGCGTACGTGATCTGGCCCAGCTCCAGCGTCTTCTTTGCAGCCGTTTCCTGAATTTGGTTCCACTGCCTTTCCTGTGGAAACACACGCGACACCTGAGCGTCTCTCGGAACGTCTTCGGCTCCTCGGCTACGATTAGGCGCTCTCGTACCCATATCAGAGCTTTGGAGCGGGCCTTTTCCAGGTTGGTCTGGAGCTGCGACAGGTGGTTGTTCTTTTGCAGCCACAGCAGGTTGTGCTGGTCCTTCAGGATCTGGAAGGCTTTCTTCTGCTGCTCCATGTGTTCCTGCACCTGAGTCTCCCTCTGGTACAGCTGGTCCCTGATGTAGAGGAGGCTCTCCAAGTAACTTGCGAGCGCGTCCACGTTGGTGAACTGCAAGACATGGAGTTAGGGTCGTCTGATGACAAACGGGAGGAAAAAAATAAATGCGAAGTTCAAAGTAAATTTAATACATTTTCGCACCAGCTCTGTTTAGTCCGCTGTAATTGAAATCCAGTTCATTTGCCCAGAAAGTCCGGTTTGTTTCGGAAGGTGTGAGTGTGAATTCGATCCACAGAGCACACTCTGAATGCATGTCAGAGCGTCAAGCGGACCGGAGACCACTCCCAAAGCGGGAAGTGGGCTATACCGGAGGGCGTTATGTGAGTAGGAAAAGGACAGATGGAATAGATCCCCTATCATGTTTTATTTTTATTTTTTCTCAGATGTGCAAATGCAAAATAAGAATAAAGTTAAAAAAAAACCGAGTCCTGGCTTTAGATTTTTCAAATGTCCACAGTTCAGGTTTTAATCAGAGTTGGGCGAAGCGGCCAAAGATTTTACTCAAGTAAAAGTAAAAAGGTGTTTGAAATCAAGGCTGCATCAAGTACTACGTGACTCAAGCCTAAAATTAGATTTGATATTTAAATATGACAAAAATAAATTCATGTACACACTGTGATATGTCAAAGCGGACTCCCGCCCACTCATCAGAACCGCAAAAAACATGATGTCTGACTTCAGCATAAACCGCTGGCGTGAGTTTCTCTCTCCTGCACTCTTGGTTAAAATGTGTTTCTTATCTTTTCTGATCAGTCTTGGCTTTTCAGGCCAACATTGGAATATGTGGAAGATTCAACAGAGTTACCAGATGAAGGGACAATCTTGGAGGTGTTGGTGAAAACCTGCTGTAATGTCTGTATGGAGTTACGTCAGGTGTCTTTTTGTTTTACTTCATTTAGACTGTTTCAACTGAACTTGTGTCTCAATGTGTCCTTCTTTTTTCCCCCCCCTCATCATTTCTATCAATCAATTAAAAGAAAACTGCGCCACACGTCGGGACACTTCCGTACTTTTGTTAGTTTGAGCACGCGCTCCAAGAACTCCCTGTAGTGTGTGTATTTGAGGGTCTGAAGCTGCATCTCCCGCTTCCTCCTCTTCAGGTTCACACACTCCTCCTTCAGCCTCTGGATTTCCGCCTCCTTCTCCATCGCCTCCTTCATCTCCTTCTCGGCCGTCAACCTGTCGGATTCCGTTTCTTCGTCCTGGAGCAGAAGGACGGATATACTCAGTGTCACAGACAAGTTGCGTAAACAATTTGTGTGCCTTTGGACATTTAGGAGACAAAACATGAGCATGAAGAGAACTCAGAAATTTAGGTAGTGTAATCCAAAACCTAAAGGTGACTAAGTATCCTCAAACAAATCTCACAGCTTGTCCTATTTTTATTCCCCAGCTGCTAATCAGACGTTTGTTGAGGTATTTCTTTTCAGAGAAAAAATAGGATTAAACATTTATATGTGAGCACACCTTAATATAAAAGTAAATATTTAGCAGTGTTAAATAATGACTTACAGAATGTCAAACTTGATAAACATGTTTGTGTGTGTGCGTGTGTGTGTGTGTGTGATTTTTGGAAGTACCCGAAAAAACATTTCCAGCTTGAAGCGTTGCTCACGCGCTTCCTTTGTGGTTTGCTGCAGCTCCTCATTACGCCGATGTAAATAAATCAAATACTGCCACAAAAAAAAAAAAAAAAAATTCAACAAAACAGATATTCAGTTATAGTCCTATGAGTCACACGATACGAGTTTGGACATGGCACACAATGAAAACATCATGATTCTGGATCTAAAGAAGTAAACAAACGGTGCTGGATGTTTAAAAATAAATGTTACATAAATGGCGAATGTTACATCATAAAATATAAACGGTTCTAACTTGCCTTGCCTCGGTGGCTAAGATATCTAAGCCTAAGGCGAAGTTTAAGCCAAATGTTTTGTCTGGCCTGAGACAGCATTAAAATCCATCCTACTGGAACGTTTTTACAAAGCACCAACAATTTTTTTGCATAATCTCTGGTAGAACATAACTCTGCCCAGATTTGAGCTCCCTGTTGTGTTTTTTTAACATAAACCTCTCCTTGCGATCTATTTTAGCAATCAATTGAGCTGTGCAGGTGTTTTAAACTGAACCAACAATAAAGGTGGAATAAGAGAGAGAGAGAGAAAAATGCTTTTATTTATTTCTAAACAAATCAGTTTAATCTTTCTCTGCTGCTTCAGGGTCGTGTTAAGGATGTGATGGAGGTCAGCGCTCCGCGACCTCCAGCTCCAAAGTCACAAGTGGGTCGCAATAACTCAAAAATAATCACAATGTTTCGGGAAACCCTCTGCACCACATTCACTTTTTATTAGGTCACAAGCTGGCTTTCAAACATTTCAGAAATATAGGATTCAAGGAAATGCATTATTCTAAAATCTAAAAGCAGCCGTGATGAAAAAAAAAAAAAAAAGCTTTTTATTGATTCATGTAGCACAACAAAGGGCTGGGAGGAAATTTCGTTTGGTGAGACACAGAAACAGGTTTTTGGATGATAAAGGTTTTTGGCCCCTGATCTAGTTGTCAGATCTGAAACCACACTAAGACAACTACAACAACAACAAAAAAAATTGCTATTTTATTTATTTATTTATTTTTTTAGTTTTCGCAAGCAAAATGATAAAAATCACAAAATTTGAGGTGACGGGGAAGAATAACCAATTCAATAATTCTGTCTGATGTAGTGAACAAGCAAACAAACACAAAAACATTACAGTTACCCTTCACCAAACTGAACAATACAGTGTTTTATGGAGTCTGTAATTATTTTAGAAGCAATCCCGTTTTAGTTTGACCAGTCCAAGTGTTGCGGAGTTCCGTGAATGTTAGTTAAATGCAGCAGAATTAAAACCAGCGTCGTTAGGGCAGTGTCTCCTACAGCTGGATCAGAACCGCTGGACAGACCGTCCCAAACCTGTTTCTGCTCATGGGTCTTCTGCTTCAGCTCATCCAACTCTCTCTCCTTGTCCCTCAGCTCAATCTGCGCCGTTATAAAGTCCCGTCCTGTCATCGCGTCTTGGACAGTCGGCTTCCTGTTCCTGCAAACACAAACAGAACAAACGTGTTGTCCACGATGGACCGGACCGGGTTCGGCTGAGCTTCGCATACGGTTCGGGGGGGAACTTACAGACAAACCGTCCGGTCGCTGGTCATCTTGGAAAACATGCTTGCTCTGTTTCCCGTCGGCCTCCAGATGTTATTTTTTTTCCCCGTTAATGTAATTCCCTTCTACAGTAAACTCTCGAGAGCCTTTTCGTCGTTTCTATGGTAACGGGTCGCTTTCTTTTGAAGCAAAACAGTGATATGTATGGAAGCCCGAGAGTGCCATTTGTAGGCGTTTCAGCTTTCGGGATTAAACGTAAAGTGACAAAAGAATGAGGGCCACAGGAGAGTGAAAGAAAATCAAAATGTGGCCACGGAGGAGTATAAGCCTAAATTTCTGGATTAATTTTGCATAATTGCTAAAAAAAAAAAAAAAAAAAAAAAAAAAGAAAAAAGGAGAGGATATTCTCTCGTGTGGAAAAGTTGTACATTTGCAACACACGTAATAATTTTTTTCATGATTAAAGGTATATATTTATAATATTAGACCTGGAATATTCTCTAACATTGTAAAGCCAGCGTGATAAATAGTCAGTTTACTATTATAAAGTCAGACATTTGGTACAAAACATACCACAGATCTTCTGACATTTAAGTTGTAAATTTTTAGATATACACTCATGGATATTTTCCCAGAGATGCTGTTCTGACACAGAAAATAACTCACATGTACCCTCTTACATTTCGGAAAACAACCAGACATGAAATCACCACCACACCTTAGAGGACTTCTGGTATTTTTTGTTGCAAAAATGCCCTTATGTGTACGGTAAGAGAATATCAAAGTTTTAACACAATGAATTTATTTGTTTAATAATCCACAATTATAATTTTTTCTTGCGAATTTATGGCTATCATCAGCGACTATCCAATTGATTTTTATTGAATAGGTTTTTGAAACATTGTTTTTTCTTTTATCTATGGTGCAGCTAACACGCCGTCGCTAATACTGCTGGGTAAAAAAAACACTGACGTTTTATCTCAAAATGTGCAAAGCTGGCAGAGAAATACCACTTATAAGGACTTGTTCCTGTAAATTGAGTGAAAGATGGTTCAGATATTACGTTATTTGTTTTTATGTGGCAAAACAAAAAACATTTAGCAAGTGTGAATTCGCTGACTTTGAAATTGTACATACTGTAGTTCACGGTATTGCCAAACTCTTAACGGTGTCACATTTAGTTTCTCTACTTTGCCTGGAAATAAACAACAGTCCCATTCTGGAGGACATAAGAAACAATGTCATTGTAGTCTCCAGCTGGAAATAAAACACTGTTCCTTTGTCCTAGATAATTACCTTTAATGTATTCTGGAAGGTTTGCCAACAACAGAACAGACAGAAAAACCCGATTCCCACACTCGGCCGCTTTTCAGTGCTTTTTATTGAGAATTTCTAGAGTCGGGGCAGAGATCAGAAAACCCTGAAATCTTGTGCATGTAAGAAAATCTGTTTTTGATGTAGCACAAAAGAATGATAAATCTGTCAAACGCGACCTCAGCTATTCTAGTTTACGGAGATCTGCAGATCCAGCCTGGGTCATTCCCAGTTCGGATACGTAAAGGCCGGAAAGCTACCTCTCTAAGATATATGCATACATACACACACACACATATATATATATATATATATATATATATATATATATATATATATATATATATATATATATATGAAAGGTGGAAATCACAGATTCAGGAGCGTCAAAGGGATCCGCATGGCAAAACAGACACAGAGTTACCTTGACTACTTCATATGAATTTCAAAGACTAAACATTGCATTTCAAAGGACTTTGAAAAATGTGTGCTCGTCTGTTCCGAGACAGAGATAACAAGGCTTCACTATTCAGATGGAAACTGATTTGGTCAAAGGCCTTTTGATTTTCATTGTACTGTGGACTGAATTTAAATTTTACTGATGAAATCCCATGTGTAAAACTAAAAAAAAGGCAGTCTATGAGAATATAACTCTACTGCTGTGTGAACACTTGAAAATGTAAAAGTGATTTATTTACCGGGCTGGTTACAGAACGCGGCGGCGGCGGCGTTCTCTTTCAGACTCCACGGGTTTCCCAGCTGGGAAACTTCAAGTTTACTTTATTGTCTGAAATCGCAAATGAATTAATCTGTAGGTCTTTCATGTTGTCCAGTGTAGCCTGACATTTAATTTGTCCCATTTACTGCTGGAGGCGACTCGTCCACGAAGACCCCGCATATACTGAGCGTGCGTTGGAAACGGCTGGACACACAGAGTTCATACACAAACAGGAAGACAAAACAAAAAATCTAAACATTTTTAAAAAAAAGAAGGTCTGAATCATTCAGTTACAAATAGAAAAATGACAGGTTAAAAGTATTCATATAAATTTAACATCTGTGCCCTTCAGTTGTCGAATTATAGAGAAATCAACAAAGAATATTTAAATTAAATTTGCCTCATAACCTGGGAATAAATCTCTTGCACATTTTAGCTTTTTTCTTTCTTTTTTTTTTATGAAATCACATCTCATAAATAGCAGGAGGTCAAACTGCTTGTGGGAAGAATAAAATGAGCATCTCACGTATGTAAGAGCCTCGCTGCCTTTCATGATAAAACAGTCACAGCGGGGAGCCAACATGGCCGCGCTCCGCCCACAAACATCACGCTCTACACGTAGGGCAGCAAGTAGCACAAGTAGCACCATCTGCTGTATGTCTTTCATACTCTTTGTAATCTTTTTCATAAGATCAGAGAACAGAGTCAAACTTTATGCAAAACAGTTTCCAACCAGGAACAGTAAAATCATGATGATATTTGCTTTATTCTAATGAAGTCCCTTGAAACAGAAACAAAATAATAATAATTAAAAAAAACGAACTTGCACACTAATATATCTTTGGCTACTATAGAAACTGTGACGTTCACAAAATAAAGAAAATGTGCAAGGTGTTTACGTGAATGAGATTTGAACATTAAGTTGTGCAATATGTAGCACTTTTTGGTACGTTTCCATGGAGACTTACCAGACATTTCTTGTTTGTGAAAAACTCAAAACCGTTTCTTTTATTAACCCCCAGATATGCCTGAAATCCACTTGTTGCCTTTTAATAGTCTAGAGATCTGCTTAGTGTCCGGATTCATGGTGTTTACATTCCAGAGTACCATTCCACTCAACAACGTACCTGAAAAGCAGAAACAACCAACAGGCTCCAACATTCAGTTTACCTGTTGAGAGTTTACATAGCACAGTTTTTAGAGACTGTTGGATCTAATAACATAACAGGCAAAATATAGTCACAAGTTCAGTGACCAACACCTGAATACCAACATCGCGTTTAGGCAAAAACACACAAAAGTCTTTAAATAACATGAAAACCCCAACAATGAGTTCCACTTTAAAGAAAACAACGCAAAAATACGAATTCAAAAGGAATTTAATGAAATTACAAAGAACTTTAGGAACAGTAAAAGTTTACCCATGACGAATAACCCACAATTTCATGTTAGATTTAAAACGTGGTCATCCTGGCTTCATGCTAAAGCTACTTCTGGATCTCACCCACAGGTGGCAGTACTTAAAATAACCTGATGTATTCTAACTTTCTAGAACTTCTTTCCTCTCTTTGTTCTACAACAAAATGGAGCACATCAAGACAAGCCATGTCCCACAGACTAATGTTATGCTGTCAAAAAGAAGCCTTGCGTCAGTAGCCATGTTCCCACCAACATTTTGTTAAAAAAATAAGTTTTGCAAAGAAAAGGTTAATAGAAATTACAAAATTAAAAATAATTTTCTCAATGTCTAAGTCCAAACCTTTGGTCCAGAGCAGAAGCCTGTCTGGCCGGTGTGGCTGTTGAGAGGCACTCCAGGCTGGGATGGAGTCGTGGGTTTGAATCCCACTTCTGACACGTTTGCTTTCATGTAAGTGGACTGAGAAAGTGCATCACGGAGCTAAGACAACTTTAACACACCTGTGAGATGTCAGGATGGCCGAGTGGTCCTTTAGGCCACAGTCTCCCCTGCTGGCGTGGGTTTGAGTCCCACTTCTGACACATCTGCTTGTATTTAAGAAAGTGGCTTACCAGAGGCACGAAAGTTGAAAAAACTGCTAAGTTTAAGCCTCCAGCTGAGAGAGAAGGGCTCTCTGCATTTTTCTGGAATGTGTGGTTAACGTTAGTATGCAGCCTCTACATCTCGTTTGCTACAGTCATTATCTGTCAAAATCACACTTTGTGTTTCCTGGTTGATTCGCTCAAAACCAGCTGATGGAACCCCACCTAATTTGCATTTTCTTATGTTACGACCTTTTTAAAGTTTGCACAAAAGTCACATGGCCATTGGATGGAAACATAGGTTGGTGGTTCAATGTTTTGTCTCTACAGTTGTTTTCCTGTAGGTTTAGGCTACTGGAGGACATATTGACCACTTTTTCCTACTACTCTCCAATTTTGCATTATTGATGAAACAATTTTGTTTTTTTCAGTTATTCTAAGAGACCATCCTTCAAAAGGTTATGATCATCTTTATTAGCCTGTGCTTTCATTATTTCAGACATTACATTGCATTAGGTTTCTTCATACATATCAAACCATAGACCTGTACTGCATTACAAATAAATGTTGTTGTGACCGTAGACTTGAAAACGGTCTCAGAATGTTTCTGTTCAGCTGCGTTTCTCTCCTATATGAAGCCACTAACAAAGTTGCTGCTGCCGTTAACGTTTTACTTTTCTTTAGCATAGAAAGTGCTGCTGAACCGGCACTTCTGTGTTTTTTTTAATTTATTTATTTTTGTTTATATTCTGTTTAGTAAAAGCCCCAGTTTGGAAATAAACCTACGCAATGGAATTTATTTGGAGATTTTTCTTAGTCAGAAGCTAGTTTTATTTTGCACACATGGCTGCTCTGACTATGAAGAATGACACATATTAGTTTCAAAGGCTTGTGCGTGACTGCTAAGCAAAACTGCATATAATTTAACTGTGTAATAAAAGTGGAGGCGCTGAATATTAAATGTTTTGAATATATTCTGTGACATGTCAGATGGTTGGATCTCTGTTTATGTGCTGAGCTGCTTTACGATTGGAAAAGGTTTTCATCAAATGTCGCGACAAAGCCAATAAAATCAGTTCATCTTCGTCGTCTCCACTTGCCTTCACACACTTAACTGAGGTTTTGAATGTCTTATATATATAAAATCATTATCAGAACCCATAATTGGAAAACATTTCGGTGCTGAAAAACAAAATCTCCATATTAAACGACCACATGTGAACATGGCAAAAAATATGCCAGCGCTATTTTTTGCCTGAAACGTTCTCTTCTTTGAACCGTCATGTTTTGTGTATCGTAAAATACCCCGTTCTACTTTTACATATAGCGGATGCTGCATTTGGAGAAGCCTTTATGAGACGGCGCCCCGTTGGACGTGTTTGTGAAACCTTCAGCTGGCCTGTCGTATAAATCTATCCAAACAGCGCTCTGATTGTCAACTGGACCCCAAGTAGGTCTGGACGTAATATTAAAAAGGGTAATATTAAGTATTTTCGTTTGGCTCTCAGCAGTCCCCCTTTTCTTCTAAAGTAAAATACCACACAGCATGATGCTTCCACAACCATTTATAAAAATTTGGATCATCCTAATGCAACTCCAAACAAATTCAAAACTACTGGATCAAAGTTAAAAATCCCTTGTTAGATGAATTTCCGGGTCTTATTACTCTCTCAGTTGTTTTTTTAGTGCTGGAACAAATAAAGCTCTGTAAGATGTGAAGAGGGTTTTGTTTTATATAACATAAGCCTGCTACAAACTTCTTTACAGCTTTATCTCTGACCTGTCTGCTGTGCTCCTTGGTTTCATGACTCTGCTGATTGACTAATGCTCTCTAACAAACTCTGAGGGCCTTACAGAAAACACCTGGACTCATACAAGTGTTTATTACATGTGGCAACATGTCAAACCCATGATAGCCTTTTTGATAAGTTAATTTATTTTTACCGTTTGGTGGCTGGGATGGAATTCAAATGATGCCAGTTTTATCACTTCACTGAATAACAATTCATCTTTACAAAATTTTAATTTTGTCATTTCGAAAATGAAACACAGGCATCGTTTGACAATATAATTTTGTAAACTCTAGAATGTGTCTCAACTCATAATATTCTTCTAGGTTTTTCTCACTTTGTTCCATTTACAAACAAAAACTTGCGTGATTATAAATGGCCAAATTTTCGCAGGTGAAGGTAATGCCGAACAAATTGCATATTTTTCGTCTCCAACCTCAGCGTTCCCGTGTCTTCTTCTGTCTTTTGCTTCAACTCTCCGAAGCCTGAGTGGAAATTTCAGCGTAACTAAACTGAGCGACAGACACGGCTTTGCACAGAGACCCAGACATGCAGTGAGAAGATAAATATCCGGTTGGCTAAAGTCGTTCCCATCTCATTCAAGACGCGTCATTGTGTCTTCAGGAGATCCAAATCTTTTTTCTTTCTTTCCCTCGCGATAAGTTTATTTCCACTGAAATGATTTAAAAGTAGGTTCTTTATCAAGCTGAGCTTATTTAACTCATCTCATCATTCATCAAGTCATCCGCTGCCTTTGTGTAGTTGCTTAATTGAGTTCAGACTTGCTTTCATTTGGCTTATGGAGGGCAGATCCAGGCACCTGATCGCACATCCAACAAAAACGACTGAGTTAAAATTCACAGTAACACTTTAATTAAAGAGGACTGCATAAGACTGACATGACACTGTCATAAACGTGACACAGAAACAGGCATGAACATGAAGGAGTCTTTATGAATGTTTACGACTGTTGTCACAAAGTGTCACTCAGTCAATAATGACACTTTTAATGCATTGTTAAAGGAGTAGCAGTAGCTAAAGGAAAATGCAGCTCAGAGGTTAAAGTTCGTATCGGACCATCATTGTTATTAACACAGTTAAAGGTTTAATGGAGCCTTAGTTCCTGCTAGGTGTGGAAAAAACAACAAAAATTGAGAACTGAACTGCTTCACTGAGATTTAGGTCAGTACAAAATTTGAGTAGCATAAAATCTCACCAGATCTATTTTGTGATAAAAAATATATATACTTTCCCCCCTATTTGGTAAATGTTGCTGAAATCTTGTCTTGGTTTTCATTAAATTATTGCTAATGGTCTAATTTTCTGAAATTGACATCTTGTTAGAAACTAAAGCTTTTAAAGATGTTTTTTCCTTTTATAAAAAAAAAACAACAACAACAAAACAACTAATGATTTTCTTTCCCATTTAAAAATATAACTCCTTTCAAACTCTGCCCTTACAATGTAACTTATGCTAATCCCTAATCCAATAAAAATAAGCGTAAACTACAGATCTTTCTCATTTTTTCTACAAGTACAGCATCTGTCATTCAGTGGATATGCATTTTGGCAGAATAAGTCACCACTATGCAACGCAAAGGCTCCAGAAGCTTTGTTGTGTCATAATGGAAAAAAATAAAAAATGAGAAAGGAGACGATTATAACCGCCAACGCTTCAAATTTATGACCCAAAGGTGGATGTGGTGATGAAACGAGGAAAGTCAAACCGCATTCATCACCCAGCCGTCACAGATACTGTAATAAGTAATCTTTGAAACGAACTTGGAGATGCGGATACAAACACAAGTCAGCCACGGATACGTAATGTTCCACTGCCTCTTCCATCCTCTTATTGTCCGTCCAGCTGTCCTCAAACTGCCGCGGCCAATAAATTGTTTTAATGTCTTTGTAGCAGCCAGTAATGACTTCTTCTGTGCAATCTCAGTTTTATATGCTCGTGCAAATGGAAAGTATTTTATAAGTGTTGTCTGTGACCCGGGTTGTAACTTCCTTTAGCACAAACAGGCGAGACGGCGAGACGGACGGACGGACGGACGGCGAGACTACGTTTTAGTATCGGTGTCGTTTACAAGGAAAGCAAATTCAATTTGTTGTTTCAAGTTGGTATTTTTGATTAAAATGTCTCTTGCCATTTGTAAAACAGAACACTGGCTGTTGATGTTGGAGAAAAAGCTTCGCTATTATGAGTATAGAACTTTACTTTGAAGCAAATGTGATCATGAAACAAATAAACTTCATAGACGGATCCGGAGGTATGAGATATTTTTGACGAGCCCAGAATCCATGAATATAGAAAACAGATTTTGGTTGCAGGTCCAGCGACGTGGAAACCTACCAGAGCACGTCAAACAGACTTTTTCTCTCTCTCTGTTTTCAGATCAACAATCTTCTTAAAACTCTCCGCTTTTCTCTGGCTTTTGACACCTCGAGATGGGAAGTTTTACTCTGTTTAGTTTTTGTGTTTTTATAATATGATGGACGCTCTGATGATGTCATTATGAGTATTTACCCAGTTGTTCCGAAATGTCTTGCCACAGTTGCTCTTGGCGGGTTGCTTCATCCAGCTGACATTTTAGGTTTACTTCTGCCACAATTGATTAAAAAAAAAAAAAAAAAAAAAGGTTTGGACCTCAACGATTGACCATGGAATCAATGATCTGCAGCACGTTAATTACTTTGTGGGTTGAAAATGGTGGTTGAGGTGTTGCTCAAGGAGTTTACGAGTCCTGCCTTCCAACTGCGGGCCAATCAACGAAGGCCATCTGGTGCTAGTGAAACCATTTCCATGTAATACCTGGATGGAGATCAGGTATCGCGACAAAGCCAATACCTTTGTCGCAATACCTGACAAAGGTATTGCGACAAATACCTTTGTCAGGTATTTGACAAAGGTATTTGTCAAATACCTTCATGTGGAGTGATTGAACTTAGTGACATGGTGCCATCAGTAGGTGGTGGTAAGGAGCTCAAAGTGCGGCATCCTGCATGTTTTAGTTCTCTCCCTGGTTTAACGCACCTGGATCAAATGATGACTCATTAGAAGGTCTCTAAGAAGAACATCGACATGCTGAAAAGGTTGTTATTTCCACCAGGGAGAGAATAAAACACGCAGGATGCCCTTGAGGACAGACTTTGGGCATCAGTGCCTCAGACCGTCACACCACCAGGCAGGGTGGATCCGAGCTTTCATCTCAATCTTGGTGATGCTGTGTGAACTGTCACCTCAGAACGATCTCCTCCTTATTGAAGTCAATTTAAGATCATTTTTTTTAAAAGAACTAAACGGTGGGGACTTTGAACAACGGAGAAAAAGGCTTTTGCTAGACTTGCTCTGTGGTGAATGAATTCTTTCTCTCTGCCTCTGATACACACATAGAGAGTTATGTAACGTTTGACATTCTTGTCGGGTTAAGTGGAGGATGTGAAAGCATCGAGAGTCGTGTCCGTTCTTTCCTCTTTCGGCTCGGGGTTCAAAAACAGACCATTAGGCGCTGGTCAAAATTGGGGCCATGTTACATGGTTAGAGCTCTGGACCTGAGGCACTGGTTCAGTTATATCACCGAAAGATTACAACTCCTCCCCATGTTTCTATTAAATCACTTTAGTTGGACAATTGAAGAGGGCAATGGGGGGGAAACAAACATGGTTTCCGTCCCTTAGGACAAGAAGATTCACATTCTCCGTTTTGGTGCTACTTCCATTCTTTAGGAAATGTAATTTTTGAGGGAAAACTCACAGAAATAAGCTTATTGCCTGTTTTTTTGTTGTTTTTTTTCACTCCTAAAATTGTTTTCGATGTCAACTCCGATCTGAAGATTGCTCTTGATGAATGAAATTCTCCTCGATTTTTAATATCTCCGATATTAAATGGCCCTCGGGTCACTGACACACACAGCTGCTGTTTACTGATGGTTATTGGGCCACTTTTCCTCAGCGTGAAGGACCTCTGACTCACTATTTTGACAGGAGAGCGTTGATTCATTGATTTTTGTGTTATATGAGAAGTGCCGGGACATTTCCCCAGAGATCCTCCGACAGGTTTATCAGCTCAGTTTACAAGCGTGACATCAGGGCACAAAGGCAACGACAAGCCAAAGGAAGAACCAATTATCGCTCCGATTTTAGCCTCAGTGAATCGTTTGACGTTTAATTCCTGCTTGCAATGTGTTTTCTTTACATTTTTTTTTTTACTTCGCTCTATTTATTTGGTCACTTTAGTAAAAGAGATACCCATGCTCTGGTACAGCTATCAAATGTTGGAGTCCAATAACTTGTCCCGTCTCAACGCATTTCTCAGAGATGCAGGAAGCAACTGACACGCGTTAATTGATGAAACGTATCACTGCGCTCTGGCTGCGGTTTCCCCTCTAAGCTCCCGTCACGCCGCTTTTGCATATCTTGATAGGTGAGTGTCTAAAATCTAATTTTATCTGGGGACACGAAGGGGTTTTTGTGAAACATCAAGAGAAGTCTGAGCTCTTTTCATGATGAGCTCCAGTCACACCTGCCATGTGAAATGAAGGATGTAAACTTCGTGTGGGTGAAACTGCGCTGAGGGCAGACCGAGGGATGTTTGTCGTGGTCTCAAGCCAGCACACGTTTCCTTTCTCTCTTTCCACACTAAATGTCCTCGTAACCATCTACGATAGAAATGCCAGAGTACATAACCCAGGGACGGTGGGCACAAGTTTGATTCATTTTACTGCAGTGTTTTCTAGTCAATGCAAAATGTCAACACACCTAAGATCTGAATATTTCACAAAGGGATTGTCACGGGGTAATCAAGACGTCAAACTAGAGCAGGAGGCCTTCGCAGCTTTATAGGGAGACGTTGATTGAAAAATGTCCCATAATGCCCTGCAGAGAGGTGTTTGTGTTTGTTACATTAACTTTAAGAAGTTAAAAAAAGTAGGGGTTTGCAACAAGATAATTCAATTATCTCATGTTTTTTTTTTTCATTATATTTGGGTATTGGTAAATATTATATATATTATATATATCTGGATCCTTTGAAATTTGCAACTGTGAATAAAACTAATTAATGATGGTCTCTTCTGTAGGAGGAGCTTCCTGTGTAAAGTCAGGAGGGTGAAGTACAGGAACAGAACCACCGCCACGGGCCTGATGCTGGTTTATGTTTTGTAACAAGTTTAGTTCTATGGCTTTGCAGACACTGGGAGCTTGTTTCTTGGTCATTTAAAAAATAAAAAAAATTATTGTTTTTTTAGTTGCTGTAATTTTTGTTCCCCTTCTACAATCTTTTATTTCTCTCTGCCGGGAAGAGAAATAAAATAAAAATCACACCACAAGCTGAAACGTCAAGTCCTGAGTCCCTTTTGGACATTTGGCCGAGCGTTACAATTTCTAAATTTCTTTTTCTTTTTTTACCCTCAGGGGAGGCTGCAATCAGGTCGCAGCAGACTAGCCCCCCGAAGGCGTAGTTCGAATCCCATTTCTGACAGCGAATCTGCAAAGCAGAGCTGTTCTCGGTCCTCCCTCGCCGTCTTGCACGGCGTCACTTCTGTCAAACTGCCCCAGGGCAGCTGTGGCTCCAATGCAGCAGTGAACGTGTGCATGAATGACTGAATACAGGCTCTGGACTAGATAACACAACCTCTAGTAAAAAGAGCCACTCTGAAAACCATACAAAAGTATGGAATCATTTAAAGATAAGTGCCAAATCCCACTTCATCTGACCCTCTTAGTATTATCCTCATCATATTCTTTAGATAGTAGGGAATCCCAACTGATCACTCTCCCAATAGTAAAATAAAATAATCTAAAAATATGTTATCGCAGCTAAATGTAGAATGTTTTAGCGCTGTCAATTATCCTTGTTTATGTGCTGCTCTTACCTTTCTCCTTGCTCTCTGCTACGGTAAAGCTAGTCCACCACACTAGAGTCAAATCAGAATCGTCACGATGTGTCACTCTTCCTCACCTGAACGTAAGCGGCAGATCAGTCCTGGATTTATTTACCGTCTACAGAAATCTGGCCAAAGATACAATCTGGACACATCCTGGCTGTCGTCCCATTGGACCGTTCAGTAACTCGGCTTGATGTTTATTTGGTGGCGCTCATTGTTCGTTTATTATTGTTTGTCTGATTACGTGGTTGCTGCCGCCGCCTGTGCAGAGAGATGGCCACTGGGAGCAATAAAGATCTCCGTGATCCTTGAATCCGGACGTATATTAGTGTGTAATGAAAAGAGCTTGGGCTTTGTTTAGGAACCATAAACTCTACAGCCAGATGCTGTTGAAAAAAGATCAGTCTCTTTAGCTGCTCGGCTCGGGGTTGAAAGAATAAAATAAAATAAACCAGACGCAGCTGTGTTGTGGTTTGGATTTGGTTAGACTCAATAAAACGGGGTTACGATTAAAATAGTGGCTTTAAAATAACCCTTCTATGCAGCTCATAAGTGGAATATGTAATTTAAATGAATAAACATAAATAATAATAAATTACAAAAAAAAAAGGAAATGAATGCTTTTCACTCCTACTGCAAGTTATGAGCCAAAATATCAGCACGTTAAATCACAACAGAGAGGAAGTAAGCTGACAGTAGCTCGCAGCTCTTTGCTGTCCACATTAGGTGTGTTCAGAACGCCATGTTATTTTCTCAAGCTGTGTCAGTTTCGGGTCAGAGTGCAGAGCAATGTACGGGACCTGAGAGAGGACAAAATGTAGTTGAAAAATAAATATGTAAAAAAAAAAAAATGAAAACAAAATTCCGCAATGTGATAATAGGTGAGGGAGTAAATTTACAAAATGTCTGCAGATCATGTGTAAACGTTAGATTCTGAATCTTAAATTATTGTCTTAATTCTACAAAAATTTAGTTTTTTTTTATCTTTCTTATAAACAAATGCTGACATATTGTGTCACATAAAAATACTTCTAGAAGTACTGTGTGATCAGAGCTTTTCTGGGATAAAAATGCTTAATAGAGAATTTGCTGAAAGCAACGTTGAGTATTTACCAATTTTCACTCTAAATTGCTCTTTATTCTACTTTGTATTATGAGCCTCAGTTGTTTTAGTATTCCAGTGTTTGTCCATGTGTTATTTATTGCAAACAATAAAAGAAAGGTGCTTGATTTGTTCAGTCGTGAAACACAAGTTGAAACCTACTCTAAAGTTGGAGGGCTCCAGACACGTTACTCTCCAGGATTATTTTCAAAACCTCCTTTAATCTGCTCGTAAACGAACCCAATAAAAAGGATTTGCTCACCAAAGATTGTCAAAGAACTTGGAGATTATCTACAAATCGGGTTTGGAGCTTTGAACATGGAAGTTTGTAAAATCCCTACAATACGTTTCAGGGTAATTATTACGTTGATCTTTTCATAGATGTAACAAAATGTTTCTAACTAGTGCAGTTTGGGGATTATAACCATCTGAGATGGAAAAAACAAACAGTTTCTCATTCCTTATTAGGAGGAGAGATCAACTGGTGCGTGGCCCCACGATTCGCGCAGGACGATCAATATTTACCGTACTTTATAGGACTCCTGCAGCGGGATTCCGGATATGAAACGGAGAAGCGACACTGTTGCCCAGAGAAGGCTGCGTTGTGACAAACAAGCAGAGCGACGCCGAGATCGCCTCTCTCGACGGCCGGGTCACAGAGTACACATTAAATCGTCCCTGATGAGAGGTGGAAATGTGTGCTCTGACAGCAGCAGCGCCATCCGACTTTAATAAGGAATGGATTGTGCACACACACACAAAAAAAAATGTGTGATGTGGAAAAATATTTGCTGTTCATTTTGTGGTAACAGCTGTAGATTTAGTTCAGTTAACTCTGCTGCATCTCACCTTCATTTAAATGGCAAGTGTTAAAACACGGTTGGAAAAAGTCAGCTCAAATGAATCTGTTTCGGCTACAAAAGTGTCCAGTCTTCCCCACTTTGTGTAAAATGTCATCAAAATATATATATATATATATATATGTTTTTTTTCTCTTTTTTTTAACCACCAAATTATAACCTTTGTGGTTTGAAATTGGCTGCTCTGAAGTGCCACCTTCCTGCTTCCTGCAGAGAACGGGGGCCGTGCTCAGCTGGAAGTCAATTGATACACTTTACAGATGAGTCACCAGTGCGCCCTTTCATGGAGGCTCTTAAATCCATTTCCTGTGCTGGTCTGCTGTAGAGGAGCGCGGTTGCCACAGTTACACACTGATACGGGGTGAGAGATATAAAAAAAAAGCCTGGGGACGGAGCACCATCTTACACAAGTGTCTGTTTTCCGCCGAGACCTTAAAAGAGAAAGGAAAAAAGTTGGGCTCTATTCGCTGTAACTCTGAGCTAAAGCTGGATTGAAAAACCAGTGACGGAGTACGTTGATAGAGCAGCAGATAACGGCTTCGTCACGTTGATCAAAACATGAAATTATCAGCCGGGCGACATGTTCACTGAACTCCGAGGGAACATGAGTTTTACTTGGATTTCGTCCAACCCTCACAGTCGCTGACATATTTCATATTTGAACCATCTTATGCTGGAATGAAAATTGGCCGGTTCTCATTAAAGCTCATAAAAAATGGATGGCTTTTCTGAGAGAAAAAAAATCTTGAGATATGAAAGAAGCCGAGCAGCTAAAGAGACTGATCTTTAATCAAGCGTCTGTCTCGATTGATAAAGTTGGTCTGTTTTTATAAAGGCTGCCATAAATCACTAATGGGAAAATAGTTTTGTGATTTGACAGAGCTCGGAGTTTTCTTTGGCACCGAAAAACGTTTGATTGGTGCAGCTGCCATCCCCCCAGTCTGCCCACTGTCGTCGCAGAGGCAGAGCAGCGGCGCTAAATATGTGATAGATGAGGTTTCGTTGTTCTGGCTGGAATCATCGACTGCATTTGCGTAGGTGTGGAAGTCAATCTCAGCGTGTTTTATAGCCACGACTCTTGCTCAGCGTGGTCCCGGTTGCCTCCTTTGTTCCCCACTTGGTCCCTTCCAGCTCGCTATGGGGGGGCTGGGACCTCTACCAGCAGCCATAACCTGCAGGTACAGGCTACTAGTTCATTACCTTTCAGAGACAAATTCAGGACAAGTGGATTAAACTTCTGGCTTAAGAAAATTATTCAATCAATTAGGTCACCAGGTCATTGCCTTCCAACCCAATTCAGTTTGATTCTCATCTCCTTTCACTTCTCCATCTGGGCTTTCTCTTGTCAACTTGGATTTCCTCCGGTATAAGTTGTAAACAATGATGTTGATTTCTGTGCTGTTTTATGCTTGTAGTCTGCCTGACGTTTTAGCAATGAAGGAAGTTAACAAAGTTCTGTCCGTGTTGGCCACGCTTACAAACATTGAATTAACGTTACTGTTCAGCTCGGCACGTCTCTCTTCACAGTGAAGAATGGTTGTTTACAGCGCAAGCAGCTTCATAGCATCAAACTAGCGCATACGCCTAACTCCAGTGGTCATGGGGTATGGACAGATCCTCTCATGGTGATCTTAAGTACTTAACCAGAGGGAAGGACTTGTTCCTGTCAGATGGATTGTATGATCTTCAGTTTTGATCATACAATCATAGGTTAGGAGTTCCAGTCTTTAAAGAAGTTTCCAGAAAGAGAGTGTAACCCCTTACTCACATTGAGAAGACTAGAATAAGTCAAACAGTAAATGGCTAGTACATTCATAAACCACTGATAAATATGAAACATCACTGATTCACTAAATGTTATGCAATTTGAGCAGACCTGATGGAAAAACATTCCCCTCAAGCACCACGTCACATCAGCCCTGAAGCCGAGCGTACAGTTAATCCAGTCCACCTGATGAACTGGAGTCCATGTTTACTCTTACAGACACTTTCTGAATTTTAATCTTGTGCTTCATGAGTTACTGGACTCCTCTGCTCCTGTTAAGACTCTGGAAAGTCTAAAGAAGAACCCTATGTCCCGGCTAAATGAGAAACTCATGAATCTGAGGAGAGATTGTGGAACAGCTCAACTCCACTGGCAATGTTCTTGACTGGAAGTATTTCCACAGGCATGGAAAGACATTTTGTGAACTTTTCAACTACCAATGTACACAGCAAGAGCAGCTTACTCCTCAAATCTAAGTCATCAGCCTAATTCAAAAATGTTGGATTAGCTCAGGTTGTTAACTCGGCTCAATGTACAACCTGTGCTTCCCCTCTCCTGTGGTGGTGCTGCACCAAGAACCACTGGAGGAAACAACACAAAAACCTCCAAAGAAGAGGTAAACAAAAATGGAGTGGTGTCACATTTGAGCCGTTGCAGGATGTTAAATAAGTTAAAAGTTAAAAATACCTAGCATGTTGTTTAGGGGTGCATAGCTAAACATGGTTGTTTTGCATTCACTATTCCCTTTAACTCCTTCTAAATACAAACGTTTTGTCCTGCTTAAGGTAAAATAAAAGTGAAATAAGTCAAGAACAATTTTATGTCCGTTAGTGAAATAATGGCAACAATAAATGATGTAAATGAGCAATAAATGAGGTTTTTAGAGCTTTGGGAACTTTTGGTTGTTTAAATGACTTTTGATTCTTGCAATAAATTTTTCACTTGATAACTATTGTATCCCTGAAAATATAGAATTTTGTAAAACCCTGTCAAACTGTAGAAAAAAAACCTGCAGTGTATTAATGCCATGGGGCCCAAAATAAATCTGTTCCAAAGTATTTCTGAACATAAACGAGGTTGTAACCTGCAGACCCAGAGCGGTGACCTACTTGATTAGCATCCAACTTCACATCCTGTCTCTTTGCTAGGATTGCTCTCGAACAAGGCCTTGCAGCCAAGTGGCGTAGATGAAGCTACATGAAGGAGCACACTCAGCATTTTCCTGTAGGACTGATATCGGAGGAGGAGAAACAGCTTCTTGTATTAAGTCAAACGAGCAAAAACCGGTTTAACGAAGACTGAGGCTGGTTTGATTATGGATAAACAATCACTCCAGGGTGTCGGGTTAGGACAGCTGATATATATGTTTAGGTGAGTTAGTGAAATAAGAGAACATCCGAGTGCAGAATTGAGCTTTACTTGACTTTAATTAGCTCTTGAGGTTCTTCCATAAATATAAAGGCACATTTGGGTGGGTGGGCACATGTGTGTGTGTGGCTTTCTATAAAGACAAACAAATACAAATTATTAGAACTTGCCTGTAAATACTTTCACAAATAAACCAAAGTGAATAAACGTGTTAAAAGATTACTAGACTAGCAGCTGGTTAATATCTGAGTATGAGAACATAAATAATAATTACACATAAATAATAATCAACCCTGCTAATAAAATCGTCACACGATAAAACATACAAGAGAAATAAGGCATTTCAATAAGATGGTACCACGAATAACAGCTGCATCTAATTAACCGAGCTTAAAGCTTAATGCTAAACGGCTAACTTTTAGCTCTCAACAATACGAGTAAACCACACCAAACGACCATAAATACAGCTCTTAGGCATTTATGAAACTGAACTAAACCACCAACAGTATTACTTACATTCAATGGACGCAAACAGTAGAAAGAGAGTAATACACAAAGTCTGCTTTGAGAGCCGCACCACTCAATACTCACATCCAGGGGTGTCAAACTCTTTTTTGTTTTGGGCCAAATCAAGATCCCCAACGCTCTTAAAGGGTCGGTTGTGCCAGAATGTATCGATGAAACCCGTTCACCAACAGTTAAAATATCAATGAATCCTTAAAATTAAATGTTATTGAACATCTCTTTAGTCCCTCCAGGATTTTGTGATTCTATTTGCAATAAAAATCAGTGCTTGTGGTGCTAACTTGGAAATATTTGCGATATCTGTGCTTGTTTATTACGGTAAAAGCAACTTTTTATTACTCGCTGTGTAGATCATGAACTATAATCTGACATCAATTGAGGCTGAGGCAGCTGTTTAGTTCAGCAGTTTTTGACAATTTTTGAGAAATATCTGCACTAAACTCCCAATTATGTATTAGCGTAAAAAAGTACGGGGGATTTGTTGATTTTGTGTGAATTTCGACAATATTTCTCAAGAAACTGAAGGAACTAATTGATATAATTTGGCAGGTCAACAGATAGAAACTCCATTGATTTGATTTATAACATAATATTTAAGACTAAGTTAATGTTTAGTCAAGAATGCAGAGGGCCACATAAAAAGTTATGGCGGGCCACATTTGGCCCACGGGCCTTGAGTTTGGCACATGTGCTCACATCTCTAAGCAAGAGGTAGCAAATATGAACGAGACGCCACCCAGTGGCTGAAATAAAGTACTACATCTAAAACGCCTTGATAGAGAAAAACTAGCTTAAGACAGATAACCGGGATAGATCAGAGCATTGTGGTCCAACATCAAAACCAGAAAAAAATTTTTTTAATAAAAATTAGGGAAAAAAATGAAACATATTGTGTTTACATAAAGGTTTCATAAACACTGTGAGCTTGAAAGTAAAGGAAGTGAAATTAAAACGAAAGTGATTGGAGGGACTTTGTTGTTTCTGTTGGGTTAAAGACAAAGAGCACATCAACAGGTCAGTGGAGTCTGGAGAAACGGTAACATTACTAGTATGTTATCTGTGAGGTTATGACGCAACACAGATTCTGTAGCAATACACCAGGATCCTCCTGATGAAAGTAAATTAGAATTTAAAATTTCCATTTAGAACTTGAATGTTTGGTTTGACTAATTTGCCTCGAAAGTTAACAATTCCCTTAGGACATGCACACTTAAAAATGCAGATACAGCCCCACACATGCATGCGCTGTTTCCCCTTTTCACATTGTTTGAGGCTGAAATATCAGGACAAACACGATAAAGCGTCCCTAAGGAAATAGGGGCCATGAGCTTAGACAAAAATAGGAACCTTTCCAATCTGACATTGTTGTGTTGAGTTGACGGTGTTGACAAGGCGACCAGAGGGAGATTAGCGTCAGGACTTATCTTTTTCAAATGACATGACGTTTGGCACGCTGACGCTGAACCCCTCAACTGTAATTATTGTTATCCTTTTCTTTTTTTGGGTGTGTCTTACACGCTGTACACCCAAGCTGATGAGAAATAGGCTACAGTAGGTCGTAAATTAGCCGGGTAGATGCAGCGTCTAGGCTTTTGCTTTCATTTATTCCTACCATGCCTATCAGGATGACATAACTCTTCAGTGACGCACTATGCACGAGGCACTTGAGTCAACAAAGTGAGGCAAAGACATCACCATACATCAACCCTTTGGTTTATCCAGTACAGGTCTGACCACATACTGGCTTCCTGGGTAAACATAGCCGCTTTAGGCAACCCTGCTGTGACGGGGGAAAAAAAACAAAAACCAAGGCTGAAAAGAGAAAGTGATATACAACAGTTCAAGATTCCACTTCAGGCCCTTCGGTCAACATCGCAGAGCTGGTCCGGGCACTGATGAATGTATACCACACCGGCGATGGCGGTGCGCTGCAGTCCTGCTCGTAATTCCTCCGAACTTCTTAGCTTCGTTTTGAAAGATTAGACGCCGGGCAGCACGCACCCGATACCGCAGTGTAGAAAATCTTCAAAAATGGTGGGATGCACAGCACTACTTTGATGACAAGTGGGCCACAACCCTGTTTAGGCAAACAAGTTTGGAGCAGTCGAGACCAGTGTCTTTATTTTAGACTGATTGAGAATCTGTAGAAAGAGCTAAAGATCAGGGTGAAGACGAGGAGACTTTCTCTCGTCAAACACTTAAAGCTAACGCCTAGGGTAAATATTCACAGTGTCTGTGGGAGCATGCAAAATATGGTCAGCAATTATAGGAGCGTGCAAAAATATGGCCAGCAACTGTTACCCTGAAACCTTGGATGGCTGAGGTTAATGTAGAAAATGATTTTCCCTCAACGGTGCTGTGACGAGACATACACGTTGAGCTTCTTTTACCTTCAACCGGAAGATTTATTCTTCTTGTAATAACCGTACTCATATACAACATTACATATGCAATACCATGTACCTTTGGTGGACAATCGCCATTGAGGACGACGGTCCTCAATGGCGATTGTCCTTGACTATTTGATGCACGTCTTTCCCACTACTTCCTGTCCTCGTACTGAGTATTTGCCTTTAGAGTTGAAAAAAAACCTTTAACACCCTTGTGATCTTCGTCAGCAGCACAGGTTGTGGCTGTTGTTCCATCAGTCAGTTTCCGAAACCCTGAAAAAAAATCCCCCAAAAAACATAAAACACAGGATCAGTGTAACCTCGCGGCACCGCGTAATCGTGTGCTGAAAATGCTCTGTGTGGCGTCTTCCTACTGGGAAGATTTACATCAGCAAGAACAGGGAAGCTGGTCAGTTTATGGGAACGTTTCAACTAGAGGCAGTTAAATCTTAAGATGAAAGAGCTTGAAAAGTACTTTAGACCGGGATGGACTTTTGTTTGGTTTTTTTTTCAGTGGTCACTGTATTTATGGACTGACCCAGTTAAATCCCAACCTAAATCCAGTTAACAAGCCTTAAACGTAGATATTTGTACATTCTTTTCATCGAATGTAACCGAGTTTTCAAAGAATGGGAAAATTTTTCTAGTCTCTATATTGAAAAACGAGCAGATGGACCCAAAGACAGAAACAGCATTTATTCTAAGATTGAGAAACTTTTCTTTTATTTTGCACAAGGCAAACAGGACGTGGAACCAGGGTGATAGTAATGGGGTAATCCAGAAACCAGGGAGATTAACTTTGTGGAAGTGTGATGGTGATGTAGGAAGCGGGTGAGGCTTCACAGGTGGATGCAGAAAAGCTGGGGGCAATAAAAGCATGGAACAGAGGAAAGGTAACTCAAATATTGAGTGAGGGAAATAAAAGCTTGGAAGGATCAACAAACTAATAGTTACTGCTTCTCTCCCATAACCCGGCTTCCTTCAAATGAAAACATTTAGATCATCTTGATGTAGTAATATTTGGTGATTTATATTCAGTTTCGTCTGACTGACATTGGACAGCCATTGGACAGGGGGGGAAAGTGGGACACTAAAACAACATTAAGAATGTTTTAGAATGAACAGATATGGAAAGACATTAATGGCAATAATAACCCAAAATATCAAGTGAGAACCAAAACACAGCACCAAAGAATTGACATACTACAGATTAGACTGGCCTGAAAAATCCTTGATCTGATCAATTAACTTTAGTTATAGGCCTGAAGTAAGCCCGACATATTATGTTAATATGTTAATTACCATATTACAGCTTTAGTTTTTAGATCGTCTTCATCTGGTATGACATATACCAAAATAAAAATGTATCCATAACAACCACATGCAGACCTTTACCTTTATATGACCCTAATGTTAATTATGCAGTGTTGCCTCGTTTCATGTTGTTACCCAATGAAAACCTAAAAGAAGGGGGAAATATACACTGCGTACCTTTTTGCAGGTACGTTCCGCCTACTAACAAACCTCAATGGAAGCTCACAGGTGTCTCAGGTTGCCATGAAGTGCAATGTAGATGGTGAGGCAGGACGCTGTAGACCCAGGTAGAAGTGAAAGATGAATATTTAATAATGAGAATAATTGTCCAAAACACAATCCAAAAAACAGTCCACCAACCAGGCAGCACGGCTGAGCGGAAGCCAAGGCTCAACGCCGGCAGCAACTGGTGAAACGAATGGACAACAGAACGAACACGTAGACTGATTTGACGCTAAGGACCCGAGAACACAGGTGGAGTTAAACACACAGAGGGTAATCATGTAACGAGACACACCTGGGAATAATCAAAGACACAGAAACTCAAAATAAACACCCAGAAAACTCAGATCCTGACACAAGTTTCATGTTAAAGTAGTTCTTTCAGTGGTTATGGGGCCTGTTTAAAGAGCTATTCGAGAAAGGCTAACTCGCAGACGTGGCACTTTCCTGGCAAACGGAATGAAAAGCCGCATGGGGAGATGAGGCCATCTGGTAATTGCGTATGATTTTGAAAATATTTACACAGTAATCAAAATTTCATTAGAGGATGTTTTCCCACCCGTATATTTTTGGCCTCGCTTCCAAGATGTCTGCGTAAGATCGCGCTAAACAGATGTGGCAAAAACATGGGGCTCTTCGACTTTTTTTTTTTACCGGCTTTTTATCAGGAGACCCAGTCTCCAGGAGAGCTCACAGACTTCACTTTGAGTCTGACTTTAAACAAAGGTGAAAAGTCTCACAGCAGAAAAAAACAAAAAAACAAAAGCTGAGCAGCTGAAGTCGAGCTGCAGCTATCGACATGGCGGCTACAACAGAGGGAAGAAAATCAGCAATTCCTCGTGAAACAGCGAAGCTGCCCGGAGCGCGAAACGGAGGAATTACAGTAGAGCCACTGACAGCTCTGGAGACCTTTCAGATGTTAACGGGAATAGAAACGGGTTTTTTTCTTGGACTCAGAGAGATAAAGTCTGTTTTGTGTTTCGCCGCGTCTTTCCTCTGTTTGCTCACACACCGTTAATAACTCAAATTATGTCATCGTACGTGTGATACGGTGCCCTGCTTTTCCGCTGACTCTCGGCTTTGTACCTGGAGGAAATTGAAAACTCAAAACTAATAGTTACCGCTTCTCTTCCATAAGCCGGCTTCCTTCAAATGTAAACATTTATTACATCAAAATGATGATTCATATTCAGTTTCGTCTGACTGACATTGGACAGCCTTTTTCTCGCGTTCTGCAGAATAAATCAACGCTTGCCCTGACAATTCCAACGGCGCATTTTGGTTGCCAAACCTCAAGCCTCATTCTCAATTTCATGCACTTTGGTTCTCTTCAGCCCCCATCATCCTCTTCTCCTCACATCCTTGACATGTTGAGGAAAATATTAAAGTCAGTCAGACCAACAGGGGGTTTTGTTATTAGAGGTGCAGAAATAAAAAGGGCTCTACAGAGAATAGCAACTCCAAATCCTGGGAATTCGATTCAAAAAGTTCCAAAATCGATTTAAAAATTAAGCTGCTTGTCTTCGACGCTCCTACTTCCATTACGCGTCCACTCGGTGGCCGTAGAAAGCCGTCTCGACCACCATACCTGTTTTTGAATAATTAGATTTATTTATTTGTTTTATTAGCTAACCTAAAACAAGTCACATAATTATTTTTTTTTGCACTAACCTGTTTTTATTTTATTTTATTGTTGATAACTGAAAATAAAAAGTTCAAAACCAAAGCTGGAGAGTTTTCTTTTTTTTCTAAGGATAGTTTTTTTTTACATGGAGTCAACATGTTTTTCCCATGCATGTGTGCGTTCTCTCTCTGGGCGATGGATGGCTGGTTGGATGGATGGATGGATGGATAACAATACATTGTCTTTGCGGTGAAAGTTGGACAATACGTAAAACAGAACGTACAGATTAATGAGCTGATTTGACGAAGACAAACAAACGCCTAGGAACCAGACGTCATGGCCGCCAAGGCTGAACACATGGAGGGATCCACTCTGTGGGCTGAAAGAAGGGAAATGAAGAACAGGCAGAGATGTGAAGTTTAACTGTCACCTCCTGGATTTGTCTTAAGAGGATAAAAATGCTCTCAGGTTCAGCTGGAATGACACATCTAAAGGAAAGAGCTTTGGATGGAAAATGTATAATAAATCAAAAGAATAAAAGACCAAAGGGAGGATCCAACTCCTCTTTGTCAATAAGTCCGCTTCCAACATGGCGGTTGCCCAATATTAAAGTTGTTTTTTTTATTTTAGAGTCAAAAACAATGGAGTGTACAGACATAAATCAGATTTTTACAATTACCTGATGGCCAAGATTTTGTCAATCCCAGTTTTTGAACCAGTTGAACCTCTTTCAGTGCACACAACCAAGCCAGCATAGACAGAGAGAGAGCTCGACCTGACTGAGGTACACGACAAATGAAAATGGAAGAGTTTTGTTGTGTGTTGTGAGCTACTAGGAACTAAAAATATAACGTGTTTTAAGTCAGAGTAATTGTGTATAAAGCAGACATGTTATATTATAGTAGTTTAGGTGAACATTATGGGTTTTTTTTTTATTTTTACACAGCCTTGTGTTTTGGGGTTTTTTTTAGTGACCAAATTTGCTTTAAACGTTCTGTTCTCACTGCTTGTTTCCTGTAGGAAGGTCATTGGTGATGCACCGTGTCCAGCTGTGACGTCAGTGTCATAAGACGTTAGCCTGTATTTAAAAATGTTAATTTTAATAACAGTTTTCCAGCATAATATCCTAAACGACACAGTTTTCTTGAAACAATATCACATTTTTGAGATTGACTTTCCGACTGCAATTAGATATTCCCTGCATTTAACTTTTACAAAGAATGTCACATTCAATCAAATTTAAGTCTGCATACTGATTTTATTTAAGTCATTTCTACTGGTTAGGCTTAGCAACACAGTCCTTTTTAAGGAACAAGTCATATAAATGTATTTGAAATATTCGTCTCCATCCCTCCTCGTCTTTATTTTTTTTTTAAAGCCCTGTATAAAGTCAGGTCGTGTTTACAAAAGCTCCTAACCAAATAGCCATGAATTAATCAGAGCCAACTTTACCAAACTGTTGACTGCTTAGTATACAAACTTTGAATTGTAGCTTTCTGGCAGTTCTTCTAAAGGAACAGATTAAATCCTTTACCGCCCTTCGTGTGTGTTGTGAAGCGGCGTCCTCTGTGAGCTGGACCGCGTGCTCGTCGTTGATGGGAGGCAGATCACCAGGGCATGTTAACTTTGACCAGTCAGACACTTTGCTGTGAACATATCTTCCCACAGATCCAAACCCATCAAGCCGGAAAGTGTGCAGATTATAAGAAGAATGTATAAGAAGAAAAAGTCAATGGAGGCATCCTTATAAACTCTTAAATGTAAATTGATGTAAAAGTGGATCTCAGTGATCTACACACACCCACACACACACACATATATATATATATATATATATATATATATATATATATATATATATATTACTGGATGTACCTCCCTCTTACACTTCATATGTTCAGCAGATGTTTAAAAGTCAGAGCATGGCCAACTTGCCGGATCAATGTCGGGCTCGTTGGGTTTCCTCTCCTTTTTCTCCTTGCACAAAATGAAAAAGTGAAACGCAACATTTTTGATCTGGAAAATTCAAATTCGGTCCTGAAGGCAGGCTGACCTCTCAGCAGTAAAAATCACAGACAAAAAGACAAGTGTAAAAAAACCAAATTTATTTATTCAAGAAAACTTGAATAAATACAAAAAGCCTTCTACAACACAGACGCATAATAAAGTGCGCTACAAACGCATTCCTCCTTCTTTTTATACATTGTGTAAAGTCACAACCGCAATCTTCAATGTACATTTTGATGAGATAGATCAACACAAAGTTGCACACGATTGTGAAGTGGATGAATGAAAAGAGGGTTAAACTGAACACAAAATGTTCTTACTGCATCAGACAAAAATTCACAGAGGAGAGAAACAAAAGACAGTTCTAAGAAAATCAGTACAAAGAAACGTACTAATGTGGAAAGACGTCGGTGACAATGGTGGGATAATAATAAAAGTGCAAAATCAAAAACATAAACTCATACGGATGACAATGAAACGTATTGCATCTCTACTGCCTTCACCGAGATTTCTTTATAAGTGAAAGCCCTTGAAGCTAGTTTTACATCAAAATGTTTGTGGACTGGCCACAATCAGGACTGGACCCAGTGAACAGAGCAGCCGTCATGAAGCCAGAGGCACTTTAGCTCCTGATGCCTTCGCAGCAGGAGACTGCAGTCCCGACACGCCTCGGAGCAATGTTTACATTTTATTAACTTTAAATAACATTTTCCCCTTAGTCCCAGTCGTTCTACTGCAGACATGCACACAGAATGAAAGGGATTTAGGAACACATGCAATGTTGAAGATGTAGCTTTCTGTGTGAGTATTCTGGCAGTCCTGCACGTAGAAAGTTACACCAGCTGTGGTCCATTTTTAAAGATTCATTCATTCATCTGTACTTTTATTCAATGCTGTAAAAAAAAAAACCCTGCTTGCTCCCTAAACAGATTTCATCTGTTTTTAAACAGATTTCATCTGTTTTTCCATTTTTTTTGTCATACTTTTCTCTTCTTTTGGGGTTTCCCTTGGTCCTGATGAACTTTTCACTCTGTGCGCAGCCCATCTGGGTCGTACTGACCTTGTGTGCGCTATTACGAGGGTTTTTTGTGTGTGTGTGGTTTTGGGAACTGACGGTCTGATGGGACAGTGGCTTCCCCACTGTCCGACCGTGACATCTGCCCCGAGTGCTAAAACTACGGGAGGGTCAAATACCATATATCTCCAAGCTAATTTTAATGTTGGATAAATATAACTTGAATAAATACAAAAAGCATTCTACAAATGGCCAAGAAATGTTTTATTTCAGCCACATTTGGGGGGGCTTTCGAGTATGAACAGTATGTTTGAAGTCATACTCAAGTATGACTCAAGTCCGGCATTTTAAACACTTTTTCCAAAACATTTTGTTCAGTCAGTCTACGAAATATTTTCCCAAAAGTCATGTGGATCATCAAAATGTTTCTTGGTAAACCTGAGGCAGCCGATATGTTCTTTTTGGTCAGTAGTGGTTTTGGCTTTGGAGCTCCCTCATGGAGGCTATTATTGCCCAATCTCTCCTTTTTATTGTCAAATCATGAACACTGAGGCAAATGAGGCCTGCAGGATCTTAAATGTTGCTCTGCATTGTTTTGTGGAAAATGAGCCATTTCAAAAGCCTCCAGAATGTAACGTCACTAATCACCAGGCGCTAGCAACCCTTGCTAAACCCAGCCTGTTACCTAGCAACCCAATCACAGCTCCGGCACGTTTAGTCAGCAGGTTTTCCCGCTACATGCAATATACAATGGCTGCCGGAAAAGACAAGCGTTTTGCTGTCGACGTACCATCAAAAAACACACTTCCTGTATTCTGCTTGGCTGTGCAAGAGGCTCCACTTCTGCTTTTCAAAGATGTAGAGTTGAATCATTGCGCCTCTGTTTGCAGCCGTGTGGCCAGCAGCAACTTATTGTGGATTTAAAGTGGTAAGAGGCCCTAAAGAATTTAACGCATAGTTAAGTTGTCTTTGAACAATCTTTCCTGTTTCGAGTAGCAACATTGATGTAGCATGCAACCAGTGCCACCCACTAGATGCACATCTGTGCGTACAAACGGATCATAATCCCTCATTTCCATAACATCGTGTAAGCAGCACATCCCCACTTCCTCAGTTGGTAGCAATCTATCATGACTATGTGGCACACTTTGTCCCGTACATCATTTTGGATTGGTGATTCAGAAAATGGTGACGCCTCGTTACCAATGCAGAGTGGTACTTCTCACCCTGACAGCGGCTTTCTGAAAGCTCCATTAATGGTGTGCATTAGAGCATTCCGTCTGCAGCATGAGCGCTCACTCTTAATTTAATTTTTCTTTTGAAAAATACCAGCGAAAAAACCTTGGATGCTTACTAATCCGGTCCTAACTTTTCCTTCTCTGTTGATTTTAAGCAAAATGTAACCACATAATTGCCCCCGTTGCTTTTTGCTGCCTCCGTGTGCGAGGTAATTTCAGAGCATTTTAACGCAGGGGAGTAACAGTAAAAGGTTTTCTGTATGTAAGGGGGCAGGGTGAACCTTCTACACTGAAATTTAGAGTGGCCAATTAATCTAACATGAATATTTTTGAACTGAGGGATACATGTGGAGTGCCCAAGAAGGTCCTGGGTTTGATTCCCGGCCCGGGGTCTTTCTGCACTGAGTTTGCATGTTCTTCCTGTTCTCCGGCTTCCTCCCACAGTAAAAACATGACTGTCAGGTTGATTGGTCTCTCTAAATTCTCCCTATAGGTGTGAGTGTGTGTGTGAATGGTTGTGTGTCCTGTGTGTCTCTGTGTTGCCCTGCGACAGACTGGCGACCTGTCCAGGGTGAACCCCGCCTCTCGCTCGAAATGTTAGCAGGAGATAGACACCAGCAACCCTCCTGACCCCATTAGGGACAAGGGTGTTAGAAGATGGATGGATGGATGGAAGAGAACCAAAGGGAGAACATTGTAAAACTCCACGCAAACAGGCCTTGCTGCTTCAAGGCTACAGTGTTGCAGCCAGAAGAGCAAAAATAATCTAAAAAAAGTTAGAAAATTGACTCATTTGGAATAAAAATCTTCCCATGGGGGTAAAGTTGGAAGAACTTCAAATGCTCTTTCGCAAAACACAGGAGGAAGATGTCCAGGACAAACACAATGATCCAAACAGGAAAACAAAATAGCTGCATGGCTTCCAGGGAAGAAGCAGAAATAGCAAATTACACACAGAAACCGAAGAGGAACAGGTGGCAACGATTTGAGCGTCGAGGAAGAGGGGAGGGGGAATTATAAGGGAACGGAACAAACAGCACAGAAAAAAAAAAAAAAAACCCACATAGTTGTGAAATAAAATATTAACTCCATGTGAAATACCAGGTGGTTTACACGCTAACTACATTATTGAACTCTTAGGGTTTGTCCTGAAAGCAAGAAACAAATACTGCCTACAAAGATATTTACCAGATTATGATTTGTTCTCTCCATAAGCTGGACATCTCAAATTCAAATGCGTAATGCAACTGTTAGACGTCTCTCTGCTTCGGCGCACGCCTGGCTCCAATATGAGCTCATTAGCAGAGCGCTGTGGAGCGAGGCTGCATGCTGGTGAGAGGGCGTCACCATTTTATTCAATTTCGTAGGATAAGAGACGCATCGAAAAGCTCGCGGACACTTTTATAAGCTACATGGTTTAGTCCCATATAGCGTCTGGAGTCAGAAGTTTGTGCTGTACAGAATTTTTAACAAGGTTTGGATGCACCTCTTTGAATTAATTATTGATTTTCTCTGATATTTGGTTGCGTCTGTAGAATAAACACACGTTTGTGCAGCCGTCATTAAGCTTTGACGTGATTCTGACGATCGATGCACGTTAGCTTCCATTAAATCCAGTCGGTTTTGTAGCATAGGAGTCGGTTTTAATCACTTCTGATACGTTTTAAACAGAGTTCGCAACAAAGCCACTGCAGAAAATAAATGCTACCCTGCTTTAATCACTCTGGAAACCAGCTCTGAAACATATTTGGGAACACTTGTCTTGTTATAACGTCCAACCGGGTCTGAGATTCTGACCTAAACTTGCCCTGCTTCGTAGAAGGGAAATTGTTTGGGATGTTGCAGAACAACCGGTGAACTATCATGGCTGAGCCTGTCGTGAACTGGAAGATTACTAAGCTTTTCAGTCGCCTTGGACAAGCAAAACACCTTCTGCAGAAACATCTTACGGCTTGAAAAGGAGATGTGTCAAAGTGAGCCTTAACGAAATCATAACGCCTGCTGGTGGTGGGTTTGATCAACTGCCAGGACTTCACACAGGTAAAGAATAAACATTACAAAATGAATGAATGCTCATCGGAGGAGTCGTCACATATCCACACATGTGATTTTTGATGGCATTGAAAAGGACGTAGTCAACAATTTAACCTAGTGGACGTTGAATCCTGATATTTGATCAGGAAGAGCGAAAGCTGCAGGTCAATGACTCCTTCTTTAGATAGAAACTAATCCTATTGGACAATAAATGGAGCATGCTACACAGTTTGATAACTAGAATCAATTAGAATGTGTGTATGATTGAATTGAAATTATTTTTGTAATGTTTTTTTAGAGAGTCCCTCAAAACAACCTTTATTGTGAATTGGCTCTACATGAATAATTAAATACATGAATAAATAAATAAAATTGAACTGAATTGATCCTTTATTATTATTATTTCTCGCCAGATTTGGTCCGGTCAGTTCTACTCCCAATCTGACACTCAAGCAAATTAATTAACAGACTCTGCGGTGTTCTTTTTTCAGGAACACACGCGCACACACACACACACACACACCAATGCTCCCGCTGGGTTCCTGTGTGTGTACCATGATCGCGTGGGGATGCGTGGACTCATCATGGAGATTAGCGAATGTTAGAACGTAAACAACGCTTTAAAAGGACATGATATATTAGATGTCGCTTACTTGAGCGCCAACCCTCTCTCCTTTGTTGAAAGATTTAAAAAAAAAACAAAACAAAAAAAACGCCGGCGCAGCCAGAGAAACTTAGAGAAGAAAAATAAATAGTAGAGAGGAGTGGGAGAGAGAGGAATCTTTAAATAGTTTTAATCAAACAAAGAGGTTGTTTTTTTTTAAATAACTTCTTGCATCCAAGCCAACTGAAGAAGGAGCGAGGCCTGGTCTCCCCTCCAGAGGGTTGATAGAGGATGGATTCAAAGGAACAGTGGTGAGAACATTGCTGTCTGCTCTCCTGATAGATGATGAGCTGCGCTGATGCCTCCCAGTTTCCCATCAGCTCTAAGTACAGGATGCTTAGCCGAGCAGGAATAAGCCAGATGCACGCATGTCACACGCTTACCAAAAAACCCCCAAAAAACCCCACTCACATGGACACCCGTCCACCCGGCTCGTCCGTCTTCACATAAACAACTCGGCTAGATGTTTACGCTGCAAGTTAACTTTCTCAGCCGTCGTGAAGGCGCCCGCAGATGACTACATGGGGCCGCTTTTTTCAATCAGCTTACAACAACAATGGCTGGAAAACTAAAAAAAAAGTGAAACTAAAAACAAATAAAGCGTCAAATCGGCGATGAGGGACCGGGCGTTTGCAGAACCGTTGAGTCTCGGCGGTTTAGGTTTGAGAGTTTTCTTTACTCCACAAATAGCTGGGCGGGTTCCAGCAGCCCCGTCTTTCAAAGAAACATTTCTCGAAAAAGACGTGGAGGAAAGAGCAAACAATGCCATCAGACAGAAAATATGTTTGCAAGTGGGAAGGGGGGGAAGTGTGCTAATAACGGTGACTGTCGGCGGTGGCTCAAGGGTCAAGGGAGATTCATCAGACGGCTAATTTATAAAGCACAATTTAGATTACTGATTTGTCTTTTTCATAATTAAATTAGTTTAAGTGCTTAATAGGTTTCCCATGTGGGCGGTATCCTTCTGAACTCTTCTTGACACAACATCTACATGATGATGGGGAAAACGCTTCCATCTTATCAGCTCCCTCTTGTCATACTCCTCCCAATAAAAAAGCAAAACAAATGCTGAATTTAATTTAGTGTTTGGAAAAGATACCCCCGGCTTAGATTAGTATTTTGTTTAGCGGTCATAAAGGAAGACATCTGTTCAGAGTCAACGGCGTCCTTATCGTCACGTTGTTTTTTTGAGTTGTGCCCAACGGCGGGCGTGAGGCAGGCACCGCCGATAACCAACAAAAACAAGTAGCAAGCTACCAGGATAGACGGCAACAGCTGGATCTGACAATGGCTGAAAGCAAGCCAGCTGTGCAGATATAGAGGATGGCGATTACAGGCAAAAAAAACCTGATGAGTTTAGTTTACAGCTGAAGAGAAGGTGCAAGAGGTACCTGAGAACGGGGTAGTAATTAGCAAGCAGGATGCATTACACTGTCTTGTGAAAGAATAGAGTGCACAAACGTGCAGCGAAATGTGAAAGTCTAAAAATGTGACCCTACCGGCCAAGGGATGTTGCATAAGAGAGGCTCAGAATCTCATGTTCGTGCGAGAGAAGAACCTCAGGTCATTACACAGGACGAGGAAATGTCTGCGCTCGGCCAGGGGAATTGCTCTCCTGCATCTCGATGACTAATTGAGAATCCAAAGACCGTGATGTCCGTTCTGTTTGTCTTTGCACAAGTAACCTGCGGCGCAAGTCGGGTGTATTACGAGGAAGAGCAGGAGGAGAAGAAGTGCCCACGTCTGGACATTTTCTGTGGGTGAAGGACCGGTTTCATATCAAAGGAACAACATTGCTATTCATAATAACGTGATAAGAGCAGATGAAATGTTCCCATTGCTGAGTCATAATTTCTCTCCTGTTTTTGACTTTTGACAACTGAAGGTTGATGTCCAGAGCACTCCAACCAAAAGGAAAAACTTCTTTTTTCTCTCTTTTTTACTCCACACTGTCCTGACAACACACACACACAATAAAAGATTTGTGCTGCTTTCCAGTCACCTGGTGAGAGGGAACTCTGAACTGGGTTTGACGTCAGCGTTCTCGTCGAGAAGTCAGACTTCCAACATGGCGACGCCCGTGAACGCTGTTTGCATTCACTCTGACGAACATCGATTTAACCTTTGCTTTTCATAAGCAAATGACATTTTTGATTAGTTCAGTCTGGACCTGCTGACGTTGCGCCCGACATTGTACTCCTACTTTGTCTGTCTCGTAAAATAAACATGTTTCCATACTACCTACCTTTGGATTTCAGTCGATAAAAAATGCATGTCATGTGGTGTTTGAGAAACAGTTTGTACAAATATTCACATCCATAAAAACGCTACCTGAGGAGCGTCTTTAAAACATATGGACCACTTAAGGGCACAGATGGACTCAGCACACTCACCTGACTGAGTTTCTCTTTTATGTTGAACTCCTCAAATGTTCATCAGATCATAAATATGAGACCTATCGTGTTCTTTCTCACTCTGGTTCTCTTCTGCACGCACTTTTTAAGGCTTTTGAATCTGTGGTTTTAGAGGGAAGGTGTCACAACATCCATTAATAATGATCGACAGAACCAGACAGTTGCCACAAGTTGATGTAGCATATTGCTCTAACGTCTCTGATCGGACCAGTCAGATCTTGACAGAAACGGGTTCTGCTCGTGTTGATAACGACTCGGCATTAATCATTTCTTTATGAAATAGGTTTATGATCGGATTGCTTCACTCTTCCTGACATGTCCAGAGGAAGAGCGCACTTTTTCACTTTGTGTAACGGACTTTCCACAGGCCAGACTTTCACAATCACAGACCTGTTTACTGCAGCTGTGATTTAGCTGCTGGTGAACGTGTTAGCAACGTGCGACACGAACGGCCTCTCATCTCCGTCGTAATTAAACGTTTAGTTTGACGCGAGGTCTTCGGTTGCAGGACAGAGAAAATGATTTTGCAGAACTGTGTAAATCAGACCGCTGACCTTTAAAGTGTCCATTTTTGTCCTTTATTTATTTTTGTCCTTTCTCTGCGCCTGCGTCAGAGTCGGGGTGTAAATCCAGAAAGTTCAGTAGCACCTGATGGTGCTCTGAAATCCGTACATTGCTGAAGACAGAAGCCAGGCGGCGCAGAAGGCCAATCCTGTCGAGAGCAGAGATTCTTCAGATGAATTAAAGTTTGTTAGATAAATATGACATGGAGTGTACAGTCAGATAGAGCGCCGCTCTGCTGAGCATTCTGGCTTTATGTCTCGTCACGGGCAGACATGTTTATTGGTGCCCTCAACGCCTCGTTTCTACTGCAAAGTGATTCATTTCAGTGCGATTTGATAATGTTTAACACGTGAAATACATGAAATTGTAAAAGCAATTTGTGGTTTGTTTTAAGATATGCTAATCTAGTATGGAAAGATTTATTAGTTTGATGTTATATGTTTGACCTTAATTAGTACCAGGAGTATGTTCAACCAGTGTTTCACACCCAATGTAGACCAGGAAAAGGAAAAGTGAGAGTTTTAGAAGCATTCAGAGCAAATATCACAGATGTCTGTGCTAAAGAGAAAAACTTAAAGACAGTTTCCAAACTGCATTATGTTCTTTTTGACGACAGGTCCCTATAATATTAAAAATAAAAGTTGAAGTCAACTACCCAAGAATCACACCATTGTATTATTGGTGACTGTTGAGCCAAGAAAACCATTCGAGCTGAACTGCAAGCCTTCAACACGTCACATTTTACGCATTGCTAGGCTGTATGGTAAACGGTAAACGGCCAGCAGGAGTATAATGGTGGACTATAATGAGGGTTAAGCAGCGGCGCCGGATTCATTTTTGAGGTGTGTGTGTGTGTGTGTGTGTGCGTGTGTGCGTGTGTGTGTGAGTGATGGGGTGTTCCCTCACCTCTGTTATGCACTTTGAATGTCAGGCCCAGAGACTTGTTCAATTGATATGATCAATTCAGTGGGTTTGTCACAATTTGTCCTGAAGTAACCAGCAAACATCTCTTACCTGGAGGACAATGTTTTTTGGGTCAACCATGCGCTGCAGTCATGGAGATTTTATGGAAAATAATCAGGAAATAGACATTAAAAGTTGTCAGTGGGGAACATGCAGCTTTACTCAGAGCGTTTAGATTGTGATATGGACTTTACTCCATTTTCAAAACTGGAGTCTTGAAAAATGTAAAAGACGGATAAATGCCTGCAGCCGACCTGAGAACAGATTTTTGTTCCAACTTCTCTCGGAACAAAGGATGATATTTAGCGATTGTGCTTTCTGCAGCAGCAATCAATGTAAAACACACACTGTGGGGAGCGAGTTCACAGAGAAATGCTGTCTTGTAAAGCCAGCAACTTTTCCTTCCTTTGGACTGATATAAGAATGTCAGAGTCACTGTAAATAAACCACATTCTTTCGCGGGAAGATCAGAACCACAGTCAACTTTCCTCCAGTTTTCCAAGAGATAAGGGATCCAGACTCTATTGGAAATGCTCAACATAGGTTCCACTTTCTATTTTTTATTTTTTTATTTATTTTTTTTGTCTTAAGCAGTTTCAGTATCAACATCAGGAGGCTGATGGTAGGTGGACCGGAGGGAGACGATACATAACGTCTTTATTTTAATAAATTCTCCTTTCATTATTAATTCAACTCACTTTTAATGCATCGGAGCTGCTGGTATTCTGAGGAATACGATGCTTGTTCGTGGTTTCTAAAATGTTTCCATTAGTAAAAATCTGAAAAGCCCTGTGTTTCGCTGCGTCCACATCTTCCTGTCAGTGCTGACAAGCCTCTCACTTCCTGCTGTAGAACGATGTCCCCACTGCATGATGCAGCCACCACCGTGTTTCACCATGGAGATGACGTACAACTGGAGCAGAATTAAGAGAGCACTTAAAATGATCGGTTTCTCCGAATTATTCTTTGTAGGTATATGTTTGAGTAAAATGAAGATTGTTCTTTTATTCTACCAACAACATGTCTTCGAAATTCCAAGTAAACATTTAGCATTTATTAGCAGAAAGTGAGAAATGGTCAAAATAACAAAAAAGATGCAAGTAATGCAAGGAAAACAAGTTCATCTCAATTTAGAAGCAGCAATACGGATGTTTTAACTCCAGAAGAGTTCAGAAATCAATATTTGGTGGAAAACCAGGAGGTGTTCAATGAGGGTCGGTGAAGTGCACTCTTACTTTTTCTCCAGAGCTGCATGTTAAGTACCATCTGTCTTATAAAACCCAAATAAAATACATTAAAGTTTGTGAGAAGGCTTTAGTAAAACCAAAACTGTACATGGACTGAATTTATATAGTCATTTTCTAGTAATTTGCACATTTTTGAGTATTAACTCATTATGGATTTTACATTACGACTTACACTTACAAACCCTATTTTTTGTCGTCTTTTTCTTCTTCTTTTCCCAGCAGAATAAATTCCTTTAAGCAATCTGTGACTGGCTCTAACAGAGCCCTAAACGTGTGAGTGAAAAGTTAGATGGAGGCTGATGCAGATGCAACATAAATTCCTGTGATTCCCGGATCCCGGCGGAGGATGGAGAGCAGAGCACTCTTGTTCTGCAGTTGTTGAAATAAATAAATTAATTAATTAATTAATTAATTAATAAATAAATAAATAAATAAATAAATAAATAAATAACAGAGGGCCTCACAATCCTCCCTGAAAACATAGGTACATTTTTTTGTTTTGCTTTTGTTTTTTTACGTGGAGCTGAATGCTAAGCTGAATGTCTTGTTGAGGTTTCCTACGCGCTGCAGGTCACCACAAACAACCCTAAGGAGGCTTCAGAGGGACTAAAGTTTAATTATTAAACTAACAGTCATGGTTTTGCACTGCAAGAGGAGGCAGGAGTACCCAGAGGGTTCAAGCGCAGGGAGAGCATGCAGACGTCACACAGAAAGACTCCAGAATGGGATTCAAGGTGCAGCCCTTTGAAGAAAAACAAGTGAGCATGTTTTATTGTATGAATAAAATGAGAAACAGTTAATGTTACGGGCGGGATAACCAGGTTTGCATCGCCTAATTTCCATGAGAAAGGATGAAATTATACAAGGCAACAGAAGAATTCAGTGGAAAAATGGCTGAAGAGCTGGGAGCAAGCTGGCAGGTTGAGGGAAGGAGGTTAAGAAACATGAAGGAAGATGGAGAAGTGTACAGCAACTAAAGGAAAAAAGGATTAACATTTATACTAAAACAAAGGCACAAAGAATGAAAAGAGAAAAACTCAAACACACCAGCATTATGAAGCAAAGTCCTTCACTTTCAGTGCGTAACAACATCAACATCACAATTCAATTGACTGATCTGCCAAAGAATCTGATTTTTAAAGCAGTTCTGCTATGAGGTCTGCGTTTCATCAGCAGAAACGAGGGAATTTAAGCGGATGTCAGGAACGCCATGAATCAAATTCTGCTCATCTTCTTCTTTCTTGGGCCAAACAAGACGATGATGGTGCAGGCATGGACGGAAATTCAGTTTGGTTGCTTTTGACGAGGACAATAAACAGGAACATTTATCCGGGAGTAAAGCGGGACGGAGGCGTCGCTTCCAATGAATTCTCATCATTTTTGTTGCTTCCGCCGTCACTTCAAGTCACCGTGTGTTTTTGTTTTTCCAGTGAAGTTTGTCTTTTAGCTTTTAGAGGACATAATCTCTCCCTCTTATCATGGCTAAGTTTTATGTGTGGATTTTTGATAACGTATTGTGGGTGGGAGGTGGTAACTTTGCTCAAAAAAACAGAACAAATAATAAATAAATAATAATTGCACAAAATTAAATGTAAGAAACTATTACTTAAAGAAATTAATTTTTACAGAGTTGTGCAGCCAACAACCTAGAATATCATTGAATGTTTTATTAAACACTACAGTCCCATTGCATCCTGGTATATGTTTTTGAACTAGTCCATTTGTTGTTTTTAGTGGATTTCTATAAAAACTGGAAAACGTTAAGAGTTTTCTTTAGACTTGGATGTATTTGAAGAGAATAATTTTAGTTAAGATTTGGCCTTTATGTGTCTTGTGAACAGAAATGAACTAAAAGGAAAAATCTATTTTAACTAAAATATTAGGATGTTTCTTTCTTCCCCCATGTGATCCAGTTTATGAATTATTTTTTCAATTTCTTTCTGGTCACTCGTACGTCACACAAAAGTCACTTTAACCCAATTTTCCAGCTGAAAGCCGAAGTGAGAAAGCTGGGCCAAAGCTATAACCCAACTCTCGTGTCAAATCAACGGTTCACATTTGAGCTACCAAAATTAATCAAATAGTTTTTACAGTGAACAACAGGAGGCGTATTGGTGCATTTTTTTTCTATTTCTGCCATTTCATCTTGGACTACTACACACTACAGTCACACTTTGTCATTTTCCCAGTAGTTCTGATCAAAAATTATTAAAATTTATAACTGGTTTGCATCTCTTTCATCACATTTTTCACATCCAAACATAAAAAAAAAAGTGCTTTATTAACTTATGAAATTACACACATCAAGTAGCTTGGTTTTTTCTTTCTTCTCCTGGAGTACATGTAACATCTGCCACATTTCGATGTTACATGTTCGAATTCAAAGCTGAGCCTCATTAGGGGGGAACTAAATGTGCTGCAGCGATTTACAAACAAGGAAACAATTCAGCTCATTTCGTTAAAACGAACTGCTGGCAGACCGAGGGCTCTGTTCCGCTTCACGTTTCAGATAAAAGTGCTGTTTCTGCTCGCTCCGGGTAAACAGGCTCAATACCACTAAACCAAACTTATGACAAAAGGAAAGAAACCTGCTTTGATACCTCTTGGTTTTTACATTTGAGGATCACAAATAATCACCGTCCAGATGGGAGGAGCCTGAATAGTAGCAGAGCATGTCAACTCAATGAGGCACAGAGGAGGCAGCAGCATGCTGTGGTGCCCACAGCGTGACGTCACTATCGTTTTACTTCCTGGTTATGTCTTGGCCTAGCACACACAAAAACAAATAAATCAATAAAACACACAGTTGTAACGTGAGAAAATGTGGAAAAAGTTCACGAGTCAAAAACCTTCAGTTAGTGAATCCTGGGGAACAGGTTATTTATTTATTTATTTTTAATATTTACATAATGTGCTTTCGTGTGTGGTTGAAGCTTTTAGAATAATACTGATATTTGACTGGAATCAGTAGTTTCGCAGCCGTTCTCCAGACGTGTGGTAGTGATTAGAATTAGCTGCTGCGCAAATTGCGTAAAACCGGCTGATGCAAATGAAGCCATTCCAAATTCATCTATTTTAATCGCCAGTGATGAATCTCATTTCAATCCAAATTATTGTAGCTTATGTAATCACCAATGGAGGCCTGACTTCTCTCAAGTAGAAAGGATGTGGGGTTTTTTTGTTTTTGTTTTGTTTGTTTTTTTGTGGGGAGGCGGGGGTTTTGAAGTGCATACTTTTTTCTTTTTTTTTGTTGTTGTTGTTGTTGTTGTTTTATTTTACGCACTGAAATCTGACTCGACTTTAAAAAGCCTCTGCGGCGGCCAGCAGCCACACAGCGCCGCGTTCCGCCCCCTCTGCCCCGTGTGAGCAACAGGTAGCTCCATATACGGACCAGAGAGACGCCGCGCGGCCCCTCTGGCAAAGGGTTTTGCAGAGGGCGCACGGAGGGGCAGTGCCACCATGCGCACTCCATCCGACGCGCCTCTCCTGAGCGGAGGCAACCAGTCCCTGCCGGCTTCCAGCCCCGCCGTAGACCCGACGATGGGAACCCCTCCGAACGGCACCCTCCACGCGAACGGATCCGACCCGTTCGCGCGCAACGAGGATGTGGCAAAGATCGAGATCATGGTCCTGAGCATCACCTTCGTCGTCGCCGTGATCGGGAACTTGAGCGTGCTGCTGGCCATGTACCACACCAAGAAGAAGACGTCCCGCATGCATCTGTTCATCAAGCACCTGAGCCTGGCCGACCTGGTGGTCGCCTTCTTCCAGGTGCTGCCGCAGCTCTGCTGGGAGATCACCTTCCGCTTCTACGGCTCGGACTTCCTCTGCCGCGTGGTGAAGCACCTCCAGGTGACGGGCATGTTCGCCTCCACCTACATGATGGTGATGATGACCCTGGACCGTTACATCGCCATCTGCCACCCGCTGAAGACCCTCCAGCAGCCCACCAAGCGCTCCTACGTGATGATCGTCTCCACGTGGATATGCAGCCTGGTGCTGAGCGTCCCGCAGTACTTCATCTTCTCCCTCAGCGAGATCAAGAACGGCTCCGAGGTGTACGACTGCTGGGCGCACTTCGTGGAGCCGTGGGGCTCCAAGGCGTACGTCACCTGGATGACCGTGGGCATCTTCCTGGTGCCGGTGGTCATCCTCATCCTGTGCTACGGCTTCATCTGCCGCACCATCTGGAGGAACATCAAGTACAAGAAGAAGAAGAAGACGGCGGCCGGGGCGGCGGGCAAGAGCGGCTTGATCGGGAAGTCGTCGGTCAGCAGCATCATGATGATCTCCAGGGCGAAGCTCAGGACGGTCAAGATGACTTTTGTGATCGTCCTGGCGTACATCGTCTGCTGGGCGCCGTTTTTCACGGTGCAGATGTGGTCGGTGTGGGACCGAAACTTCCAGTGGGACGGTGAGTCGAAACTCGGCGGGAGGAATTCCTCGGCGGTGAATCTGTTCCAAACTGCGCTCGGAAAGGCCGTTTGCGCGCAGCTTTTTACGCACGGAATTACTCAGGAAAACAGCGCAAAAAAATACAAATAAAAATTATTGAAGATGCGACACTCCGATGATTGAGAATGAGCCACTTCACGTTCAGTAAATGTGAGTGTGACAAATCTTTTAACAATACCATTCAGGCCCACAATTTAGTGAAATAAGTATATATATATTTTTACAATAATTTAATAATTATAATTAATAGATTCTCATATAACTAATTAGTCCAATCGTAAAGTTGTTCATAAAACACAATTTAATGATTCAACGTGAAAATAATTAATTAAAATCAGTATCTTAAAGGCATAGTGTATTCAATTAATGTAATATTTAAAAAATATATATAATTTCATGATAAGCTGGTTGCAGATTGTCATTTATTTTACCAATCAAAATGAGTGGGCGGGGACAAGCTGGAGTGAAGCTGCTGTAGCATTTTAATCACAGTGGTGATTCTTTTTATTTCATGATATATACGAACATGGGAAATATGAAATAGTTTGATAAATACCAAATCACAATTATATGACTATCATGCATAATAAAATCCAATTTTGAACAATAACTTTATGGTTCAGTTATTTGTTTATTGAAATGATCAAATGAGTTTTAACACATAATAATGATAATGATCGTTATTATTTCACAAGTAAATGTTAGATTAGAGTAATTGTTGTTAAAATAATTTTTTAAGTTTTAAATCTATGGGATTAGGTTTACAGGGCCGGATCTAAGACTTGGTGGGGCTCTGGGCTGCAGCCAGTTTGGTGCCCAACCAGCATAAGTGCATTTTATGCATCAAATTCAAAGATTTTCGTCACTGTCCGTGTAAAAGTTGGGAAACTTGCCTTTGCTTTTATTGCTTTTATGTATTGAAGAAATTACTTATGAACTGGTAACTTTTCACCAAAACCCAATAAATTTAAACACCTCAGAGCCACGTGGGCTCATAAGTCTGCCTCAGAAACTATTTAAAATGCAGCGTTCGCAAACATCCGTTTATTGTTTAGAAGACACTGCAATGGAAAGTCGTTGTGAAATCATGGCCCCATAGGGGGGCTTTTGTCTGAGAGGCCAGATTGGGGGCAGGGTGGTTAATGATCATCTAGCTCTGAAAAAAACAACAAAATTTAAGTAGTTTTATTCAGGTATGTTTTTGTGATGTAACTTCAAATTAAGGCCTGACAATAAAGGGACTAATGTACACTAGGAAGTATAACCTGATAGTCTGAGTTAATGAATTTCAACTACATTTACACCAAAAATCAGCTGATGTGGTAAATTTCTCCACTCAGAAGAACGTTTCTTTTAATAAGAGTAAACATTTGTAATTTTGCTCTTACTTTGCAGTCTCTTATTCTTGTTTTTTATTTTGTTTTCCATCCTTGTGTGAATAAATAGTTGGTACACCTGAATTTCCCCATTGAGTCAATAAAGGATATTTCTATTCATGTTGGACTTGATTCCCTAGGTATCATAAAGGGTAGTGTTAATATTTTTATTTTTAAAAAAGGCCTTTATCCTAACAAAAACAACTGTAAATTTAACTGTATCACTACCATTTAGAGGGTTAGGAGCAATTCTAGACAGAGTGAAAAATAAAATTTAATGTATATCAGTGCATGTTGCAGCTTATTAAAGCCTGTTGTTTTTACTACAGCCCCCACCATGTGGCACCAGATGAGCTTCACTTACAGGGACACTTTTGTACATCCCAGATGTTTCATGGGTTAATCACTCCTTCCCTCCCTCGCCGTCTGTTCTGCAGATTCTGAGAACACAGCGGTGACTCTGTCTGCGCTCCTCGCCAGTCTCAACAGCTGCTGCAACCCGTGGATATACATGATCTTCAGCGGCCACCTCCTGCAGGATTTCGTGCACTGCTTCTCCTGCTGCTGCAAGCTGAGCGGCGACTACAAGGAGGACTCGGACAGCAGCGTCCGCAGGACGACGCTGCTGACCAGGATCACCAACCGGAGCCCCACAGGCAGCACCGGCAACTGGAGGGAGCTGGACAACTCCCCGAAAACGACGGCTCAGACGGAGTGAAACAGCCGGCGGCACCAAGAAACACATGCAGAGTGAGCTCATCTGTGGGCATGCGTGATCAGGACGAAAAGTCCCACAGACTTAGAAATCCTAAGGGAGAAGAAAGCATTTTGCATGGTGAAAAGGAGCTAAACACTGTAAATAAAAATATAAATATTAGCTTTCTGCTCAGTCCCATGTGCATACTAAAAATTGTTTATATACGTTGTAATATGTCTACATCAGACATACATTGTGAAAGGAGGGGATGTAGTTTTTGCGTCACCACTTCAACCCGCCTGTGAACATTCTGGTGCAGCAGATAATTGAATATTTCAGCTAAATCTTTCGCATGCTGGCGGGAGAATCCAGTTGGGGCACAGATATTTCCAAGAGAGCATGATATGTTGAAAAAAGAGAAAATGTTAGCCACTGAAAAATTCAACATGGTCGACGTGGCACTGAAAGAAAATTTCGTTTTGCACTAAAACTACCAAGATTTATCACAGTTGAATACTCCGCTACAGCGCTAAACTGCTGAACACATGAAAAAAGAAAATAATTGCAGATGTTAGCGCTAAACCAAACACATGAAAACATTAGCAGGAGCTAATGATGAACTGCTAAATGTAAAAAAAAAAAAAAAAAAAAAAAACATTTCTGGAAGCTAGCGCTAAACCAAACTTGAAAAAAATTAGTAGAAGCTAATGCTAAACTGCTAAACACATAAACAAAATTTCTGGAAGCTAGCGCTGAACCAAAGACAAAAACATCAGCAGAAGCTAATGCCAAACTGCTATACATAACAAATGAGTGGAAGCTAATACCAAACCACTAAGCATTTGAAAAACAATTTGTGGAAGCTTGTACGAATCCAAACATGAAAAATTGCAGAAGTTTATGCTGAACTCCAAACCCATAAACAAATAAGCACAAGCTAATGCTAACCTTAAAGACGACTGCCTCTCAGTCTGTGTCACACATCTTAATCTCCTTCCAGTTGACGGCTGGTTTGACATTCACAAACAGAAAAGGCCCCAGTTTCTGAATTTGCCACATATTGTTACTTTAAGGCTGTATGACCAAAGTCCAAAACACATGATGTGACATTAAGTTCATTGAAGTCATGAAAATGGGTAACAGTTGATTTAAAAGGCTCAGATGGCAGCCATCTTGTAAAATTACATTCTGACATTCAAGTGGCTAATTGGAAATATTAAAAACATACAACCTAAGGGGCTGAGCATACAATTGTTTTATGCTTGTGTCCAGACTTAGATAATTTTTACAGTAATATGCTGCCCTATTCTTAGTCTCCCCTCCCGCCTAAACATTCAGCTTTCTCTCCATGCTGTCGCTGGTGTCTGGGTCTCCCAGCAGAACTGCCCGGCTCTCTTCCCTTTCTGAGTGTTCACAGAGATAAAATAGTCACAGAGGCCTGAAGGTGTTCATGGGTAAAAACAGCCCTCTGGTCTCTAAGTAACCGAGGCAGCCACCACATCCTTTGTGTTTGAATTTCCATTTTGTTTTTGGTTTTTTCTCTCTCTCTCTCTCTTTTTTCCCTCACAACCACATTTCAGCGGTTTATGTAAAAATGTGAATGAAACCAATCCTTTGACCGAACATAGAAGCACGAACAGGAAAAAAACGAAAAAGATTTGAACATTATTTCTTGTATATATGGCCTAAGGAGTGTTTCATGTTGCGGCAGGTTCTCCTCTCTCAACTGCTGGCTCTCAGTTCTGACGCAGAAACACGTGGAGCCGGCAGGGACACGGACTGGAGGTGATCCTGACCGCTCTCGGGTGGCGACCCACCCTTTGCGCACCGTTCCCATGACTTTCACAGAATGTCAAGGAGGAGCTCACGCATTCCTCACAAAACACGTCAGCTCACTTCCCGAGTTGTTTTTTTTTTTTTTCTTTTCCTGACATCCTGCGCTGTTGGGGGCTCTGTGTTTTTGGCTTTGTTTGCGCACAAGACAAAAAGAATTTCCTGCACTTTAATATGATTTATGGCATTTTAAAGGCCGTCAGACCACAACCACGGAGTCCAACGATTGTGTAATTAATCAAAGTTGTATATGTATTACTTTGTGTATGTGTGTGTGTGTGTGTGTAGCCTAATGTATATTTGTAAATAAAAGGCACTTGAATATCTGTAAATAGAAGTAATATATGTAAATCTGTCTGTAATGGCTTTGTGCTCACATCTTAAAAGAAGAGATTTATGCTGAAATACACATCAATGGAATGAATAATCACTTTGTTGCGTGTTTTCATTGTCAAAACACTGGAGGTTTCACTGTTTGTTTTATGCAGCTGCTGCACAGCCACAGAAATCTGTCTGTTGTTTTGAAATAACAATTTCTAAACTTATATCTCAAGCCAATCGGAGCGCCTGCTTTGTGCCAGTATCTGGTGTTACGCAACCTTTCCATTGAAAATAGTGAGAGTAGGAAGTCCAGATAAAACAGACCTCTTTCCAGAAAACGGTGACAACAAAACCCTCCAAATACTCGACGAGGATAGGTTTTGAACAACATGAACGCCTCAATAACGGTGTTAGGAAAGCAATCAGTCGCTTTAGCACATTAAAGTCCAGATGTTTGGCTGCCAACATTAAAAACATTCTTGCTTTCGGATGCATTTGTTTGATTTGACTTACCGAAGCACCACATATCAGTGGAAGGTTATATGACCAATAAATAAATGATTAAGTATGTATAAAATGATGGACCTTTTAATACTCTCTTGCAAATATTCATCTTGTACTTGTAAAACTAAACAGTTCACGCCACAAGTTGTAGTTTCTCACAGTTCTCGCAGGCTAACATGCTAGCATAAAGCTAACATGCTAGCATCAAGCTAACGTCTTTTCCTGCCTGTGAAGTTGAACAAATGAGGAGATGCTAATCAACTTTCCGCCAAGAAATTAGCCTAATCAAAGCCGGGTAAAGGAGACAAAAGATAACAAGGTTTTACTTCCTAGATTTTATATTAATGTAGTTTGAAAAGACAGAAATCCAAAAATAGTAACCAAACTAAAATTCATACTGGGTTAAGGTAAAATAAACCTTCTTGTTAATGTTTAAATGTAAAAAAAAGTCTTGAAAGATTATCTCTCCATCAGTTTTCTTCCTCTTAGTTTTTCTTCTTTCTCTACATATGTTGTTTTAGACATTTGATGGCGTGCCACCCTAAAGTTTATCCACTCCTACTGAAAGTTTCAGGGAGGAGTCTGCTATTTTGCACCACAAATCACCGGCTAGGATGCCTTTCTGAAGGCTAACAGTGTTTGATTTTTTTTAAATGGAATGATTTCAACATCTAAAATCCTCTCAAAGAAATATTGACCAAAGCATGTCATCACAAATATGTAAAGAACTCCTTACCTGGTGATCTCCAATACTTTTATTCATTGACGTGCTGAGATGTAGCTTACTTGATCCGTAATAAAGTGAATAAAATTAAACAAAAATCTTGGCTTGCTTTCAGTGTCTTGATAAATTTCTACGAACTCCATCCCTGAGGACTTTGCAAGACAACGGTGAAGTGAATTTCATTATTTCTAATCCAAATTGGACGCTTTGTGAGACAGTCAAATATTTCAGCTGGTAAAATTCTTGCTTGTGAAAATGTCCTTCACCTCTCTAAAAAAAAATATTCATAATGAATCAAAAATATGACTTAATCCAGATAATTGCATTAGCTTCATAGCATCCTTATCTGATTCAAGAAGCATTTTTCAGACAGGAAAAAATGCTTCACCACCCACACGTTACGCTGACACTTGGTTTCAAAACAATTTGTTCACATTGACTCTCTCCTCCCTTCTTTCCTCAGAATACCTCAAGACCTCATTTGTGGTTCTCGCCTTGCGACCCTGTAAAATACAGACTTTCATCATACAGGAAAATCCGCAAGTCCCTCAAATGCAACACGTTAAGCGAAAACCCTCCATGTACAATGATAGACTCCAATAAAACGGAGAATAAAACAAACGTCAGACGAGGTCAAACAGTGATCTGCTCCATTCACAGCAGCGCAGAAACAGAGAATAGCTGTAAAGTGTGACGGACGTCTCTCAAATATCCAGCCCATAGCATCGCCAAGAGAAGAACAATTTGAAGCTGGCGTCATGTCTGGATGATCTGGGCAAGTATTTGAGTAGCTGCAAGGTGGAAAATATATGTACCTTATCTTAAAACTCATAAAACCAGTAAGATTACCAGTAAAGTTCCTGTTTTAAATCTACACACCCTGTTTTTTTTTTCCATTCACAATGCCAACTCTGTATTTTTGCTTTCTGCGAGACATTAATAAAATAAAACTACTAGTGTCTTTCAGGCAAGAGGTAATCCTACTGTTGCATCACTTTTCCATTTCAACTTGGCTATCCAAAGGATAAGAAAATCACTTTCACCCAAAAGTCTCCTGATCCTTCTGCGCGCTCTCGTAAATCAGGAGAGGCGAATCTGCCGAGACGAATCGGATCCGACAAACAAAGGGCCTCGATCCGCATCATCCCTGCGGCGGTTTGTGCATCGGCAGGTACCAGGTGTGTGGCAGCCGGGTTCTGCATGGTGAGAGGTTGAATCAGAAAGTCGAGCGATCTGAACGGTACTTTGTCACATTTTGTCACGTTACACAAATGTTGCTGTGTTTTGTTGGAGTTATTATATGCCAACACAACATAACAAACGATGGTAAAGTGAAAGAAAAAAATCTTGAGGAGATTTTTTAGTGTTTTATAATCTGCATTCACTTTAACTCCTGTAAAGTTTGTCTAAAAACACACAGTTGGTTGTCTGATATTGCTTTTTATTTTTATAATTTCACTGTAAAAATGGTTGCAGAGTCCTGGATGACTCTACCGTTCATACAAACCAAACTTGTCATTTTATTATGTAACTTTTAATTGATAACAGTAAACACTTTTTACTGGAAAAGAAGAAGAACGGTCATTTACTTCATAAGTAAGTACAATATAAGTTGCAGTCAAACGTTTTATTATGGAGAAGGTGCGTTTCTAATTATTAGCAAGGATTATTTCTAAATAATAATTAATTTTCTAAACTACAGAAAAGTTATTGTTAGGGAAGCTCAAATGTGAAAAAATTTACTGATGTTGATATGCGATAGTAATACTGCTGTTATGTTACATTTACCAATGTTTTATTTTATCTTTTTTTTTATCCGATTACCCAATTAACCGTAAGAATAATCTATAGATTACTCGATTATTAAAATATTTGTTTACAAAAGCCCTACTTTCCAGTGTCTTCCGTTATCGTTTGTGTCATTTAAGACAGGCGCCACGAAGATCCACACTTCCTTTCTTTAATGAGTAAACAAACTTCCACTGTGTTTTTCCTCACAGGAAGCAAATTTGCTTTTTCGGTTTCCATCCAAACAATCAGCTGGCTTTCCGTCCACCTGGCACATTTTTTTATGGAACTGAAACTGAAGCAAGCAGGAGAGGAACCAAAGGAAGCATCCGCTAAGGCAGGTAAGCGTTTTCAAAGTTGGTTAAAAACAAAGCCACAAAGCGCGAGGCATCTTTATTCAGCCGCGGTTGGTCGGCGGCACAGGAGACGACATGCGGCTCTCTGAGCATCATCACTACACCCAGCTTCCTGCTCCGCTGTTCTCCCTCTGTTGCCTTTGAAAATAACACATATGTCGTCACAATAGTTTGCTTCCAACAAGCCAATCTAAAAATACTGTCATGGAAAATCTGTAAGAAGATCTTTCATTGTTTTGAAACCTCACACATTACATATAAAAGCAGCCGGTCAGAAGGACGACTGAATAACAGCATTGATAAATAAGTTGTTTGTTTTTTTTAGATGGTTTGTAGATGAAAACCGACCGTCAGAAGCGGCTGATGCAATTTTTAGCAAGACCATAAAACATATCATAAAACATTAGATTTAGCTTTTCTTTAAAGTTCAGGATCCTCATGGTAATTTCTTTACAGTTTCCTTCAAAGACTCTTTTGCTCTCAGCGATATTTTGTAACACAGGTTACTCTTTTTTTACTAGTTGCACAAATTTTTCTAAACATTTCCAGTGGATAACGTCTCAAGTGAAACCAGTTAACACTAACCATGGGATCATTTTGGCATTAAAGAGGCTTTAATTCAGTCTATCATCCTGTTTTGCATTAAAGTATAAACAGCTCAACTCCATTCAGTGTTGTGTACAAAGTCAACATTGCAAATGTTGAATATTTGTTACTGTTGTATCTAAATGTTGGAGATATCTTTAGGAAGATATGAGGGTTTATATGTGTGTGCAACACATTCTCACACCCGACTCGTCATATATTGACGAGTTGGGACGCCGTCTGACCATGCGTCACATATTGACGCGAAGGGTAGCCTCTTCGCGTCAATATGTGACGACTTGGGCAGGTTCCTTCACCGTAAAATCAATCAATCAATCAAACTTTATTTGTATAGCACATTTCAGCATCAAGGCATTTCAAAGTGCTTTACATCAAATCAAACACAAAAAACACAATGCAACATAGAATCAACAACAAAAACACAACATAGTCAGATTCCGTCAATAAGTTTGCAATTTATTACGTTTCAAATACAACTCTAAACAAGTGGGTTTTTAGTTGAGATTTAAAGGAAGTCAGTGTTTCAGCTGTTTTACAGTTTTCTGGAAGTTTGTTCCAGATTTTTGGTGCATAGATGCTGAATGCTGCTTCTCCTCATTTGGTTCTGGTTCTGGGGATGCAGAGCAGAACCAGAACCAGAACCTGAGAGGTCTGGAAGGTTGATACAACAGCAGCAGATCTTTAATGTATTGTGGTGCTAAACCATTCAGTGATTTATAAACTAACAACAGTATTTTAAAGTCTATTCTTTGAGCTACAGGGAGCCAGTGGAGATGTTGACGAATTTGACGATTTCGGAAGGCTGCATGTTTTACATGGATTATTCATGCGAAGGGTCCTCGCAAACACTGCCGAAACTTCAAAACCCCGCAAATTGGTTAGGTTTAGGGAAAAAATTACGGTAAGGCATAAGGTAAAACCCCTCGTGTCACATATTGACGCACCCAGCGTCAATATGTGAGAACAATATATTGAAGAAGCAGGTTGGTGTGTGTGTCTTTAAGACTGTCACTGCTAATTGTTAATTATTGTATTTTAGTATAATTTATTTATTTACTTATTTTTTTTTATTATGTTGTGTGCTATGCAAAAAAAAAGAACTCTGTAAATTTAGAGTAAAAAAATGGTAAAATACCAACAGTTATTTTACCATATTTTAGGAAATATGGTATTTTACCGTATATTGTGAAATACCATAAAATAGCGGCAGCTGCGGTTGCCAGACATTTACCGTATTTTAGCAAATACAGTAAAATACTGGCAGTTTTGGTTGCCAGAACTTTACCATATAAAGACGGTAAAGTTCTGGCAACCACAGCTGCCACTATTGTACCGTAATTTTATTTTTTTTTACAGTGTGGGACAAACAAATAAATAAAATAAATAAAATCTTATCTTACAGCTCTTAGCTAGCTCATTTTTCGTCTCACCTCAGTTTTAAAAAACACATTGCCACAAAACACAAACAAGACAACAACAAAAAAAACTCCCATAAAAACAGCAGTCAATCTCCAAAGATGAAGCCAGATTACAAAAATATCAAAGTTCTTGGACGCAAAGTGCAAACCAATGCTAAGTAGCTTGAAACTTCTGCACTGAACCATATTTTATGACAAAGCTGATTTGCATCCTGGAAACTGTGTGTGTTTTTGTCCGGTGTTGGCTTTGGCTGTCGGCGTGTTTCCTCTCTCAGCTCAGGGTCTATAAGTTATTGTTTCCTAGCAGCAGGGGGTCTCATCATGGAGTTTGTTGCTGAGGTCATCAAAGGACAGAGCGGTGGATTCTTAAAACCTGTAATCTGGTTCACGACTCTCACCAGGAACCATAGCGGACGCTTCACTGCTTCCCTTTGCTAATAGGAGAAAGAACACAATCACCTCCGCAGCGAAGAAAGACGGAAAAAGGGATGAAATAAAACATGAGGCCGTCTTTTGATGTGAGGTTCAAACGTGGTCTGTGTAGCCGGCAGGGCTTGAAGTGAATGGTAATGTCTCCAGACCTCCTATAATAAATTACAAATATTAAAAATTAACACACGTATAAACAGCCACCTTAATATCCCTCAATAAGTTTTTGCCACAACCAATTGTTGTATAATTTGATTTCAGTAAATATATTTTAAAAAATCTTTCTCAGTGAAAACCTCAGAAGTTTGTCATTTAAAAAAAAAAAGTTAGGTGGTCTTGTTTATCAAATTAGGATTAAATAAAGCATGGGACACAACAAACATGACGACACCTGTCAGAGGTGTGCTATGCTGCATATTTTTATATTGATATGATACCAAGTAAGTATCGGTATCGGTATCACCAATGCCGATACTGATACTTTTTTAGTTTGATATAATATCAAATGTTCAACCTTTCAGGTGTTTTGATTTGTTTGTTTTTCCTTTGAGTTATTTTGTTCAAACTTAGGACATAATTTAGGTTTATGGGGGCCTACAAAATACTGCAATAACATATAGACATAATAAACAAAAAAATAAAAATAGAAGGTCAAAAAAAATGCCAAAAATTGTAATGTGAGAGAAAAGCAAAAAAAAAAAAACTATTTCAGGTAGAATTGAGCAACAACAATGCAAAAATAAAATACAATTTCAAGGGGGAATGTGAATCTAAAGTATCGATCTCACCACCTAATTATTGATACTGATACAGACTTGGTGCCGACATTATCGATATTTGCATCACCTCTACCTGTCAGAAGCTAACAGTGAACACTGAAAACACAGAAAAGCCGATCAGAGGGCGTGAACGGAGCAAAACACTGGGTACTATTGGGAGAAAAACCTTTAGAGTTGGCAAAAAATTTGAGACAGAGACAGAGGTTTGAACTCTGGTTAAAAAAAAATAAAACAATTACTTCCTGGTCGTCCTCCCAGTCACTCATCATCCTGCCTCTTTCGCCGAGTCAGACCTGAAAAACTCCCTCAGGAATCATCTCTCTTCCTGCCTGCACATTTGTGCTTTCATCATAAGCAAAAGCCATTTTAGCTTCAGTCAAGTTCAATCTGACTGAACTTGAGACAAACAGGTTCAGATTTCATGCTGTCTGTCAGATAGAGGCGGGGATGGCAAACAGCGAACCACCCGGTCAGAAGGACCTGCACTTGACAAGAAGCTCAAATCTTATCAGGAGGTGGTGAAGAGAAACGGATGATTGTTGGTTTTAGGGGTAAAAAAAACAAAACACTTCAGGAATGTGCATCATTTGGTCAAATCTGTCTTTATTTAGAAAACATGTCTACAGATGAGTGCGGGCAGGATTGTGGTTAAATATGTTCCCCTGCAAATTCTTCTACTCCTAATAATAATGGACAAGTAAGAAGGCAAAGAAACAACACAGTCTGTACAAAATGTTGCTTTTTACACTGCAAAAACACAAAATCTTACCAAGTATTTCCATCTAGTTTCTACACCGAATGTCTTAGCTCACTTCAAATAAAACAAAACTAACTTTTCAGCAAAACACAGAATTGTTGTTTTAAGTCAACAATTCTGTAAAATTGATGGGAAAAAGTGCTAAATCTACTGGCAGATATTTTTCACTTATAACAAGACATTATTCCCATGTTATAAATGAAATAATGTTATAGTATCATCAATATTAAAGAATTATGAGTTCCAATGTTCTGCTGAAAAGAAAAGTTACCTGTGAGTCCGTTTTGTCTTATTTCAAGTGTACTAAGATATCTTTTCTTGAAACTAGACAAAAACACTTGCAGTGTAGTTATTTAAATTCCTTTAACTCCAGTTCTTCATTCAGAAAAAAGCAACAAAAAAAAAACAGAGTGTGTTTTAATTCCACGCAGATTCTTAGACTTGTTTCCCGTGGAAGAGGCGAGCTGCACGCTGGTGCCGAATTGATCAAAGGTGTGCTTTGATCCGCCGCCGGATCGCATCATGACATCACCTGAAGTCAGCATACAGATGAGAGCCTCACGGTGCACAGACCTGGTTCCAGTCAGAGGCAGAGGCAGGGAGGTGGGCTGAGGGGCCGCCAGACACCCTGACCTTTTCCTCCAGACGTCATTATGTCGGTGGGTGGTTACCGGGAACGCAGGTGTCGGCGACGTGTCGGCCATGTTTTTGGGGGGCCTCTCGTGATTGAAAGGATTTCGAATGAAAGTTCAGTCAAAAGTTGTTGACGTGAAAACGGACTGAAAAGAGGCCGAGCGAGGAGCGCAGAGCGGTGTGTTGATGGCGCGAGTTGTTGCCTAGCAGCCAGCGCTGAGTTAGATTGTGTTGGTGATTAAGGAAATGTCAGAGCCGGACATTTTGCTGCTCTCAAACAAACAGGTACAAACTGCTCTGTAAACAGTTTTACAAGACAGGAATGGTTCAGCAAAGCAGCTTATTGGAGGTTTCGTAAAATGATTTTTATTATTTTTTTAAAGACAAGAAAAGGTTTTTCTTCTGAGAAGTGCCAAACATGTTTACATTCTCTGTTGATAGAGGAGGTCGTGAGTGACATCCTAATAAATGATTCCTTCTCGCTTCAAAGAATTTGCAACACCTTTTCTGTTATTAATCTTCTTACTTGTTATTGGGACATGTTGCTCTTGTATCATGTCAGTAAAATAATTTTTTTTTAAAACACATCGACGCAAGAGAAATCGTGTGGCTGCCATGAGTTGCATAAGTTAATCACACCCCTCGCATCAAAACCAAAATCAGTCGGGTTTTAATTGGTGGGCAAAGTAGCCCACAATTTTTTGGTGGAAATAAAAGGATATATGGCATTAAATATCTGAAAAGTGTGGCCTGCACCACCTGATTCAGTATTGTGAAGCCCTGCCCCCGATTCTTACAGTATCAACTTTACTCATCAACAGGGTAAAATGTTTGCAAAGTCCAAGTTTTGCCACCAGGTCTAAGTTGGGTCCAGGTCTGTCCTCAAGTTGGCAATAACTGGCACTGAGAAAAAACATTTTTGTAAGATTCTTAAAAGAATACTAGCACATTAGTAATTATTGTTTAAATCCTTTGAGTTATTCACTTCATCAGTAAATTCTCATAATAAAAGTGTGGCGGAGAAAATTGTGGCTCCACCAGCCGTGTGGATGTAGACGACGCCGAACCAGTCGGCAGGTCTGGAAAACTGGAAAACATCTTCCTCAATGTGTTCGGTGAGACGGCTAACTAAGATTAGCCGTGACGTGATGTGTGTGTAGAATATGACACACACATATTCTACACTCTATGCATGAAAACGACTATGTCTTTATTTTTATGCAAGGCAGCCATGTTGGATTTTGAGGTCACCTTCTGACCTTTCCTTTTAGGATTCCAACTTCACTGGAGCTTTTTGTATTTATTTATTTATTTATTTATTTATTTATTTATTTTCAAATTAAAAGCTGGGGTCTGCTGACTCCAGAAGTCATTAGTTCAAAAATAAAACAAACATAAGGCACATTTTTATTATTATTATTTATTTATTTTTATTTTTTTTTTGTCTGTTTGAATTTCATCCTTTAACTTCAATTAGCCTGATTACAGCTCTAAGTTAACATTTACTATTTTGGTCTAGAAAGATTTGTGAGTCCAAATGTTCCTTGTTTGGCTTCTAGCCATAAAGTCCAGATAAAATACAGCAAAGCTTCCTGCTGTAATACAATAAATTATAGAAAGTCCGGGGAATATGAATAAAGGCACTTCCTTTTCTGACCTGCTTTTCTTTTCTTTTCTTTTTTTTGTTTGCAGGAAAGTGAAGCATTTAGTCATATAATGCGTGTTGGTCTGCATGTGTTGTGTTGTGCAAACTGAGACCAAAGTCCCCCAGATTAAATTGTTTTTTTTTTTTTTTATTTGATTTGGAACATTTAATCACATCTTCTCAGACAAAAAAACAAAAAAAATAACAAGACAAGTCAAAACAAAATAAAATAAAACAAAAGATCTGTCCAAAAAGGAATTGTGCTTTCATCACAGAGCATCCTCCTCCGCTCTGCAAAAACATGTTTACAACCTGAACATTTCCCCCCCTGTGCTTTCATGCTTCCCTCCTGCCAGCAGACTCTGATCACACACAGCTCAACAAAGGAAAACAGTTGTTTACCACAAAACGAGGAAAGAAGCAACAGAGACAAACGACCAGGGCGGGGGCTCCCTGTGGAGCGTCTGACCGCCTTAACCAGGGCCGTGCAGAGACCTTTGGAGGGCCAGGGGCTCAAATTTAAAAAAGGGCACATTGAACAAAAACTCAGTACAACAACACAGCAACAACCCATATTAATCAATAATCTAACTGGATCCTACTATATCATTGCTATCATGAGGAGAAATGCAAAGTAAATATAATCTATATTTTCCCCAACAGGTATAAAGTTTTCATTCCCCCCCCCCCCCCACCCCCCCCACCCCCCGCACGTGCCTGATCTTAACCCTCAGATGGGGAGAACCCCCTCCAAAAAAAAAAAAACGAACTCAAGCGAGGTTTCCCAGATTCAGTCTGAATTGTCCTCCAGGAGATTTTCAGATTGATAATGCCATCTGCTGGTCAAACGGCCAAACTACAAGGTTTGATTTAACATGTTCGATCAATCGAAGCTCCAATTTGATCAATTATAGATCAAATCTCACAAAAAAAAATAAAAATTAAAATAAATAAGTTTTTGTAAATTGTCTGTTTTTTTACCATTTTTATTGACTGACTTTCTGATCCCGGTTTGGTGCAGCTGATGGTTCTGAACTGTGAACTTATGATCTCTGATCAGACGTGAAAACTTTGTTAGGGCTTGAAAGTAAAAGTAAAAATACAGAGACGTATCAACATATGGTGGGAATTAAGTACTTTTGTTTACTTTGATCTTTTTAATGCCAAGAAGTGTTTTAGAAAATCTCACTCTTCCTCTGACGATTCCAGTTAAAGACCCAGTAGTTTGTCATGGTACCAGTAGCTACTTTTTTGATCACTTGATTGGCCAATATGCAGGTTTCACAAAAACTATTATTCTCTTGCATGGGAGGAGAGAGCTCGATCTTTTTCACAGATTAACTGAATCATGTTAAATATTGTCATTATAGTGACAGTATTCACAAATGTGTAAAGAACAAAATGTAATAATAGTTACTGCAGCTGCAATAACTTGAAATATGTCTCGATGTATAAAGCGTACCACGTAATGTAGAAGTTTAACTTTTTAAACCGACTTTCTGGGACAAATTAACGTTTTGGTGACATCTTAGTATTTGTGTCGTATGTTAGCAAAAGATAATTAAAATAATTCAGATTAGAAACGCTGCACAGAGGGATCTGAACCATGAAGCCTCCTTCTCAACTTCTCTAGGATTTTTTGATTTTTCTTTTTTTTTCTTTTTAACTTTTGAGATGCAAGGCAGCTGCTCCCAGTTGAAAAAACAATACCTTGTTGCCACGGCTTCACATCATAACAACTGAAAAGAAAAAGAAAAGAGACAAATCCTTCCAGCTGCACAGCAACCAAGACTAGAGGGAATAATTGTCCAAACAAGCAACTTCTCCCCCCCAACCCAAACAGAAAAAAGTCTACAGAAAAGGAGACAAATCAGCACCGATGTAACAAACATGCTGCCACAGTGAAAAGCGATTCTAGCAGAAGTGATAAGAATGAGGCGAAAGATTTCTCTCCGCTGTAACTTGAGGTGCAGCAGTTTGTCTTTGTGGCCCCAAAGTGTGAAGACGTGGACTGCAGCTCCTCTAGTGGCAACAGATGGTACTGGATTTCACTCCTGATGACACCCTGAAAGTAAACGCTGCAGCGAGAGTCGTTATCATAATCTCCATCATAAACACACACCAAACTGGCCTAATCCACCCTGACATTAAGTCTACTAAATCACCTCACTGTCTGTCTCACACATTAGTTACCGAACAGACGCAGACCTCCGCATACACACGCCGCTCCGCCACCTTTGGGTTGTCTATCCTCCCCCGTGAGTGTGTGTGGGAGCCGTGAGTGTGTCTGTGTGAGTGAGTCAGTCATCGGTTAGACAGGCCTGGCTTATTAAACCCACACACAGGCGTCCATCCAAAAACAAACAACAGATTTTTAAATTTATTTTTTAAGCCAGCTTGACCCCTGTCATCAGTCTTGTAATCATGTGAAGAAGAAGAAGAAGAAGAAGAAGAAGACAGAGGTGAAGGGAGGCGATGTGCATGAAGTGAACCAAAGATAGAAAATGATTGAATCCAGTGGAGTTAAATTAGATCTAGTCATCGCTGACTAACGCTGCAACATTATGAGGCACAGAACATCCCGCTGGATGTGATTTATGGTTTATCTTGTTATTTCTGTCTGCTTCGTTTTGAGTAACAAGCAAAGACTTAAAATGTTACTTTTATCTATTGATCTATTTTTACCAAAAGTGAAGTCTCTAAAAGATCAGGTGAAGCTTCTGAAGCTGCAAAATACCGCAGAACTGGTGAAAGTGGAAACTTTGGTTTTTCTCCTTTGAGATAAATTCGATTAGTTTTGCACTTTGTGTCCTGCAAAGAATGTCAGTTCACTGGAGTTTTGCTTTTATTTAGTTATTGTCAGAAAAATGTTCTGTTCTTTATGTCTAAAACACCGAAATGAAATCCAGTTGCCTTTTGGAGGTCACACAAAGGCAACTGGATGTTTGTTTATACTTTCGTTAGGATGCGTAACCACGGCAACAAGGTGGTTTACAGCCAGGAGCAACTGATTAACGCTGCAAAACCTCAAATACAACTTAATTGCACCAACAAATCCTAGACGAGTTGAAATATAGCAAGAAGAAATCCATAAGAAGAATCTGGTCAAACTTTCTAGAAAATATGAAAGTTATGCAAATTATGCAAAATTCACAAATTGCACATTTTTATACTTCCATGTGGGTCTCAACTGTTTCTAAGAAACAGCTCAAGCATTTAATTTAAGAATTAAAAAAAAACCCACCTATTTTTGGCAATAAGTTCAGATTTTTTGGGTGTCTGGAAAACGACCTGTTTCAAAATCTGCACCGTTACCTAGCAACCCCGGCCTGTCACCTAGAAACCCAAGAGGAGCCCCAGCATGTTCGGTCAACTAGTTTTACCTCTGTACAATGGCTGCTGAAAGAGACAAGTGTTTTGTTGTTGACTTACCGTCTAGAAAGCGCTTGCTGCTTTCTTGTGGGCTGTGCAGGAGGCTCCGCTTATGCTTTTCAAAGATGTTCGGTTGTTATAATTGAGCATTTGTTTGCAGCCATTTTCACATGCGAGTGTAAACGAGTTGGGGAGGAGTGGCCAGCAGCAGCTTATTTGGAATTAAAGCAAAAAGAGGCATTAAAGTCTCTCTGTAAAGGAAAAAAACTGAACCACTGATATTTTGACAAGTTTTCTTCCTTCCTGTCCCGCTTTGTGTGATAAAAAAGTTCCCAGATTTCCCTGTTCTCAACAGACCGCCATGTCTATGGAGACCAAGTAGATTGGAATGCAACAAGCCAACATTCCTTCATAACAGAAAGTTTCATTTTGCGGAGACGGCAATCTCTGCTGACCTCTCAGGTCTCGAACGTTTTGAAGTACGAACGTTGTCGCCGGAGTCGCATCAAACCTTACACCGTTTCCCTCCGCCCCGGAAAGCTCAGAGTTGCTGCGCGACTCTTGGTGGGGTCAGTGATAACGATGGCCCTGCTTCTGAGCTGATCATGGAGCATGAAGTGAAATCAGGCCAACCAGACCAGACAGCGCAGGTCAGACACTTCAACTCCATCAGACAGATTTAGTCTGGATGTTGTTTCGACCGAACTGAGGGAACCAGGGTCTGATTTTGCTGAAAGCTCTTCATTACAGAAGAGCTTTCTGTAATGAAGCTTCAGCTTCCAGCTTCGGCTCTGGAAGCTGAAAAGCAACCACCAATCTGCCTCAGTTTAATTTGTTACGCTTGGAGTCCTGCTACGTTTTTATCAACCTCGTCTCTGTGCGCTGTCAGCTTGTGGGCGTAATCGGGTCAGTGGAACTCTGTGCAGGCAAACTTTAAATTATTGATCAGCTGTAGTCTGCCAGCAGTCCATCATCAGACCACTCGCCGTCAGCAGAAAGCCTGGGTTTAATGAGTGAGCTCTCAGATTTAATGATAGTGCTGCCTTTTAAAGAGCGAAGATGATCGTTGTTATTGAACACAAACGAGGAGCTCGTCTAAAGATCTTTAGACATCGTCGTCGTCATCCGCTCTGGTGGCTCCGGAGCAGAGGTCGACTGAGTGGAGCAACCAAAAGATTTGACTCCAAGTGAGAATAGCACTGCTTCAACATATTTTTACTTTTTACTTTTTTTTACTTTTTACTTTTTTTTACTTTTTTTAATTTTTACTCAAGCAAAAATATGTTTGTGTAAGAAGGTTACTTTTCACACAAGTGATAAATCATTTTATATTTAAAAAATTACAATTTTTATGTGGTTATGTGGAACTGATTTCTTTGTTTTTTAAGGACCAAAATTAAATGAATTCATTTTGTGACATAATTACAAAATAACAAAATCAGACAAAAAGAAAAAAATAATAATCCAAATCAGTTTTTTTTTTTTCAATATAAAACTTATGAAAACTGTAGGTGTGTGTTTGTGTCTGTTGGATTTTTGGTTAAAACAAGTTTGTCCTTCATTCTGTGAAGTTACATGCAGTGGCTTCAGTATTCAGACATTTCACTCAAGTAAGAGTAGCGTTACTTCATAGTACAAATTCTCAGGTAAAAGTGAAAGTACCGCGTAGTAAAAATTCTCCTAAAGGTACTTCATTTCACAAAAAGTAAATGTAGCTGGTTACTATGCAAACCCCGGAAAATCTGTCGAAAGGACGATTTCCCGCCTCATTCTCAAAAGCAGCCTATGATTTTATTCAAACAGTATACGTCATTTTCACTTTCTAAAATGTGAAAAGGTTTTTTTGTCTTTAAATCTCTGAATGTTCCAGTCAAAGCCCAAGAACTCAGCCACTCTCTGTGAATTCATCTCTTATCCTCGGCTCACAGCTACACTTTTGCAGTTTGTGTCACATTTGCAAAGCCCCAGTTATATCCGGGTCAAATCAAATCACTCTGTGACATCACTGGATTGTTGATGCCGGCATCGACTACTGTCCGCATCACAGCGCCATGAGTTACAGCCGCACAGGCTAATCTGATCGAGATAGAAATGACAGTTTCACTGAATATTTTCAAGCAGCCAAACTTTGAGTTGGATTTGAATCATCATGTTTCCAGGCCTGCAGGGGGAAGGTTTTTTTTTTTTTATTGTTGTTGTTGTTTTTAATGATAACAAAAAATGTTTTTTTGTTGTTTTTTTTTTTACCCAAATCTGAAAGAGTGTCTTGCACTTCCGCTCTCTTCCACTCCGCGTACAGAAAGAAAACTCTGTGCGGTTCGGCTCGTCTGCTGACTGTGCATTGTCTAACAAATCGAGGCATACTTCTCCAAAAAACCCAGGTGGAACTGAAAAAGCGTGGCGCCGATAAGCAACAGTAGGGTTGCCAGCGGCAACGTGATTTGATTTGACTGAAGTGTCGCCGTAGTTCTGGGGCAAAATGAACGTTGCTGCCACATTGGATCCCCAGAAGTTGAATCTGTCGGCTCGTTTTGAGGAAGACGTTCAGAGCGCAGCACGCTGACAAACCACGGGAAGAGAAACTCTTGAGTTTTGCTTCTGGTTTTGTTGCGTCTTTTTCTCTTTCCGACAAAGGATTCGTGCTTTTATGAGTTATTGCTTCCCAAGGTCCTTCAGAAATACGACTGCAGCTCAAATAAACACGCAACGTCAGTTTAAGAATAATATGTAAACGTTCTCAAAACTGTGTTCATTTCTATGCTCTCAACGGCTGAGTTTTCATTCAATCATTCACTTAACTGTCGAGGAAATCTCCAAAATAAATTCACTCAATGGAAGCGCGTCAATTTGCAGAGGGTTAGGTTGATAGTTTACTTTTATTAATAATCTTTTTCACAACTTTCTAATTTTCTGAGACACAGAATTTTTATTGTCTGTAAGCCATAATCATCAAAATGACAATAAATAAATAAATAAATAAAGGCTTGGAATATTTGGCACAATATCATATATAAGAGTGACAAGAAATATTAAACTATAAAACAAAGGGCAACACAATCATTGCTTTGGGACTTTGGAGTTTTTTTTTAAATACAAGCTGTCTGATAAAAATCTAATGTGTTCTGGACAGATATGTTCATCCAACGCTGTATTCCACATTTGGACCACAGGCAACATGTCGAAGAAGGCGCTCTGGTCAGATGAGGGTGAAGTAAAAAAAACTTGTCCTGAATCCCAAACAGCAAGTGTGGAAGAAAGACTGAAGGCGCCATTCCAGTCTTGAAACACGGCGGAGGCGTCATGATGTGGGGGGACCATTTTTTGCCAGCGGGGACAAGGAAACTGGTCAGAATTCATGAGAAAACTGATTAAGCCAAATACGGCTCGGCGTATTTGGCTTCGGCGGGGTGGGAGGGTTTGCAGGGGGAAGAGGAAGTCGACTTTCCAGCAGGACAGTGAACTGAACGTGCAACCAGAGCTATGGGTGGAATGGAGAGATCCTTAAAAAGCTTGATAGTTGATGCTGACATGTAAAATTAATAGAGACACAACCAAAGCACTGACTCGTGTGAGGTGAAAACTCTGAATATAGTATTCAAGATATGTGGATATTATTGCATGGCAATGCATGTCCTAAAGAAACTCTACAGCTCAGTCGCGGTTGCGCAAATAACCCTCAAAGGAAGTCATAAAACAGTCCCTGGGCAGTGCAGAACTTTAAAATAGAGAACTATGACCTCCAACAGGCTTGTTGTGTTCAGTACAGTCAAAGTGGGAAACAGCCTGCAGTATTTACCAGATTTCTGCACAAGTTACATAGCCTGGAGGTGATCGTCACCACCAGATTAAGCACCTTTGACCTCCAGCAGTAAGCGGCTCACGGAGGCGCGCGCGCACACACACACACACGCACACACGTACACACACACGCACCCAAGCAGCGACCGGTTTGTCACATGACCACCAGCGTGAAGCCCAGTCTGCCTGTGCGTGTTTGGCTCCTATTTCCGTGTTCACCCACACCGACTGAATGAGTCTCTACCAACACCGCCTCCACAGCAGCAGCAGCAGCAGCAGCAGCTCTGTACCTGCTGCCTGACGCAGAGAAACCGCGTCCCCGTGCGGGCACCGTCGCCCACCCGCATCGCTCCGCCGCCCGCAGCAGCCATGCTCACGCGGGTGAAGACGGCCGTGGCCAACCTAATGGGAGGCGTGATGGCCGGAGGATCTAACGGAGAGCATCCCGGCGGCCCGGAGCTGCCGCTCAAATTTCCGTACAGCAGACCGGAGTTCCTGGGACTGTCTGCCGACGAGGTCGAGTGCTCGGCGGATCACATAGCGAGACCGATCCTGATCCTGAAGGAGACCAAGCGGCTGCCGTGGGCCACCGGCTACGCGGAGTGAGTAACCTGCGCGTCCATCTTTTCTTGCATCTTTTGAAAAGTGAGATCACTCGGGCGGGTGTAAACACAAACACTAGCACGCTTTTATCATCGGCCTGCTGTATGCATGTTCGTGTGTGTGTGTATGTGTGTGTGTGTGCACTTAGATGTGCAGATAAAGAGCGGCGGCTCTTTCATAATCCATTGGGATCGAGATGTAACATTAGAAATGATTGTGTTGAATATAAAGTGAAAGGACATTGCAACGAAAGATGCGGAGTTATCTTTTTTTTCTCTCTCCATGCTTCAGTTTAAAAAAAATAAAAATCATTTTATGTTCATCAGCACTTGACCTATTAACCTACTTATTGTGCATCATCCACTTGGTTCTTTAAACAAACAAACAAAATGAATCCAGATTGTTCATCTTTTTCCGTTACTGATATTCGATGTATTCCATCTTTGTGCCTGCAGGGTAAAAATGTCTGATGTGTTTACTTTGCCTGTAGGAGGCACAAAATGAAGCAGAAATGTCTGATGAGTTTCACTTTGGCTGTTTTTCATCAGCTGGCAGAGTTTTAATTTGTTTTTTTAGTTTTTTTAGTTGATGTAAATCAGTTCGGGGTTTGAATATCAGAGGTGTGATTATGACTTTAGTGGCCAATGAAGACGCGCGATCGTCCATTGGGAGCATTTCATCGGCACCTTTCTCTCTCCATATATATATATTGCGATTGCCCGACATCCCACATTGGGGCCCAGCTCCTACTTTTTTACAGAGAGATACCAGCTCAGTATGACATTTGACCCTTTACTTTCCCACACTGACATTTTCTTCAAAGGCTGCTATGGCTGCAGCGAGTGCGTTTCCTTCTCTGTCTTCGTAGTTGTTTATTTTTGGTAAAAGCACCGTCTGCAGAAATCCCCGAGTCTTTCTCTACCTAATCTTTTTAAGTTGAGCCATCCAGGTGTGAGGCCTGTTGAGATGAATGTCATCAGGAAGACAGCGGCGGAACAATGCCAAAAAGAAGTGCAAAATAAGCTTAAGGCTCCAACTTGACATGTTCAGTGAGTCTTTTGGACACTTTCCTTTGTAAGTGTTGAGCATCGGACGTGGAAACGGTTTCCAAAGTCACAGGGTTGCATGTTAAAGCTTGTTCTTTCCCAAACTAAAAAGCCCAAAATCCCTAATCCTCTCAATTCAGACGTTGGAACCAGAGGCAATTTGATATTCTTGCTTGCACATCTTTAAAAGGAGGGTTTAAGAATGTCTACTGTGATAAAACTGACAAATTAATATTTGAAAGAAGACGTATAAACACAGGACCAACGTGGTGCTCATCAAGTCTTTGGAAGACTGAAAAAAACGGCCTGCTACTTTTTAACGAGGAAACAACATTCTGCTGTAGGATAAGCTAAATCATCAATTAGGAACATACAAAGAACAGAAAGCCAACAATTACTCAAAATGGCAAATTTTGTTATTTTCAGCAAACACCTGGACTCTTGCTTCATAAAAATGGAGTCTAGTCACAAGCTAAAAGCAACCAGCCGTGGTTCTGCTAAACGCCGTCAGCTGTTTGTGATAACCGAGTCCAACTCTTCTTCACAGAGTAGTTTTAATTCAGCCACGTTGAGCTCATTATAGGAGCTGCTTCTCAGTGAAACGCTGGTAAAATCGTTGTTGAAGGGTTGATAGAGGAGCGATGCTGTGACGACTTCCTGTAGGCGGAGTTTCAGAAAGAGCAGGAGTCTTTAAAGAGACACAGACCAAACTTCAAGGTGTGAAATCAGGACGCAAAATTTCTTTTAAGTCACATTTGATTGTATAGCATTTTTGTAACAACTGAAGTTACCATGGTTACTGGATTGTGCTATAAAATGGTTCTATGTGACTGGAAAACACATAATACTGCCACAGCAACTCAGTCGGGTTTAAATCCAGATTTTGACTAAATATATGTGATTTTTGAGTCTCAGGTTTATCAATGTGAAAACTGTAGGGTCATCAGCCAGTTTCCCAGCTATTGTTATTTGCTCTAAATAATCTGATTCATCCCAACATGAAGAGTCAAAGATCAGCCTTACCCTGCAGTTGATGACTGATCATAATCAGTTATCGTTTTGTCAGTATGCGGTCAGAAAATAAAAGCATCCACACCCATACATTTCATTCACAAATTCCACTTCTGTGCATATTAAAACCCAGCAGTAAAATCAGATACACAGTTTCACAGGGCAGATCTGCATGCAGAAGAAGAGATGCTTATAGAATTGTGTTAGAAATTACCAACAAGATTTCTTTTTTGGAGGAAGAAAGAAACTTCTTTACACATCATAAGAGGGAATATTTGTTTTATTTTTATCTTTTATTAAATTAGCTATGTGAAAAAGCAGAGCGAAAGCATTGTGACCAGCTTGGTCTTCAATGTGAGTCGACACATTGCTTATAAGCCGATGTGAACGCAAGAAAAAGATTGCATCACTCTGGAAAAAAGGTTTTGTTTTTTTTTAAAACAGAAATTAAATAAATAAATTTAAAAAAGTAAGGATGCCACTCGGATAAATACGGTATTTTTCTGGACCATAAGCCGCTACTTTTTTCCCACACTTTGAACCAAGCCTGAGTCTGAAAACGTATGTAAGTTTTCATGGTTCTGCACATTTAAGTCTGTATTTACAAGTAAAAAATTTGAGCAACCTTTGTTCTGAAATAAAATATTTAGATCAAATCAGTCTTTATCTGCGAGGATTAAAATCGGAGCCAGGCTGTGAGGTCATTCCTGCCTGGAAGACGCAGGAAGAGCAGCTCTGCTGTTATGAGGATGATTCTGATGCCTGTTTGAGGATCTGGATCAGTGAGCAGGATCATTCAGATGGATCAGTGGTTATTGCTCACTCTTGTCTCAAGTGTGCACACAAGCCAAGCTCCCAACTTTTGCAGAGTGTTTGTTTCTTCTGCAGCTCCTTTAACCCCGCAGTTGTTTTTCCACTGAAAAAAAAAAAAAAAAAAAATCAACCTCTACTCTGTTTTTTGTTCTTGTTTGCAGAGCTGAGCGGGTTGTTGGGTTTGTGCAAACAGAACAGGGGAACACACCTGAAACATCAACTCAGTTCAACAGCAGGAGGTTCTGGTTCTGGTTCTGTCGCCGCTAAAGCAGATGTACTGTTTGTTCCTTCAATCTTTTAGCATTTAATTTATCATACAAAAGTCTGCAAATGGCTGATTTTTTTTTAAATTATTATTTTAACTCCCTCAAATTTCACTCCATCCATTGTCCCACCAAGCTGTCCAGCCTCCCTGTGACTCCTGAAGAAGAAAATGCTCTCCACAGCGCCACCAGCAGGGCTCACCACGGGTTACATGCAGCCTCCGGCGTTTCCTTCTTGAACACTCTGGTTGAGCTGTTTTTTGTTCTGCTTCTTTAAAAGTAGCCCAGACTGCTGTACAGTCCGAAAGCTCATCTCGTCTTCACCACTTCTCTTCCTGTCGTGTCGATGGAGCAAAGATCAGTTGTCACAAAGCTTTTTCCTCCTGCTGCTCCTATATTTGTTAGATTTTTTTTTTCTTTTACCCACCGATCCACAGCGGTTAATGCACAACCTCAGCAGCTGTATGATCAATAACCAATCAATAGGTTTCTCTGCAATACGAGGGCCAACTTTTGTCCAGCGTTTCCAACCCACCGCAGTGAGTTTATCCTTCTGCTCTTTCTGCAGTTTCTATCCATCTTGGCTCTCTGCCTTCTGTTTTTTGTGCGTTTTTTTTTTTTTTTTACTTGTACATTTTTTGCGTTCCCGTCAAAAGAAGCAACAATGCAGAAGGGGGATAAGAGGAGGCACATGAACAGCATCGGTCACAAGACTCGGCACATGCTCACCGCCTGCATCGGCACGGGACGGAGGAAGGAGCGATTGGCCGATTTCATTTCAACCTGGAGCCTAAAACTTAAAAACATAAAGTTTATGTTTTCAGCAGAGCTACATTAAAGATTAAATGATGACTGTTGAAAACCTACTATAAGCAATTAGGCAACAAGGATTTTTTTTAAAGCCTATAATTATCGGCACTGATAGCCTCCAGGCTGTTCACTCCAGCTTGTGTTTGTGCAGCAAGTAGCAAAAAAAAAAAAGTGATCCAGGACGGCCTGTAATTCATAACATCCACCGCCAATTGATCCGCCTGGCATGTTTTTGAAGTTCGCAGTCAAAAAAGATCCTACGGGCTGAACGCTTTCCGGAGCAGCAGTGGAAAATTTCAAGGAAAATCAACCTGAGTGGATGAAGGCAGAATGAGCAGCAAGTCCGCACACGGCTGAAACGCAGCTTTTAATATTTGACAAACAGTATTAAATAAGTCACTGCATGTCAAAGTATTTACCCCACGTTCAGTTGCTCAACTCATTCCTTGTTGTATTCTTGGCAGTATTTGCACCCCATCTAAGTTTTGCTACAACCAAAGATGTGAATGTTTTTTGGGGTTTTTTTTACTGGGATTTTATGTGATTCAGCAGCAAAAAGAAGTGCAAAAGTTGTCAAGCTGATGAAGGATTTTTGACACATTAGCAAATGAAAATCTGAAAAGTGTGGCAAACAACAGTGGTTCCTCCAAGCTTGCCTTGTATTTAACTTCTTCCATCAACTCTGACCAGCTTCCCCAGTGCTGCTAAAGAGAAACAACAACAAATAAACCTCTTCTCTTCAGCTTGCGTGATTTTTTTTTTTTTTTTTTTAGGAACGCACCGACATGAAAATTTGGACCAACATCAGTATCCGATATTAGTACTGCTGTTATAATCAATAACCAATATTTATCAATATATAGATTTCACTACATTTTGACTCCTTAAAAAAACATACTGCTAAATCCCCACAATCCTTTGCTTCATCACATGACCAACATCCTTTCCTGCCCCTCCACAAACGAATGGTAGCAAGATGGAAATTAATATTGGTTGTTAATATTGTCCCAGTTTTTTATCGGGCCGATACCGATAAAAAATGTCAAATATAGTCCAATACCGATATTATAGTATAAAGCTTATTCGATCTAAAAAAAACAAAACACGTGCTTAATAATAATAATAGTTGTTTTTCAATCAGTTTATTTTAATTTTAAAAATTCATAAGTGTCGTAGAAATTGCAAAGATGAAGGTTTTCAGCTCCCACCCGCCTACCTTTACGTGTTCATAGCAAAAGGAAAAAAAAAACATTTCCAGTCTTCGTAGGCTAGCTTAACAATTTTTTACTTAAAACAGAACAAACAATTAAACCCAGACAGGAAAAAAAAATAGATTTCAGATCAGATTTCAAATGTTCAAGTCCCTTTAAGGCTTTCAATCATTCTACGTTTCAATTCCCTTTTTAAACTGTGTTAAGATCTTCTGGCTAACTATTCTACAGCTTAACCATGGCAACAGAAATACTTAATCATAGTTGTTTTAAGTAAAAATTTCCATCTCAGCGCTAATCTCCCATCTCTTTCCTGAGGGCCGATACATCGTACATTCCTACTAATATTTGCATGCTGCTTTTGCAAAATGTGAAAAAGTTTCAAATGTATTGACGCTGATGTAAAAACACTGCTGGAGGTCGTTGTCTTGTCGATGTTTGCACTCGGCATAAATTGATTGGAGGAAAAATAAAAAACACATCTGGAGGACAAAAACTTCCTCTGCAGCATCAACTGCATGCGAGTGTTGAAGATCGGACCGTTGAGGATGTAATCGGGGTCGAGTCGAGGAAGAAGGGACAACCCGGTGCGACCGGCTTGTCTTCTCATGGCGGAGATAAAAGGCCGGCGGTGACCTCGTGACCTCGCCGGGTCAGCAGGGCGTCGCTCCCTGCGCTCTTACACAACCCGCAAAACGTGGCGCAGAGCCACTGGGTTCTGCCGGTTCTACTGGCTACGATGTAGCTTTGTGTTTTCTATTGCTTTATGTCTGCATGCTGTCAAGCCACTTAAAATGTATAATCTGTTGTAAAAGGCTGTGAGGAGTTTATCCTGCTCTTCATTCTGCACTTTTGAGACCGAGGTGGAAAGCAGAGATCGTCTTAAAGAAACATGGGTTACTATTAGACAAAACACAATGTGCTTCATAAGTTGTGTTTTTCTGTGTTATGTAAACTGTTTTAGTTGTTACAACAGAGGGAACTGAAGCATTTCTAAGTTGCCGCGACTCGTAACACCAATTAAATTCAGTTTTACTGACAGGAAAAGCAGTTTTACCGTCGGGTTGACGACCCGGAGTGTTTTCCCAGCTGCAGAGGGAGAATGTCCACTCAAAGAATCTTATCCTTACTAATGAACGCTTAAATTAGATTTGTACAAACAATGCTTAACATTTCTGTTGCCATGACAACATTTGACTTTTTGTCTTTAATCATATCCATACACTGCAAAAGGAAAAAAAATAAATCTGAAAATCTTTGAAAATGTTTGGTTTAATTTCTAGCACAAGTATCTTTTTACACTTGAATTGCGAGAAAAGTAGCTTGCAAGTACCTTTTCGGAAAGATATAGGAGCTTGTTTTAAGCTAATAATCATGTTAAATGGATTAAAAATACAAGTTCCTCAGGCAGATTGTTTCACTTACAACATTGGGAAAATGTCTTTTTATAAGTGAGGTAATCTGCCAATGGAAAAGGTACATTTTAGGCAATATTAATGCCCCATATATTGCTGAAAAGTTACTTGCAAGTTAATTTTGTCTCATTCCAAGTGCACTAAGGTATTTGCACCAGAAACTAGACCGAAAATACTTGGTAAGAGTTTGTGTTTTTGCAGTGCATGTTTGCTGCTTTATTATAATAATGTAATAATAAAGATAAAGACCGATTAAATTTGAGCTAAATTGAAGAAAATGAAAGCAGATGCTGATTCGTGAAGTTCTGTTCAGTCCAGTTTGAAAAGCCACTGCAGCGTTTTTACAGGTCCAGCAGGAATGCAGAGTTACTGTGACCCAGTGCTTTTCCATGGCTGCAGCAGCAGATCCCAGCTGTTCACAGTCTGCAGTGTTTGAGTTTTCTGTTCCCTTTGCCCTGCATGAGTGGGAATGTTTTCTAAGTGAAATTTCTCTTCTTTTTCTAAGATTGAGTTTTGTGGGTTGCAGGACATGACAAGAGGCCTCCTTAGACAGAAAATAGCATTTCTATGTAAAAAATAAATAAATAAATTAAAATAAGGAAATAATAATTGAAGCCATATTTGGTCGTTAAAAGTTAGCATAACTCTTTTTCTGTCAGTGTTGATCTTGGGAAAAAGCACAAATTTGTGAATTGTTTGATTGGTACAGTTGAACGGTTTTCTGTATAATAATACGTTGCTACCTGCAGACATGGCTGTTGGGTATCATGGAAAGCAAAAACATATTAGTCTGACTATATGTTGTCCAAATGTATCATATAAAATGTTTATAATTACATTTTATGAATGTATTTATTGATAGGTTTTGTTCTGGCTAGTGGTGAACGGAACAGCAAGCGTTTTATGTAAAGGAGTTTCATCACATAGATTCTTGCAAAGTTTTCCATCCTCGTTTCTGCTGAGTTCTTATTGTTCATGCGTGTTTGACGATCGTTGTGCTACACTGGTGTCCTAAAGCACCGTCTTCCCTTTTCTTCTTCTGTCTCCATCTAGGGTGATCAATGCTGGGAAGAGCACCTTAAACGAGGACCAGGCCTGCTGCGAGGTGCTCATGCTCAAAAGGAGGCCTCTGGAGAGCTCAGCGCCAAACCGAAACCCCGCTGCCCGCCGGAGGTCTTCCCTACCCAACGGAGAGGGCCTCGGCCTCCGGGACAGCGGCGTAAGTGAGATGGACAGAAATCTCTAATATGTCACACAATATATATGTTTTTCTTAAGCTTATTTTGTACTTAAGTATAGTGTTGTTCCTGGTGTACCCCGGCTACATGTGGTATGAATTGATTTCAAGGAGTGGTGCAAATTGGGCGGTCTGTCAGAGTTAACAATCTGGACAGAGTGAACCACAGGCGATAGCATCTCGTTTTCTTTTAGATGACTGACTTAAGATTAAAGTTCAAAGTTCTGTAGTCTGAGGAAGACCTCAAGTGGTCAAACAGTTTGGAGTTACAATAATGTGTGAATAAATCTGGAGCCAATGCCTCGTCAGCCAGGCCAAGCTGTTGGCATGCTGAGGCGAGAGAGTCTTCATGAGCGCAGATGGAGTGTCTGCGTAGTGTAGAATGAGATTAAGGGTGCATTAACATCAGTCTTTTTTAATATACTTCAATCAAGTTCTAGTTTGCTTGCGTACAAAGTTCGGTTTGATTGGGGAGGTGTGAAATCGTAACTGAGCTCTGATGCGGACCAAACAAGCAAACTGGTCCAACTAAAAACCTCGGTCTCGGTTCGGCTGAAGTAAACTGGCATGATTCGAATGCATATGTGAACAGCAAGCGGACAGGAGACCACTCAAAAAGCAGGAAGTGGACGATAGCGTAGGGAATTCTGAGTAAATGCAACCAAAACACAGTCTACCGCTTGTGGGTGAAATAGACCATAGTCTTTTGCTGCAGACAAAACAGGTAAAATCTGAAGCTGCTCCATTTTTGTTCACATTTTTCAAACAAGGAAATTGTGCTTATGTCTTCTTCTGAGATTTTAATGTCACTTCTTTCAGCGGTTCTTGGTGCAGCGCCACTACAGGTGAGGGGTGGGAGGGACAGGTTTTACAACGGGTTTGGATCATTTGCCTCAGAGCAGTGTAGAAATTAAGATGTAACAAATGTTGCAAGTGTGGTCCGCAGTCAAACAAAGTTTACCAGACTACTGGGTGCGAAAACATCCTAGAACATGTTATTTTTGGGTCATTAATGCAACAACTGGACAGCAGTTACATTCCTTTCAAAGCAGTGGTGTAAATATCTCCGAGTTGTGACGTTCACGCCACAGAATGAGCGTCCCAAAAGTTTGTAGCAATTTGACTCGGATCAGACGCAAAGCAAGTCGATTCTGGCTATTGCACTGTGATTGTGAGAGGTTTAAAAACTACAGGAAGTACAGTGAGAGAGAAACCGGTCCGCAGGGCCCACTGTCCCCTCAATTCATCCAACAAGCAGTTCATTGGAGCGTAGACTGATGCGTCCTTTCCACGTCCCATCGGCGGTCAGCAGCTCTTGCATGTCTATCAGCACTCAAGTCTGATCTGTTTTCAGTCAGAGGTGCATTGTGGACAGTTCACCAAACAGATGTGTATCATCCTGCACTAGACAGTCCCTGCTGTTTGTTTTTGTGGAGCAGCTTTGGCAGATAGTCAACAATGGCTAGAGTTGACACGGTCTCTGTTCTTCGGTTTGTCTGGTTTTGTGGCAACAGAAAAGTAGCCCTGCATTACATTTTCTCTCAGTCTGTCCTTACTTCACACGAGATCGCCAAAAGCCAACAGCAAATACATGCAAGAGCCTCTCATGACTCACTCCTGCAGTGCCTGCGGACCGATATGAGAACTGTAGAGCCTCTCTTTGCCTCCTGGAATCATGCTGTAGAATCTGCCTGTGCTATATTTAGAAGATCCTGCTTTTTGCTCTGTGGATAAACACGAGCATAAAACTCAAACTACGGCTAGAGCACTCTGCAGTGCAGTTCGGTTGTTCTGTCTTTGAGGGTTGTTTAGGGCCAGGCGACTTCATTTCAGTGGCTGGTCTGTACCAGGACTGATGTGGAAACAGAAGAGTTTGTGTCAGAAGAGCAAAGGATCTTAGATTTACTGTGTTCTGTGAAGACGGCCGACTCAAAGGGCAACGTGAGTGAGCCGCATCGCACAGGAGACTCTGTTCAAACCTTGTGTGGGAGGCAGAGTCTTTGTAAATCAACAAATAGGACAGCATGTGTTACATTGTACCGGACCTGTTAAATCATGCAAAATGCAAGAGAGGAACTAAAGCAAAGCGGTAGAACAGACGGAGCACACAAGGTTCTTGCAGTGATGCACAGACTATAAGCATAGACACTGACTAATAGTCATTTATGCCCACAAACAAAATATAAAGATCTTGCACATTTCTTTCTGCTTTCTCTATGTCTTCTGTACTGTATTTTTCTTTAATTTACATTAATGCGGTATAAAATTATAACCCTAGTGCTCAGTACTGTATACCTTTGCATACACAAAACCAGTGAGGCACTGTGTTTATTCCGACACCTCTTTGCCAAAACCGGCTTTTAATATCTTCAGCTGTCTGAGTTTTGAGGATTCTCTTGACTCGATCGTCTACTCATCACAATTTGAACCAAGCTTACACAAATTTATCCACTTGCCCAGTTTTCAGTGCTCTTTTAGGAAACGTTCCTGTAGGGGTGGACCGAGATGATAACCAGGGCCAATGTCAATGTCAGATGTTGGTATTGCTATTATAGCCAATACTTCCATATCTTATTTGTAGCAATTACATTTCCAACTCTGTGAAGAAATGTCACTGACATTGTTTCCCACATCAGTTTTAATGTCAGCAGAGTTTTTCTTATGGGACCGAAACCGATAGTTTAAAAACTGACCAACCGATTCAGGAGCATTTCTGAAGGTCTTTCAATTTTAATAGTTTTTTCTTTGTACTTTTAAGTCTGGAGTTCTGAAAATTTGGCCAATTTCTTTTCAAATTTGAAGAAAAAAATAAACAAATTGTATTAACTGAGCTAACTGCTTCAATTAGAAGTACTTTTCCTTGTTGAGACTGTATGATGTAAAATTGGTTGAGTACTGTATCCTCTAATAAGGTCGATTGTACTTGAACGTGACAGCAGTTGATGTGAGTGACAGTAAACATTAAAGAGAGCTAACAACTACACCTTACCAAGTAAGTCATTTTAATAAAATCATCCAAAATCCTGCCCAAAATGTCCAAATCTCTCCAGTAGGTCTATGAATGAAAGATTAACACTGATGTGACGCTCATTGTTCTTCCTCGCATCCAGGACGGCTCAGAGGATCTTACCTTTCACTACTGGGCGCTGTTCGATGGCCACGCCGGCTCTGGAGCTGCCGTCATGGCGTCTCGTCTTCTCCATCACCACATCGCGCTGCACCTTCAAGAGGTGATGGAGATTCTGTGCGCGCCCAACCTGTTGCCGCCCACTTGCCTGGACGAGGAGCCCGTCAATCACCTCCTGCCCGCAACGTCCAACCGCGCCCTGTCTAGGGCCGTGTCGCTACGAGGAGCCGCGGGCGCCCCGGGTTCGCCCAGCGCCCCGCCAGCGCGCTTCTTCACTGAGAAGAAAGTTTCGCAAGAAAGCCTGGTTATCGGAGCCATAGAGAACGCCTTCAAAGACATGGTGGGTTTACAGGTTGATGATAAATACTGATGCTCCCGGTGGAGTTTTCCTTGTTTTGAGTAGCAAATCAGGTGTGTTTAATTTACTGATTACTTTAAAGGAATGAGTGATGTGCCAATCAATATGATTGGAATTGACAAGTTAGTTTGAGCCACTCTAACTGATGATCTGCAGGTCAGATCTCAAAAAAGCAGAGTTACTTTTCCCGTATGGCGATTCAAAAGGTGAGTCTGGGTTTTATTGCCTCTATCAAGGAAACTGCAGTGTTTGTTGTACTGAACTGATGAATCAGGGCACAGATTAGGATCAGGGCCGATGAGTTTTGGTTTTCAGGCAATAAAAGCCCGATTGTGCATTTCCACTAACTGTTTTCTGATTAATTTCTGGGGGTTTGAAAGTACTGCGACTGGAGATACAATGTTTTAGTAGAAAAATAATAACTCGTAGATTCCCCCAAGGATATAAAGTATTTACAGCAGTGGCTTATTTTCGTTGCAGTGAGATTCTGTCAATATTTTATGCCTGCTAATTTCACAAAACCATTTCAGACGTCTTTCATGTGCACATCTGCTCCTGCCACCACTTAAGCAACATATTGGAAGTTTCGCTGTCTGTCTGATTTTATGTGCTTAAGTAATTACGTATTTTTTGGTCCGACACCTGGCTTTCGGATGGATTTCCGATACATTGCAACTTTCAGGTGATATTTTGTTGCCTATGAATTTAAAAGTATCAGTAAATATGTTTTTATATCTGCCAACTCAAAGGGCAAATACCACATTTCAATATTCCAGCTGAACCTGTAAGCCCCTAAAGTAGTAGACCAAGTTCTACTGGCCTCCAGGAGCAGAAATATGTGCTTCTTTGTTTTGGCCACTAGATGGCAGTGCACAGTAATGTTTTACCGAACCGGTAGGTCAGAACAAAATTGATGAAGATGACGAATTAATTCTTCGTGTTTGTTGAAAATGAGAGTTAAAAAACTGGGTTGATGGGTTTGTGATGCTGCGATGATGATTTTGATGTAATTAGCTCAAAATATATTAATCTGTAGTACAGTAATGTCATAATTTAAAGAACAACAAAGTCAAAGAATTAAGTATTTAGCATGTTCCCTCTTTCTTTTAGTTTCTGTCGTTTTGCTTCCTGTGTTTTCCATGCCAGGAGTTTGTTGACATTAGTCTAATTCTGCCCTCGCTATTATTAGGTTTTACATTTTAGTTTCAGAATTCCAGGCAGTTTCAGGCTAAATTGACGTCATTTTGGCTGGAAACAAAGCATTTTCACTTCAGTATTTAACAAATATTTAAAGAGGGGAATGCATCAGCACAGTGTGGGGTTTTCTCCACAGCCCTCAAGTTTCTGTGGAAGATTCACCCCCAACTCATGCTTACATCTTTGTCATTTGATTTGATGAGCTCTGAGAAATGTGAACCTAAAAAGCAGAATGAAGATGATTTCTGGCCTTTCAGCAATCTGTGTCTTATTTAGAGTTTATGTGACAGACCGAAAAAGAATATTTCATAATTGCAATAAAACCACTGAAAAATTGGGTAAACTTGGAAAGCTGACCGAACAAGCAAACGTGTTAATTCAGTGGTCTGGCTGCATTCAGACCCTCAGGTCGGATCTGATGTCTGTGTTATTTTAGCAGCTTTTAATAATCTGGCGTTTGCCACTTTTCCACCAGACTTTCCTCGGGGCCGTCTGTCTTGCAAGTGTTATGTCTCAGCTTTGACTAATTACTGAAAAAATGATTAATTCAGTTAATTACCTGCCACTCTGTCCGTCGTCTGGGTTTCCCATCATTTACTTTCTCATTTACAGCCATTTATTTCTCGCTGTTCCGTGACTTATTTATTTCCATTTCCTGCTTTTGAGGCTTGTAGCTTTTTGGTTTCTTTCAAAGCTACGGGTAGGAAGAAAGTGGTTTAAACGTTGCTTTGAGGGCACAAAATCCCACCTTAGTTTGGAATCAACAAACTATGAAATATAAAACCAGCTCATGATTGAATTACTATCAGTTTAACATAGAAATGCACTGATCAGGGTTTTGCCTCCTGATACCGATTTATGATTCTTGTTGCATTTAATGAGCAGGAGAAAAAGAATCAAAATGTTCAGTGTTTTAAGTTGCGAGAGCAAATCAGTAGTGAAAACCTGCCAGCATCAGTCACTGGCGAACTACTTGGTGGAAATCATTAATTCGGTTCATAGTCCTAAATGCTTTTGCACAGCTTTTTGTGTGTTCCTCAAGCTCAGGGTCTTTTTTTTCTCTCTGAGAGCTGACTTTGAAACCAAAGTCACAGTTCTTCTCGGCATTAATAAACCATGATGCAGGCAGATTATGAGCCGGTAGATGGATAAAAGTTGAGTTTCTGGGAGCACTTGACGTTCCGAAGCGTCTCTGTTGGACTTCTGCCTTCTTAAAGCGCAGTGAGCTTCTTTGGCCACTAGAGGGCCTCTCACATCAGGATCTAGGGAAGTGCAACTCTTCCTACCTCCCACATGGATACAGTTGTTTACAATGTCACAGGGAGACAGAAGAAAAAGCATCTCCACAGTATGATGTTGCCACCACCGTGTTTAGCAGTGGGGACGCCGTGTTCAGAGTGATGTGCTGCTGTTGCATGTTTGACACATGACTTGTGATCTGTAACATTACTGTTGCAGTTTGCAAACTATTCTTCTATAGTGCGATTGGGAACAGCATAATAGATGCAGATGATAAATCCTATTTTGGCCAATTTATTTTTCACCGGAACAACTTGACACTTGAAGCAGGTTGAATATTTGTGAAGCCAGACGATTAATCGGTTAATCAATTAATCAGTTTTAAAACATTGCCACATTCATTCAACCACTTAAGCTTTTTCTTATTAGAAATACATTAAAACATCCAAATAAATACTTTTGATTCTTTCTCTTTTTTTTACATAAGAAAATAAATAAACATTCTGTTGCCTAAAACTCAACAACGTGACTCTTTTAGTGAACACTTGGTCATTTTTAGCAAAGGAGACTAAAAAATACCTCTGACATCAACATGTTAAAAGCTCGGCCCTTTCTGCTAAACATCAATACATTGTAGTGATTATCTGTCATTTACTTTTTGCATCAACTTATTAAAAATTGGACAGTAAAAGGTGCTCGAAAAGAAATTTGTTTTACAGAATTTGTCTTTAGACGTAATAAATACATCTACATCAGTGGGATTGCACCAGGGTGTGTGTGTGGGTGTGTGTGTGTGTGTGTGAGCTGTCCCTCTTGGTTATTTGTCTCCGTTGTCATATTCTTCTTGGGTGAACTTGCGAGGAGAAAGGTGTGGATGTTTGTGCAGCCGTTTCCCGTATGAAAGCCTCGCCTGCAGAAAGAGGCGTAGGGATACAGAGAAGATTAATATGTACGGCTCACCGTGGATTCATAATTCACCCAGGCTGGAGGACTCACTCGTTCACCAGCCCACCGCCACCTCCTGCCGACCTGTGACCCCCACAGGCAGTGGAGTTTTTGTCAGGAGTTTGGTGGAACCAAAACACACAGGCGGCCTCCGTATCTGGGGGAACGTTCATGTACCGGGACACACTCGTCGTCTGCCGGAGGTTCAGAGGGCGGTACGCTCTAACTGTCTGGTGGTAGAAACACGGCAGTGCCGTCACAGGCACTCCGGAGCTTTTTCAGTCCCTTTCAATCTGCCGATCGGGCCAGAAACGTTCCGGGGGTTCAATTATATTCGTGGGACGTCTCCCTGCTTCTGTTTGGGATTGATTGAGGCGTCAGAGAGAGCTGACAAAGTAGCTGTGGCTCAGATACGTGCCAGGGCTTTGATTAGACCAATGGCAGGGCAATTATTCATCTAATTAATGAACTGATCGTATGTGTGTTTTTTTTTTTATTATTTTGGGGTCAATTAGCATCATGTTGATAAAGACTAATTAACTGCTGGAATAAGCAGCGCTCTGTAAACTTTCAGTGTCTGGATTCCCTTTATTCAGCGGCTGCTTGACTGAGACTGATGAATGAATGAATAAATTAATTAATTAGATGATAAACACAGAGAAGTAGTTTTAATATTACAACAGCTGGGTTCCTACACAGTCTAGGAGAGGTTGGATTTCATCCATCCATATTTCATCCATCCATCCATCATGGAGTATTGACAGAAACTGTAGACATGCTGACACACAGAATGTTTATTGATTGTTCAGCTTTAATTCTTAACTGGCTTTGTCCAAAAAAATGTATGTTTAGCATGAAACAGGGAAACTTGTCCAAATGACGTGCTTACATCGTGTATGTGTGCTGATTGTGTGTCAGGACGTGCAGATCGAGAAGGAGAAGGCGTCCTTCAACATCTCAGGAGGCTGCACCGCTCTAATGGTCGCCTGTCTGCAGGGGAAGCTGTACGTCGGCAACGCAGGGGACAGCAGGTGCGACTCACGCCCTCCACCAAACCATGACGAGTTCTAAAGCGCGCCGCGAGCGCTCATGTTAGCGTGCACTTCGCCCAGCCATGTCTCCCTCCGTCCGGCTGAACGGAACTTTGTCTGCCTCTCTCCCTCAGAGCGATCATTGTGCGAGCCGGGGAAGTCGTTCCCATGTCATCGGAGTTCACGCCGGAGTCAGAGAGACAGCGGCTGCAGTTTCTGGTAAGAAGGAACCAACCCGAGCTACTTTATAGCAAGTACAGCACGAGTTCTCTATCTGAGAAAACCCAGCAGAGCCACCGACGTACGGCTGTCACTCCTCCTGGACGAGCATCAAGAGAGAATCATTTGGATCGTGTTGTGGCCGCCTGCTACAACCGACTGGGAATTTGAGCGCGTACAGTACAGACCAAAAGTTTGGACACACAGTTGTGTCCAAACTTTAGTTCTGTACTGTACGCGCAGACGCACCAATCCAAAAGTCAGCTACATTAGTGGCTTCATGTAGCTGAGCAACACAGCAAAACAGAAAAAAAGCTCCGAGCTGGTTTTAAAAGCAGCAGAATGAAAGAGTCTATGTAGTTAGTCACAGTAAAGACTCGGCCAATGGTTTTGCCGAGGAGAGACGGTTAAACACTGAAAGACAGGGCAGAGTGTGTCATCTGTAGAAGGAGAACGAGGTGTTGCTGGCAGCACTGCGTTAGCTAATCTCCCCCCGTCAGGAAGGTGTTGTGGGTAAACAGATGTTTGTTCTACGAAGAGTTCAAAACAAAAAGTTAAAATCTGAGGGTGTTTTCACACCTGCTAGACTGGAGACAGAAATTGCAACGTTTGTTACATTTTCAGCTAGTGCGCTTGGCGTTCCCACCGCACTGTCAACCAAACCAAGCCTTTCACCTGTTCGCCTCCTCGCCTGTGGTGGCGCTGCTCCAAGAGCCACTGAAAGGAAGGACATACAGGAAGAAGACATGTTCTCAACTTCCTTTTTCTCAAAATGTAAACATACAGAAGCGTCAGATTTTAGCGGTTGTTGGATTTCTTTCTTTTTTTTTTTCTTGCCTTTGCTAAAAGATCACAAGCCATTTCTCTCACCAGCACTAGGCTCTCTCAGTTGTTTTGGTTGTATTTACCCAGAATGCCACGAGCTATCGTCCGCTTCCTGCTTTTTTGATCTGCATCCTGAAATAACAGCAAAAAAAAAAAAAAATAGACGTTAGTAGGAGAATATAGAAGGGTCAGGAACAGGAAATGGACCAAGCACTGAACCCTGTGGTTCTCCACAAGTAACGCGGGATTCCAACTGTACATTTATCATCTACGTGACCGAAGTGGAATCTGTTGGGAAAAATAAGACTTGTAGATAACAAAGGAAGACCGTAATTTATTAAGAGATCTCGATTGTGAGAACGTTTTTCAGGTAAATGTTTCAGTCAGAGTATCTGTTTGGATAAATCATATCTAAAATCTGAGATCTAATCAAATGGGTTGATCGAGTAGCGCATACAGGCTGTAGCGCATACAGGCTGTAGCGCATACAGGCTGTAGCGCATACAGGCGTTCAGAGACGAAGCCTCCGTCTCTGAACGCTCCACCGAATCGAAACAGTTCAAACAAATCAGGTTTTACAGTCGCCTCATTCACTGAATCATCTTCAGGGAGAATCTTTCAAAGTCCTTCCTGTCCCTGGTCTTCCGCTCTCTAAAGCTTTTCCTCTCCTCTCGTTTTGAAGGCGTACATGCAGCCACACTTGCTGGGGAACGAGTTCACACACCTGGAGTTCCCACGGCGGGTGCAGAGGAAGGAGGTGGGGAAGAGGATGCTGTACCGGGACTTCACCATGTCGGGATGGTGGGTTTTGCTTAAAGACTTGTTGATTTAATGGTTGTTTCTCAGAAGAGCGGCCTCCACAGCTGGCTTACACTTCGACGAGGACGTGCAGAATTTGAGTCCATTTATTTAAATGTGAGGTAAATTCGAATTGGTTTAAATTCATGCTTTTGTTTTTCTCAAGTCAGTTCATTTTTCTCTGACCATTTAAGGCTGCGATCCGTTACTTCGCATATAAAATCAGAAGTGGGCAAAGTTTTCTAAGCCGCCCTTCAAAATAAGAAAGACAAGAAGACATCATTTGCAATGATAATCATTTTCTGACCAAAACGAACACGTGGAACCGGACTGAAAGAGACGGAGCACGGCGCGGACGCTCGTTCATCTGGCCTCCGTCCAGTCAGGAGGACGGCGTGGGGCGGAGGTGAAGGCATCCTGGGGTTTCCATAATAGATATTAGATGCTATTTTTATGTCGTGCCATCTGTTTTTTGTTTTTTTGGGGGGGAAGCCACAGAGATGGACATGAGGAGCCTAATCTCTGCTTAACGCAGGCAGGAAAACCCAGAATTAGAATTATTTCCAAGATCTGGATAAGTTGGAGATGTTTTTATTTTATTTCTAGATTTTCTTCCTTCTTTTCTGCAATACTTCCTTCCATTCTTCCCTCCCTTTAGTTTTTCTTTTATTTCCTTTTTTGTCATTCCTTCAGTGATTCTTTTTCTTCATTCGTTTTTCTCTTCTTTCCTTTTCACCTCCCTTTGCCCCTTTTACCCTTCATTTGTTTGCTTCGTTTTATCCTTCAGTCCTTTTTCTTTATTCCTGTTTTTCTTCTTTGGTCGTTTCTTTTTGCCCGTCCGATTTTCTCTCCCGTCTTGACCTCGGCGGAAATATCTGCAGCGAATTCTCTGTGGACTTTGATACTTTGAGAACCTGAACCGAGTGATTCAGTTTCTGGGAAGGTCAGAGTGTGAGTAGGAACTGCTACGTAGGTCGATTGAAAAACCACGTTTTGTCAGATGAAACTGTGATTAAACTTTTTGTATATTGTGCAAAACAAAAGATGGACATGCGGATCCAAACTTTTTCCCACCCTGTTAAGTACAGCAGAGGACTTGTGATGCTGTGGGCCGACTTCTTTACCACTTGTGATTCATCCTCTTATCTGCACTAGAATTGTGTAGCCCGATGCAGTAAAAATGCTAACATAATACACAGTATTTTCAAGGTGAGGGACACCAGGAAGAAAAAAATTCCTCCACCTTCGGGCGCTATTCTGGAGGAGCGATTTAAAAAAATAAAAGAGTACCGTCTGTAAAAAGTGAGACACAGATGTGAAAATGCAGAGAAACGAAGTTCCCCCTGCAGGAAAACAAACCGCAGCGGCAGCAGAACGGAGAAGACGACGGGATTATTTCCGGCTCCTCCTCAGCGCCGCTCCTGTTCGGTGGCTCGGCTTCGCCTCGGCGCATGTAGGTCAGCGTTGTCGGGCCCAGAGCTCTCAGCCTGCTTGTCGTCTCCGCAGCGCAGACGCTTTGTGATGTATTTTTAATCAGGCTCTTCCCACAACCCAGTTCTGGCCCAGACTCGGTCTGGGTTTCGACTTTAAAACCCCCGTAAGCTAGCGTGGCTGATTGCTTTGATGTGTAAGAGGCTTCGCTGTTTATCCCCCGCAGGCTCAGTTCTTCCTAATGAAGCTTTTTGTCTCTACGCTGCTGTCCTGCTCTCCTCTAACACTCCGACGGTCAGGTCTCCACTTTAGCGAAGCCTTACTCACCTGCAGACGTCCTCGCTCACTTTCTAACACCTCCTCCATCTCTGCCAGTCGGGCCAGAGCGGTAAAAATCTGGCATTGGAGACTTTTAACGGTTGTTGTTGGCGCGGGAACCTGGCGGTTTTGTTTGCACAGAACGATGGACGTTGACCGGTCAGCCAAGGCGAGGTGTCAGGTGGAAAGAAAATATGGGGAGGAGAGAGCGAAGGAAACCAAAGCGCAAAGAAGCGAGTGGGTTGAATCAAACGTGAAGCTGGAGATCAAGGCGCTCAGAGGAAGGAGGAGAGTCGGAGGTCGTTGGCCGTGGGGGAATTGGCGGGATTAGTCTGGAGTCCGAGTGAGACCCGGGAGGCCTTGAAGTTTCCCAAAAAAAACCCACAGAAAAGAAAGAGGAGTAGAGAAATGTCAGCAGAATGACGGATCAGGTGGAGTTAGGCGAGCTTCTGGCTCAAGACTGCAGAACCAGAACATGGAGAGGTTCCGTTTGGTATTTACGCTCCACAAATCTGGAACAAACTTCTAGAAAACTACAAAACTGCCGAAACGCCGACTTCCTTTAAGCCAAGATCAATAGCTAAGCTGATCTAATCTCTCAATGTCCAGAGTCTGGTAAAGACCATTTTTGAACACTTTGTGTCATATTCTGCCACAAACTTGGCAGCTGTGCGTCGAGTTTGTGCTCCTGAAGTGAAAACGTTGAGCAGACGAGGCGCTGCAAGGAGGTGTAGTAATTATAATGGAGCACAGGGAGATTTTAACTAGATGTAATCACCGTTCCTCTCTCCCTCTGGCCTGAAGTCGCCCGCCGAGGAGACGGTCAGCCCTCGTCCCACTCAGCCCACCTCTCGGTGAGTCACGCGCTGCTGTGGCTCTGGCTGCCAAACAGCCGTCGAGTGTGAAAACGCTCGGTGTCGTGGTCGGACTCCCCAGCTGCTCAGCAACTTGCTGGTTTTGCGCTCGGTGAAGGGATGGTCAGGGCTCGGGTCTCAAACAGGACGCCGTCCTCAAAAGCTCTCCAGGGAAGCTCCTCGTTGTGGGAGTCTGTATGAAACCGACACGTTTAGGTGGAAAAACTTGGGCCTTTTAAAGTAGATATTGTCAGTCTTGCATAACGTATACTTTTTTTTTCATTCTGTTTGTGCTCGCCTTGGTAGCCTGCGCCGCTCCAAGAACTGCTGAGTGCAGCGTTGTTGGCGCTCGCCTGAGGTGGAAACATATGGCCTCTCTGAGTGAAACCAGCAGTGATGTGAAAACCGTCCTGGTCTTGTGTTTCAGAGCAGCTGAAATGCATTCGGTATGGTGGGGGCGAGGCTACGACACGGTATAGTTTATTTATAACAGCCAGGCCCAAACTTTCCAGCTTCTTTTGACCCAAAAAATAGGAATGACCCAGACTCTTGCTCAAATGTAGAAGCAGCTCTGCCGAGCCAGTTAACAACCGGTATGACGACAACTCGATTATCATCGACATGTTGCTTTTATTATGTGAATGCTGTGAGGCATCCGATTTTTCTGGTTGCTAATTTTTGGACTTTTAGCGTTTTTGTGCTATTTACATTTCTAAAACGTTCTGCTCATTCAGAAAATTCTGGCCCTGACTTTTGGTAATGATATCTGCTACATTCTATGAAATATTAAACTTTCTGTGATCATTTCTGGTCACCTTGAAATAAATGGAACATCTCAAATTCTGCCAGAGCCTTTTACAGCCAAAAGGGCTTCCATGTACTTTAATTTAGAAACAGCATTCAAAGTTTTTAATGTAGTCTTGCCCTTTGGCTACTACTGCATAATTCAGATTTTTCTTATCTTTTACAGTTTTCTCAATATCCCTCTTCAAGTTTTTGGTCACATTAAGCTCATTTTCCAGAAAAAAAAAAAAAAACGTGGGTTGCTTTGGTTGCTAAGCAATTGAGCCACAGCGATTCATTGTAGCTTTTAGAGAATCCCAAACAAATGATTCTTACTCACTCACATTTCAGCATGTTCCTTTTGTTTTTAATATGTGAAATGGAAAGAGCACGTTTTTACTGGTTTGTGTTGCTGATTAGCTTTATGCTGTTTATGCATTCAGCAGATTCTTTTATCCAAAGTGACTTAGAAACGAGAACATAACAATGCGCTTAATGTCAAAGCTAACATAAAGCTACTTCAAAGACTTGTCAGGTTCTCTCAGGTGACAGGCTCTAGCTTAAGCAGCTAGCCGACATGCTAATATTAAAATTTTAGCTAATGTTGGTGTTGTTGTACATTTTAACATGCTATATTTTAGCCAGTTGTTAGGATAAGTAGATGAGGTATCTTCCTTGTGTTACCTCGCAATCCACTGTTGGCGTGTTAGCTAGCATTAAAATTTATTGTAAAGAAGAAAAGGTGGTTATGGTAGCTTCTTATCCACATAATCCTGCGTCCACCAGTCGTGATGCTAGCGCTGGAAACAACACATCCTCAGGCTATAAGCTTTCTGCCGTAAATCATAAGAAAGCCATTAATGTGTCGTCTTTCCCTCGTTCAGGGCGTATAAAACCATAGAGGACGATGACCTGAAGTTCCCTTTGGTCTACGGCGAGGGGAAGAAGGTAAGCGTTGTTCGGCAGCCACTCGCTGACAGTTACTTCTGCGGCCGTGAAAGCCTCATCTGTAATCAGACCTCTCAGTCAGCCCCCATCCTGCCACCGTATGGGGCAGCAGGACTCATTTGTGAAACCTTGGTCAACAAAATGACCCAGGGATTTTAGGTTTATCGCAATAAAACAGTGGTACCTCCAAGAGGTGGGCAAAGGGTGGCTATAGCCCCACTGGAAAAAAAGCTCCCTACCTCACTGGCCATGTTACGTTCATGCAAAGGCATAGAGAGTCATGTTGATCAATCAAGACATAAATATAAAACCCAATATATGTAACAAAATATACATAAATATATTTAAAAACAATCCTTAGTATTGATGGAAAAGTACCAGTTCCACCGGGAGGTTATTTCACTTTCAATAAGACTTTTCTTGCTGTATTAATTTTATTTTATTTTTTTTTTTACTTGTGTGAGCCTAAGATTTTTACTGGTCACCCCTAAGAAGATTTTTGTTGTGGCACTACTGGAACGCAAACCTTAAATAACGAAAGTATTGAGCAGTTTTATCGGTACTTTGGCTCAGAGATTAAAAAACATAGTCATGTGGTCAGCACATGGTTCATTCCCCGTTGGTTCTCCCTTCAGGCTGTGACGTCGTGAGTACAGTGCAGCGTCATATTTGAGATGTACTGAAAAGGTCGAAGCCAGACGAAACAGATGTGAATCTATTCCTTTAGCTGCTGCTTTGAAAGGCTTATTAGGTATACAATAAGCTTCTGTTTGTATTCTCAAAGAAGTTGTTTAAAATGTCATATTCGTAAATAATAAATGACCACTGGTGACTTAGCTCCTGACTGTGTGGTCTGTTCTTTGTTGGTCTGATGTGCATGATCCAGATCCAAAGCTCTGATAATCAAAGTTTCCTGGAAGGCTGCACCTTTCTCTGACAGCAGAGATGGCTCTGAGGTGTTATAAGTTTTACATTATTTCCCTCAGAAAGAGGCCGTAAAACGAGGAGATTAAAGAAACGGATCCCGGATCGTGGCCGAGTAACGCATGTCTCTGATCTTTATGCAGGCGAGAGTGTTGGCGACCATCGGGGTCACGAGAGGCTTCGGGGACCACAGCCTGAGAGTTCACGACTCCAACATTTACATCAAGCCCTTTCTGTCCTGCTGCCCAGAGGTTTGCCGACTGTTTCCACGTCTCTTATCATTTAGGACGCATTAGCAACCTGCAGAGTCAGGACGATGAATCGCCTCATCAGCAGTCACTGCTCTGACTGTGTAATATAGATGGAATCAACTTACTGGAGGAACATGTTGGATTTATTTATTGTGTGTGTGTGTGTGTGACAAATTTAAATCAAAATGTTCTTTTTTTGTATCCCCAATCCTATAAATCCTTTAAAAATGAAACTTTTGTCAAGGTCAAATGGTAACCAACAAGTCTCATAATTAATTTTTTCATTCTGATAATATTAACTTACATAATAATATTAATACTGTTTGTCATGAATTCGTGTTGCTTCATGTATTGGTGCTGTAGCTGTTCTCTGAATGTTTGTTGTCAAATTCAACCCATTTCTCTGATTTCTGTGCACAAAATGATTATTTTCTTTGTCTAACTTGGATTGACAAGTGAAACAAAACTTCAAGCTTTACCCAGTCTGTTTTACAGTACGAAGCTGTACTGACAAAAACAGTACAGCTGTAAGTGCAAATAAGTGCACCCTCTGCACGTATTTGACGATACAAAATACCCAACGTAGCTACGGAGCTAAATTGAGATTGGAAAAAAAAAAAAAAGTATTTTTGGAACTTTTGTTTCAGTTTAAATATTTTAGAAATATTTTTCAATTTCAAATATTTTTTCCCTCTCAACATTTCATTTATTTATTTTTTTAGTTAGTCTTTTTTTTTTTTTTTACAAAATCTATGGCACCAATTTAGCTCCACAGATACCAATTTTAAAAAACTCCTTTCTATGGAAAAGTGCATTCTGGGAAGACGGCTCTTCTCTCACCCACCCCCCCAGTTCTCTCCCCTCGTAGCAGCGACTGCACATGGTTGCGTTAGTCACCAAAGTCGTGAACTCTCTCTCTCTCCTCGCTCCGCTGCTGCCGAGTTCAGGCGCAGGTCAAGATGAGTTGAGACGCTTTAGTGAGAGACGTCGTCCTGCAGAGTCGGAACAACGTTTTAATTGGCACTGAAAATCGGTCGGCATAAAGTTTGACCTGAAATGATTATGTTTTTAAATTTGAGCATAAGATTCAATCCGACTCCTCCAGAGAGCATTCTGCTGCCGTATTGAGAAATCCAGGAATTATTGGGTCATCTGTGTTTTGTTCTGGGAAGCCTGACTGAAGTCATGAGGTTTACTGTGTGATCCAGGGCCGTTGGAAATTTTCACTGACAAATTGAAATCTTAAAACTGAAAACGCAGAAATATTTTTCACTTAACCTGTTGGTAGACTGGAGCGCAAACATCCAGTGATTCTCTTTTCTTTTTTGCAAAAGCAACCTTGGGCGCAACTGTTGTTTATCTTGGCTAAACACACCAACCGTTTCTGAAGACAAACTGACTTAAATAAGTATTCGTAGGCATTAGAAGCATGAATTGTTGTTTGGTGTTTTGAGCCAAATTTAAGACATTATCTCTATCGGACATAATACGAAGTAAATCCACTCAGATTCTGTTACTACTGGGAGAAATAACATAACCCTGAGACTGTTGACTGTATTTCTGTTGAGTTTTATTCTAAAACTGCTCAATCTCCACCCTCGCCTTCCCCCCCTCGTCCGCCTCCAGGTCAGAGTTTACCCCTTATCGCAGTTCGAGCACGGAGCAGATGACGTTCTGATTCTGGGAACCGACGGCCTGTGGGACGTCCTCTCTAACCAGGAAGTGGCCGAAGCGGTCACCGGTTTCCTGGCGAACTGCGACCCAGACGACCAGCACAGGCACGTTCTTCCAGCCCAACCCAACAGCTGCAGCCAGTCAGGCCTGAACTTCTGCTCCCCCCCGTCTCTCCTGACAGTTTATCTGGCTCAGATTATGCAAAATTTAAAAACATTTAGATTCACTATAAGGAGGTGCGGGGGAGACGTTTATCTGCCGTCTTTTTATACTACCCCTCTAAGCATAGCTTCGCCCTTTTAGCTTATTTATTTTTTTTAGTTTTCAATGCGATTCTTTTATTTATTTGTTTTGTGAAACAGTTGTATTCATCAGGATATCACCTCACCTTAGGCGTCAAACCCATTTTCATTTTTGGCCCCATCAAGATCATGGATGTTCTTAACCGGCTGGTTTTGCTGGAGAATACTGATAAAAACTAATTAACAAACTGTTTAAATATTATTAAATAGACGTGTCTGCATTCGTACAATTAAACAGCAATGTTTAATTGGTTGTATTTTGCGATATTTTCTACAATCAAAGTCACTGATTTTTGTGGTGGTAATTGCGCTAATGTATGGCGGTAGACAGGACTTTTTGTTACTTGGCTGAGACAGCAGACTAGTAGAAGTAAGAAATACTGCCACCTGCAGGTGGGAGTAAGCAGAGTTGGGCATTAGCTTAGTTACATTTACTCCAGTAACCTTTTGGCAAAAGTGCTCTTCAAGAAGTAGTTTAAGGGTGATTTTTGTTTTTACTTGAGTAATTTAAGTACAATATAACGCTACTCTTATTTGCGTAAAATGTCTGGATGTGAGAAACTCCAACAAATAAAGAACAAGCTTGTTTTAACCAAAACTTTATCAGACACAATTTTATACATTTCATATTAATTCTGTAAAAAAAAATTATTTTCCGTAACATTACTGTTATTTACATGAGCCATTTTAATTTTGAGCTTTAAAATACCAAAAATGTCCACATAACTTTATACTTTGATCCATCCGATGACATCATTTTTAAACATTAAATGATCGCTGTTTTGATGAGCTGCTCGGTACTTGAGTCACCTTTTCACCAAATACTTTTTTTTTATCCTTACCTGAGTAAAAATAAGTTGAAGTAGTGCTTCTCCTCTGGCAGTGGGCAGTCAATTAAACTCAATGTTTTTGTTTAAAATCTGCGATAAACTCGCAATCGTTCACTGTGCGCGAAATAGTGCGAGGATCTGTCGACTTTGAGTGGATTTCTGCTGTCGCGGAATCGCAAAAAAAACGAGAAATTTGGCAGCAAACAGATAAAAACCACATTGATCTGATTGATAAGATCATATTTAAGCTCACACGTTATCTGGAAGGTTCCATCTACGCGTCCCTCTGGAGTCTGGAGGGCCACGTCGGACGCTACGGCGGACCGGATCTTGGTCCTTGGGCCTCGAGTTTGACACACGTGCCTCACGGTGTAACCAAGCAGCGCTTCATTAATCGCGTCTGCTTTGACAGGTACACAATGGCCGCTCAGGACCTGGTCATGAGGGCGCGCGGGGAACTGAAGGATCGTGGCTGGAGGATATCCAACGACCGATTGGGCTCCGGAGACGACATCTCCGTCTACATCATCCCCCTCATGTACGGGAACAAGCAGAACTAGCAGAGGAGCCAGAAACAGCCATAAAGTTTTCCTTGTTGTCGTCTTTTTTTCTGTTGTTGTTGTTGTTGTTGTCGTAAAGACGTGCGGATTTCCGGAAGGATCTGAGCCGATTCTTCTTCTCCGGACTTGGATTTCTCTTTGTTGTAAAGAAGAAAAGGAGAAACCAGACAACGAAAGGATCTGCTGATGACTTGAATTATTATCATTTTTTTTCTTTTTTAAGTCTTGAGGAAGCCATCTTTATCTCGGACAGTCCGGCGACGTGCGTCTCAGGACCGCTGTTACTTCACAATGCACAATATTTATAAATGTGATGCGTGTAAATACTAGCACAGCGTTTTGACAAAAGTGGGACTTGTGGAATATTTGTATGATGTACGGAGAAGAAAACAAAAAAGGTCTTGGCACTGAAATGGAGAAAAATAAAATGTCAAATCATGCGGTCAGCCAGGCCTGGGTTGGCGTTTTGGTGAACTAGACTTAGCAGAACTACAATTCCCAGCCCAGGTTCGACTCTAATCAAAAAAAGAAAGAACTAAAGGCCTCTTTCTCTTGCACTTTGAGAACGTTCTGTCTTCCTCTTCCTCGTTCCTTTGACTAGCAGGTGCCTCCAACATGAATTGATCAAATGTTTTTGTTTTTTCCCATAAAGTCCTTCTAAATGGACGCTGACAGCTGAGTGGACAATCACCTTCCATGTCTCTACAATCACTATGTTGTTGTCGGATCTGGTGGGTTTTCCATGTTTCTGTCCAGGTTGAGTCTTGTGAGTGCAACGCCGTGCAGAGGAACTCCAACTAAAGTGCCTTGCAAAAGTATTCACACCCCTTGAATCTTTACGCGTTTTGAAATGTTACAGCCACACAAACTTCAGTGTGTTTGATGGTGACTATGTCTGTGCTGAATCATCACATATCAGAGTACATGTGAACACAAATGTTCACCCCTCGCTACGTATTCCCAATAATATTTAGATCTGGACTTTGACTAGGCCGTGCCAGCTCCAGTCTTGAGTTTTCATTTTTACCTACGTGTGTTCGTTTTGCCATTGTTGAGCCTGATAAGTATTTTTTTATTTATTTGCGCCGACAGCAAATTGCTTCTGAAGCTAGTCGGTGGCTGCGTGAGTTTTATTTTGGCGTATCGGGAGTAAAACAAGTCGGAAAACACGTTTGATATATTAAGTTTGTGTTAAAAGTAAAAAAAAAAAAAAGTTCAAAGAGTGTGAATAGTTCTGTATAGCACCAGTGCTTTTTTTTCCTCTGTAATTTTCATTTTATTGTTGTTGTTTTTTTTTTTTTTTATGTAGCTCTCGTCTTTGTGTTAGCCGCTGTGTTCGTTGGTGTAAAACGTGGGAACGGAGGCGATTCATTCAAATGTAAATAAAAACTCCAGCGGACGCTCCTTCAGTTTGCAAGATTTTTAAAATCAGAGGATAGTTTAAAAAAAAAAAAAAAAAAAAAAAAGAAGAAAGAAATCTCAATAAAATAAAATTGTTCTGGTTCTTTGTTGTTTTCATAGTAAAATGTTACATTTGTTTCCCTTCACATATCTGTTACTCAGTATTTAGATTAATCTACTTTTTTTGCAGTCTCAACCAGACTTTTGTAAACAAAAAACAAAGAAAACAGAAAAAAGATAAAGAATGCCATTCTTAATAAGACTGGTTAAATGGTTTCTTTGTGTTTCAGGGTTAACCTAAGTGCTGTCTCTTTAAAGGGTCCAATGAGTTGGTGGAGATTAGACTGCAACTTTGGTGTGATTTAAACAGTTCTGGTTACAGAAAATATTAAAAATAAAATATTAAGTGCCTTCCTTTCCTGCAGAAAGACAAAAAAAGAGGCTGCAGTCGCTCTGACAGGCTGGTTCAGAGTGTGAATGAAAGCGGATCAGGATACATGAGGCCTTGAAAGGACGGTGAAAAGGTTAAAAGGTTTCACACTGTCAGCCATAGAAAAACACAAATAAGATATTCCAGCAGAATGAGACGCTGCTTTTGTGGAAGAGCAAAAATATATTAGAAACCGCACAGTAATTTTTCCTGCGGTATCCGCAAGAGTTCGTCTTCCTTGAGTTCACCACACACGCACACACACACACACACACATTTTGCAACTTTAAAGCCTCTAATGTTTTGTCACGTTTCATGTGGATTCGGACAAAATAAAGTGGCGCATAAATGAATGTTGTGGTGCAGAAATAAAATAGCGAAATGACACGTCGCGAGTGGCAAAACAAAGTGAGAACGCACCTGCGGCAAAAACAGAAGAGTTGATGGCGGACAGGAGCCGGTTTGGGTCTGTTGTCATTCGGGTTCGGGTTCGGCTCCTCCCCCGCCCCCCACTTAACTCTCACACGTTCCCAGCTTCTCTGCAGGAGCTCCAAGGACCATCTGGTCCCGTCAGAACCAGCGCCACATCCGCCTGCAGTCAGACCAGCACTGATCTGGCACTCTACTCCTACTCTCAACGTGTGTGTGTGTGTGTGTGTGTGTGTGTGTGTGTGTGTGTGTGTGTGTGTGTGTGTGTGTGGTCCAGATTGGATGACGGCAGCGATGACACAGTCATTGCTGTGGGTGGCTTGTTTTTTCCAAGGTCACAGCACTCCCACCCCACCCATGGACGCATCTGAAGTGAGATGGCGCGTGGGGCAGCGATGGAGATGCTTGTCAATTTTACGTGGAGAAGAGAAGCAATACCTCCTTGCGTCTTTTTTTGTTGTTTTTTTCAATCACGATTTTCACCCCAGGTTTGAATTTCTTTTTCTTTTTTTTTCGCCCCTGACTCTAACTGAAGGGAATCTGCAGCCGCCTGTGTGTGAGCTCACCTGGTGATGAGAGAGGGCATGCGGGGTGGGGCAGTAACCCGGGGTGCCAAGGTTTTTGGGGCGTCGTCTTTTTTTTGTTTTGTTTTGTTTTTTTAACGAGAAAATAGTTTGCGAGCAAACTCATAGAAAACTCACAAACCCATATCAACTTAGATGTTTTGAAATTGCTGAGCTCTGTTAGTTAGGAGAGATCAGAAGAGAAATGACTGTACAGACTAATTTATTAAATTAAAAATACGATCAAAAAGCCAATTTTACAAATTGATCACTAAGTGAAACATTACATAGACTAATTACACACAGACGAATGTTTGAAAGCCTGTATTTGTGTTATTTATGATGATTTTTCACTTATATCTAATGAAAACATGACATTTAAATATATATATATATATATATATATATATATATATATATATATATATATATATATATATATATATATATATATATATATATATATATATATATATATATATATATATATATATATATATATATATATATATATATATTTATTTTTTTCCAAGAACAGAAATGTAGACTTATGCACACTGATCAGTCTCAGATTGACAGTGGCCCCATTAGATAAACACTTGTCATGATAAAGGAGGCGTCATAGAGAAACACACCCTTTATTTTTTGAGTTATTTGCTGAAAAACATCCCCCCTCCCAACTTAGTGTTGGTCTTTCACAGAAAATCTAAGTAAAATGCACGACGTCTCTTGCCGCAATGCCTACAATACGTGTGATTTATGTGCAGCACGGCTCAGGTGCAGCTCGCTGATCCGTTTACAGCTGGAATGTGAGACCAACACCCAGAGCACCTGCATTATTCACATGAGAGAAACCTGTTGGACATTTACGCAACATCACTAAAAACACCCAGTCTTGTTCTTAAAGGGAGGAGCTGCAATCATAAACAAACAAACAAACAAGAAAGAAAGCAGAAAACGTGGCTCCAGCTTGCAGCAAGCATGAGCTCCTTTACAGTAGGATTTATTTGCAGTTTCAGCACAGAGACGCTGGTGGGCCCAGAGAGGAGAGCGGAGCCCCTCCCGGGACGAACACAACCATCATATCAAGAGGGAACTCATGAATATTTCACAGTTGCTCCTCTTGGAAGGTCAAAGCAGGAATCATCCTTCCTCTGCGAGGGTCTTTTTACTCAAGAAAGCAGCCCCCCCTCTCCCCCTCCTTTTCCAGGAATCATCGACTCAGGCTTCAAGCCAATCAAAGCTCCTCGCACGTCCCGCTCCCCACCCCCGTCAGCGGACCAATGAGCGGCTGGATGCTGCTGGGCAGCAAAGGGAGGGTCCCAGAGGTTAACAGCGGAGCTGCTTCCTGCTCAACTGAGGGGGAATAGGTGGGGTCAGGTCACTTTTACTGGAGCTGTTGGTTGTTTTTGGGTGGTGGGGATTCTGGAGACCCACCGAGGCAAGACGCGTTCAGATCTGAGCGGGTTATTATGGGAGTCGGAGTGGATTTAGTGATTGAGCGCCGCTCACTCCGCCCTGACGGTGATGGTATGCAGCAGCAGCGGCGGCAGCAACAGCAGCGCTGACAACAAAGGACACCCGGGGAGAGCAGATGTATTGTGGGACACCTCAGTGGGAAGCGCGAGCCACGTCACTGCTGACCTACATGCCTCATTCCCACACGGTGCAGCCGCCGCGCGTGGGGCTGGAAACCAGAACAAATACTCCCTCCATAATATTACATTTAATACAATTAGAAAAAATACTTGAATTTACACGAGGAAAGATGAAAAACTACATAAGACAGAGTTCTTGTGGGTTTTTCTTTCGTACTTTTTTTTATTATCAATAAACACGTGACAGTGAGAAACACGACACAGTTCTGAGATGAAGAAAAAAAAAGAAACAACACAAAAACAGTTAAATTCCTTATTATTATTGTTTTTATTTTACATGAATTAAAAACCCTGCGAGTTTCAGCGGGGTGTGTTACCTGGGGAGACCCGCTGACGGCGTTAAGAGATGCGGGGACTTTCTGTTCGTCCTTCGGCCGAAGCGGAGGCACCAGCACTGGCAAGGCAGTAGCTTGCGCAGTCATCTCCATAGCGGGCAGTGTCTCAACCCAACCAACAGCACAAACTACTACCTCAGCCAGTAACGTGGCCTAAAAAAAAGCAGGACGCCGTCAAAAATTTAAGAAGAGAGAAAAGGAAAAAAAAAAAAAAAGTCGAGCAGTCTCGAAAATCCCTTGCAGTCGAAGATATCCGCGCACTCCTGCTTCTGTCCTCTACTGAGCCGCACACTTGAACTGGGAGGGAAACCCCGCCCAGGCAGACCTGCCCTCATCCTCCTCCTCGTGCTCACTTCCCCTCATGTGACCTGTCGATGGGAGACCGAGCTCCGGCTCCCAGAGTTCAGAGGAGGCCATGAAGCTGCAAACGTGGTTCCTTTTCAAAATGTATGTTAATCCCCTCTGCTTGTGTGGAATAAAGGGGGTCACCACACCCACTGTACTGCACACAGCTTGTTAGACATTCAGTGCATTGGTTTAAATTAAACACCTAAAAAGGTGAATGTAGTCTTATCTTGTCAGAGCAGCTACCGGAACCCTGAATGTGCTGGTTGCTAAATGACAATTGACGTTTCTCATCTGTTCTTGAGGATCTTTAGATTAGCGTGTTTGGTTTTAAAATCTCTTAGTCTACTTCCTGTTCATGTCTGTCAGGTTTGTATTCAAGTGGTTCCTCGATTCTAGAACTAGAATATTTTAAATAAATATTGTAGAATATTTTAAATGATCAGCTCCAAGCCATGCTTTAACATACAATTATGAAACTTGGTACACATGTGTATCTTGTCAGGACCTACAAAAATGTCTCTTGGAGCCATGGTCCAAATCCAACAGGAAGTCGGCCATTTTGGATTGCAAGATCACAGCTGCATCAGACCAGTCCTGATCACATTGTGATGGTCAATTGATGACATCACCTTAGCCCCCCTCCAACAGGAAGTCACCTGTTTTTTCTATGGTATGTCTTACTTTTACTCTATGATTCCTATGGGTTTAATCCTGTGCCAAGTGACATAAAATGACAATGATTAACTCTGTCAATGCTGGCTGTGGCCAAATGGCAAATTGCCATCCCTCACCATACGCCTAGATTGTCCCTAAATCACACATGCATGGATATGTATGACCTTTGTTCACCTCTTAATGGCCCAATAGCGTCGAATTGTAACGTGACTCCACTGCGCCCCCTAGAATATCCCCATCACTCATTTCTCCTCACCACAACAGCCAGTCGGCACCAGATTTTTGGTGCATCATCAGGGAGCACTGCTGATCTCATCAAAGTGCATCGCTTGGCTGACAGGTGCGGGAACCGTGCGGAGTCTGCTGTGGCGAGCGGGCGGCGGTCCCCCCCCCCTCCACCCCGCGGTTGCTATGACGCCGGAGCGGCGCTGAGCTGCGAGGGCCGCCCGACGCTTTAATTTGCACTCCGCCGAGGAGTTTGACTCTTGTGCTTATTGTCACGTCTTCAATCCAACTGCACACATAGTAGAAATAGTGACTTATTAATTTTTTGTAAACTTGTTATCCTGCGAACGTATCGACTCCGCAAAATAGCCTCTGTGTGAAAAGTATTCATACCCTGGGGAAAAAAGTATTCAAACCACAAACATAAAGTATTCACACCCCAAAAGTATTTGCACCACAACATATTTGTAGCCCTGAATAAAAAGTATTCGCCCCCCACCAAACATTAGTATTTATCTATATATAGAAGAAATGTGTAGCAAACAGATGAACTGTTTCCCTGAGCATGCCCTGTAATGAAGCAGACAGCTGATTGGAGAAATGTCCCGTTTATTTTACACAGTCATGTACATCCCTTTGCAGACAGCTGGCTGATGGTGACATGGAATGTTAAAAGATTTAGGGGATTTTTTTTTCTTTCTTTTTATTTGCATAACATTTTGAAAGAACTTCATTGCTGGAAATGGTGGAAAAACAAATTAAATCTGGGTTTTTCCATTTGTACGATCAGTTTCTGACTTTCTTTTCCTTAAGAACATAATCGCTGTACAGTCGGAAGAACAAAACAAACCAAACCAAACCCAAGAGCAACACTGCAACTTTCTCTTTTTATTTTTGTAGTCGACAGGCAGCTGCTGCCAGCCTGAAGGTGAATGGAGGCGGAGGGGTTTAAGTGTCATTAGCTCATATGAAAAGCACACAATGATGCATATTAAGTCTGGAGTCGTCCGGCCTTCTCTGTGGGGTTCTGCTTCGCGTCGTCATAAATGGAGTTCATGTCCAAGCACTTGTGAAGCACCCCGGGATAAGAGTCCAGATTCAAGATTTCTTCATTATTATAAAAACAGGGAGTGTAAATCCGGTCAGGACTCTCCGTTCTGGACTTTGGAGACGGGTGGCTGCATAAAGTCTTTAAAGGGCCCCAGGGCCTCCTTCAGGGCCGCGCTCACCTCGGACGAAGAGCAGGTAATGCACTCTACTAGCGTGGGATACAGAGCGATCACCTGAGCCCACGTGTTGCCATCCACTGCGTGAAGGGAAAAAGAAGAAAAAAGATTAATGAGCAGAAAGTGGAGGGATTTCTCCAGGTACGGTGAGGAACACACCGTTTTCTGGCTGAGTCTTTTTAAGCGAGTCCATCAAAGTGCTTATAGCTTTCAAAACGAAGATAATCTCCGTCACTTGCTGCCTGAAAGAGGGAAAAAAAAGAGAGAGTAATACAGCAAAGTAAATTTATGGTATTCTTTGGTTGATGAGCGTGGAAAAAGTTACAGCTGGTCTAGTTGATAAATCCAAAAAAAATGCCCAGAGTTTGTGATTGGCTAGATTTTCACCACAAAATGTTGCAAAACTTTGCCGACATTCCAACAATTTTGCAATTGCAGTGTGTCTATTTAATGAGAAACAGAATTTTTCCAATTCTCCAAACGGTAAGTCATTAAAAACTTGCTGCACTATCATCCTCCTACCACTTCCTGGCATCTTCTTTGTCTTTACCACCAGTTGTACTTGCAGTTCTGCCAAATCTCAACACATCCAAAAAAAAAAAACCCATCTCATTCTAGTGAGAAAAACTTTTTAGCAAAAAATGTTTTCTTTAAATTGGGCGCGTCTCCATTAAGCAAATTTATTTCTGTACTTTTGATTTACGCAATTTTATGGTCGATGGAAACGTGGCGGCTGTGACAGAGCGTACAGACATACCTCGGTAAGGGACAGCGTCCGCTCAACCGCTCGTCCTCCACGTAGCGTCGGAGGACGTCCTGGGCCCTCTTGAGGAGCACGGAGAGCGCCATGCGAGAGATGTAGCCCTCCTGAGGGGTGGACACCTTGTTGCTGAAGGAAAACTGGAGCAACGTCTCAAAGCACACCTTCGAAAACTCTTCCCGCATCCGCACATCTATCTCAGCCTCTGCGGAAAGAAAAGCCACGTTAGTATCTACAGAGTTAAGCCGACCGCGATCCTTTTGCGACACTTCAGCCACTTTCATTCAACTCTAGTTCATTTGTCCAGAAAGTCCGGTTTGTTTGGGGAGGTGTGAACGCGCAATCGAACTCTGATGCAGGCTAAAACAGCAAATGCTAGTCCACATAAAAAGCTAGGTCTTGGTTTGATTCCAGGGACTCTGGTGTGGTTCGAATCCATATCTGAACACCTAGCGGACCGGAGACCACTCCAAAAGCAGAAAGTGGACTACAGTGCAGGGCATTCTGGGTAAATACAACCAATCCAATACGCATGTTTAGCGCTAGAGAAGTGCTACACCAGCTGAAATCCGACACCACTCCATTGTTGTTTACATAGTTTAGGTTTTTGTGTGGTTTCCTTCAGTACCTCTTGATGCCTCAGGTTTTTGAAAGTGCTTGGTTCATTTTACACAGTGCAGCGTGAAAGTGAATCACACCAGCTGAAAATGTAATAAATGTTGCAATTTTAGTCCCCAAACGAACCGAGCCTACCGGACCACCAGGCGTGAAAACAGCCTTAATTTTACCTGTGAACGAGGGAGCCTGGGAGTGAATGGAACCCCTGTTGAGCATAGTCATGATCTGACCAACAAAGTCTTTGGGGATGAAATTGGCAAATGGTAAAATCTCTGTGCTGATCAACTGGACCACCTGAAAGGAAGGAGATCATGACGATATAAGGGGATGGAGGCAAAAACAACAGAAGCGAAAACGTTTCCGAGATACGTCACTGAACGCTCGAACGGACAAAATACCTCGACATCGATCGATTCGTTCTGCTGAAACTCCTGAATGGACAGATTATCTGGGGGGGAGCTGAAGAAGAAAAACACAGAAACAGTTGGCGCCCCGCGAGCGCATTCTGAAACCGGCCGCATGCGTCACCGAGGTTTTACCTTTTGGTGAAAAGAAAGTCTTCAAAGGCGTTGGCCAACTCCGGCCACATGGTGTCGAACTTCCCGGACGAGGCATGCTGGCGCGCAACAGGCAACCCGATGGACAGCACCTTGAGCAGAGACGACACGGCGAGCTTCCAGGTGCTCTCCGACGGACAGGCGTACTTCAAACCCAGCGGCATTCTTAAAGTCTTAAAAAGGAGAAGAGAATAAAAAAATTGTTAATCTTATGAACATTATTTGAAGAACGATCATGAGGAAATGTATAAAACTTCCTTATCCGGGGAAATCTAAGAGCAGCTCTGCTGCGTTTGTTCTGACGTTTGTCTGTGTTTTTGTTGCTTTTATGGATGCTGGTTTCTCTGGTTTCTGTGGAACTGGCAGAATTTTTGCTCTGACGTTTTTACTTGCAGATAGTTGATTATGATGTGCAACCGTGGCAACAAGGTATTTTTATTTATTTTTTAACAACTGGGAGCAGCTGATTAGCATCTCAAAAGCATGTAGGATGTGAAAACAAGAACCATTTAATTATTTATTTACTCATCCATGTTTAGTTTTGCACACATGTTTTTGCAAAATCAACAAAGAGGAGAAGAAAAAGAAAACGGACTTAGTGACTCCCCTCCCCCCTTTTCATCAAAATTGCCTTCAATTAAGGCAGAAAAATGTTCTTCAGATAGAGTTACCCCGAAACACTGGAGATCTAGTTTAAACTTTCATTTATTTCTTTGGTTTGCAGCAGAACAACAGCGAGTTCTGAAGAGAAAAATGCATTTTTATCTTTGCAAAACAGAACAGAGAAAACCACTAGCCACTTTTCAAAGGTTGGATACTTCAACATTAAAGTCCCGGTTCTGCCTGCAGACGACGTGTGGAATTAACAAATCAGTTCTTCTTGAAACTTTATGTCTGCACAAACTGGCAAGTTACTGTAATCCCACAAAAACGACTTAACAGCATCATATCTGGTACAAAACTAAATTACCTCCTTATTGAAACTATTCTGCATAATAATCTTAAAAGAAACGTACACCATAAAGCTAAATGAAAATGGCTTTGCTATCGTTCCTGTGAGAAGTCAGAACTTGTAAAACTGTCTATGGATTTTATGAATGAATTTCTTTGACTGTACTTCTTAACATTCACATTTTGGCTCAGATTTACTCAGCATAAATACCTTGATGATATTCTGCAGAACCTTCTCGTTGATGACAGCTTTGTGGCACGCCGTTTTATGGTAAAGGTCCACCACCACCTCCAAGGAGCGCTCAGCAAAGGGCACGTAGTTTAAGGCAACCCACTCTGCCTGTGGAGGCAAAAAAAGAATAAAAACATTTTACATTAACCTGAAAATCTAAAATCAGGAAGAAAACATTCCCTCTTCAAAATCCGGCAACACTGAAAGCGTGATTTAAAGGCACACTTTAAGCAGGAAGGAGGAAACTTTACCGCTGCTATCAGACCGCTGTTAGTTTTGCCCCATGATGTTAGAGTCAAATCATCAAAGTGTGCCTTTAAGAAACAAAGAGAGCCACATTTGTGTAAAAAAAAAAGAAAAAAAAAAAATGACCAAAAATCACAAAGTCAACTGAAAAATGAACTCCACATGAACGGTGCACACAGAGGCGCAACCACCAGTTAGTGGCAGGCAGAGAGGGGTGGAGGAGGCGGAGGGCAGCATGGAGTGAGTGTGAGACGCAGATGAGACACGGGAGAAAACACCGTGCGGCCCGGTTCCTCGTCTGCCGCAGAGGGGAGCTCGTCACCGGTCAGCTTAGTGCCTCTATAGATGAGGGAGGCGGGCAGGGTGGAGGAGGGTGGGGGGGTGGGGTGGCGGGGCTAGAGGCAGATAAAGAAACTCACCGGTGCAAACAGCTGGATCTAAAATTGGTTATCCGCAGTGAGCGGGTCCGAGAAACAGAATGAGAAAAAGACTGAAATTAACCGGCTGCTTTGAAGCAGAGGAGTTGACTTTATAGAAAATTTAATGTAATGATTTTTTTTTTTTTTTTTTTTGGAGTGGGGAGGTTTGTCGGTGGGGGCAGAATCAGTCAGGGATATTGGAGCCAATCAGACAAAAGTGTGAGGAATCATAAATAACGTCCAATGTCTTTTCAAAACTTTGCTGCTTTACAACCAAAACAGTCAAAGTTATTTAGTTGGAATTTTATGTGAGGCACCAAAATATTTCACTCTAGACTTTGTGTATTTTTGTTTGAAAACCCTTAATTTATATCTAAGGGTCAAAATAAATAACATTAAGCACCAGGCGTCAAGGATAAGCTGGTATGGACCAAAGACATGAATACATAGACGCCTCATTGCGTTACGTCGCCGCCATCTTGAATGTGGCAGCAGAGCGATCGGAGCTCCCTAGGTCATGTACTGTGTGGACTTGTTTCAACCATATTACAATACAAACCGGATTCGTTCACATTACCTTTCACAGGTAAGGATGAAGGAGCAGAATTACTTGACTTTGCAGCCAGAAACTCACTTCTAAACAACCGAGAAATATTTCCTGTGTAGCTAAAATGGCTCGAAGTAACCACTGATTGTTAGCGTAGCTAACGTTTTCATACTGTGTTTTCTAATGAGAGAGAGTTGATGAGAAACCGCCGTTAGAGGGGAAGTGCATTAAAAACCAGGGGACTTTGAGAGGAAAGGTCAGTTGGGATCAGAGCTGCTGTTCTTCAGTCTGTTTCACAGCTCGGCTTCACAATGCCGGTATTCAGCTACGCTATAAAGATGCTACGAGTCAGAGCCCCAACATGCTGAACATTTATTTTTTTCTGATTGTGAAGGAAGAATATATGTATTTCCTATTACACTTTTGGATCATGTAAATATGTTCTTTAATAAAACACTGTAAAAGTGTGTGTGTCTGTTCTTCAATGTCAATATAAAAATAATCAGAATCATTTCTAACCCTAAATAAAAACATTGTGCTCTTTATTCACAAATCCCCCAAAACAATTAAATAATCACATCAAAAGTTAGAAACTCTGTCTTTAGTCATTTATTTGATTACCAAATATATTAGTGTGAGTGAGAAAATGTGTCAATGACAAGTATTAACTTAAAATACTTTGTAGAACGGCACTTTTTGAAGTTCGGTCCATTTACTTGCATTAGCTTACTAGCACATAGACCACATCCAATATGGCGGACTCTGTGCCGTATCACAGCAACGGGCCGACCCGCTCTATGAGGCGTCTATTTATTCATGTCTATGGATGTGGACGATATCTTCGATATGCGAGGCAAAAAAAACCAACAAAAAAACATACAGTTTACCCTCCTATTCAGATATGATCATAACTGTCAAAAGTGTAAACATAAAAAAAAGAAAGTCCTTCAGTTTGTTTACACATCAATGATGGAGCAAACAAAGTATGATACTTTACACACAAATGGAATCAAAAGTTAAATCTGTGGCACCAGCAGAGCATTCTGGGATTTGTAGTATTAGCAGCGCTTCTGCCATCTGCTGGCTGACTGGTAGAATTTCTGATTAAACCACTGGGATAATATATTTAAAGTTTGACAACTATAAGCTAAACCATTGTGTGTGTGTGTGTGTGTGTGTGTGTGTGTGTGTGTGTGTGTGTGTAAAAATGTGAAAACCACATCATGAACTGCTTTGTGTTACTTAATCACACAGAATCCATGCAGGATCTGATCTTAGTAGGACAAAATGTCAAAAAGATAACGGTGACGTGAATACTTTTGCAGAACATAACGTTGACTGTAGAGTTGGATATTTGAACATCTTTCATCAACATCCAAATTAAATCCAATCTGGATTAGAAATTAGAAACTGGCAGTAGCCCAGAGCCCCAAATTTTGGGGCGGCCTACAAAACAATAGAAGCTTTTTTATGGTATCCTGCATGTAATTAAACTCTCTGGCTCCTTTCAGATGTGGTGTTTTTTTGGAGTATTGTTGGATTTTAAAAATTTTAACGCTCATATATGAAAAATGATGACATCATAGCATATCTTTCTGGGGCCAACGTGAAGCCATCTGCCAAATGTTTCAAATCAGCCATCCATCAATAAAGCATCCTAAAGGTGTAAACCCAGCTTTTAAACTTCTCTTATTTGCACGAGTAAAAGATTTTATTCATTTTGTGGGCGGATTGGGCACCTCAATTGTCTCCGGTCGTGAATCCGGTGGGTAACACACAGCACATTATCTTCTGCAAGCATTTTTCTCGGCATATTGTTTGGGTTTCAAATCACAACGGTTGACATCATTCTGTGCAGATAACGCGCGGCGTCCCTCAGGTCTGAGAACTTGTTGACAGGAGAAATTGTTGCTTCCCAGCGTGCAAACAAAGACGCTGCAATTAGATGTTTTGTAACTACTGCAATCTCTCTGACAGTCATTCAAAGACTCAAGAAAAGTGGCAACACAAACTAAACTATGTGCATGTTGGGAGCCAAATCTATGCAGGCGGGAGGAATTTTCAGAAAGAAATAGCTCACAGCTTCTAAAGAAAATACTCCATAAGCATGTGAGGAATAGTTTGATTGGATAGGAGGTCGGATTATATTCAGTCTCCTTTGATGGAACAAAAACAAAAAGATCCAGAACAACTGCGTGGGGGTGGCATGGTGAGTCGGAGGTCGTACCTGGTTGTATTTAGCGTTGGCCACGTGTTTGGTTTCCACCCGGCCGTACTGAGGAGGCTTGCAGGAGAACTCCACGAAAAGTAGCAGCTGCTCAAAGATGGCCGGGTACATGACCTGCAGGTTCTCGGGGCCCACACAGATGGCCTGCAGCGGGGAGGGAAGAGAGGAACAAACACCGCTGACATTCACTGCAGGGCTGCTTATTAGATGATGCAAACAAACAATCTTCCCCCGAAGCGGTTCTGAAAACCTGCCCTGCTGAAACCATTTCTAGCATTACTTTTTTGACTCAGAGACCTTTTAACTGTTTTTTTTTTCTTTTTTTTAATCCTCGATTTGAGAGGCAAAAAAAAAAAAGAAAAAAGAAAAGTCATATAATGACCCCTAATTAGGGTTGCACAATTTACAATATTGCAATAACAATGGCCTACTTGGATTCAATTAGGGATGCACTGATAGGAACATTTTCAGACAATATCACTATCCAATTGCTGTTATGGTTGATAACTGATATTTACTGATACGATCAATAACTGTATAGCCAATTTGAACCCCCCCAAACAAACAAACAAACAAAAAAAAAACCACAACTACACAGCTTATATTGACCCTCTAATTCAGTTAAGCACCTCCAAAATCATTGAATCACTGATTGGATGTCCAAACAAAAACAACATGGTTGACCCCAGTGGCGACCACAATTGGGGGCTCAGGGGGGGCCATGGCTCCCTCATAAAAAAATAGTGCCCATATTGAGTTATCTTTTTCCATGTAGACATAAATGTACAGCAAAATAAATAAGCAAAATTATACATTTTATTTACAAATTCTGCATGCTCAGAGTATTTCTAGTGTTTTTGATACACGTTGAATTCCCTACATGTCCAAACCAGATGTACATGTTTAGTATGGGGTGGGCATTTATCTCATTGTTTATCATTTATCGTGAAAAATTTCTTATAAGAATATTGATTTATTATTATAAATTTCAGTTCTTGATGAAGAAAAAAATAAAAATTGACAGTAAAATCAGAAGTGTTATTTTTACTATTTTCTCCACTGTTTGTTTCGCAAAAGCATCCATATTATATGTGCAGTATTTATAAATCAGACTTTTTAAAGTAAGAGCCTCTGTAAATCTGAATAATTTTCAAGAATTATACTTGTGTTTGTAGCACTGAATTCTGTTCCTGCAGTCACAACCACAGTTATCTACAAAATATGTAATTAGTATTATTTTTTTTTAAATCACAATCTCAAGTGTTTTCACAATAGTGCCACAAATTATCGTGATAAAGTTAGAAATCCATATTCCCCACCACTGAGGTTTAGCAGCAGAGATGCAAAGTGTCGCAGGGAACTTTTGATGAAAGAACAGAAAAGATTCAAGAAAATTCAGATTTCACACAATATTCCGCAGCGTCCCGCCCGCGTGCCGCCGTACCTTCTGCAACACATCCAGAGCCGTGAGCACGGCTTCCTGCAGGCTGGTGAGCGTGGCCTCTGTGTAGGAAGGCAGGATGAAGGGCGAGGCGTCGCTGCTTATAGGCACAGACACGGCGCCGTGCAGGATCACTCCCAGCTTCTTCAGGTCGTCCATGCTGAAGTTAGCTTTGATGTGCTGGTAGAGCGCCGGGAAAATCTGGATCAGCGCCGTGAGGAAGGGCTGGCTCGGGATGAAGGCCAGCTTCTCGGCCGGGCCGCTGGGGGGCCTCGTGCTCTCCGTTCCCGCTCGGTACCATGTGTTCCACGCCGACCACCACAGCGTCGAGTCCTCCAGCGCGGACTCCTCCCCCGGCGGCGGCGCCTGGAGCTCAGCGCCGTTGTACCTCGTCAGCCTCTCGACCAGCGAGTCTGAGCGCACCAGGGGTCTGCCGGGGCCGGAGGCGGAGAGCGGGTCGATCAGAACCGGGGGCACGCCCATGGCGGCGAACGCGTCCCCTGCTTTGTCCGAGTCTCTGACCGGCGTGACGATCTGCAGGATTTCTTGGAAGCTCTTGAGAGCGGCTAGCGAGACCTCGTTGTTTTTACTAAGGACGGCCGACTGGATGTGGTTCAACAGAACCTCCCAGGCCTCGAAGAAATCCCCTGCAGAAACACGGCCAGACGATCAGAACCAACAGGAAGTGGCTGCAATTCCTAGGGGTGTCCCGATCCGATATCAGCCATAAAAAAAGTGCATGGGATTATATCGGCCTGCATCTAAAATCTCTGACAGAAGCACTCCGCCCCAGCATTTAGTCCGCTCCAGCATTTCTATCCAGCACACAGACCCATTGGTTAACAATAAACAGGTAACTTATTCTAAAACTATCGTTCTCTGTTTAATAACATCACTAGATTTCTAATGTTCCACACAACAAAATAAGTAATACAAAATGTCTGATCTGTGTTGATATCGTATTGGATCAATATCGGTATCGGTCGATAAACAAAGCTTCAATATCGGTATCGTATCAGAAGTGAAAAAGTTGTATCAAGACACTTCTGAAGACCACCAATACTTTCATATGAGGCTTTTGCGAAGTACACAGCATCTGTTGCAGGCTCACCCAGTTGCTGGAGGAGATACCGCCTCGTGTTGAAAATGCGAGCCACGCCGGCTAGCGTCAGCACCCACGTCTCTGCCCACTGCTTTTCGGCAGTGTCGCGAGAGTGGTGGATGAGGATGTTCCCACCCCCAGACTCGATCTTCTCCTTGTCTGCTGTGGTGGACGACGTCCTCACACAGTCCAGGAGGTGGAACAAAACCTAAAATACCAAAGAAAGATGCTAAAGAGGAGGCAATCACAGGGAAAAAAAATTTATCCGTTTGCTTCAAATTTAAGATCAGATTCTTCTTCAAGGTATAAATGAACTAAGAGAATGTCAATGCTGCTAAATTTGATTTAATAGTTTCAGCATCGATAACTTAAACAATTTTAAATTATTTAAGACTTAAATTTAAGATTTTAATAAGCTGGCAAGTCGATCTGTAAATCTTCATTGTTAGATTGGTTTGCTACAATAGCAACAATCTGATGGTTTCAGTTCAATCTTTGGGTTTTAGCTGTTCATTAATGCATCTTAGTAAATTAGAATTACATTTGACTGCTTGGTCAATTACACTAGGCCCGTTCTCCCAGATTTCACTAAATCCACGGTGAAATGCTGTTAGTGGTGTTGATGTTTGCAGCCAGAGGGATCAAATTCTGCACAAGGCCTCATTCAACATTGGACCGGCTCTGCATGGTGAGCTAGACCCGCTGCACGGTGCATCTCGGCAGCTGGATGTAGAGGGACAAACAGGAGGTTTAATTCATGAGGCTTTAGTGGCTCTTTCAATTCGTGTCTATTGAGTTTTTAATAAGCGCCACAAAGACGGCTTTGGTTGCCTGAGCTTCATGGGATGAGTTGTTCTGATCTCTGTGCAGAGATTTTTGTTTTTTAATAAAAACAAAAACACACAGCGCTTAGCCTGGCGGGGGACATATAATACACTGGGGGAAGCCCTGCTGCATGTTACCTTCCAGACCACAATGTGCCATGTCGGCTGCTGCAGCAGGGTCCCGTGGGCGGCGATGGTGGAGAACAGCGTCTGGCCAGCGCTTTTGCGTACAGCGGGCCGCGGGTCGAAGCACAGCTCGCCCAGCTTGGCGTACAAACACAACCACAGGCAGTCGAAGGGAGGGGCGGGGTGGAACGGCCTGTTCAAGGTCTCGCCCTTCTCCAGCGCCTGCTTCTGCAGCGCCTCCTCCTCTCTCTCCAGCTCCAGGGTGATGGCCTCCCCTCTTTGGAAGAAGTAGTCGGAAATGTTCCACTGTGGATGAAAATGGAACGGAGGACAAAAAGGGGGATTTATCTCCTCGTCAAGACGCGAGGAACCGCGTCGTTCACCGAACGTGGCTGCGGGAAATGATGAGTGAAAGTTCACCAGCAGGCCGATGGAAGTAAGGCTGATGTTGAGCTCCTGGTTCTGAAGGCCGAAGCTTCCGGCCACGTCCACCACAATCTGGAGGCACGCGCAAGGCATCGTGGGGAGGAAGTCGGTCACCACCAACTGCAGGCACTGGAAGGCTGTTCGGATCAACGATTCGCTGAGAAAAGAACAGGAGTCAAAGGTTTGTCTCAGTAAAACGCCGACCCCCTGCCGCCGTGTCTGTTGCTCTTACCCTTGATCGTTGCGGATAGCTCCGATGACGCCCAACACGAGGGGCCAGCCGGGGCCGAGGCTGTCGCCCTGACTCTGCAATATCTGAAGGACGCACTCCAGCTGTTTCTGCCGAATGTCGGCGTGTAACACGTTGGACAGCTCCTTCAGGGGATTCAGCAGCAGCAGCTGCAGCCGCTTTGAGAAGAGGAAGAACATGACTAGTGAAACGATTAACCGGATTCATTCGTTATTCAAATAATCATTAACTAATTGGACATAAAGACTCAAAAAAAGCCATTTTCTGGCAAAAACAACATATTATGGGGAATACTTTAAAGGTAATCTGCAGAATGTGTGAATTCTTCTTATCCGATTCATCATCAAAACAATCTGTAGAATAATCATTTACTAAAATAATCATTAGTTGCAGCCCTGCACATAAAAAAACGGTTCTTGATTTGCAAATCTGCAATTTAAAAGCCGACGGGTGCTGCCATAGCAATGCCACAAAATTATTTTCTCTCTGAAATAAAATATACAGGAATTAGAAGATTATGATGCAAATAATAAAGTTGAGGGTTGGGTACCGTATTCAAAGTAATGAAGACATTTGAACGGCCTGCTTGAGGAATGTGACAGAGGTTCCTGAACACTGGAAAGCTACATAGCTACACAGCTCTTTGCAACAAACTAAGGAAAATAACAGATTAAAAACATAAAAATCTTTGTTGTTCAAAGAACCATTTCAGTTCATATGGTTTTTTAATAACTTTGCAGCAATAAAAGATTTTCGATTGAAATTTTTGCTCATTTTTGTCAAAATATCGTTAATTACAGACACTGAGGAGTTTTGAGGTATTAAGTTCGCAGAGTAAATGTACAAAACCCCCACAAATTATGAAAAATCCACAAAAATGGGCCTAAATGTCTTCCAGAATCAAATATAACTACAATATTTAGCTGCGACGGTGAAATGCACCCAGGCACATCGACTACTAATATTAAAATGTTTCTCTATGAGTTTTGCAGCTCTATTGCTGTCCTGTTGTTCTGTCCTGCCTTAATGGTTTCGCCTGTATCTGCTTCAGCGAGGTAAAGGTCACCAAGTCTCACAGCACAAGTTGAGGGTGACATTTCTTATCTCGTTTTCTTGCGATTGGCAGACGCGTGCTCGTCATGGTTACTATGTGACAGCGGAGGCTTTCTAAATGTCAGCATCACAAACAGCCGATTTGAAGGACAGAAGCAGGAAAAATAGGTGCATTAGTACAGTGTAGGAAAATTGTGTTGATTTTTTTATTTTTGTTTGTTTCTCCAAAAAGCTTAACATTATTTAGTATAAAAACTTAAAAACAAGGGGGGGAAAAAAAAAGAGCGCTTTTTTGAGTGTGTGATCAACCCTACCTGATTTTGGGCGAGCGGAGGGTCGTGTTTATAGGAGAGTCCGGCTTTAATTAGCGCCGTCAGGGACTCGGCCCCCCACTCTCTCATTCTGGAGTTTGGGTGCTGGCAGACCTACAAGAGACACGAACACAACAGATCAACCTGCGGCTGCAGACGAGGTTGTTACAGACGAGGCAACGTTGGGAGTGTGGATACACATGGAGAGGCCTGGATGAAAAGCAGAACAAAAACACTGCTGGATCTACCTTCGTAATTGTAAATAGGCAGACATTTTTGTTTTAGAAATGAAAATGACAAATTCAGAATCCAGATGATCCATGTGTATCGTTCTGTGTCCACGTAAAGCTCAACACTTTAATCACATTCTGCATTTGGAAAATAAAAATAAAAAAACATGGTAAAAGTATGAATCTTAGTATAGTTTCTTCAAACTATGAAGGAATTTGAATAAGCGCACAGGGAAAGATTTAAGGGAGGCAGACTTCGAAGGTGCAGATGTAGATTCGTGCTGTGTGATGAATCAGATCAACACTGCAAACAAACTGCGGACACATTCTGACATTCAGCGCCGTCTCGGATCCAACATGTTCATGTTGGACAGCGAGAGAGAGAGAGAGAGAGAGAGAGAGGAATAGAGAAATAGAGAGAGACATGAGGGGAAAAAATAAACGAGAAAAAGAAGTGTTTCAAAAATGTCTGAGCTTACCTTCTGCAAAACAAACGTGTGCAAAAGAGACAGGGAGATAAGGAAGATGTAAAGAAACCTTTCACAACTCTGAGACAGATGTCCAAATGTAGAAATGTTACTCAACACTTCTGAGCCATTGCATATTTTGTCAACATACAACTATAAACTTTAATGCAGCTTATTGGAATTTGATGTTTATTTATGTTAACTGTTTTTTCCCCCCACAAAATTCACAAAAAGCTTCAAAATAAAATGAAAAAACTATTTCAAAACCATATATCACCTTTGTTCCACTTCACAGGAACAATCTACTCTGTGCTGGTCTTCAACATAAAATCTCAACAGAGGTCAACATGGTTTTACTGTGATACAGGGTGGAACAAATTCAATGACTTCTTCCTACATTGCTTAACAGAGCAAAACAAACAGTATTCTGGGTTTACATTTGGTTTGAAAATATTTGACAAACTGTACAATTTATTGATTATACAAGTAGGGATCTGAAAATTTGGGCCAATACCGATATCCGATATTAGCGAGCGGGTTTGACGCGGGTAAAGGTTACCTCTAACAGGTGTCCCGTCAGGGGTCTCCACAGGATCTCAATGCGGTCCATGTTGACCAGGCCGGTCTCCAGCAGCTTAGCGACGGCGAACAGAGACGGCTCCTGAACGACGGCCGGGAAACGAGACGAGTGAAGATATCAGTCGTGAGGCGAGTGCAGATGTGAGTTTGTATTTTAACCAGTGCAAACTCAAAAACAGAAAATATTGGAGAGTTGGGAAACTTTTCCAACCTTATTATTTCCATAAGCCATTTCCATGGCCTCCAGAGAGAGGGAACAGAGTGCGTTGATTAAGTGATGCACAGACACGTCATCGAGGTACCTAATAAAAACAATATATATATATTTTAAAATTGATTTACTTTAATAGTAACAGGAAAACCGTAACTATAAATGTGAGTAGAGGTGGGCATTTATCGTATTGTTTATCAATTATTGTGATAAACGAATTTTGATTTATTGTTGTCACAATAAATTCCAATTAATTGGTTAAAATCCCCCAAAACTGTCTGAATTGTTCATTTTACTACTTTTTTTCACACTGCTCGTCCAATAAATGGCAACAAATTTTAAAACCAGACTAAAAGCAGTTGCGATATTCATCTAGTTGATATAAATCCCATTTCTTTGTGTTACTGGCATCCTAAAGAAGCAAATGGGAATGTTTCCCAAGAGCAGTCACAACCACACGGATACCTAAAAATAAATAGTTCTTATCATCACTTTTATTGCCATGGCAATAGAACCAATAAATATTGTGCGAAAACTTTTAAGTTCATATCGCCCACCTCTAAATGTGATGCTGAGCAGCAGAAAAACATTTTAAAATTATACTAAAAATCAATAGTAAGTTTGATTAAGACAGCTTTGAAGATTGAAAAAGTCTTACTGTGAGCTTTCAAACAGTCGGGACAGGATGTTGGAGATGACGGGCAGATCTGTCATGACTGCTGTGGTCAGCACCTGTTTACATTCACAGTCAGTTAGCTCACCAGAAAAGGTCGAAGCAAAGATGACGAAACCTGCAAACAAAACCTCCGGGGCCAGAACTTTATCCAAGAGCAAGAATAGTTTCCTGGGATCAACAGAGACGCATTTCGACTACGATTTCCTTAACAATTTATTGCCAGATAAGAATTTCCCCAGGATCTTTTTTATCTTCTAGGCCGCATTTCCAATTTGTCGGTCATTTATGTTGACTGCTCCTGATGTTAGCATCTACGCCACACACAGCAGTCGCTCCCCAGATGAAGTAGTAGAAGTGGAGAAAATTATTTCCCTATGTGAAAAAGAAAACGAACAAAACCCACCGTACTGGGCCCCTCCACGGCCCGCCCCGGTTTCAGGGCTCCACCCAGTGCTGGTTTTAGCCCCAGGATCCAAACTAGATGCTGCGAGAGAAAGAACAAAAGAGCTGATCAGACGCCATCCATCCCAAAATGGATTCATGCAAATATAAAGGTATGTAAAGCGCTCAACTCCCTAATCAAATGACACAAGTCTGAGTGACGAGGTGTGTGTCGTACCTGGAGGGTAGCCAGCACCAGCTGCCACGACGTCCCCAGCACGGCTCCGTGGCAGTGGGCCAGGTTCAGCAGCGTCCTCATGCACTGGATGTTTTTGGCAGTCAGCTGAAATAAAAGCGAGATATCAACATTGATTATTTCTGATTATTTACATCGTGACGCGTTTAGCTGACGCCTAAAACCAGCTAGACACAATCTGAATGAATGACGTGTTGGAAAGACGACACAATGCTCCGTTTTCACTGCTATACTTAGACTTGATAAAACATTTTACTGCATGATGAATTGCAATAAACGATAATATTGTTGTTTTGAGAACTTTTTCGAGTCATATATTGATAAATGGGGAAAAATAATGCAAGTTCGCCCTCTCAAAGACGAATAAACTTTAATTTAGTAAAGATCACTTGGCACTGGAACTGGAAAGCATTTTAAATACCCAAAATTAATAAAACAACCAAGAACAATAAATAAAAATGGAAACAAAAAAATTTAAAAAAATCACACACATCTGAATCCGTTAAAAGAATTTGATTGATGTTTCTGTAGACAAAATTGCCCTTCAAAACTGTTAATCGTGAAAAAGGAAAGTATTGAGCAACTGCGTTCCTGCTGTTAATGGTAAATAACTATTTAAATTTTGAAACATTAGGAGTCATAAACAAAACTTTAATACTAAACAAAATGATTATTAGTTGCCATTTTTACCACTTTACATTTCTAGTATTACTGAAAAGAGCAGAGAGCTTTTGTTAACTTAGATTTCCAAAAGGCTGTCAACATTTCTTTATCCAGAACATTGAGGTTGAAAACTGGAAAGAATAAAGTTGAGCAACTTTGCGGAAGTTTGTTGGCACTACGTTTTATTTTATGGAATGGAAACAATAAAAACATTTTCCGTGAAAGATAAATAAATATATGACATTGTTTGGTAAGAAGAAAAAGGATAATTGTTCAATTGAAAAAATTTTTCAGTTAATTAAACAAAACAACATATTAGTGGCAGCTATCAACAAATTCTAAGTGCTTTCATTTTCTTTTTAGAAAGGTTTTGAGTTTGTAAACTTTGCTTAAAGTCAGTTTAGGTCCCCACCCCCTCTTTTTAAAAAAAAATCAGCTATGCAGGTAAGTGATTCTAACTTTTTTGAACTTTTTTCAAATCAATTTAAGCTGCAGAGAACTGGACTCGACCAGTTTTGCTCATTAGTTCTGGAGAGAAATGCTCCATTCTTAACAGCAACAGCTGAACTTTTGGGACATTTTCTTAGAACCCAGGTGGCAAAATCTGCTTTGATTCAAACTAATAGTAATTAAAAAAACCCTTCTGCATATATTTCAAATGTCAAACGTGTTAAGTGCGTCCTCACCACCACGGTGCCTTGCGGCTGAGCGGTGAGCGGCTGCCCGACGGCCACCACCTGCTGATGAGACTCACTGGAGGGGCTGATGATCTGCACGCTCTGGCCCTGGATGGAGTAAGCTGTGGAGAACACAAGCACACACACAGCAGCTAAGACTTCAAGCGATGCTCTGCAAAACGCACAAACAGGCTTTGTAAGAAGCAAACAAAGAAAAACCTTCCAAAACAAGACTCCAGTGTTTACTTGGAAAACTGAAAATCCAAACTTAATTCAGTGGATCTGTCGTAAACCAACAGTAGTTGGCTTGAGATCGTCTTTTTATGTGCAAAAGTGAAAAAGGTTTGTGGGAACCTTTGCTGGAGAGGGTGGAGGTGTTGCTGCTCAGGACGGTGAGAGCGTAGTGGGGCGGCAGAGAGGCCTTGCAGATGGCTGTGATGAAGGCGTCGCGAGGCGTGACCAGGCCCAGGCGACCGCACAGCGACGCCATGGTCAACTCTGCCTTCAGGATGTTCTCCGTCGCCGCCTCGTCGGTGCTGGAAATGTTGCACGGGGAAAACAGGAGGGAAGCATAAACATTTACCGCACTTGATGTATGTGGTTATCATTTAGCACATAAAACCCAGACTACGTCTTACAAGTCCAAAAAAAAAAACCAAAAACAAAACGCATCATGCAGAGGAAAAAAGACATGTATAATTCACTCTGGACTACCAAACTATGAAAAATAAAAAAAACTCAAAAAAACTTGACTTATAGTCCAGAAAATACGGTAATTCTAAACTAATCCTAACTTTTCCACATTTTGTGTCACAACCACTAAGTTGAGGTCATTTTATTTAATTTTTTGGTAAAGGTCTGACATAATTATTTGATTTAACGGTGGGTCAGACAGGAAAATGGGTAATCGATCATTGGGCCGGGACTCGAACCTGTGTCCAAGACTAATGCCTATGCATGAGTCACACGCTTTACCACTGCGCCACCCAAACTATAGCATAATTGTTAAAAGCAAAGTACATGTGAATTTCCACATTTTCTACAAATAAAAATCTGCGTAGCGTGTAAATATGTCAACCCCCACTGAGTTAAAACTTTGTGCTACAATCTTTTGATGTAACTAAATCTGCAGGGAAAGGTTAAAGTGGTTTTGCAATGTCTTTGCACATATAAAGACAATTACAATATAATATATTTTGGTTGAAAATGTGATTGTGCAACATTGGGTGTGCATTTCATTCCATCTTCATCCATCATTTCCATCAACTGACTGAACCCGGAAACAAAACAAACGCATGCCATGCTTCTGGCAAACCCGCTTTTACATTTCTCTATAACATGATGTTGATCTAGCAGATAAAATCCCTTGATGTGACACTTTTGATGTGTTGTCAGGAAGCGTTCTATGCAAGTATAGCTTGATGATAAACGTGAGGATGATTTTCTGTTTGAATAACTGCTAATACTTTTTTTCTTACCTTGCATCTAGCAGCAGAGACAGGGCAGCCAGGAGACCACACCAGCAGGCGTTGACCATCTCCTCCCAAACCAAGTGGGCCCCTGAAAAGAAAAACGAGACGCTAACTGGACTTTTAATTGCTTTGGGAAATTGAGAGATGTCTGTATTTCTATTTCATATGTCACTCAAAGTCATACAAGCATATTACTGACAATATAAGGTTACAGAAACTTTTGTTGAAACGTATTAGCCAAAACTCTCCCTGTCCACCAGTGTTGTACTCAAGACCACCTAACCAGAGACCAAGACAAGACCAAGACCGGCGCCCTGCGCTGCATGACACAATAAAATGTGAAATATGATCATAATTGCTGATAAGATTGATCTGAAAGATTGACATTCCCATAAAAACACCTAGATATTAAATACTTAGAGCTGAAATAAATTTAACCAATATTAAAAGCAGAACAAACTATTTGCTCTGCTTATCTAAAAAGACAATGCCCTGGGCTTTTGCCTATATCATTCATGTCAGAAATCACCACCAGGTGGCTAACGTTACAAGAACTACCTTCTTAGTTAAGAGAAGTTCAGAAAACTTGGATCGTTCGTGAAAGTGAATCGTTATATTGTAGACTTTTGGACACAGTCATCACCTCCGGACAATAAATCAGCGCAGCGAGTGACTTTTTTTTTTTTTAATCACAAAAGCTTATGTGTCTCTGTACAGCCAGCTTTGCTAACATCACGTCAACTGAGCAGCTTATCTTTCTTTGAGCTTCTTTTCTAAGTGACGAAAAAAGTTAGACGTAGTCCAAACCGTCTGTGGAAGCGAAGCGCTGCTGAATTAGCTGTCGCCATCGGATTTCTTATGATTTATGCAGCGCAATTCTATTACTGACGATTAGACAGACGTCTTCTGCCGCTCAAAGAAAACCACTGCGCATGTCCTGGAGCACCGCGTGCGAGTGAAAGGTGGGGAGTGGAGGGTAACAGAAACACGTAATCGGTAAGTCACCTTATTGGTTGGATTTTAATCGGTGCGTTTTGCATCCAGTGAAAACAAACATGCTAACAAATAAACTGGACAGTATGCTGTAGGTTTAGTGATATTTCCACAGTTGCGGTCTTGAAATAAAATCCCGAGTCCTCAGCGGGAACTCGAGTCCTAAAACACTGCTGTCCACATTTAGTCGTCACATTTAACATAAATATTAGAGGAAGCTTCACTTTCCTTTTTTTTTCTCAGTGACTATTCTTACCTGGTTCTGGTTTCCATTCTTGCTCAGGGTGAGTCTCCCTGAACTCTGTAGCTGCCTCCTCCTCCGTGGTCAGCTCTCTTTCGATCATGGAGGTGATGCCCCTCACCAGGTCCAGCAAGGCGCTGAAGGCCACCGACATGGCGTAGCCCTCTGGGATGGACGGAGGCTCCACCTTGTCCAACATCTCCAAGCTGGGTGGGGGAGAACGTCAAGACCGAACCCGATGTGAAAACTCTAAACATCGGACTTCACTCCGACATTCAGCAGATGCGGGTTTGATTTGACTATAGCAAATTTGTTAACCCGTTGTAGTTAATTAGTATTTATAATAATTAAAAAAATAAAATAAAAACAAATCAAGTCTGGATACAAGCATAAAAATTTGTATAGTCACCGCTCAGGTCAGATGTTTTTAATATTTACCATTAGCTATTTAAATTGTAAGATGATGGCAATTTTTCAAGATGGCTGCTGTTTACAAGCCTTTTAAACCATTTATTGCCATAAAATGTTACCCATTTTCCTGACTTCAATGAATTTTATGCCACATCACATGTTTTCAGTATTGGTTATCCTGCTCATACAACTTTAAAGTAACAATATGTAGCAAAATCAGAAACTGAGAACTTTGCCGTTTGCGATTCTAAAAACAGTCGTCAACTGGAAGACGATGAAGATGTGTGACACAGACTGAGAGACAGTCGTCATTATGGTCGGCATTGGCTTCTGCATATTGTTATTATGGGTTAGTTATATAGTTTTAGCTTCTGTTGATTTTCTAGATGTGTTTAGCGGTTTAGCATAAATGGCACTCAGATTCTTGTTAGCGAATTCGTGGCTAGTGAACCTAACTGACTGGTTAGCTGTGACCACAACTGGTAACAACTGCGGCTGATTTTAGTGCAAATTCATGTTCTCCATTTTGAAAAATGTCCACAAGAAAAAGAGAAGAAAGGACATCAAGGAAAAATCTATTACTTCTATGGTTCAAAATGCAAACAGTAATTTTAGAGCAACAATTTATTTTTCATGACGCCCATAGTGACTATTATGAAAAATAAAAAAGTATCTATAAATGTGATTTCTATGGGTCCAGTTATGTATGATTTGACACAAAAAGTCTTCAACTGTGATAAATATTGCCAGTTTTAGTGCAACAATAAATTTTCCTTGATCACCATGGCAGCCATTTTGAATTTTTCGGTGGCTACTGGGATCATCTGTAGCTAGTTAGGTTCTTGTATCCACATGTGAAAGATTCTGCTGAAATATCCAATTATCCGCTACACCACTAGTGGAGTTTCCCTGTAACCATCAATAACATCTCTACAGAACGTATGTTGTCACATTCAAAAGCATAATGAACATTTGAGTAAACATGAGAGGAAACTCTTACTAGGTGGCCTTGGCGCTGCCCTGAACACTAACAGTCATGAGGGGGATCCAGGTGCCGCGGTATTCAAACGCAGCCTGTGTAGTCAAGGTGCCACCGCCCCCTCCTGTGGCCGGAACACCCTGAGCCGTCACCAGGCTCCCTGAACCTGACCCACCTAGAGAGGAGGAGTGAAGAAAATAGAAAAACATAAAAAAACAAACATGTACTTCCTACAAGAGCAGATTTATTTAAAGCATTTCACCGTTTCAAAAAGACGATTTCTAACAGATTTTACATTTAAAACGCACCTACATTTATTTTATAAGATCAAATTCCAAAGACCTTTAAGACATGTTTTTTTTTTTTTTTATATTCAGTACCAACTCACTAACCAGCAGGCGCACTGACAGCAGCAGCGTTGCCAGCGTTTGGGACAATAAACAGGGACTGAATGAAGGATCCCAGGGCGTTAACGATATCTCTGAACACCTTGGTGGAGTGCTGCTTCATGTCGTAAGACTGACAGAAAGAACTGGAGACAGGGAAGACAAACAAAACGCTTTGTTAAAAACACACAAAACAAGGAGCAAAATGTGAATTCCTGAGGAAATGAAAACGAGACAAGAAAAAAAATAAGAAAAAAGAAATGCAAATGTCTCAGTGCAGTGGCGCCCCCAGAGAATTTCAATAAGGGTGGCTAAACTAAAAAATATATATTTTTATAAGTATAGTAATACATTTTTTAGGTTATTTTTAAATTACCGTATTTTCCGGACTATAGAGCGCACCTCTACAAATTTTTATTATTTTTTAAAATTGGAAACGTACATATATAAGCCACACTGGGCTACAAGCCACTGGCATCTCTGCCGCTCTCGGTTTTCTGCAGCAGAGGGCAGCGTCTTTAATCTACTATTAAGGACGCAACCCTGCGTCTCCAACGCCGAACCATAGATTTGTTCATGTTGAGCTTACGTGCAGCGGCTCCATTTCCCTCCTGTACTGCAGCTCGATAAAAGCAGCATCTTTTTCTTCGTGTGGTTGTCATGATGACGGGATATGAGTTTGAAGAAATTTCTCCGTCGCCCCTCCTGCTAGCATGTACTCGTTCTAAATGAAAATCAGCGCTTTCTTCTTTGATTTCCAATTTTGACTTCCAACGATTCACTTCCTGCTAAAGAGCTCCCCCTGGTGGTTGAAGAAAAATCCACAGAAAAGCTACACGGGGCTGTAAGTCGCTTGGTTCAAAGCGTGGGAAAAAAGTAGTAGTATATTCCGAAAAATACGGTAATACATTAATTTATTAATTTATTGGGTTTTACATTAATGTTGTGATTGAAGAAAATGACTCTGTGTGCCTTTCTATACCCTGGACATTTTTTCAAGATTGGGCCATGGCACCCTTTGGACTCCCCACTGACCGCCACTGATCGTCAGGTCGGAAAGAAAAGGAGCAGGATAAATTTAAATGAAATAAGTGAATGAGTATAGATAATCGTGCGTTTACCATAGTAAATGTGGCTGCACACACAGCCTATGGACTGATTCTACAGCAACGGCCCGGAGCCACTGAGGCTTTTCCCCGTCAAGAAACTTCACCAGCAGAGACAGGAAGATCTCACATTCAGTCACCTGTGAAACAGACACAGACAAACAGGAACTTTTCACACATAGTCGCTGGTTTTAGAGGAATTAAAACACATCAATCCATCTAAGATCACCAATATTTACTTTGCACAACCATTCATTCATCCTCCACTGTTGTGTTCATTTTGGGCTTCTAATGCAGAACTGATCCTTCTCAAGGTGGACAGATGTGTAACAGAAACTGAAGGAACAAACAACGCTGGCCGCATTTAGAACTTTTAAATTAACAGGTCCAAATTCTAGCTTTTTTGAAAGAGCTAATGTTGCACTTTGTATCAAAAAATCAAAGACATGAGTGAATAAGGATCATGATATGCTCAGAAATAATCCATCTGGGATCAGGTTTAGTAAACTGAGTACTTACCAGTAAGCTGTAGAAGTGTTTAATGAGGACTGAAACCACTCGCAGCAGCCGCATGCAAATGGGAAAATAGGGTTTCTCCACGGGTGCCGGTGGAGCGGCGGCGCCGGCGCCCTGCCGGAACTTTATGTTGGGCGAGAAGAGCTTGATGACAAGAGGACACACCCTCTCTTTCAGCAGGAAGCTGAACTCCTGGTGCTTTGGGAGACATTGAGCAAAATTAATCTCGAAACGCAGAGATAACATCTTTATTTACTGCGATAAGAGAGAGCACGTACCTGTAAGAAAACACCTGGGAAATCGTTCAGAACCGACTCCAGCAGCTCCAGGCCAAACGTTCGGGTCATTTCTGTCATTCCCACCAGCCAGTAGGGGGCGTCAGCGTTCACCAACTGGCACAGGTCCTGCGGGCAGAAGCATTCAGTACAATAGAGAGTTGTATCCAACTTACAGAAACAGTGCACTGACTTAGCTCTGGTGGGAGAATAAAGATCCTCACACACAGAGGCATTGTGGGTAAGCAACAACAGGCAGAGCGTAAGAAAACAAGGAGCCATTGAGGAAATTCTGACAAGACTAAGAGCTTTAAGATCCACATAATTATGATGATAAAATTAGACATTTTGATTTCATTCGTTAGATTACAGATAATCTCAAACACTCCTGGTGGGTGGAGGACTGCTGCCTCCTGGTGGACTAACCTGAAACAGCATGTATGCGTCCTTGGCGCTGGGTCTCAGGGTACTGACAGAGCGCCGGTTGGTGTTTCCCTGGACGGGTGGAGGCTGCTCCACGATGCCTTTAGTTCAGATAAAGAACATGTTTACAACATTTAAGCCACAACAGCTTTTAGAGCCAAGCATGAAAAACAAAATGTTAAAATTCAAAGCTACGTCTTTTTAAAGCAACAACAATAGCAAATCTGAAACTGTTCTGACTCATTGTTTTTACCATGCAGACCTTTGAATCTCTCGTCTTCGGCGACCATCCTCTCAAAGACGACGGTGACGACTTGTCTGACGGTGGCGGCCGCCGTGTTGTTGGTGATGTTGTCCTTGGTGAAGTGGAGACGGAAGCACAACACGATGGCCTGAAAACGACGCGGGAGACTCTTCAGAGACGTGAAATATGTACATCGATGCACACGCCTAATCAGAGCTACTCCACTTTAACACTTCCAGGAAAAGTCCAGGCAGCATTTGTGGCACTGCGCATCAAACTGAGAAATGTTTGAGTTTCCTGGGTTCACACCAAACAACTGGTTGACACATCTAAAGGTTGTTAAACACTTGATTACTCAACACACTGCTTCTCTTTGCTGTTTTATTCACTGTTGTTTTGCCTAAACTTAATGGTGACAAAGAGAAATAATCGTGTGTGTGAGTGTGTGTGTGTCAGGGTGTAAGTTCAGGAGGGGAAGATAATCTTTTAATAGAAATTCCTAGAAATTTTTATCAACTTAAAAAAGTAAAATAGATAAAACTGCTTCAGTAACTGAACGAAGATCAGAAAGCAGAAGAGAAAGAAAAGATGGATGAAGAGATGGACAGATCAATTACTACAGAAAAAAAACTGTAGACCACAGAAAAGTTGGATGAACTGACAGATGGATGAAAGAAAACATGGTTGGATAGATGGACAAAAGATAAAATGGATGGAACGACAGACAATCAAAAAGATGGATGAAATAAAGACGGATGAATGGATGGAGAAACAGCTACATAAAAGAAAAGATGGATGGACGGACAGACTGACGGATAAAAGAAAAGCTGTACAATGAATGGATGGATATCTTTAGCATGGTAGCTAATACTTGTAGCCAGCTCTGTGAATTTAAACTTCATGCTTAGATTCGATCTAGAGCCTAAATGAGAAAGAGTACTTAAAGGGGCAGAGACCAAAAACTCAAAAAGCAAAATTTATTCAATTAATTATCAAAACAGTTTTGGCAACTGATGACTAAGTTGAGAATGAAAGTGAAAATTATTCACATCAGAAATAATTCAAGATAAGGAACACCAAGTTCACATCAGGGTAGAGTAGAAGAAGGAGGTTTATGTCATGATTGTGTTGACCTTTTACCTTTGAGAGGACTTCATCATGAACAACCGTGTTGGTGGTCAGCAGGACCAGCACCGTCTGTAAGAGTTTCAGCTCCTCCAAACCGTTCTCCATCAGCTGCCACAGCATGTTGATGATGTTCCCTGCAGCCGCCTGCACAAAAAGAGCCAGAGCAGACGTTACACTTTGGTGCAAACATGTCCGCACATGAGCTGCACGCTTTATGCAGAACCCGCCATGTTCAGCAGTAGTGGGAGCAGCTGCTTCCTGACGCCAGCAACAAAACATCAGACACCAGATTTAGCCATCTGTAAGGGCTGATGATGCTGACACCAAGTGACACCGCATGTCCTTTTATTTGACACGCAAAGTTTTTTTTAAAGTCTCTACATACTGTGAGATCCAATTAAACGATCGACCTCGAAACCCAAGTGAGAAAGAAAAAACACATTTTGTTTTTCTTTTTGCAGCATTCTCTGTAAAAGGTATCCTCAAGTTCAATCTATTTATTTAGATCAATAAATATCAGATCAAGATTTTTTTTTGGTTTGTCCTGAGAGGAATGAAAACTTATATTTCTATCAATTTGGCAGATTTTTAATCAGTCCAGATATCGAAAACGACACAATGTGCCCAATCGATGAAGGTAGATCTATTGTGTCTAATTCTTTAATTTCATGTCATGCTTAATTATTTATTTTACATTATATTTAGCATTCCTAAATGCACTTTATGAACCATTTGAAAGAAGGTTGGATGCTTATTTTTAAATGTTTGACCAAGGTAGTCAACCTTTTGTTTTTGTCCGTTTATGTTTCATTAATATTTATTTTTACATGAGTTGTGGCACTGACTGAACAAATTAAAGTTGTGTTTTTACATGTTTGACCCAAGCTTGTTGTGCCGTTATGTTTGTCTCTCTCTCTCTCTCTCTCTCTCTCTCTCTCTATAAGCATCTATGCGCCACAAATCTGGAACAAACTTCGAGAAAACTGTAAAACAGCTGAAACACTGACTTCCTTTAAATCTCAACTAAAAACCCACTTGTTTAGAGTTTTATTCGAAACGTAATCAATTGCAAATTTATTGACGGAATCTGACTTGATGTTGTGTTTTTATTGTTGATTCTATGTTTCATTGTGTTTTTGTGTTTGATTTGATGTAAAGCACTCTGAAATGCCTTGCTGCTGAAATGTGCTATACAAATAAAATTTGATTGATTGATTGATTGACTGATATAAAAAAGATTTAAATCAATTAAATTTTGTTTCTGTCCATCGGATCGATATCGGCCGATATTGATATATCGATATAGGTGGATCGGTGCATCCCTATTTACAATAGCTGTGTGTTTATTTACAGTGGAAAACTTCCCATTTTACATTTTCGCAGCTCACCTGACCTTTTTAGACCAAAATAAGTCTAGTGTTTGGTAGATGGAGAGAAAAAGTAGGCAAAACATTTCTAAGAAAAACGTGAAGATGAAAAACTACAACTTCACAAGGGACATTGGTAGATGTCTTAATTGGTAGATTTTATTCAATTCATTGAATAAAAATTTAAATGGCAGATTCAAATACTTTGTTTTTGCTATTTTGTATTGCTCTAAAGTCTGAACTTTAAAAAAATAAATTTCATATAAAATCATGCTAACACATATTGTAGTGTGTAAAAAAACAAAAAGAAAAATAGAACGAGGTCTGAATACTTTTGGGAGGGCCTGCATATCAAACTATTTGATTATAAATAAATAAACAATGAAACTACTGTCTGTTTTGTTTTTTTGTTTAGTTTTTTTTTTTGGTTATACATCAGTCAAAGGGCTTCAGGAACTGTTTCAGACTAATGAAATCATGGCCTCACGTCAGAATGTAGACCTCAGGAAGCTTTTAATAGCAGCTTTGTGTGGTGAATTAACAAGCCAGATGTGAAGCTTCGGGGCACCAGCATACCGGCAGCTCAGCTATTTAAAGATTCAGACCATTTTCACCCATCTGATAAGCCTATGCTGAACTTCAAATTAATTTAAAAACTTATTAAAGTCATCCCCCTTACCCCCTCCCATCTTACTCCACATGATTTCCTCTGGTTTTTTGTAAATGTGCCCGCACTCCCACACCATGTAAAGAGCTCATGCATTTTCTCAGCCAGTGCTTTCCTCGGCTGCAGAGGAAGGACAAAAAGAAAATCATTGGGAAATTAAGAAATGGCGAGCTGCTTCGTGATGCAAAACATGTCGCTATTGCTAAGCTGCATTGATTGTAGAAGTTATTAATAATTAAGCTATATTCAATATATTTTTGTCTCGACTCAAGGCTCAAAGTAAAATATCCTTAATGTATTTACTGTCAAAGATAAATTACGTTCCTAGCCTTAAAACCATGAAAAAGCACTTCTTGTTCTGACTGCAGCTGTGCTGAAACATTGATTCTTAGGGAATTAGTTTAAAGACAATTCGATCAGATTGAAAAGTCAAAACATAGATTATCAGGGTTTCTGCAGGTTTCACCAACTCCAATTTAGGACTTTTTAAGACCATTATAAATGCAATTTAAGACCTATATCTCCACAACTTCACCCGGCCATTTGGCGATACATTTGCACTTACCAATGAAAGAAACAAAAAAGCTAGCTGGTTAGCTAGCAAGGGCATATTAGCAGCTAGTTAGTGGTAGCCTCAACTGTCTCAAGTCCCACAATGTAATGAAGACATCTGAGTGCAACTCAAAATTTTGGCTTGACATAAAAGTCTAGCGAGAAAAAAAAAATAAAAGATAGAACATACAAGGTTAAATGGTTCTGTCAAGACTAAATTTAAGATTTGTGAAATTAAATTCCAACTTATGTTTCAAAGGATTTAAGACATTTTAAGGTCTTCATTTTAGATACATGAATTTAAGACTTTTTAAGGATGTGTGGACACCTTGGATTAGTCCAGGCTGTTTTGGTCTAGAAGGAACATTTTCATCAGACGTTTACAAAACTTTTTTTTTTTTTTATTAACTCATGCACTTATAATATTTACATGACCAATAAATCAAAGCTAACTGAACTGAAAGGTACAGATAACAGAATTATAAAATAATTAATGTTGATAGAAATATTTTAGATCCATAGGGTTCATTTACAAGCCAACCATCCATAGGTAAATCCTAAAATCAAACTTTAGTTGGGTTGGTTTACTTTAATACTAAAACATAACGAGATGCTCACGAATCAGTACAAAACCTGACAAGAAGCAACAGGAGGTTTTTCTGTGCCTATAAAATTAAACGTTTTATTTCTTTTCTTAGTGTATTTGTTTATACACATGCGGTTGTTGACGTCAGCTGCTTGAGTCCTTGTGTTTGCTCTCTGTCCTTACCTCAGACACTACCTCATGAGACATGAGTCTCTGAATGGCAGCCAGACAGAGCTGGGTGATCTTGGGCTCCTTGGTGCCGCAGCCCATCAGAAAAGGTTGCACCACCTCTGAGCTGTTCTCCTTCAGTGCTGCAGCAAAACACCAGAGACAGAAATCAGCAATGTCAGGTTATAGCAGAAAAGTACTGCCGTGTAAAAAGCATCAAAATGTAAATATTAAAATACAAATATAACGTTAGAAAAGGACTAAGAAGACAAACTTTTGAAGCACCTATTTTGTAAGAGGAAACACTCGTGGAAATCGGATGGTAACGTGAATCGGGAAAACATTTTTTAGTTTCGTCTGTAATTTCCTCTCTTATTTCAGATCACCATTACAGCAACGCTCTTCTATGAGGAAGCGATTACTGAGTGAAGACTCCAAGTTATCCAATTTCAGATTGGATAAACTAAATTTGTTGAGACTCTGTGGTTTATTCAGGATGCGAGACAGTGTGAGAGAGCAAGACTTTAAGCAGATAACAGGATGGCAGAACAGAGAATAGAAAAACAGATTTTTAAAAATACTCTTTTGACTTATCAAAAATAAAATAAGGATATTTGCATTTCATCTCCTAAAGAGAAATAAAAAAATGGAGCAAATTTACATCAAGCAGGTCAAAGGTTGATGGTAGAAAATTGGCTCTGAAATTCTGATCAGTGGGATTAGTCTTTGAAATCGGATCATTTACAGAATTAAATTAACTCCTGTCATATTTTTGTTTTCTAACAGCCATCTGTTGAGTTCTGGAATAAAGGACAACACTCTCTAAATCCTATTTTAGATAGCAGAACAGTAACTTTGTTTCAAATCCAAAGACTCACACAGACTCTGTAACAACCAGCCTGTCATAGTTGCACAGCCTACAGTTATAGAGGCGCTGCTCTGTTCACTCAGAAAATGTCAGCTATGCTTCGCTACTGGAAATCATAAAAAGCAGGATTTGTTGAGGAATGTACCAAAACAAGTTTCTATTCATGAGGGGGGTGGGCGTGGAGCAGCGAGGGAGAGGAGCTGTCTGCAATTAGGTGACCCGGTGACCCCACCCCCTCTGGTTTGCAGAAATAATGTGCAGATATTACTTCAGCGCACTTTGAGGGGTTTGTCAATGTAGAAAAGCACAACGCAGTTCATTTAGTGGACATGAAAATGCTGCAAATCAGAGGAGTTTGGGAGCTAAGAAGACTTGAATGAAGGCTGCAAAAGATCAGGGCTAGAGAAGGGTTTCTGCAGGTTACGTCAACTCAAACTCTGGACTTTTTAAGATTATGATGAATGGGATTTAAGACCTCTTTGTACAGAAATGTGCAAACTTTGTCCAGTCAACTGACAATAAATTTGCACTTACCTATGATAGATGCAGAAAAGCTAACTAGCTAGCTAGCAAAGGTATGTGAGCAGTGAGTTACAGGTAGCCTCAAGTCACAGAACCCAATGGTTAGTTAGCTAGTCAGGGTATGCTAGCAGCCAGTTAGCGGTAGCCTGAACTGTCTCATGTCCCAAAATATGATGACGTCCGAGTGCAACTCAAAGTTTGACAAAACAAAAGTGAGTTTCTGCTCAAGTGCAAAGTTGTAACAACAAATTAAATTTTCTCCTGAATATTTAATTTAGCACAGCTGGAATTTCTGTTGAAATGCCACATTAAACAGTAAATATCTTCTTGTAGGATGGTGCACATTACCTTGATGTGTACCAAGAAAATCTGTTTTGTAAAAGAGAAAGGAATTCGATTCGCCGTCATTATTCTTAGTTGGGTTTTAGATGCATCATTGCAGCAGACAGCACTGCACTCAACGTCAGTCTAAGAGGGCCATAAATCTGGACTACAAGAACACGACCTTTTAAGTCTGGTGTCAACTAATTGCAAATTGAGCCTCTCTTAAATTTATCTCCAAAGTGGTGTTCTTCAGGCTTTTGTCTGCCTTTAATTCCTTTTACAATCAAGTTGTTTCCTCAGTAATGCCTATTTTATAAATGTCCGTTAAGACACTGAATAATTCTTAGCCCACAATCGTCAATAAAAACGATTCTTGACATTAGGAAACACAACGTGTCCCCCTCACCTTCCATGAAACACAGCTTACCTGCCAGTATGTCCGTCTTCCTGGCTGCGATGGTTTTAATCTTCACAATGCCAGACTCTGCAGCCTAGAGGAAAACAGAAAGTGAGACCTAAGAAAGTGTTGGTGAATACGCCCAGATGAGGCCTTGGCCTCAGTGAGATGTGCTACCGGGAACTGATTTCCCCTGTGGGATGTCTGTCAGCTACGAACGCAAAACAAGGGGATGTCGAAGAGACGGTAAAAATGAGAGTGCTGACAGCTTTCAAATAAAGATCTCCTTATCTTTACACAACAGCCAAAATGCAAAGTTACTGACCGGTGTTTGTTTTCATCCAACCTGCGTATCTTCATTAGGTAGCAACTTCACGTGACAAGAAATGTTCACGATAATTGATAAACGGTACGATAAATGTCCACCTTTACATGCAACACATTAAGATTTCTATTTATTGGACATTTTAAAACACATTAATTTTCCTCCCACTTCATAGTTATGCAGCATTTCTTGTTTGCCTATCCCACCATGTACAAAGTTCAAGAGGCACGAATACTTTTGAAAGTCAATTTAAATAATGCAAATAGAAGAAAACAAATGTTGCTCATAAAGTGAACTTGAACGTGGTTTAGAGTTGACAACATGGCTGCTGTATCCCACCAACAACTTTCCACTTAAACAACCGCAAGATCAAGTTATTGTGCGGAGCAGCTACTCATAATCTGCCAAGCTGTATTTGTCACCAGGCAACGCCTGACCAGCAGCTTGGGCTTTTAACCCAAACCGAGGCCGGGCCTGCTGAAAGTTAATCTCTGGAGAAATCCTGCACTCCTTCCTCACCAGCCTCCTCCTCGGTACAGCAGTGTTGCAACGAGCTGTTGGTGTTAAGGCAAGTGCCTGAAGAGAAGAGAGTCCAAGTGCAAGTTACAGCAGGTGGCCACACAAAATTATTCCCAGGGCTGCATACAGCCCCTCCACCACACTTTGGACACCCCTGGTGTAGACCGCAACGACCCATTTCTGAAAGAATAAACTTGCTATGGTTGTAATGTGATGCTGTTCTTTACCAAGTAGCTACAGTTTGGGTTTTATTATTATTATTATTATGTATGCAATGTTTATCAAAATTAGGAATAAAAAGATTTGAAGTATCTTAGTCTGTATAAATATAGTGTTAATGAGTTTCTTTAGCCAAATGAACATTTAAATTAATCTTTTTTTGAGACGTTCCTGTACCAAAAGGTTTTCGTAAACATCCGAGTACAATTTAGCAGCGGTGCTGCTTTCGCAAACAAGGAAATAAATCTAACATCCAAACTGGAACCTCGTGTTGCTGGCATGTCCAAAATATTTTCTTTGTCAATAATCGGTGCTCGTTTGCACTTTCACAAAAATGACAGTAAGTTCCTGAAACGTAAACATGGCCAGACGCTGCAGCGCAGCGTGGAAAACAAATCAGGAAGCATCGATGCTTTCAGTTCTCCTGAGGAGCCTTTTTAGAATGGAGACCCTTAAAGGGGAACTGAACCACATCTGCAGACCAGATGCATCACAAAAAGCGGCGGTGTCGCTCGCCGGGGGCCGTCCTCTGCAGCAGCGCCTCTGTGCCGTCTGCACAGGTCAGCGCTTTTCACAAGCTGACTTAGCAGGCTGTGAGAAATGTCAGACCTTCAGAGTCGTGCCGTCAAAAGTCCTAAAACTGCTCCAAAAGTTGCTTGAAATGCGTTGATGAACTCTTCAAGTGCTTGCAATGCATTTAGCTCAGTTATTTTATAGGTTCTTTAATAAGTTCTAAAGGTTGCTTCACTTTCTGGTCCTGGACATAATGCCAGAATAAAAAAAGAAAGAAAAAATCTGTTCTTTTAGGAAACTCCTGCACTGTGGCGCAATGTGAGTGTGGCTGACAGATTGAGAAATCTGGAATAAATCTACTGGAAGAAGGAAAAAATAAATCTCACAGCCTCGCACACAAAATCTGCTCCATAAAAACATCTAGAATAGGGTTTTTTAGGACTCCAGTCACATAAAGGAGTGTGATTTGTATCACTAAGCTGCACATGGTAACTTCATTTGATTATATTTTCTAATTTATTTGTACTGAACACTGGGGCAAATAGAAAAAATAATAACTCTGACAACGCAGACAGTGCTCAGGGTTTTTAAACGTCATTAATTTAACGTCACAATGAATCAAAGTTTATTGTGATTAGCTAGTGGTTTTCAGAACTGTTGACTATGATGGGGTTTTTTTATGTTTGCACCATGATTGAAAAACCCATAAACTTCTTTATTCTTTTTTTTTTTAACACGTAATTTGTCAGGAGAGTATTTTTATATCTCATCAAGAACAAGAAACTCTTGCTTTGCATGTCTTTAGAACAAGAAAGTTTTCTAATTTTACCGAGAACATTTCTCGTGAGAAAGAAAGTGATAAAACATTCGCACTACTACAGTTACAAAATTTCTTGTTTTAGCGACTTTTGCACTTCGTTAGAACGAAACACTGTTACTGAATTTATTCCTAAGCTCTGGCAGCTAATCACATCCGTACCAAAGTCACATCCAAACAGCTTCAAAGCAAATAAGAGTTATATAGAATGGCCCAGTCAAAGATCGCATAGAAATCTGACAGAATCTGTGGCAGAGTTTTTATATATATATATATATATATATTCCTTCCTACAAACAATGCGGTACCATTTTTGGAAAACTGTAATTTATTTGCTAAATATCCACCACAACCATGTGGTGCTGGAAGAGCTTCTCTGCTTGTTGCGCAACGCTTCAATTATTTTAAATGAATAATGTATGTGCGGACAGGTTTGAGGGAAAACCAAAGACGATCTCCAGATTTGCTGGCTTTTACACGTGGGGAAAGGAAGCTTAAAAGGACCAGAAAACGCCGAGGATTAAAAACGAATCAATATCTGAGGCAGTAGCTTGATAATGACCTGAAGGCGAGGCCACGGAGACAACAGGAGACGAAAAATCAGCCGCTTGTTTGTGGTCCAGTTTGACCGCAGGAGCAATTCCTATTAACATATCAATCTGTAATGTTCAGGCGCCGAACACGCAGCCGGAGAAATGTCTTCCCTATCTCCTTTTTCTCATTTGAATGTTATCTTTCTCCAAGGTTAAGCGACCGGAGAAAAGGACAGACAGACGAACTGAGCTGATAGACAAACATTTTCTCGTCTGCCCATCGGGGAACAACCTGTCTGATCACCGTCACGCCATTAATTGCACGCAGTTAAACTAGAATAACAGAAGAGGACGTCGTCGTTTGAATTCGATCAGTTCAGCCAGCGACTGATTGTACTCCAGAGGAACAGCAGATCTTGTCTGAGCAGTAGGAAAATATTCCAATCGAAGCTAAAAATGAATGGAGGGCGCTTCCTTTCCTAATACTTTGCATACCAACAGGACATGTTTTGTGTATTATTGAATAATTATTTATAGCTGAGAGGCAAATAAAAGCCAACGTTAGGGTTGACTCTGAAGGTAGAAGGTTTTAACTCATGCTAGCCTGGTTTAGTCCGCTTTAATTAAACTCTAGTTTGTTTGATCAGAAAAGCTCCCTCTGCTTATGTAAAAAAATAAAAAATAAAGAGTCTATGATCCAGTAAGTTTGTAGAAAAATGGATACATTTGGTCCACTTCTACACGGCTGTATTAGTGGATATTAATAAACGCCTCCACATTCAGGAGAGACCGCTAAATTTGACAGAATGGTGCAGCTGATGGCTTCAGGCAACATCATGTCGTATAGCAACATGGAGATGGTCTGACTGAAAGAACAGCAGCTAAATTAACACCCAATCTGGTGAAAGTGGAGGTGATTGTGATTTTTAAGACTTTTTGGGTTTTTTTTACTAGTTTTACCTTGTTAACATATTACAGAGCTCAGTAGTGTTCATAGGACTGAATCGCCTCAAGTTGTGGATCTCAAACTGTGGTACAAAAACCAGCGAAGTTATCTGGGTTGCACAGTTACTTTGGCCACAACTCAAAGATAAACACAAAGCAATTGAACTCTTTCAAGATTAACTTCAATTCAGCTAAAGAGACCAATTATTCAAGCAAACTGATCTTCACTTTAACCAAAAAGAAAAGTTAAGAACCACAGTAAGTAAGTATGACAAGAGGCTTACTTTGATACAAAAGTGCAAATAAATTGTTCAAAACTGCTGAAATGATACCATGCTGGATTTTAAAGTTCAATAAATTAAAATGAGCTCAATTATATTTTCCGTTTTAACAATTAACACTTTTTCAATGGCAATTTTGTTTACAAAGATTTCATAATCTATTTTCTTTATGGTTTCTGTTGTGTGTTTTTTTTATTATTATTATTATTATTTTCAGTTCTATTTATTGTTTTTGGTTGTTGTGTTTTATTTTGGACATTTCAAATATCTCCCAGTTCCAGTGTGATGTGCTACAAAATGTAAGTTTATTAGTCCTGCATTATTTTACCTTCATTGATATGTTACTTGAAATGCTCTCAAAACAGCAATATTATCGTTTATCGCAATAATTATAGGGACAATTTATTGACAATCTAAACTGCTCCTTTTACTCAAAACATGTAATTTTAGAAAAAGCACCAAATATATAATTATCTTTTTTTATTTCTTTCTGAAAACACAGTTTTCCTTTTTTTTTCCCTTCAGCTCCTTTCTGCTCCATCCCAGTGGACATGTCAGACTTTCTTGGCTGAAGTCAGATCCATGTGTGACTCATGACTCCGGGCCTCCTCTGATGTTTGTCCACAAAAACGCCACATCTACTTCCAAAACGGCGAGGAAGACATTTTGAAAGCACCTAATCAGGCGACCCAACTCCAAGCCATTTGTCTGTGAATCAACTGGCTTTTTCTACAGCTACTGTAGATGTATTTTAAATGTTAATGATGGATAAAAATGTTCTACAATAAGAGCGGAGTTTTAACCTTCAGAAAACTACTGTTGCCGTGTCTAGCTATCTAAACTGGGCGTTGTTTCAAGGCGTTTTCCTTTTTTTTTTTTTTTATCTGGAACTTGTTGCTGATAAATAAAATTTTCGACACAGGATCCAGACTTTTGGGAAAATATTTTGGGGACTTGCAAAAAAAAAAAAAGTGGAAGGTTTTCCGCTACATCTGACCTAATACAAAGACTAAACATTTCAGAAAAAGAAAATCAAAAGGTCAATCAAAGGTGGCTGCAGTGAGATGGTCTCAGTCCCTGGACCGCATGCAGTGAATGACTGAGTCACAAATTTTGCTCTTGACCTGAAAATCTTGAAGGAGAAAATCCGTCCGTCGGCTTGTGACCTTGAGCTTCAGCGTGCTTGGGTTGCAAAAAAAAAAATACAGGTTTTGTAAAGACTTTGTCAAACTCTGGATTTGAATTAAACTGGAGTGTTATGGCATGAACTAAAACAGAGTATTCAAAATGTGGCTTAATGAAGTCAGTGTGTCAGAAAAGGTGACTACGGAAAGCCCTGGAGGACAAAATGCCAGTTTCTGTCCATATAAATAGAGTAAAGGGAAGCATTGACCTGATCGTCTTGGGTGAATGATTCAAGGAAATCACAGTTACTTTTTCAAATCATGGCTGAAGGTTTTACAATTTAGGGATCTTGATAATTCAATTCAACTTTATTTATTCCAAAGGGAAATTAAAAGCTGCTGTAACTCATATCTGAAAGAGCAATTATGGATGGTGATGCTGTGGGCTTTAAAGCACTCCAGTAGAAGTCAGTCATGCAGCAAATCTGAAGAGGCCTCTGACTGAAGAATGTTGCAGTATGGCAACATCATGACAACTCAATTTCCGGACAGCGATGACAATGTCCCACATTAACATGTCCTGGATGACTGCTAATCCACCCTGTTTGCTTTTGCCATTTCCTGTTTAAATTTGTATAATCTCTGCCAGACATGGTCGGAACTTACAGCTACGAAGTTGCAAACACAATACCTTGTTGCCCATTACTTTCCAAAAATAAGAGTGAAAATCCGTCCCGTTGCACAGCATCAAAAACAAGTAGGGATAACTGTCCAAACATGCATCACCTCGACCAATAAAATATAAACCAAAGGCTACAAAGAGAACAAAACCAAACCTAACAGAGCCACTTTGACATATTGCCATCATGACATGAAAAATTCTAGAAAAAAATTAGGCTAAAGTTAGAAATAAATTGTTAAAATTTATACTCAATTTAATTGAATCCTTATACATTTAAGCTTTGTTTTCATTGAACTCTTGAAATACATTTTTTCACTGTCTTAATGGATATTTTCATCTCAAATATAGACATAAATGAGGAAGAAATACCGTGTTCGGGCGATAAGAACAAACGCTAATTTCAAAGTGCTCTACTTGTGTGTCAGAGAGAGGAACTAGTAAATAACTTCGTGACAGTTTTTCATAGGAACAATGATCAACTTTTACTGCGCTGAAGCGTGTGAGAAGCTCAGTGGCCACAGCAGACAGCACAACAAGGCCGTATGGTTGGTGGGGAGACGGGCACCGACAAACAACCATTCAGGAGAAAACCAAAACCAACAATATTCCCATACGAGACTAAGTTCAACAACATTTAGCGCGGTGTAGCACTCAGCTACGAACCCAAACTAACCTCTTTGACAGGGGGGAATTTCTTCTTGCACTCCATGGAGAGAGACCGCAGGTCCGTCTGCATGTTCTCCAGCAATTTCTTCACCGCTTCGGGGCTGCTGGTCGACATCTTTGACGGCGTCTTTGACACAAGTCCTCACAGGAACCGTTGATGTTTACGAGCGGCGTCGGAGCGCAGTCGCCCCCCACCCATTCACCGCAGGGATATAATCCGTAGCTGCTTTATTCGCCTCCCTTGTTGTAGAAACTAAAAACGCCGCGGTCCATTGACACAGGATCCCACTCCTCCGCTTCGAGCGCCCCGTGCGCAGGACAGCAGCGATGACACCCGCATACGCTCCACCTCTGCAGAGCACGCGGGCATTAGCTACGGGAAGAAGTCGTCCTCGCTACGACTTTTCCTCCGACGCACAGGCAAGCCGAAATATATTAACTAAATTTATCTGTCTGCCATCAACGGCCGTGCCAGCTCTGCTTTCTTTCCCACAATGCTTAGGTGGACAGTGACACGTCATTAGGACTTCCGTAAACAGTAATGAGCAAAGAAACATTACTGCAGCGTCCCCTGCCGGACAAGTCCAAGGGGGGGAAAAAAATCTCGTTTTTGAGGTTTGAAAAAAACAAATTGTAAAATTAATAGGAAAATAATAATAAAAACATATTAATAAAGAAATGGCTTCACAAAGTCACAGTTAAAATGCAAACAAACAAAAATAAATAAATAAAAGACATTGAGTTTAGAGTTCCTAATATTCTCTGTCAGTGGGCGGGTCAAGCAATGTTCAAGGCAAGATGATTGGCCTGCGGCTGAGTTGCTGTGCAGGTCAACCAATCATATTTTACCATCTGTTTGACGACCTATCGTGATTGCTTGACCAACGAAACTGAAATAAATACAGGCTGATATAAATAAAAGTGTTTTAAGCAAACTATATATACATTTTTATTTTAATATGTATTAAATTAAAACTGTGTTAATTTACTTTTTTTACCTTAAAAATGTAAGATAATAATAGGTTTATACTAAATATTTATGTTTAAATTGTAAATAAATATATATATATATATATATATATATATATATATATATATATATATATATATATATATATATATATATATATATATATATATATATATATATATATATATATATATATATATATAGTGCCATTTTGGTTCAAAAATAGCAAGCAACCATATCTATGATTTGCTGCATTAGGAATTATATAATGTTGAATTTTAAGGAGGAAAATCAGACAGAAAATGGGAGCACTTACATCTTCCAGAAAAACTTATCAAATTTGTTGATGGTTAATCAACAGTAATCTAGACTATGGAACAAGAATAGACAAGAACTTAACCTCGTTTATTCTAGCAAATCTTGCCAGATTCCTTCAAATATGTACACAGAGTGATATCTTTTCCTATTACTTTCCATGCAAGTATTTTTACACAGGGTGTGACTCAGCAATAACTCCCGGCTGTTTTCACAAGGTATTTACCTCCTCAAAAGGCGGTCTCTTGTAAAGCAGGTCTTTAAATGACACAGTTTTAAAATGGGACAGTTAAAATGCAAAGTGACACGTGTTATAACCTGCATATAACATAATGTTATGCTTCCAACAAGAAAATTCCAACTACAACAGATTGTTTTATTATTTTTTTATACCAAGACAGTTATATGAAATCAGGTAAGATAAAATGAATAACATCCCACCAACTGAAAGCATTGTTTTAAAATTAAGGTGACATTAATCAGTCATAAAAACATATTTCACAATAGAAAAGTTGTATAAATTGTTCTGTATAGTAATCGGTTATTGTACATTCACTCCCACATGTGCCGAACCAAGTCTGAGGTTTCTCGTGTGCACCAGAAAAGAAGTCAAATAAGGCTTTTTAAAAAAAGAAACATATCAACCAGCTTTCCCAGATCAACTCCGTGTTTAAGAACCTTTGCATTTTACTGGCATAAAAAAAAACCTTTATATTAGATACAAGACACCCCCAGCTAAACTAAAACTGTGTCAATATCAAAAGTAAAGGGAAATGATAAGAAAAAAAAAAGACAAACAAAATAACCATGCAACTCTGCAAAGTTCAGTAAAGCAGGTGAAAAATTAAATTGTAATTTCCCAAAGTATTACAACGGGATAAAAAACACAAAACAGCTTATCTGATTGGTCCTTTGAGCTACATTCCTCACCTCAAGTTCTCTCAAGCAGCACTTATTAGTATACTTCGGTAAAAAAAAAAAAAAAAAGCAAAAGAAGAGAAAGTGTGATATTGAGGGTGTTGAAATAAAAGGTTCCTACACAGGTTTCCACTTTGTAGGCTCAAATGTTTACAATTAGACGTTGGAGTGCAATACAATCATGTCAAAAACACTTGAAGAGACCAGGTGGGGGTTTTTCCACAAAGCATGAAAAAACTACAACACTAATGTTGGCTCTCAATTTTTTGTCTTGACTCTTTGAAGGGCTGGTCCATTGGTGTTTTTATTTCTTTTCTTTTTTTCTTTTTTTTTTACCACTACTGGACTTCGGTTTCACTTCAAACTCAACACTTATTTGTGAATCAGGATCTATTCTACTCCGATTCTTTAATGCTGGACATCAAAACCGACTTGAATGGGAAGAACTCGTCTGCAAAGATGAGCGGACATAGACGTGGCTATTCATGTCGTTGTGTAAATAAAATTGTAAAAATAGAATTTCTAAAACAACATGGATCTTGTAATTTATAATTTTTTTCATATTTTCTTTCATCATATTTGAAATTCCTAATGATTGATCAGGCTGACAGATAAAACAAGTTTAATACTATTGAATAAGGAAAGAAAATTCCTGTAATCCAGAAACATTTAACTATTGCTGAAATGTATTTATTTATTTTGCATTGTCCTTTATTGTCATTTATTTAAATGCTCACAACCATTAATATTTGCTAAAGACTTACTGTGGCATTTAACGTGACACTTTTGGCCTTCAGTGAAGAAGCAGTGAAATGTTTTGTTTTTTTTTCTCAACAAGTCGGTGATGGCGAACATCTTGAATTTAAAATCCAACGTGGAAAATCACAGATAAAACATAACGTGTATTATTCAAATATAAAAGAGCGTAACAATCATACTGCTTGTAGAAATTTCCATTTGTTTAATAGAAAAAGGTACGGTAAGAAATAAAGTCTGGAAACTTAAACCATATATTCAGACAAAGAATTGTCTTTTTCCCCATAATTCCAGCTTTCCAGACTTTTCAAACTTTTTCAAGATAGTGTGCGAACCCATAGGGATGACAAAAGTCATCCCTGCAGAACTGTATCCAAAACATACGCTGCATTAATAATAATAATTAAAAAATGCAATTAAAAAGTCAACAATATTATTCAAGTTAGCTTTTCATGAACGCTGCAGTCGGTGTCGGGACACTTCTCGCGCTCCGTCTGCTGCAGGCCAGGCCGTTAAAAATTAACGAAAGTTACCGAAACGTCGCGTCAAACTAACTGAACATTACAGATGTCCATAACAGGTGAAAAGGCTTCCTTAGAAAGCAAATTTCTTTGCCACTGAGAACCTATAGAGGTCACATTTTCAAATGTACACATTACTCTGCCATGGGCAAATGAGATGTTGACACGCTCTCCAAAAGAAGGTGGAGAATGTTTTGTTCAAGGCACCGGGACGAGGGAGGAAGATCCGGCAGCAAGAGGTGCAGTTACAGGTGTGGTGGCTCTGAAAGTCTTCACCTGACGTAAGGGGTTGAGAGAGAAAGTGAGAGAGAGAGAGAGAGAGAGAGAGAGAGAAAGAGAGAGAGAGAGTTCGGCTCTCAAGTCTCTAGCAGGGAGACTCTTTTTCGTCTACAGGGAAGTAGCCGTCTCTGGTGGGAGGAGCTTTCTGCTGGGGTTTGTCTCCAGGCGGGACGCCCATCAGCCTCCCTTGTTGCTGCTTCGTCGTTGGTAAGTCAGTGGAAGGGGTGGTGAGAAGAATGAGGCGCTGGAAAGGGTGTAGCAAAAATTCAATCAAAACACAATAAAAAAAATGTAAAAAATCGAGTAACTGTCTAGATAAGATTGGTCTGTTAAAGGTGTAATATTATGCTTTCTAGACACATAGTCCCATTTTATGACATAATCCAGTAACTGTTACCTTCAGCTAAAAAATGCTGTGACTCAAGAGAATTTTTATCTCCAGATTTCACACCTTGAAACTGGGCCTCTGTCTCTTTAACACCTCCTGCTCCTTCTGAAGCTCCGCCTTCGGGAAGTCATCGCAACATCGCTCATCTATTAACTGTTTTAAAAACATTTTTACCAGCGTTTCGCTGAGAAGTAGCTCGCACAATGAGCTGAGCACACGCGCCGTTTCACCAGGTGTTTGCTAATTACTGCTGACTAGTCTGAAGGAGCTGAGTGGGGGAATGAAGGAGGGCGAGGGGTGCCCTGTGAGACAGACACTCAGTAGCTTGGAAACTGCAGCTGTATTTAGGAGTAGTTGTGCCGTGAATGTGCAGCTAGGTTCATCCAGGCATTTTGCACAGAAAAAAAACTGAAAATGGATCAAATTTTTCCTCCTGCACTCAACTTGGTACATCTAAAAACGAGAGGAAGCTTACTTCTTTAAGCGTTCCTGGAGTGTAGTAGAGTTTCCCTGCCGCCCACAGAGGGATGCAGAGCATGGAGGACAGAGCCAGAACCCAGCCAATCCCCTCCCCCCATACTGGGTACACGTATTCATTGTTGTACTTCAGAGGTGAGTACTTGATCAAGGCAAAGGCAAAGGTTCCCTGTGAGGTGAAAACAAAAAGTCATGTTGGTTATTCTACTTGCATTATTCTGGTTATTCTCTATGTGCATTGCTTTCACGCAGTAACTGATATTTGCATTTCAACATAACTCTCTTTATTAAAACGGAGATGAAGAAAGCTGCAGGCTGCTTTGAGAATGAGTGAACTGCAATTTTAATGTCGTCCTGAAGGGGTCGCTGTTGTTCCAGCAATATGCTGTAAAAGACCACTGAAAATAAACATGAAACTTACGAAGCACGTTGCTGGGGTTAAGAAGAGCCAGCAGAATTTAATGACGGGGCCGGGACGGTACCCGATCATATCCTCTATGTTGTCATAGTAACGATCAGCACCTGAGGGAAGACACAGTTTCACTTCCATCAGCGCTTTGAAGTGACTTATTTCTGAAAGGAAAGACACCCCAAAGCTAAATACATTGACTCACCATAGACCCAGGCAATGCAAACAGTCTCAAAAATAGCCACGAAAAGAAGGCACATCCCGCTGGCTGCATAGTAGTCAAACAGCTGGAAGACGTACATGCCTCCCTGCAGGCACAAACAGGCAAGAGTTCAACTAAATACAATCAGATATCGACATTTGCCTCGCATGATTTATAGTTATTAGCTAGAATGAATTTCAGCTTGACCTCTTTGTTATTTTCTCTGACGTTTTCTTTTCTTTTCTAGAATTTTCTTAAAGCTGCAGTGTGTAACTTTTATAAAAAATATATATATATTTTTACATATTTCCTAAAATGATCACCTTGTTGTAACAGTATAATGTAAGACAGATAATCTGTGAAAAAAAAAGTATAGTTCCTTTGCTTTCTCCCAGTTCTAACTGCAGAAACACAATGCTCGGTCAGAAACAACCAATAAAAGCCAGACTGAGGGTCTTAGTGCTGTCAATCACCCTAACGTATGCTCGTTTTCACAGATTATCCATCTCATATTATACTGTCACGACAGATAGTTTTAATAAATGAGGAAGAACATATTTTTGTAGAAATTACACACTGCAGCTTTAAGCAGGGATTCCTCCAGTGTATTACAAGCCTGGCGGGCCACCAGGCTTTACTTGGCTAACCGTTGCTTCTTCTTTTTTTTAAAGTCTTTTTAAAATCTTTGCACTTTTTAAGACTTTATACTTGATGTTCAGGTATTAATCCTCCAATCTTTCAATAACACACAGTTATCAAGTGATATTTTCAAATTTCCTGTCAACTTGAAACGTTTTTAACTCAAAAACATGATGGATGAATGACCGCCATAGCGCTCAACCACCAGGCTTAGCAAGTTTCCTGGGGGAAACCTTGTTTAAGGTTACACCAGAATACGCTCACTGGCATTTATGTTCACTCTGAGGTGTGTTTGTACCTCTGTCAGCATGATGAGTCCCAAAAGGAAGGACACCACAGCCACTCCCAGGATGAAGAGCTCCCTGCGGTTTTTGCGGCGGAAGACGGCGGGATACATGTCCACCATGGCTGTCACCAAGCTCTCCACGCACACGAACTGACACAGGGAAGAAGTAAAAATCAAAACACGACTCAGCACGAATCGCACAGCTTTTGTGTTGTCGATTGTACCTGACTGTCCAGTCCCAGGAACACAATCATTACGAAGAAGCAGCAGGCCCAGAGAGGGGAAACGGGCATCATGGTGACAGCGCGAGGGTATGCTATGAAGGCCAAACCGGGACCTGGATACGCACAAAAAAAACCAAATAAACGACCTCAGAACTTTTAGTTGTCTTTGTTGGATGTTGAAAACAAACAAAATAAATAAATAAATAAATAAATAAATGTCTTTAAGCTTTCAGCGACTGTTGGAATAAACACACACCAGATTCGGCCACTTCTGAGATCGGCACGTTTTGCTCAAAGGACATGAAACCCAAAATGGAGAAGATGGCAAAGCCGGCGAGAAAACTTGTGCCGCTGTTCAGGAAACAGAGACACACGCAGTCCCTGGAAACGGCAACAAACGAGGCATGATGTTCAAAATACGACACCGATCTAGAGCACAGACTTGACTGAGGTTTTGTAATAACAGATTGGCAACCGCTACAACGAGGTAATGATGCAAAACAAGTGATATTAAAGACAATGTAGATAGAAAAACTGACTTCTTTTTTTTTTTTTGCCTTACCTGTAGCAGTTGTTGTTGTATTTGTTGTAGCTTCCTAAGGCTGTAAGGCAGCCCAGGCAGATGGCATATGAGAAAAAGATCTGCGTTCCAGCATCCATCCAGACCTTGGCACAAAGAAATCATGTACCTGTTAAAGTCCAGAGTGACTAATATACATTCATACATTTGCATGGTTAAGATATATGCTTTCAGGCTGCACAGCCATCGAGCCAGAATTTCACAGCGTGACTAGAAGACAGAAAGCCCTTTAAAAGCCTTTAGGTGGATGATCTGTGAAGACATGTTCGAGACCCCGTTCATCATCTCAGAGAACAAAGCTGTGCAGTTTGGCAGTCGCCAGTTGAAACTTGCTCCTCTCCTTTAGGTGATAAAAGATGAAACATTTTGTTCCTATCGCGGTTTGAGCAGCGCCGATGCTACCTTGGTGCTACGCGGCTATTCTCCCACGCCCGATGACCGAAGGGGCCACGAGGGTAAATTTCGTCTTAACTGAACGTTGGATTTTACGTGCTAAAAACGGCCAGCAGCTCCTTTCGAGTGAAAAAGACCAAAATACTTTGAGCGCTCACATTCTGAAATGAAAAGGTAGCGCACACAAACATTGATATTTGAACTACAAGATCGGCTTTCCTCTAAAGTTCCTTCGTAATAACCACACCGGATCGTTGGACTAGTCATCACAACCGCATTAGGCAACCCATAATCACCAAAATATGTAAAGCTGCACAAAAGCCAAGACACATAAAATACATTTTAAAATCTTTAAATAACTAAGTACTAGTCCTTAAATACTGAATTAACTCCTTCATTTACACTTTAGTAGCTTTTTGTTTGTGTGTTGGTTGGCTCTTAGTTGAATTATCTAATTTAGATATTGATTATAGTTACCACCACTTGCTGGTGAATTTTCCTCTGAATTTTAGCTGAATTGTTACCCTACTTGATTCATCAACTCAACAAATTTTAATTTCAAGAAACTTACAAAAACCCAGCGATCTGTGTTCAAATCTGCGGCAGAGATTGCTGACCATAAAGAAACTAATTCATCTTTTAAACTGATTTGGCTGGATTGTGACACTAAACGGTTTCTAATCCTAGTTTCGTATGGTTTTGTGTCATATAATAATTTGGCTTTGCCTTTCATCCTGTTGCATACAGGACAGAAAATCTGCCTGACTGGAATTCCACAAATACTGGAAATCCCATTTAACAAAGACAGATACTTCCAAGATAGCGGCTCCACCAGCATAGCTTGACTTGGCTAGCACTCTCTGGACTCCTGTTCATGCCCTGAGAACATGACAGGAAAAGAAAAGGAGGGAGGGCTGTCTCTTGGGTTGTCATGCTGGATTGGTAGGTCATTAGATTGCAGGTCTCAGAGAGACAGTAGAAGCGAACAAAACAATCAATCTGCATATTAGAAATTTTCCAGCAGGACAAAAAAACTGATTTACATGGCTCAATTACGATTTGGTCAATGAAATTTCATCTAATTTTAATTTCCCTGCTGTTCAGTGAGACTTAAGTCACCAGAGGTCTGTTTTTTATAGTTACTGGGTGAGATGATTTGAACTTTGCAGTCCTTGTGTAGTCAATCTACTCCAATTGTTCCTTTGTATGAGGAATCGAAAGCTACTGACATAAATTCATAACTTATTTTAAGGCTAAAGACTTGATCTGTCTGTCTATCTAACATGCAATCGAAACCAGAAGCTATATAAAAGACGTGTTTATTTCAAACTGTCTGATGTAAGAATAAACTTTTCCCATCAATTTTTTTTTCTATTTGCTAAATAATGAGAGATAATTTTTTTGAAGACTTTCTTCAGTCAAAAGTTCAAACACGCTAAGATTACTGTGCCTTTAAACAATTTGGGACATTCGATGCCATGTCTTTGGAAGCTTCTGACAGGTTAATTGATAATACCTGAGTTTATTTGAGAAACACCTGCGGGTGTCATTTAATGCACACCTGAAACTCACTGCTTACCTCGTGTAACGTCATGGGAAAGTCGAAAGAGACCAGTCACCGTATCAGGAAGAGAACTGTGGACTTGCACAAGTCGTAAACCTACCTGGGGGTCAGACAGTCGTCCCAAATCGGGGTAAAGGTAGAAGTGGATTCCCCTCAAGGCTCCGGGCAAAGTGACTCCTCTGATCAGTAGGACCAACAGCATGATGTACGGGAAAGTAGCCGTGAAGTAAACCACCTGCAAGGAAACACACCAACTCTGTCAAACTATCAGTTCGCTTTGCATTATTTTCGCTCATATTCCTCAACTTATAGAGACGATTTCACCTTCCCAGTTGATTTGACTCCCTTCCAGATGCAGAAGTAGCAGATGACCCACGCGACGGCCAAGCAGGCGACCAGATCCCAGTTTAACGTGCCAATGTGGTCAATGCCAGAGGAAATTCTCAGGACTCTACGCCTGCGGGACACAAGCAATCCCAGGATCACTCCAACGTCCTTTGACAAACGAGCAACACAATCTGAAGTGATTCCAATTCTGAAAGAGGCTCGAATCACTTGCCGAGTGACGGATATCTGGTGAACTACCTTGAGGAGCCGGCGAGACAAAGGGACGAGAAAAACAGAACTTACTCCCAAAACTCAATGACGGGAGAGGTGGCGTTCTCATGGTGATTGACGGAGCCGTTTCCCCTCTGAAATGCCACACAGGAATCTTGAATGAAGAACAGACAAAAAGGACATTCATTCCCGCGAAGAAATCCAAGCTTTCTCAGAGGTTTCCAAGTTACACTCGGGCGAGAGAAGCAATGCCGCCGCTGAGGGGGAACAGTGAAGTGGAGCGGGAACACTCAGTCCCGCAACTTAAAACAAGTAGCTATATGAATGAATGAAATAATGACGGAAACCACTGAAAAACATCAAAATTGTGACATTCAATTATTGTTCCTCAAAAAACAAAAAGAAGAAAAGCTTGAATTTGGAGGCTGTGGGTACATGCTAGCATGCTATTAGCAGCAAAGCTAACATGTTGTACAACAACAGTTTGCTGTTAATCGTATACTAGATAGAATTACAAATATTGTTCTGCATTTAAATTTTAAACATAAGCAGCAGGCAGATAGATATTGAGGTAGTTTAAAGTTTCTGAGTTGAGGTAAAAAAAAAAAAAAGAAGTAATTCAGACTTTCTATTTTGTTTACTAAAGAGTCTTTAAAGGTGAAAGCCCAGCTAGCTGCTCAATCATGTTCCTATCTATCTTATCTTTGTTCACTATATCCCAGTTATTAGTCAACAAATACCTTTCTTTCATTGTTACAGGAAAAGAATAACACAAAGAAGCAGGATGTGTACAAAACCACTACAGTGTGACAGGCTTCAGGGAATGGAAATAGCTTTTTACAGTTCTGAATATGCCTCAGTATGTTGAGCCCATTCTAGTTACAAGGCGACTAAAAGTAGGATTGGCTAATCCTATGGTATCTCATGATGCATTTGAAATTGTATTTAAAGTAGGATTTATTTTAGGAGTCTCACATCTGAGGCAAATTGTAAAAACGGAGTTACTCATTGTTGTTTCCCGACTGGTGCACTCAGTAGTCAGAGGTCAGATAAATCTCAGCCAAGTTAATGCGTCTGAGTCGTAAAGTAGAAAACAGGTACTGCAAACTGTAGGGCAAACTACTATTATCTATACAAGACAAAGACAATGCATTTATCTTCTCTGAAATAAAAGATTTTGCACCGTCCTGTGTTTTGCCTGTGGTTTAAGGAAATCCAAGCTTTCAGAAATATTATAAATACTTCATACCTCTAAGTTTCTTTGTGTTTTACACATGCAACTCCGGCATCCAGGAAGGAAACCAAACTAATGGCTGTTTGGAGACCTTTCACTTTCCAGTTCAGATTTGTGACTTTGTTGCATTTCCACCTGGGAACTTGAACAATCCAACTTTCAAGTCGTAATGGAAGCTGATGACAACGTAAATTTTCTTTCTTGTTATATTTTAACAGGTTTGGAAACAGAGGTCGTCCATTTGTACTGTCAGAATTTTTGCGTCTAGCTTATCCCTCTGACTTTCACTGTGCTTTACACACTGCCAGCATGGATGTTGAACTTCAGGGGATTTTGTTGTTGTTGCATTTCCAACTGGGAACTCAACTTGAACCTCTGAGTGTGCATAAAATGCAGCATGAATCCACGGAAAAACTGTCCAACTTGAGAAACAACGGACCCTGCCTGCGGTAATGAAAAATAGTCTCATTGACCCATCGATCGCCTCACCTGTGTTCCATGTGTTGTTGCAAGATGCCCAGGGAAGATCCCAGGTGAAGGAGTTGAAGAGAAAGAATATAGCCCACGCCAGCACAACAATGTAGTAGATGTTCAGGAGAGCGACAATCACCTGGGTGGCATAACCCACTCCTGATGTGTAAAGAAAAGAGAAGGGAGTCCTTTTTTTAAAAAACAAAAAAACAAAAACAAAAGCACATCCTGTTTGTTGAGTATCATTCCACTCAATCTAAGCTGAAGCTTTAGATTCACATGGAAGTAATTTTTGCACATTTATAATGACTCCCAGGCATCCGAGTTCTGGATTAAACCTTTGCTTATGCACACGTAGGCACTTCTTTCCCAGATGTCACGCCTCAAGTTTCCCTATTAGACTCTCCCATTAAGAAAAAATCCCCAAAAAACACTTAATATATATCCTCCTATTGTTTCCACATATACTTAACTGATTTCAGTGTAGCATGTGTACTTATACAAATAATTCACAACCACAAACGTTTTGCACTGACATGTCTGGAATTCCTCTGTCAAGCCACAGCGTTGCACAGACATGTTTGCTTGTTTTTTTCCACGGTGACGCCTCGAGTTTCTTATGGATCTTATGTGGTCCATACGAATGAAACTTACTGTGTATTTCTGCACGGAAATACCAAACGGTATTTACCTTCAACATATATAGACGTGCTGAAGGGTGACGCCAGCTCCCGAAAAACTGCTCACCAACAACGACCAGTGGTTTCTGCTCTGAATGCGTTAAGTCTTAAATGTATGCGTGGTATATAAAAGAGAAAGGGATGCATTGCTTTGCAGCTAATTGTCAACACTATGACAATTAGATAACATAAAAAAGTTTAAATTTAATAAAAATATTAGGGAAGAGGGAAGTAGGTTATTTAAGCTAGCTTGACTTTGGCAACCTTAACGTGTACACGTGCAAAGGGCGACCCACACACCAGCTTTCTCACCGATCATCAGCAGAGCAGGTGTTTAAATCAGATAATAATAACTGTCATAAAATACACATAAAGCATGAAAATACGATGCTTTAACAGACTGAATGTTCTGTTTTATGTGTGGGAAATGTCCTGATACATTAGATTCACGTGGAAGTAATTAGAGGCATTGTCAGTCAATTGCTATGGCAACGAGTATTTACGTAGCATAGCCGACACAGAGCGGCAGAAAAAGAATATGAGTGGTCTTGAGTTATTCTTCAAAGGTTTTTCTGTGCTATTTTTGGTTTTGTTGTGGCACAAAACACTAAATTAAGAGCAGCTACATCTCCACGTTTCATTTTGTTACCAGAATTGTTCTACGACTGCGGCGCGGCTATAGAAGGCAACAGACGTTTTGCCCTGCGTTGTTGTGCACGTGCTCAAATGTTCTGAACGTAAACAAGTGCGTACAGAAGAGAAATAATCTCAAAGTGTTTCAAGGCAGAATAATAATTACAAAAAAAAAACACCAAAAAAAAAAAAACACATTACCTTCAAACAATGGGCAAATTTTCCGCCAGCAAGTGATGCCGCCCTCACTGGTGTACTGTCCCAAAGAAGTCTCCAGGAGGAACACAGGGATGCCACAGGCAAACAGGAAGATGAGGTATGGAATAAAAAAAGCCCCTGTATACATTTAGGCAACAGTTCATAAACACGTTAAGACTGTCTAATACTTACAGCTGGGTAAGCAAAATCACAGCATCTTGCATAAATATCTACACCCCTTAAGCCATTCCACATTTTGTTGGAAGCACAAACTTCAAATGACTTTGAATCTTGCAGTACCGCAAGCCGCTTGGGCAACGTCTCCACCAGATTTCGACATCGACACACTGCTCCCATTCCTCTCAGCACAACGGCAAAAGCTTGGTCAGACCGACTGGTTAACTTCTGTAAGCAGCAGTTTTTAAATGACACTCTCTATTTATTGTTTAGGTGATTTCTGAAGGCTGTCAGTTGCAGTGGACTTTATGTGATGGTACCAGAGAAAAAGGGGATAAAGGGTATGTTTTAAAACTGGGAATCATTTTCCTTCCATCTCAGATTATGCACTAATTTGCATTGGTTTACCACAGACAACCATAATAAAATCAATGGAAGTTCATGGTTGTAACATGTCAAATTTTGTAAAACGTGCATCACAACATTGGTTTCTTTTCACAAGTGACATCTAGCTATCGTTGTATGTATAAACTCTGTCCAAAATGTCTGCGTTTGCCTGTGAGATCTAAAATCCTCAGATGTGAACTTGCAAATGCTACCGATTATTCCTACCACTAACTCAATGTGGCTTCTGCTCCATATTAAATATGTGCAAATAACCGAGTACAGCAGATGAACAGCGTTAGTGCCACCATTGTGGGGCGTGACGACGGAAAGCAAAAAGAAAGTCCACCAGGTTCCGCTGGGCTACAAATCAAAACATGTTTTAGCGAGGTCCCGGTTTCTTTTCACATCCCTGGTGCCACACCCATGTTCCGTTTTGACTTAATTAGGTCCTGCGCAACTGTCTGATGTCATGCTTCAGACGTCAGACAGTTGCCACGAACCATGAAGACGATTCTTAGAGCTCACCTCCTCCGTTCTTGTAACAAAGGTAGGGGAAACGCCAGACGTTGCCCAGGCCGATAATTTCCCCGGCGACAGACAGGACAAACTCGATCTTGTTGCCCCACTGGCCCCTGTCCATCATCTTCTCCTCCGTGCTGGGGACGATGTCCAGCGGCCTGCCATGACCGTTGGACGGCTCCGCCTTGGACGTGTTTTCTGCATCTCGTTTTTCACCTGCATCAAACGGAGCACAGAGGCTGACTTGAAAAGATGAATCGGACGAACGTTTTCCCTAAATTTTATGGAAAGATGCTCACATTTTCAAGTATTTCCACAAATTCTTAATTTGAACACAAATGTATCTTTATATTTACAAATGTAGGAACTCCTGAACGTGTTATTTTTTTCCCCCCTTTCATTTAAGAAGCATGCATTAATTTTAGTTGATCCATCTAATAAAACTACAATAAAATGACGAAAGGTTCATCGGGTTCACAAACTTTTGCATAGATCTGGAGATATAGTCTTTAGTTTATACCAAAAACCAGAATGGATAATAATTACTCTAAGGTATTTAGCAACTTATAATAACCCTCTAAATTTCCCCTTAGGAACTCTGATGATATGCAGTCGCCATTTTGATATCGGTTGGACAGGTTGCGCAGTGCGGTATGAGAAAATGGGGTTGTTCACAGAAAAAAACCCCAAAACGCTCAATTCAGATTTTCTTTGCTGAAATCCAATTTATTTTTTGCACAGATATTTATTCTAATTAAATGCGACTACAATCAAAACTCCTGTGTGAACGGTTTCCCAAAGAGACCAGTAGAGGCAGAAGAAGAACGTCGACGATCATTATTTACCCGTCATTTACAGACATAATAGTGGACGTCGGGGTCTATGGCTTGATTTTTAAAAAATATTCAGCAATGGGAGTCAACAGTATTGTCACAAAATCATAACACACAGGAAGGTAATAGAAAGAAAACACTTCAACGACAGTCAACGTCTAAAAGTAGTTAATTGCCATTTAATACCACATAGGGAAGAGTCGCAAATTGGATTTTTTTTGTATGAAAAGACCAAAATTGGGCTATTCAGATTGAGGTAAAGAAGTTGGATATGAGTCACACTTTGACATGTTATTTTTTATTTTTTTTATTTATGTAACGTGAGGTAAAAAAAACAAAAAAGTATAAAACTACATATAGCTTCCCCATATTTAAGAATGAGTAGTCCACAATTTCTAACTAGCAGTAAGTGCGATGTTTAAGGAGTTGATACCCTCTGCTTGCCCCCATGAATTTTGAGACTTTTTGACGTGCATTGTAATCAGTGTTGGTATAGTTACTTTGAAAAAGTAACTTTAATCGGACTACTGATTACTCCTTGAAAAAGTAACTTAGTTAGATTACTGACTACTTGATTTGGAAAGTAACTAAGTTACATTAAAAGTAACTTTTTAGTTACTTTCAGCAGCTGCTAACAACAACGCTCCGCCTCCTGTGAAAATCACATTGAGCTTTGTCAATACTTAATTGTCAGCTATTTTATAATGGTAACATCAACAATGTGTCTCCACTGATAAGGTTGAACTGAAGAGGAGATTGTAGAAAAATAAAAAACGTGAGTAGTTTGTGTGGTCCACTGTTGTCTGGAAAACTCTAAGAAGGTTTTTAAAGCCCCCCCCTCCCCTCCCCCCCGGCCTCCAGGTTCTGCGTTACGGCCCTGCATTTGGTGTCACTGCGCACAGAGCTCCTCCTGCAGCTCACAGCTCAGATGGCTGCACAGATTTGCGACACTTATCTTAGTATTAATAATTAGAATTAAGTTGCCATTATAATTATTGGACACGTTCATTCGTGGCTGTTTTCACGTTTATTGCGCTGTTTAAATTAGTCTCGATATTTGTAGTTTTCTGGAGCGCAAGCTCCTGGAGGTAATATATTAACTTGACATTAACAAAGACACAGCGGGACGGATCATCTGAGAAATGATGAACAGGAGAGACTGACTAAAACTACCTTAATGACGGACAAATTCTGGGATTTATTGAGTCTCTGCTTATTTCCAAGCCCAAATGAGCAACTTCACGTTAAAAAACGAGCCCAAAAAAGCGCAACACGCCGCTCATTAAATCGGCAAGCGACTTTAAAAAATGAAGCCCAAAGCCGCTTATAATAATCGGACTTGGCAGCAGAATCTCAAAATAGTTCCAGTTTTTCCACCAACAAAATGCTCATCTCCCTCCATTGTTTACATTTCTGTCGCATAGAGACGTCGGTCACTCGACAAGATGAGTAGAGGAAATACGATTAAATAACAAAAGAAGATAGTAACGCAAAAATGATTTTGAGAAGTAACTGTAGTCTGACTACTGGATTTGAAATAACAACGCGTTAGATTACTGGTTACTGAAAAAAGTGGTCCGACGTCAGTAACGCGTTACAAATTAACGCGTTACTGACATCACTGATTGTAATGGATCGCAGTTCCTTTTATCGTGACCTTGAATTTTCAGGATTGTGATTGGTTGACGAGAGGCCGATTAAGAAAACAAAAGAGAAAAATCCAGATCCCCAAGGCAGGAAACATATTTTCAGTACCATGGCTAGTTCTTAAGAGTTATAATGACGGTATGCAAACGGCACCAAACGTGTTTGCTGGCGTCCGAATGGGCCCTTTCCTTTGGTTGAGGTCACCACTGACTTCAGGTCGATCCCTGTGCCGGACCCAGTTCTGGGGCCGGTGCTGCTGAAATGAAAACCCCACAGTGGAGGAAACAGGCGGCCCACTGACTGTGCTCACTCCTGTCAGGTTGCATTAACAAACTTCTCACCGGCCCCTTTACCCTTTCCACCATGTGGTCACAGCTACTGACCAAACTCAAATAAGCTGCTAATCAAGCTACAGGAAACACGCTCACTATAACTCAGTTATGAGAATCCATCAAACGCATCATATTTTCACCCCTGCACACCAATAAACACAAATTATGCCATGTGTGCCCGATCTAGCTGCAGCTTTTCTTTTCTTTTCTTTTTATAAAAAAGCAACACATGGGATGGGAATTCCATGTATTCGTCTGTTTTGTGCGAAGTTACCTTTAGGAATGTGCTCCTGCTGTCAGAGCACAGAGGTCGAGCACCAGCGTGACTCCGTGCGGGGTGTGCGCACGGGGGTTTGGAAATGGGAGCCGCTTTGAGAGCCAAGGTCTACGGCGACAGGAGCCAAATTGTGACCGGGGTAAAAATAGAGTTCCTTGTCTTCGGAGGGCCCTTTGCGAGAATGGAGGCTTAGCGCAACAAAAGCGGAGTATCCCTCCTTTTATGGCGCTGGCAAATGGCAGCCCTCACTGGCCTCACAGCCTTCCCTTCACTCTTCTTCCCGTTTCTCCCAAATCGAAAGATATGTTCGTCATTTACAAGAAGGTTGCCTGCAGGATGACACTTTAAAGACCCCTTCGGACACAACGGCATTTCAGGCACACTGCATGAAATATATCACGAGAGAAGAACCATCAACAGTGAAACTTCGTCCCACCAAAAGGTGGGACGACTAATGTCTCAGCCAGATCTAGAGAAACTCATCCATGCGTTTATCTTCAGTCGTATTGATTATTGTAACGGCGTCTTCACAGGCCTGTCCAACAAATCAATCAAACAGCTACAGCTGATCCAGAATGCTGCTGCTCGTGTTCTCACTAAAACCAGGAAGATAGAGCACATAACACCAGTTTTAAAGTCTCTCCACTGGCTCCCTGTAGCTCAAAGAATAGACTTTAAAATACTGTTAGTTTATAAATCACTGAATGGTTTAGCACCACAATACATTAAAGATCTGCTGCTGTTGTATCAACCTTCCAGACCTCTCAGGTTCTGGGTCTGGTCTGCTCTGCATCCTCAGAACCAGAACCAAATGAGGAGAAGTGGCATTTAGCATCTATGCACCAAAAATCTGGAACAAACTTCCAGAAAACTGTAAAACAGCTGAAACACTGACTTCCTTTAAATCTATATTAAAAACCCACTTGTTTAGAGTTGTATTTGAAACGTAATAAATTGCAAATTTATTAACGGAATCTGACTATGCTGTGTTTTGATTGTTTATTCTATGTTGCATTGTATTTTTGTTTTTGATTTGATGTAAAGCACTTTGAAATGCCTTGCTGCTGAAATGTGCTATACAAATAAAGCTTGATTGATTGATTGATTGAAAACAGATCTCTTCGAAACAACATCGGGTGATTGAGCAATTAAGGGAGAGAGAGTGACAGACTGACCTGCTGAAATTATGGGGCAACACTTTTCCACTGTGGAACAGTTTGAGGTGGTGAGAATACAGAACGAAACACTAAAGCAAAAAATCAAACTTGAAGCTTTTTGTTTTTGGCTCAAATTTGGTAGATGTGAAGATAGACGACAGACAACCAGCCAAGTTCTGCTAAAAAAAAAAATCCTATTAACTTGGACTCATCAAGTTTCTGTACCTGTTATTGTGTAGTAAAGTAACCTTGAAGTATTTGTCTGTAGTCAATTTAGCAAAAGATTTATTCATAATTCAGTTTTGGACATTTGTGGATGCCCAAACCTGTTCAACCTTCCACAAGGTGGGTTTCTGGAAGGAAACCTTTAAAGCAGAGATTAAAAAAGAGAAGAAATGTAACACATCGTGTGAGCCTTACTAATTATAAAATTTGTATTGTTATATAGTTCCTCTGCGGTTAACAGTAAATTTCAACTCTTTTAATTCGGCTTTCGTCTGAACTTTAACTGGGCCATTCCAACTCATGAATATGCTTTGATCTTGACTCCTCTATTGTAGCTATGACTGTATGCTTAGTTAAATTTATTTTGGGCCCCGTTTTGCTCCGAGGTTGTCCTGTACTTAGCTCTTCTTCTGACCCAGATACTAAAAACTGATTTCTGAAGGCAGTTCACATTGCAAACGTATCAAAACATTTTAAAATTCCATTTCACAAAGCACTGTGCAACTTCGTTGGAACGCGCGGTATACCGGCACTAGCATCGGTTTCGGCTGACATCAGCCATTTTTCAGCATGTCGGTATCGGTACGATAAATAAAGCTGGGCCAATATTTATTTCCATCTTGCTGTCATTTGTTTCTGTAGGGGGACAGAAGGGTGGTTGGTGAGATGGCGTTTGTTTGGTCATGTGACAGTGATAGCAATACAGCAAAGGATTGTGGCGAGTTCAATTGAAGCAGAGAAGCAGTGGTGATGAAGTCGTAGTTTTCAAGGTGTCGAAAGGCAGTGAAATATATATATATATATATATATATATATATATATAATACACATGATTTAGCAGCAAAATTAATATCGGATATCGGTATTGACCCAAACTCTGTCTTGGTCTATCCCATGTAATATTAATAAAACACTATGTAGTTTTTGGTTGTTATAGAAAAGTGTAAAAATCTTGATGGGGCGTAAATATTTTTTCAAGACCTTGTACTTTTAAAACTCTCCACTGATAATAGACACAAACGTGGACGTATTAAGAGGAGTTAAACTATTCTATTTTCATACAATCAACTATGATTCAGTGTAATATCAAATAGTTAACCAAGTATCACATCTCTAAGGCAGACATCCAAACAATGACTTACACCAACAATGGTGGATCATGTTTTTATTAGCCTTAATGCAAATTTTGCACATTTCTGATTTTATTTTCTTCTCATAACAGCGTGTTAGAGGACAGGTGGTGGATTGATGTTGTTTTTACCTTGAAGAGATGCGAGGCGGTTGTTTAAGGTGGGGAGGTGGAGCTGCTGTTAGCCGTCAGGATCCTCTCAGCATTAAACAGAGGCCTAAACAATCTCAGTTTTGAAATTTAAAGATTTCTGACTTGACAGTCAGGTTTGTAGCCGGACAGAGCAGGACCAAAAGCAAAGCCTGTTTCTGCCATTTTAAAACCGTTCCAAATCGCAAAATTGTCCGAAGCGTTCTTTATGCTGCTCATTTTTTACAGAAATCAAACATTTCGTCCACAACTTTGAAACCACATAATGTAAATGAAGTCAGACCCAGACAGTTGTCAAGTTGATGTCAGCATGTGACTTCATCTGATGAAACAAGTTCATGTTATTATTAAAACCGCACAAATGAGGGCGAGTGTGAAAACGGGTTGTATTTTCATTTGAGACCGTTTTTTTTTTAATAAGCAAGAAAAGGAACGGGTTTTGGTCCTACCTATTGATCCTATAGGCCATTTCTCCACCCATATGTGATCTATATCTGATACTTATACAATCTGAACGGCGCACTGTGACTTTTTTCAAATCAGACCCGCACCACTTCCATATCAGGTCCTCAATCAGATATGATGTTTTTTCAGATGGTCCCATTTACCTAGTCGCGAGTGAGTGACAGTAATTTGTGCAAAAGGAGGCAGGAAGCGATAAGCTCAAACGTAAACAATGGCAGATCCTGTTGCTGCTGCTGCAGGTTTCAGATTAACTCCTTTATCCACAATTTGTGCAGAGCAGTTATTCACCTGCGTCAGGCTTCTCATACCAACATGGTACAAAGTGACAGACCTACTGCGACTGGCTAGCGGTTAGCAGCTTCCTTCATTGACGTTAGCATTTGCCTCCCAGCTTCCTACCAGGCTCTAGTGTTTAAATGACTATTTCAAGTTCAAAATCTAATATACTTTGTTTGAAAGATTTGTGTTTTAGATTTGTCTCTTTGCAGGAAGTTATTGTCCAAAGATATTTGCTAAAATTTCAGCTCATGCAGCTAATTTGATGCATTGTCTCGGCTGTTGGACTGGATGTATCGTTACGCGTCTAGTAATTTACTCTGAAAACCCCATTGTTTATACGACATTGCAATTAATCTCTCATGTTAAGCATATGTTGAAAATGGAGCATGTTAAGTTTGACTTATCAGATATATATGCTAAAATACATAAAATAGCATTCAAGCTAACCACTTCAAAGGTTTTGTTTGTGACTGCAGTATTTTTTCCTGTTCCTCCGGTTCTAAAAATATTTCTTGTGCTGTAAACACGAGGGCTTTTTTTTTTCTTGCAACAGAAAAGTTTTTGACCATTTGTGGAAATGGTCTTTCAGGGAACCCCAAACGGTTTTATGTTTGTTTTTTTTAAAATAGCTTTCAGAGTGTAAATTTCGCCCTCGTATATATTTGTGTGGGCGGGAAAAATGCCTCTTTTATAAAAACACTGAAACGTTGGCCAAAGCTCTAACCTGACCTACAACCCCAAACGCCTCGAACATGACAGCAGCAACTGCATATTTGCAGTCGTGCTGCGGCTGCCGCAGAACCTCATCAATCGCCTTCAAAAATCCTCTGTACAACAAACTATTTGATGGAGAAGAGGAGGCTGAGGAACAACGATAGGAAACATTATTGTGTTTATCGTTAAACTCCTGTGGAAACTTTACTGTATGCACATGGAAATGGTCCCGTGTGGACCGCAAAACATAAAGTCTTACCAAGTATTTTGGTCTTTTTTCCAATGCAAATATCATAGTACACTTGAAATAAAACAAAACTAACTTACAAGAAACTTTTCAGCGAGATAAAGCAGCTTGTTTTAAGCCAATATTTCCTTAATATTGATGAAAACGTGCTGGTTCGACTAGCAGATTATTTCATTTGTAAGCTGCACTTTTTCATCAATATCCAGAAATGATTAACTGAAAACGAGCTCCCATATCCTGCTGAAAAGACACTTGTATGTAATTTTTTTTTTTTTATGTCAAGTGTACCAAGATATTTCCACCAGAAACTAGACCAAGATCGGTAAGATTTTATGCTTTTGCAGTGCGGTTGTTTCCGCAAGCCTGGTTGTTCAGATTGCTGCTAACAACTTCACAACAAGCATCTCCTCCAAACTACAGTTTCAAGACCCTCGCCCTCAGACCGAACTTGAGTGGGTGTCTGTGCTCACACTCTGTGACCCGTCCGCTTCAGGGCAGGCGGGTCACTCTGCATGCAGCGGCACGCCGACTGAACGGAGGGTGGGAACCCACAGAGCAACCTCTAGCTTAAAGGTGATTAACGGATTAAGAAAACAACCTGCAAAGCTCAGAGCTAAGGTTGAACTGAAGGAAATCTTAATCTTAGTTTGTTTTGTGTTCGGGTTTAAATGCGATCGACATCTAATATCTAAAGGAAAGCGATAAAGAGCGACCCGATAACCGGTAACGGTTCACAATTTGACAGGAGAAAGAATAAAACTGAGTGGTCAGAGACTATTAGGCTGCTTGGTTCTGTGTAAGAACAGAAAGCGTGTCGTTTTAAAGTCACTTGTGACATTTCTTGCAAAAAGGCAATTATTGGGGTTCCTCTTACTCATGCCAGAAGCTTGACACATCCATAATTGCCTGCGCCCTGAGGCTCTCTCAGCTGGATGAAACAAACTGCTTTAGTTACTCAACAGTCACGAACAAGAGAGTAGCATGATCTTAACTTCATCGATATCTCTCAAGCTAATTGTTTTGTCCTACCGTCTGAGACAAATATGATAAACAGCAGAAGAAATTAACTGCCACATCCTCAGCGCTCAGCTTTCATGCTAATATTTTATTTACAATGTTACCAATGGGGGTTTTGGAAATCGATCACAGATCCGATCAGAATCGGGCGTTACATGCAGATCGGGGATCAGATATGTACTTACTCTAAACACAGATGGGGATGATAACAGTTAGCATCTACCGTTATGTTCAAACTGTGCATTGCAGCGCAAGACTAAAGGTGCTCACATTTTCTCACCAAGAAATGAGTAACCACTTTCACTCGTCTTCTCTTTCTGTTGTTGCTGGTTGCCTGACTTCTCAAATCGCCGAGTACATCCATCAATTACTGATGTAAAATTCACTTGTTCAGCTGCTTATTTGAGACATCATTTATATGTCGATTTTTAAGCATGTAGCCCAAATTCCCTTTTCATTACAGACGGTAATGCAAAACAGACAACCTCAGTTTTTTTTTTCTTTTGGAAAAGTAGCACAAATGTTATCCACAGCCGGTATATCCGTTTCATCTCTACTCAGATTCCCATGATCTTTTTTGTAAGTGATCTTATTTTATGAGAATGGTAATTATTAATACCATTTTTGCTATTTTAGTTTGTTTTGTCAAAAAAAAAAATAAATAAATAAATAAAAAAGATCTCAACATTCTTCTTGTTCATTTGCAGCTTGCCAACATTTTGAACCACTGTTCACTGGTCTAATCAGTTGATTTTTGCTAAAAGAAATCACAGAGCAAATTTCACAGGGCCTAAACTTCAAAGTCCATCTTGTGACATGTCTATATGAAACTTGCTATTTGCTGTGTTATCAGTGGCCCCCATCTGGCTGCCTTTTGCAGAATTTTCCAGCGGTGAAACCCTGTTAAAGACTTAATAATTTGCAAACATCCATATAAAACACACTCAGAAGCATGTAACAATCAGGCCAACATGAAAAAAATAAAATAAAAGAATAGCAGGATAACAACTGGTTAACGGGTTGAGCTCCAACCCCGAGCTTTAGCTGACAGTTCTTCAGCTTTTGTATGAATGTTAGGCAAACACTCCCCCCCCCTTCCAAGCATTCGTACGGAGTTCTGCTGCTTGGAAACCAACACAAAAAATATTTGAAGATAACTATATATGTATATATATAAATGTATATATTTGCTTGTCAAAGCCAGCTAACAATGAGAGAGATGATTATTAACCTAAGACATGATCGATAAATAATTATGTGGCACTCACCTTTCATAATGTTGACAGACGGCAGCCTTCAAGGAGAGAGCGGGGCTGTCGTATGCGGACCAGCCACCGTTTCAGGTTTCACTATATAACATGCGTTGAGGGGCGGAGATAGAGGAAACTGAAAACTCTGGCGCAGCTTACATTGAGATTTTCCCTCTGCTTTGCCTCTCGCTGAAGAAACGCCCCCTCTATCCATTCACACTCAAACACACACACACACACGCACATGCACTCATCCCCTACAGCACACTGGAGGTCTGTGCCGCCTCTGTGTGCTGGGCTGATTGCGTAACCTTTTGACAGGCTTGTTCTCCCAGGGGTTCTGCACAAACTGCAAGGAATAAGAAAGAAGAAGAAAAAAAGTCACGCTGGATAAGAAGAGTTGTCTGATTGTGTCATATGTATGCAAATGTGTTTGGCTGACGCAAATTATTTAGCAGCTGAAGCTCGCCAGCCAACAATTTATTTATTTTTTTGCTGTTGTTTGTTTTGTTTTAATGTACAAGAAGGCAGAGTAACTTTGACAAAGCGTTATGCTAATATTTCGGATGGCAATTAAAATGTCGCTCCATCTTCGTGAAGCTGCTGCTTCCAAACACATCCTTAATTCGGCCCCCGGAAAGCCGTCTTTATTCTCCGCAGCCAGATTTGCTCCTCACAGGCCCAGCTGCCCATTCAGAACATTTTCCCACCACAGGAGTCCAGAGAGTGGACCGGTCTGAAGCGCTTGTTTTGAGGTCACAATCCAGAGGGTTTTCATTTATTTATTTATTTTTTTTTTATTGGAGATTGCGAAGCAGAGCAGGGAAGGAGATGCGCTCCTGCTTTTCATTTCTAGAAACGCTTTGTGGGGAGTTGAAAACCAAGTTTGGCAGGGTTTTCAACATTTGTTTTAGGAATAAACCACTGAAAAGTGTGCTGTGCATTTAAATTTGACCCAATTTTCTATGACACCGTAAAAAAAAAAAAGACATATGACATAAATAAACATTTCGCTGGTGGAAATGAGCTTCAGATCTCAGTGACAGATCAGGGAGAAAGTTTTGGAGAAAGGTCAAACAGATGAGACCATTATTTTACTTTCCTCCAGCCCCAACTGTTTTTCTCCAACACACTTGAACGTAAGTGGAGCCTCACATTTCAGCAAGGCTGCCCTGAACATGTTACATTTGAACGGTTCGCATCGAAGCACATCTGTTAGAACGTCCTAGTCAAAGTTCAGAGATAAGTCCAGTTGTTGAACAAATGGTCGAGGTTGCCTCGCAGAAGCTGGTAGACATGCGACAAAAGGAGTTTTTTTGTTTTGTTTTTTGAAGAACTAACCAAAAAAAAGTAAAGAAGGGGGAGTGAAAATATATGCATGCCACACTTTTCAGATTTTTATCTGTTTAAAAAAAAAGAAAAAAAGTTGAAACTCATGCAACTGAATTACAATTATGCACCATCAAAGTTTGTGGGGATAATAAAAACAGATTCAACATTTCAGAAGGTGAGTAATTTTTTTCCTCATGGATTGTAACGTTTTGATTTGTCGTTTTTGTGATTGGTCTATCTCTCTCTCTTTATCTCTCTGTCTATCTATCTATCTATCTATCTATCTATCTATCTATCTATCTATCTATCTATCTATCTATCTATCTATCTATCTATCTATCTATCTATCTATCTATCTATCTATCTATCTATCTATCTATCTATCTATCTATCTATCTATCTATCTACAGTTGAAGAGTTTTGGTTTCTTTCTTCAAGTTGTGTATGCTTGTATTTCCCTCATCAGATCCCTGCTTTGTTTTCCGTTCATCATGTGTTTTTTTTCCCTTGCCCTCAGCTTCACAGAAGCTTCTAATTTTCAAACCGTCATGCCTGCATCGGGTTGTTTACCTCCACCTCAGAACTATACATAGATTCAGGTTTTTCATTTCTCCTCGTGCCCGGGGAGCGGCCTGCGTCCACCTGCTTCCCGACACATCGGCACTCTGCTCATCCAAATTGTAAAATCTCTCTCGGCAGGCTTCGACACGAAGCCCAGCCGGCTCAACCTGCGCGGCCGATACGCAATTCACACACGTTCCAAGAAAGACTTTCCAAGAACTAGCTTAGTTTATCTGTGTTTTTATAAAACATGGCCCTGCTCTGGCACGGCGTCTTTGTTTTGTTATGAGGGCACAAGTAATCCATTCAGCTGGATCCCAAAGTATTGGGCAACAACAGTGCCAACACGACTGTCTGCTGGTGAAGCGATCGAGGCTGTAGGAAATTTCCAGGGATAGAAAACGTGGCAAACGGACGGAGCGTGAAAACACGGTGAGATTAGAAAATGCAAATAACGTGGATGATCACCCTTGGAACAGGTAAAACCAGTTCGCAAAGGTGTCATCTTTAAAAAAAACCTGACAGGTATGACTTCTGTTGGCAGACAAACATGATTTTTGATACTGTAAAGGACAGAGGAAAGAGGACAGCCACTGTATAAACTGCGTCTCCTATTTCCTCTTGCATCTTTCCACCACATCTCTAGCTGTTCTGCCACAGGCCACTATTGTCTGTGTTGCTTCTCACTGACACTCAGCAAGGTTTCTTTTTATGTCAGATTTAGCTCAAACTTCAAATTTTACAAGTTGGTTGATTACCAATATCAAGTAAAATCAGCAAACGTAAAAAGGAAAATGTAACAAGATTGCAAGCACTGAGAATTAAACCTTGAATTTAGAAACATCTGCAAGTGTGCATTTGACTTTTGGCCAGAGTTGTGCACCTATCCAGTATTTTTCCACAGTCGACAAGTTTCAGCAAAGCGTGAATCAGTTGCTCTTAAGAATACAATTATTCTTTTAACTCTGAGATTAAGATGGAAAACAACAGTTCTTTGAGACCGATAACTGCTATTTCCCCTTCCTTTGTCTTTTATGGGGATTTATTTTTCTTTGATTGACTGACAGAAGGATGAAGGTCTAAGCAGGTGGTTGCAAAGTTTGCACTTACTATGGATGTTACGGCTGCACTGTGTGACTTTTATTAGAGTGTATATATATAACCCTGTTGGATTGTCATTTGCCACAATCCTGCAGGGAGTTGCATTACACCAAGACCGCGGGAGGGTTAGATGAAACCATGATAAAGCAAGTTTTACGTCATTGGCTAAAATTTACAAAGCACAAACAAGGCAAAGGTCTAGAAGTTTTTTCCTCCGAAGAGACAAAGATTGAGAAATATAGTGTGGGTTGTTCAACCAGCCTGGCGTGGAAATTAAAAACAAGCATGACTGTGCAATAATTTTCAACAAGAAAGGTAAGAAGGTGAGCTTCAGCATTTAAATCTGAGACATTTGCTTGGCCAACAACATGTCACACTGAGCTTGTATGACCAATACTTGAGACGGAGAATTTATGATTGGAGTCAATGCCGCTCAACGCCTTCAGTTGTCCAACACTGCCTACTAAAGGAAGTCCCACTCACAGCTGTCTGGCTTACCGCCAGCTTGTGATTCATAAACGGCCAGAGGCAGATCAGAGGTGATCGGTCTTTACAGGTCCTTCAAAAAATTTCTTTGAGAAAGAAGCTGATAAAGACTATACTATCTGGAAGCATCGTCTGTTTCACTGCTGGTGGTAGTGGAGTCTTTCCACAACGGGACTGGAATGATGAAACAACTTCAAAATCTGTCAGCTTCACCCATTAGAAAAATGGTTTTAGAATGAACAATAAAGCAACTTAACATTAAACTTCTGCAATAACTGTAACAATTGCAATCAAAAGCCACATGTGTTCCAGGAAACCATACAAACATCTTATGCTGGATTTATGTCACAAGTTTGTTAAAAGCTGAAAAATGGACTGTGTGGTTTCTCTGCAAACTGATAAAGTGAATTTGAAAAGGTATGAGGTAGACACGAGTTTATTTTGATTCTGTGTGGGCAACAGAGATATTTCACTATCTTATTCACCTAATTTAAAACTTCACATTATCCGTGGAACAATTGTTTAGCATTTTATTGCTTCAGTTAACTTTTAGCTTTTGTTGTTTTAGGTATTCTTGCGTCTCTTACATTCTCGTTTCTGATGCATCACTCATTAATCGCAGGCCTGGTTAACTCCTGCCTGACGTCGGGTTCTGCTCAACCAGAATACATGGTACAATAAAACAACTGAAAAACTAAATTAATTAGTGTCCATCTCTACTCACCAAACTGAGATAAAAGAAAACTGAAATGAACATGTCGTACATATTTATGTTAAAGTCAGTCACAAATCTGTGAAGCTATTACTGTTTATAAAAAGGCACCAACTAGCAAAGGTAAGTTCGCTACTCAACTCACATTTATACTTAACTTTATAACGCTTTAGTCATTTGACGTTACTCAAAATAAAATAAAACAAAGCTCAGATTTTTCTTCTTTTAACCATGAAATATTACAAATGGAACTACTCTAACTTAGTGTGGGCCTTATTATTAGAGCTTATAGTTTCAAAATGTTGCTTAAAATAATGAAGTGATCAGAATTGTTTACAGCTTACTTTATAACATGCATACGCATGGTGGTATCAAGACACACAGTTCCCATAAAACTGAACAGTGGACATCCAAGGCAGCACAGTGGGGCTGAGCATTTTGTCAGTAAACAACATTCTTCGTCTATGCTAATTTACTGCCCAAATAATAATTAGTTTGACGTTTATCCACACCTTTAGAGCGTGTAGCAACACTTTTTGAGTCTATGTAGCAATACAATCCCGCTAATAACTATCATTTACCTTCAACAAGGGAGAGCAGCAGCAAAACAGCAACAGTCAACCGTTTTCTGTGGAGAATGTTAGTAACTTTCTTAAATAAAGTGCAATCCTCGTCACTCAGATGCAATAACAGTACACCACATCTTGAACAAAAGACAGATTTCTAATGCCAAACAGGCGGAGGAGGATCTCAAAAACTGCACCTCCCCCCCACCACCAATAAATAAATAAATAAATAAATATTAAAACAAAGATACTCACAAACAACAAAACCAATATCTCCACCTTCTAGTAACAATAACACAAGGTTATTTTAAACCAGTCTATTAAAATAAAACAAGCATTAGGCTGAAAATACACTGAATACACAACCTACAGGAAGAGTTGCATTTGTCTCTGTGTTGATAAGAGCCTGATAAAACTTACTGACAGTGTAATTTCTTACATTTTTTTTTTTTTTTTTACAAATAGCAACCAGTTCTCCACAAACTAAGCACATTACTTTAACTTCAGCAAAGCAGACAAAAGAAGTTAGCTGAACGTGTTACGGTGAAATCGGTCTTACTGTTTTTAGGGTGCGCTGACATCTCTCTGGATAAAGAGCAGGAACTCTTTTATCAGCACTGACCAGGCTTGGACTGCGCACCCATACAGATAGCGGGAGCTAAAGGAATACAAGCAGCTCCTTTCAAAACAAAAGCTGCTTTTAAAACAGTAAATTCTCAATCCAACGTGACAAGCAATTCTAAAGATAACAACGGTGTACATATAGCTAAGATATAAAACTAGTACAACTATAAATCAGCATGTTAGCTGTTCTTCCGAGCGCCTTTAAAAGTCTTTCTGTGAATAAATAAAGTTAAAACCTTGAGGTCGTTTCAATTCTGTGACCTGAGGAAACGGATCAGATTAAACGTTTTATCCAGGTCTCACCAGGTTTGTTCTTTATAAATTATAAATTACCAGAGCTGCTACTACGAGCAACACACTGTTAGTGTTGAAGATGATTCTGTCATGGTGTCACTTTCAAAAGGTGATTTTTTTATCAGAAACTTCACTCTTATTAATGTTAGTCCTTTTTTTATATGAAAGTGTTTTATTGAGTCCATTCTGACCATCCGTCGTCAGAATGGACTCTTATCCGTCGTCGCTGCTGACAGAGCGATAAATTCCAGCATGTGAGGACTTCTTTGACCCCTTAATCTAAGAATAAAGATTGTTATTTATGATGAATTCTTTTCCTGCTTTTTTTTTTCGTAATGTGTGTAGCTGCTGACTGTGCAGCCAAATGCCCTCTAGGGAAAACAGCGTTCAATAGAATTGAGCTCATGCATTCCTGACAAAATCTGACAAAAAAAAAAAAAAAAAAAAGATGTCTTTGCTGTTGTAAGTGTAACACTTGATTATGATAATGTGTCTGCAGATCGCGCCAACTGAAGCTGCAGGAGCCAAGCATTTCTGTCAATCAATCAGGCAAAAAGTGCTTTACATCATAAACACAAAAATGAAAAAAACTACATAAAGTCGACAACTGAGAAACCAGTGACAGGTTTTGACATAATCAAAATCATCAATACACCCTTTGTTCTCCTTGCAGGAGCTCCTTATCAGCACTGAGTGCAGTTGGACTGCGCACCCACGGAGATAGTGTCAACTATTTCCATGGCAAAATTTCATCAAGCTTGACAAGAACAACCTTGTTTTTTTTACAAGCTGGTAAAAATTACTGAGAAGCAGAGCAAAAGAAATCAGTCACTGTTATCCAGTGAGAGACAGAGCCCTCTACTGGTCAGGATGAAAATGCAACAGCATGATCTGGTGAATTCAAAATAAAATAACAATATTATTATTATTAATAATAATAATAATGATAATAATAATAATAATAATAATTGGATAGAATCAAGGGTCAAGGCGTTCCTCTCTATTTAGCGTTTTATTAGTAAACATTTTTCCATTTGACAAAAATACACAGCAAAGGAAGACTGAAAAAGCTCAGTATTCTTCATGGAAGGGATACTCTGGATGATCGCTCCACCTGCAGAAGAATCAAGGGAAACATGGTCCGTATAGTGATTGGTTTTATAAACAATGACAACGATAACTGTTTTCCTTTACAAAGCATACATACATCAGCAGCTCAACGAAGCGGATGTTTTTGTTCAATGCTTCAATGGCCTTCATCTCTTCCTCCGTGAGGGAAAAATCAAATATCTGTAAATAAATAAATAATAATAATAATAATAAATAATAATAGATTAAACATATCAAATATGCCTAAGAACTTTCAAGAACTAAGTGACTAGAATTTACACAACACTTCTGACCTGGTTGGAGACAGGTTTTTAAGTTCAAGACTTAGACTCTTGATCTAAAAATTCAGGGCTTGTCTTGGACTCGAGCTATGAGACTCTAGTTTCAGGAAGAGTTATCTCGTGTTATCAGGGCTAAAAGTGAGTTAATAATGTTAGACAACTGAGTAAAGGACTGAATAACAAGTCTGTTGACTGCTATGATAACCTTACTCACTTGTTTTTAACATTTCTTAGTAAAAATAGTCAACATTCACAACACGGCACAGCATAAACCACGGACCGGAGTCCCAGTGGAGATTTGTATATTGTCTTCTTAAAGAGAGTGATTTATTAACAAACATCCTTAAACCTTGGCTATTAATGGGACTGCTTCGTGTTAACGGCAGCTTCACTAATTCACTCACTATTTTGCATCTCTCTTTATCTTGTACTCTATTGCCAACCTTTCTTGCAAATTAATCTTAAGGATAATGATTTGATTTCATAAGCTACAATAATGCAGCGTCTTCGGCAGCGTAAAAAGCCACGTAACCAACAGTGGCCTAAAAAAGTTTACTCTTGGACCAGGAAAATATTACATGTGAGCATCTCCACTATGACACACTCTTTATAATTCAAAGGCAAATATTTCTTCCTCACCTGAAAGTTATGCTTGATACGCTCAGGATTGTAGCTCTTTGGAATCACCACCACTCCTCTCTGAACGTTGAAGCGCAGCGCCACCTGAGCGCTGCTCTTGTTGTACTTTTTCCCAATAGACACCAGCAGCTCGTCCTCCAGCAGAGGAGGACACGTCAGATTTACCCTTGATGAGACATGGCGACAAAGAAAGCCAGTGGCTCAATTATTTTTGTCAAAATTAAGTTACAAATTTAAGCTTTAAAGTGTGCACCCCCTTACAAAAAAATCCCACGAAAATCACGTGATCACATGTGGATCACATGTAACTTTCACATGTGATCACATGTGGTTCACACAAATTTTACATGTGAATCACATGTGAAAGCCCATGAATACGTGATTTTGGAACGTTTCGTGGTAAAATCACATGTGGTTCACACATTTCCACATGTAATCACATGAAAATCACATGTGAAAACGTGATTTTTGGTGTGATTTTCACATGTGGAAATGTGTGAATCACATGTGATTTTACCACGAAACGTTCCAAAATCACACGTATTCATGTGCTTTCACATGTGATTCACATGATTCACATGTAAAATTTGTGTGAACCACATGTGAAAGTCACATGTGATCCACATGTGATTTTCGTGGGATTTTTTTTGTAAGGGACGCAACGTCGCGTACCAAGAGGCATCTCTGGAGGAGCCAAGAGGACAATAGCCAACAACAACAATGTCGTTTTGACGGCAGTACTCCAGAAGCTTTGGTTGGGTGAAATATGGATGGCACTCAATCTATGAGGTAAGAGAAAAGAAACACATCGGAATCCAAACCAAGCAAATTAGATCATATTTCTTTTTTTTGTCAAACTCTCAGTTTTTACAACTGGATAATTATTTCTAGCTAATCTATTTTTTATCCCACAAGCTATAATATTTGTGCAATCTTATCACTTTTTTCTGGAGAATGTGCTAACGGGTTGGTGGAGGTTACTAAACACGGCCTCTAAGCTGTGTGACGTCAGCGTGGAGGAGACCCGCTGACCTGGTTGGAGACGGGTTTGTGTTTGAGGCCAGGTTTTTTCAGCAGCAGCTCCAGCTGTCTGCGGTTGAAGTTGGAAACTCCCAGAGACTTCACCAGCCCGGCGTCTTTGCAAGCCTCCAAAGCCTGCCGAGAAAATGAAACTCTCAACTTTCCACACACTAATACCAATCACAGTCAAAGGCTTACTTGATCTCCCAAAACCTGGGAGGTACCGACTACACGTGAGCCAGGTAAACCTTTTAAGGTCTTATTTTTAAAATCCTTCTGATGAAATCGTGGAGAAAAGTGCAGCGTACACCATCTATCAGCTGGCTAAAGAAAGGCTCCTCCAGTTTTCCCTCAATAACAAGAAGTGACTAAGGGAATGCTGCGTCAGACTGGCGACCTGTCCAGGGTGAACCCCGCTTCTCGCCCGAAATGTAGCTGTAGATCGACACCAGCATCCTGACTGACCCCGCTAGGGACAAGAGTGTACAGAAAATGGATTGGTGGATGGACTAAAGGAGTGCCAGTTATGGTCTATTGAAGATAATTTAACTGAAAAAAACCCTAATTGGTAAACTAAATGCACCACGTACATGACAAAATAGCCTGACTAATTAACAATTTTTGTGTATTTTTGAGGGGTATTATACTCATACAGTAAGTTGAAACCTTTACTTGTAACCCACTTTCTAAGGTAGAGGACGTCTGTGCTGTATTTTTGTTTCTCTCTGTAGCAAATAAACCTTAAAGATAAGAATTTGATCATATAATACGCTGTTTTTATCTAAACCGTAGCGTGTAAATACCAACAGTACTGTGAAACAAATGTTTTCGGTTCAAACCAGCCCATGCCAAGTCCTCACGTAGTTGAGTATTGGTGACACTTTGAAAGAAAATGCTGAGTTCTCATAATATTTAGGACAAATTTCACCTCTCGGTACAAAGGATTTGGATTAACCTGTGAAGTGTGGCCATGTTCGATAAATCTTTCTAAATAAATAAATAAATAGTTCTAGTTGTGTCAAATGTGTCTCACTGACCTGAATACATTTGTAAGACCTAATTACACCAGTGTTTACAGTTATTAAGACACTCATTTGTTTCTTGATTGCAGTGCCGTGAGATAACGCAGTAAAACAAAGATAACTCACCTCCCATGTTGCACAGAGATCAGTGCGGTGGTAGATATATTTCCCATTCTCGTCTCTCGGATAAAATTCCTCGCCGGGCTGAAATGCAAAGCACGGTTTATCATATTTTTGCATGAATAGTTGATACTAAGCCTTATCCACTCTATGCTGGCACAATCTGAGCACTGCACCGAAGCTTGGACAACAGTTCATCTCAACAAGGATGTGGCCTTGCACATATATATTATCATCCTGCTGAGATAAGAGAGCGTAACGTGTAATCTTTTGACACCTTGAAGGCCATGGGAAGCTCCACAATGTAGAGATCCACGTAGTCCATTTTCAGCGTTTGCAGTGTCCTTTCCAAAGCAGGTCTCACCAGCTCAGGAGGATGGAAGGTATTCCAGAGCTGGAGATGGCAACACAACGCTTGTTAGAGAAACTTAAAATAGACGTGAATCATGACATTAAGTAACTTAATACATGGTGACAAATATTCTCATGTCAGAGTCAGAAATCTTTTTTTTTTTTAAAAAGCTACGTGGAGTTGATAACAGCAGACAAATCTAGGTGTTACCTTGCCGCAGTAAAATATGTCCTCCCTTCTAACAGTGCCATCAGCGATCTTCTCGCTGATGGCTTGGCCCACCTCATGCTCATTGAAATACACCAGCGCCCCATCAAAGTGCCTGTAGCCAACATCTATGGCCAGCTTCACACACTCAACTGTCGTGCCTTTCGGTGTCTATGAAATGCAAACGTGTTTCAAGTTGCAATTACAGGTTTATCCAGACATGCGTGCTTTTTTCTAATAAACACCGTTTCAAAGAAGCAGAAGGGTTTTCTTTTCCTGCTTACCTTTCGAGGGTCTCCGTAGGTTCCCAATCCCAGAAGTGGGATTTGGTTGCCATCGCTAAGAGGAATGCTGTGGCTCTCTGCAGAAAGATTCATCAGTGCAGAAATGTGCACCCTACTGAGCTTTTCATTGACAGAGCTTTCCTACATAAAAGATAACAGAACGTGGCCATGAACGTTGACACTGGTTGATAAATTATCAACCAGGCATGAAGTGAGTGACCTATAGCTGAGTCCGTATGTGCCAATACAGTTTTGTGCAACTAGAGACATTCTCTAAGGAGTCTATTTTTTGGGTTTTTTTTTAAGTTTATCCATGTAGTGATGTTTCTTTTTTGGATGCTTGGGGGGGTTGAATGTGGAAAAAATGACTTCTTTGAATGGGTGCAGAACATTACACTGGTAATAGACTTGACATTAGACATCTAACAGTGTCAGTCTCCAAACAAATGTAAAAACTATTTTGTTGAGTTGGAATTCAATGTTACACAAAGTCTGCCATCACGTTGTTTTCTACCTTGCCATGTATTTTGTTAAACTGTTGTTTCAAATGGTGGATGTAAAGGTTAAAGAAGAGTGACGAAATCAGTATCCAACTGTGCAAGGATGGGATATATTGCTTTTGTGATAACAATACCAGTAAAAAAAAAAAATCTGTTTTTTTATTTACATTCTGCAACTAAAATATATATATATATATTTTAAATGACATGTTAAAATTTATGCATACCTGTTATTCCTGATGACCGCAAAGTCTTTGAGGTCTAATCTTTGGCTTCATGTGTGCATTTATTTTTGCTTGAAGTGGCAAGAAGATGTTTTTTTTTCTGGCCAGGACATTTCAAACTTCACGTACAGTGGTGTGAAAAAGTGTTTGCCCCCTTCCTTGTTTCCTGTTTTTTTGCATGTTTGTCACACTTAAGTGTTTTGGAACATCAAACCAATTTAAAAAAATAGTCAAGGACAACACAAGTAAACACAAAATGCAATTTGTAAATGAAGGTGTTCATTATTAAAGGTGTAAAAAAAAATCCAAACCATCATGGCCCTGTGTGAAAAAGTGATTGCCCCCTACACCTAATAACTGGTTGGGCCATCCTTAGCAGCAACAACTGCAACCAAGCGTTTGCGATAACTTGCAATGACTCTTTTACAGCGTTCTGGAGGAATTTTGGCCCACTCATCTTTGCAGAATTGTTCTAATTCAGTTACATTACAGGGTTTTCGAGCATGAACGACCTTTTTAAGGTCATACCACAACATCTCAATAGGATTCAGGTCAGGACTTTGGCTAGGCCACTCCAAAGTCTTCATTTTGTTTTTCTTCAGCCATTCAGTGGTGGACTTGCTGGTGTGTTTAGGATCATTGTCCTGCTGCAGAACCCAAGTTCGTTTCAGCTTGAGTTCACGAACAGATGGTTGGACATTCTCCTTCAGGATCTTTTGGTAGACAGCAGAATTCATAGTTCCATTTATCACAGCAAGTCTTCCAGGTCCTGACGCAGCAAAACAGCCCCAGACCATCACAATACCACCACCATATTTTACTGTTGGTATAATGTTCTTTTTCTGAAATGCAGTGTTCCTTTTACGCCAGACGTAATGGGACACACACCTTCCAAAGAGTTCCACTTTTGTCTCATCGGTCCACAGAATACTTTCCCAAAAGACTTGGGGATCATCAAGATGTGTTTTGGAAAAATTGAGACGAGCTTTAATGTTGTTTTTGCTCAGCAGTGGTTTTCTTCTTGGAACTCTGCCACGCAGGCCATTTTTGCCCGGTCTTTTTCTGATGGTGGAGGCATGGATGCTGACCTTAACTGAGGCAAGTGAGGCCTGCAGTTCTTTGGACGTTGTTGAGGGGTCTTTTGTGACCTCTTGGATGAGTCGTCGCTGCGCTCTTGGGGTAATTTTGGGCGGCCGGCCACTCCTGGGAAGGTTCACCACTGTTCCATGTCTTCGCCATTTGTGGATAATGGCTCTCACTGTGGTTCGCTGGATTCCCAAAGCTTTGGAAATGGCTTTATAACCCTTTCCAGACTGATAGATCTTAATTACTGTCTTTCTCAATTGTTCCTGAATTTCTTTGAATCTCGGCATGATGTGTAGCTTTTAAGGATCTTTTGGTGGACTTTACTGTGTCAGGCAGCTCTTATTTAAGTAATGTCTTGATTGAAAACAGGTGTGGCAATAATCAGGCCTGGGTGTGGCTAGAGAAATTGAACTCGGGTGTTAAAAACCACAGTTATAGTATATTTTAACGAGGGGGGCAATCACTTTTTCACACAGGGCCATGATGGTTTGGATTTTTTTTCTCCTTTAATAATGAACACCTTCATTTACAAATTGCATTTTGTGTTTACTTGTGTTGTCCTTGACTATTTTTTAAATTGGTTTGATGTTCCGAAACACTTAAGTGTGACAAACATGCAAAAAAACAGGAAATGAGGAAGGGGGCAAACACTTTTTCACACCACTGTAAGTCCTCATTGGTCTCTCCTATTTAATGGTGTTTCCTTGTGTATAATATTGTGTAGACCTCGTGCACCTCTGGATATTTGTAACTCGGTGAGGATCGCGTGCGCCGCCGTTCACACAAACTGGACGATGTGGAAGATGCTCTTCCAGGCGGCTCCAATGTAAACCTTAACTAGAAAATTTCAGAAGAAATTTAAATGGGGCCTGCCAAAGTGCGCCTGTCGTTTTATATCCCAACTATCACAAACAAAAAAAAGCTATTAAAACAATTGAAATCTGTGTTGTTTGAATGTACAGTTGGAACCAAAGCTCCTGAGCTTTTTCTTTATCTTGAATAAATTTATCTGTATTTGTTTTTACTTGAGGCAGAACAAATGAGGCACAACTCTGTTGTTATACAGAATGAAGTAAAAAAAAAAAACATACCCCCCCCTGGTTCCCTCCACACCCAACAGACTTCTTGTGGCTTCTCAGATTCCACAAAGAAATTCATTTGCAGTTTCTAGCAGCGAACAGCGAAGATAGTGAAGATAGAGAACATGGAAAGACAGGATTTGTTAGTAAGAGTAAGCGTTTTGGAAACCAGGTGTGGGAAGCTGGAGCAGGAGAAGGAGGAGCTTCAAAAGACAGTTGAAAAATTGAGGAGGAAAATTGAAAGACTGAACAGCTGCACCAATAAAAACGCCAGAAGCTTTCAGGCTGAAAATGAAATACTAATCGACGCAAATAAATTTAGCAAAAGTCAGGTTGGAACGTTAATTAAGGAGCTTGATGAAGCAAAAGAAACCATTTTTGATCTGGAACAAGACTTTTATGTAATTTCAAGAAAAAATGTGGAACTAGAGGAAACGGAGCGGGAAACGCGAAAGGATTGTGAAAATAGATTAAAAGAGAAAAGAAAACATGTGGCCTGGCTCCAAGCTGAGAATGATGAATTGAATAAAGAAATTGTAGGTCTGAAGTGAAAAAATGACAGATTAAGATCCAGGGTGGCACAAAACCCTAAGGTGGAAAACGAAACAGAAACTGCAGGAGAGTCACAATCGACAAGCATATTAAAAAGAGTTGGGAGAACATTGATCAACATGTACCAGTCGGGAACGCTGCGATACTGGGTCCCACTCTGGATCTTTTAACTTCTGGGGGTCGGAGAGAAAAATCTTCAGCTGTTCAGTTCAAAAACCGGAAGAAAACCTAATAAAAACAAAGTGTAGAAATCGTTATTGGGGTTAATCTTGTTCTGAACTTTGAGACGATGTTCTTGGTCAGACGACCAAACTGTGTAAAGGGATTCTATAAAACTCACGTGTTCAATATAATGCTTACTGCCAGTAAAAAAGCAATCGCTCGAAAATGGATGACTGATAAAACACCCACACTGCAAGACTGGATAAACATCATCCAAGACATTCACAAGATGGAGGAACTGACATTTGCACTGAAACTGGAGCAAGACAGATTTGAAAGATCCTGGACCCCGTGGCCAACTTTCATGGACTCCAGATCTGAAAACGATGAAAATGAGGAGACGCCCACTGTTCTTTAGCTACTCTGTTCGATGTAGACTGTTTTACAGTTCGGGAAAGTTATTATGACGAGGTGCCAGTTTGTTCATTCTTTTTTCTCCCTGTTCCTGTAAGAGGGTCTGGGGTGGACAAAGGGGAAAAAAAGGGATAAAAAATGGAACACTAAAAACCGGAGGTAGGATAACCACCGGAAGGGGTACATTGTATGGACCAATGTGTTAAACTGAATGGATGCTAATATATGTCGGCGACCCACCAGAACCACACTGTAAAAAGCTCAGGTGGCCGCTGGAGCTCAGAAGAAAACAACTAGCCAGAAATTATTGGCCAAATATTAAAGGAGTTAAGGAAAGTTATCCTCCTAATGCCATGTTACAACCTTATCAAGAAAAAGTTCAAAAGAATAAAACTAACAGTTCTGGATGGATTATTAATACTGAAATAAATGAGGTAGGAAAAAATAATTATTTAGTTAGTCCAGTGGTGAGTATTTCTGTTACTCCACCTTGGTTAAGTGGAAAAGCTGAAGTTGATTTAAGTTTATTGGGGAGAGGAAGACAAATAGAAAAGAAAGAGGTGAAAAGATATATATGGAAAGAATATGCAGAGCATATACTTGTATATACTTGTATATACATGAATATACAAGTATATTAAATTTCATTTTGTATATACAAAATGAAATTTAAATGACATTTCTAAGTGAATGTATGACGACACAGGAAGACCTCAAAAAAAGTGTATTTTTAGGATTTAGTGACTGCCTGGCCACATACACAACAATGGAGCAGCTGGTGAGCTCCTTAGTGTTCTGGGGGTCATTTTTTACTTTTTTTGTCGCCATGTTAACTCAGAATCCCACAAAAAATAATAGCACCTCAAGCTGCACGTTTTGAAGGGGTGCAATACGGTGGCCGACAGGTGCAAATGCGCAGCAAAAGAGAAAACATGCAAACAAAAAAAAAAGACACCCCCCGAATGAAATGCAGCAAACAAAAAGAGAGACGCAAACAAAAAAGAAGACGCCCCCGAATGAAATGCAGCAAACAAAAAAGAAAACACCCCGAATGAAATGCAGCAAACAAAAAGTGTTGAAAGCAGTGCTCCAGACCACTAGAAGTCAAAGAAAATAGTATTCATTTCTATGGGACCAGATGCAAGATTCAGAGAAAGAAATTTGAAAGAAAGTAAAAAGGTACTATATTTCTTTTCAGATACGCTGTCTTTTATAATATTATAAATATTATAATAATATAATATGTCTTCTTTAATAACGTAATATCTCTTCTTTTATAACATTATAAATATTATTATAAATATTATAATAATATGTCTTCTTTAATAATATAATATCTCTTCTTTTATAATATTTATGATATTATTATAAATGTTCTAATATAATATGTCTTCTTTAATAATATAATATCTCTTCTTTTATAATATTTATATTATTATAAATATTATAATATAATATGTCTTCTTTAATAATATAATATGTCTTCTTTTATAATATTTGTAATATTATAAAAGAAGACATATTATATTATTATAATATTTATAATGTTATAAAAGAAGAGATATTACGTTATTAAAGAAGACACATTATATTATTATAATATTTATAATAATATTTATAATATTATAAAAGACAGCGTATCTGAAAAGAAATATAGTAATACGTACCTTTACTTTCTTTCAAATTTCTTTCTCTGAATCTTGCATCTGGTCCCATAGAAATGAATACTATTTTCTTTGACTCCCCCTAGTGGTCTGGAGCACTTCCGTTTTCAACACTTTTTGTTTGCTGCATTTCATTCGGGGGTGTTTTCTTTTTTGTTTGCTGCATTTCATTCGGGGGTGTCTTCTTTTTTGTTTGCCTCTCTCTTTTTGTTTGCTGCATTTCATTCGGGGGTGTCTTTTTTTTTTGTTTGCATGTTTTCTCTTTTGCTGCGCATTTGCACCTGTCGGCCACCGTAGTGCAATGAGCGGTATGAGCCGCATCCGGGTGACGGAAGAAGAACTATATAATAAAGAGACACCTTATTGGGTGTAGAGTAATAGGTTCCTGCCATTGCTTGGCAGGCCCCAACTATAACCGCCATACCGCTGTCTTGGCTCAAAACCGCGCTCAACCCGAACTGTTAAAAGCGACTAAAACTCAGCCTTCAGTCCCCGACATCGCCGCTGTACCACCGGCAGACAGAAAAGGGGATGTAAGCTAGGCTGATACTGTTTACAATCAGTCTACAGTTAACTCACAGTTTGTGAATAATGTCAGAGTTGCTACCTGTAACTAGTCCGGCTGCTCCGCTGGGCTGGAAGTTTTGGCGGGTCTGAATCGCTGCCAACAAAAAAGTCCGGTTCATCTCCAAGGCGAGGAACAAAATATGCGTCCAGTTTTTGGCTTTTCCTTGCTCTTGTTTTTTTCCATCCTTTTCACTTTGCCGCTCCATGGAGCTTCGCTCATGTTAACTTAGTCCGTAGAAATGCCCTAGCTAGTTTGCCATCTGTTGCTAAGTGACTGATGATGACGTTGGTGGACGGTTGGGGACAAGCTTTACCCAGAATACACTTGGAGACAATATGGACGATCCACTTGTAATTTTGTGTGTCATAAAGTTAAATGTAAGAGTGAAAATAAGGCCATCATGTAGCATAGCATTCTATTCAATATTTTACACCCACTATGTCACTAGAATCAGTCGGTCTTGTAAAGTTTTAAGCAACCATGAGTCAACAATGACTTGGGCAGCCAACTATATGCTTCATACTACATACATCATACTTAACAGGAGAGGACCACTTTCTCCAGCTCTCATCAGACTTGATTAAAGGTTTGAATTCCTAAAGACATATTTTGCCTCCCATCCGGGCCCCCTCTAGGCCCGCCCCTGCACCTGATCCTCCATCGCCAAGAAGCTGCTGCCTTGTCTGCTCTTCTTCTTTTACCTGGAAATGTTTCGGCCAGGACGAAGCCACCAACCTTAATGCGCGAAAAAAAAAAAGGTAGTCAAAACCTTTTCAATCAGTTTTGTCCAAGAAAATGAAACTGTCATGAATTTCACACACATGTAAAATGTCCATCGTTTTTAGGATTAATTTTATTATAATATATTGTGGATTGCACTTAACATTTGAGTCAGACAGAAATGTGCACAGCTTGTTTATGTGCTAAACGACTCCAGCAGCTTTGTAATACAGTAATGGTAAACCCTAACCGCGAGGGGGCGCCCTTGCTTCTACTTTCAAGGCTGAAGGATTTATATTGGCAAAACCTATTCGTCCGTGGGGTAATCCAAATTATAGCAAGCTGCTCCGTAGGAATGCCAACATTCCTCACTGTTAAGATATAATAGGGCTTATTTATCTTTGTTAAAAGTTCAACAGCTAACTGTGAGGCTCAGCAAACTCTTAGAGTTTATTTTTAAATGTATTTAGCCAAACATGAGCAGAGTTTTTGATGCTCAAAAACTCTGCTTTTGAGCATCAAAAGAGTTAAGAGTTAACAACTCAGAGTAGGGAGCTAGTTGGGGAGGGGCTTTGCACTTCAATGACAGATCAGGAGAAAAAAAAAGGGTAGTGTTTTGCTTTATGCAGTGGAAGTTATTAATATCTGGTTTGTGCTGCACATAATTTTAATCTTGTGTTGATTAGAGAAAATTCACTATAAATACAAACTTGCACATGACTCCTGTTCATGAAAAATAGTTGAGGTTATGTATCTAATGCTACTTCAGCTGTGTAAAAATAACAGTTCAGTTAAATTATTACAAGCACCAACATTAATATGACTTTGTGTGAGAACCTTAGAGAAACAGAAACAGGATATTGCCCAAGTCTGTGCTAATTGATTCCAATTTTTTCTGCTCTCATTTATAGGTTATTTATTGATTAATATATTGCATGTTGTGCTGCAGCAGGACACGGACATGCGATGTTTTACTAGTGATTCAGACTGTTTAGTCTAGTTCAAGCTGTGTTTTGGTTCCCCACATTGAAGTCAGGGATCTCTCTTTAAACAATGCTGGCCTCTGAAGTTCATTCAGAAGTTGTGTAACGCTGACATGGACAAGCTGTTACAACTGCAAAACGAAACTCAGTCAAGAAATATGACAACTTTCATGTGTTTTCAAGTAAAAAAAGTTTTGTTTCTGTTCCCCCCACAGCAATTTTAAATGTTGGTAAGTCATACAATGTTAATGTATATCTACCTTTGTGTCTCAGGCGCTTCACAACGGCGCTACATTGTTTTTAAGGAAAGGTTATCGTTTTATTGGGTGTGTAGGCTGCAGAGAGTGTGGTGGATTTGTCTCGTATTGTGGTGTCTGACTTGTGTGGTGTACCAGGAATCATGAATCACTAAATAAATATAACACTTGCCAGTGGTTAGCAACCATTTTAATGCAAAGAGCCATTTTGCCCTCACTTCAAGTAAGTAGATTTCGCTAAAGCCCTTTGGAAAACATCAAGCTTACTATATAACTGCGATGTAAAATGTATTTGTTTCCGGGCTAAATCAAATAATCAGAGTTGTATTTCTATTTTGGAATTTTAGAGTGATAACAATTCTACTTTTACTGCATCTACACCCGCTATATTTCCACAAAGCACCTGCCTCAAGCTGCTGCTAAGACCTTGACCGTATTATATAAAACCTATTTCATTCACGTGTTCTAAAACCAAGACCAAAGTGAAACAGTGTCGCTTTGACAAGACCCAAAACATTAATATGACTTAGTGTGAGACAGCAAAATATCAATAGATTTGATTAAAAACAAAACTATAATAATCATTAAAAAACACATGTAGCTTGCTGACATTATTTGATAAAATTTTAATATTTCTCTGATCGGTGAGAAGGTTTTGAAGTAGCAGAAACTGGTATAAAAAAAAAACCAGACTCCCTGATAAACATGTGCCATAATTCCAGGTATTATTGAACTTTTATTACCTTACAATGTGCAACCAGTGTAAGAGGATACATACACAAACAATAAATATTAAAAAGCTTGGTTTTGTCGAGTCAGAGGACTCCAATGTTCAGAACGTTTCCCTTAACTTCAGCAGCACACTCTGAGATGCTACACGTTAGCTTCTTGAGAACTAACCACAGGCACTTAGTGGGGTCAAAATCTGGAAAGTTTTCTACCCACAGGGTCTACAATTTAATTTGATTTTTATTTTCATTTTTTTGAAAATCATGCTGCTCTCTCATGATTTACTGGGATCTCCACAAATCATCATGCCTGTTCTGCTGGCAGAAGTTGCTCCGGGGAACGTTTTGATCCCACTTTATTTATTCGTGGCGGTGTTGTTCATGGGCAGAATTGTTAGAAAGCTCACTCCCCTCCATGAGAGACGACCGCTCATAAATTGTATTAGAATGCATCACTGTTGGAGCATCGCAGGACTCGTGATTTCTCTCTCACCGCTTCTCAAAGTGAAGGAAATATTCTCCAGAGAAAATAACGTTTTACCAGTCCGTCTGCAGAAATTCAGTTTGTCCTGGAGGTTTCTCTCCAGATGGACCAGCTTCTTTGTTCCCCCTTCTTGTCCTAGAGTCTTACCTCTGCCTTCTTTACTTGAACGTTCATTTTAGCGAACGGTCTACACATTTCTGTAGACCTGCTCAGTCTGCTAATTAATTCAAAATCTCAAAAGTGTGGCATGTCTCTGGATTCAGCCCCACTGTGTGAAGCCTGTGTAAAACTGGGTTTTGTCGCGTTAAGCCTCAAGATCTTCTGAGGTACGTCTCTACCGCATCTAATGACCAAAGGTCAGATTAGATGGGGAATGTCTGGAAACAGTTTTTTTAAATTTATTTATTTTTTATTCTTGCCACAGATTCTCAGATCAGGACTTTACTGGACTTTACCAAAACAACAACGTGCTTAGATTAAAAACATTATCGTTTATATGTAGCTGTGAGTTTATGTTTGTTGTAGGAATTGGGGGTGGAGTTGACTTCTTTGAGCTTTACACGATGTTATAAAGTTATTCCCTTGTTGAAAAACATGCGTGGAGTGTTGCCTGGATTCTTTCATGCGTATTTGACAAATCTTTTAATCTCCCCTGGCAACCATTCAGCCGTGTGAAACGCCTAGGGGTGGCGACAAAGTGCAGCCATTGAGACCACGCTCCTCCTTGGAGCTGCACCTCCTCCATGACTCCTCCATTCAGCTCCTTCAGACTAGCCAGCAGCAATTAGCAAACGCCTAGTAGAACTGCACATCTGCTGAGCTCATTATACAAGGTACTTCTCAGTGCAACGCTGGTGAAATGTTCGTAAAGGGTTAACATCGGCGTGATATTGTGATGCCTTTTTGAAGGCGGAGTGTTGGAAAGAGCGGATCTTTCTTAAAGAGACAGAGGCCCCATTTCAAGGCATTACATTACAAAGTTTAATTTCTTTTAAGTCGCATTGATGTATAAAGGATTTGACAACAACTGAAGGTAACATGGTTACTTGATTGTGCTACAAAATGGCACTAAGAGTTTGGAAAACACATAAAACTGCCCATTTAAACCGTTGATTTAATTGTTGATTTTATCTAGGTAACATGCTGCATTTTGTGAGCAAGCAGGCAGAAGAAATGTTGTGGCCAACTATAGCAGTAAACTATTCCTCTATTCTTCTCAGCTAATTTAATGATCCTCTGTCCAAATAGTGGTAGCCTTCAACAGCTGTTGAGGGTCTGCTTTCAATATGGTTTAGAGTTTGACTTTCTTTATAATGCAAAAGAGAAAAAAAACCAGGAGAAACATTTTGATTGCCAGAAATAGTGGAAAACTGGAATTTAGTACTTCCTGACTTCTCTCTGTCTGGTACAGCTCTTAAACTTTATACTGTGGTTAAATACTTACAACATTATATATTTGATGACCAGTGTGATGACATGGACGTTTAAAGACAATGCTGTGCAACAAGTTAATATGCCAAGATTTAAAGTTGGTGTGTGCTCTGTTCCAGTAAAGATTATATTCTTTAAAGCTTCTGGTACTCTTATGCTCTTCTGCTCATTTGTGGAGGACCTCCAGACAAGCCATTGTGTGGAAACTCACCATAACCTTGAATGATGGGATGAGGTTTCTGCTTCAGATGCCAGGGTGGCAGTGCAAGTCAAATGTTCTTTAGTGCTGATGTCCCCATTTGTTTTGCTACGTTGCAGAATCTCGTGATTGTGTCCTCAGGTTAAAGGACAATTGCCACAGGCTACCTTTAGTACAGCTGACAGTATGTAATTACCTATCAAGATAAAATTGAATACTTTGTGGTATTTCTGAAAAGAAAATAACTTGTTGTCTTTACAGGGGCAATAGTATGTTTTTTTTGGGGGGGGGTTTTGGCACGTAGTACCATTTTATAGCACAATCAAGTAAGTATGTTACCTTCCGTTGTGATAAAAAAGCTATGTATTTCATATATGACTTAAAAGAAATTTTACTTTGTAATTTAGTGTATTGAAATTGGGCCTCTGTGTCTTTAAAAGCTACTGCTCTTTCTGAAACTCCGCCTTCAGGAAGTCTTCACAACATGGCTCCTCCATTAGCCCGTTAACGTCTTTTTTACCAGCTGTTCACAGAGAACTGGCTCCTATAATGAGCTCAGCAAATGTGCAGTTCCAATAAGTATTTGCTAATTGATGCTGGCTAGTCTGCAGGAGCTGAGCGGATGAGTCGCTGGGGAGGTATTCTCTGAGGCAGAAGGTTAGGAAATGCAACTCCGAGGAGGAGCTTCGTCCACCAAGTGTTTTGCACAGCTGAACGGTTGCCATGGTAGATTAAAGGATTTCTCAAACATGCATGAAAGAATCAAAGAAACTCTCTAGGTGTGCTTTTGATGAGGGAATAACAGTCTAACATGATATGAAGCTCGAAAAAATTTTATTTTACATAATACTGCCTCTTTTCGTATCAATTTTTTTGGCCGCCTCTGTCAACCTCTGGAACTACTCCACTTTGCACTTAGCAGAAACCTGTCCACTTGAAGACATTTTTTCAGTTATTAATCTCCAAACCCTCTTGTACAGGTCTTGGTCCAGATGGTTGGCACTGATAACCTGTTCCCAAACATAAAATCCAACGTGCATTCAACAAGTCTTTAACTGTCCTGTCGTTCTTAAACTTATTCTTACATTTTCTGAGGGGAACAGGAATCAATTTCTGAAACAAAAGCAATATTATGAATGCATTTTCTAAATTGGACATGCATTAAACACTATAATGTCTGTTAGTGGTTGTGTCAGTTTGTCTCAACCACATCAACAGCACACCGTAATATATTGCACCTGAAAGCTGTCATCACTCCATAATATCTGCTGCTACACATCTGATCATCTGCTTAGACTGGGCATATATGAACAGGGGAAAAAAATTAGTTAAGCCACTGACCATAATAAAAATTTGGATATCAAACATGAGGAGTGTTGTTTTATGGCGCTCCTCTTTGTTTTTACTGTGACGCTGCATTTAAGTGCAGCACAATTCACCAGCAGGGGAACAACTCTGCACACGCATCAGAATTTCCTCTTTTTCTAGTAATATATATTATAATTGACCTTTGCTTTATTGCCAGAGACAGTTTCCTGGAAGTCCTCAGAAACACATCAACCTTGTGGAGAAGTGGGTTCAGTTGTCAAGAAGAGATAAACCTCTTCCTACGTCATTGCCATCAGCAACGAGCCAAATGATGGGAGTAGTTACACAGAAGGACAGTAAATTTAGTCTAATGAGTGTTCCATAGCAATCTTTATTCCTCAAGCCGGTTATAACCATGCTAAATTCTGACATGCAGTTATTTTTTATGGGACTTGAAGTGTATAACCTTACCATTTCCAAAAAAAACCCCAAAAGAGAATGCTGATGTCTGGAAGACTTCTTTGCTTCTTGTGAAAAAGGGAGATCCAAGTTGTGTGTCTGACTTTATTAAATCAAGAGTCCATCTTGTATCAAAAATATACAGATCACATCAAGGAAATAAGTACTTTTATTTGTGTCGTTCTCATCCAGTTGGGTGGCGTGTGAAGTGGTTGTATTGGTAGAATTTGTCACCTGGAGGTTGAAACTTTACAACAGTCAGTACCGTAGAGCAGCACTGGGAGGCTTTTGTGTACCATGCTGTCCTCAGTGGCTTCATGGGGACAGACACCAGGCACCCCACAGAAAAACCCAACGTAGGACACAGAAACGGGTCTCAAGCAAACTGTCTGGGCCAAAGAGTATTTCCCTAGTCCTGGCCAAACCTGGAGCAAGGCCGTGCAAATCCTAAAATCGGTTTTAAAAACCCAAAAAAAAACAAAAAGAGAACGATGGTCCCAGCCCAATTTAAAGCGCAGACATAAAACTTCATGGGCTTTCACATCCTCAGAGCTGTCTGCTGGATCAGAATGAGACCAAAACTCCAGAACTTGCCCTTTTGTGCCAAAGACGTTGATTACATAAAGTAAGCTCTGTTGGACAAGGCAATGTTTCACTCTGGTGGAGAGTTGTTGTGCTGCCATAAGAGCTCAAAGGTTGTTTTTTTTCCTCTCATGTGCCATCTTCCAACTCTCCTGGGGTCTCTGTCACGATGTATTTACTGCTGGGCTCTGGTGAAAATTCTTGTCTTTTTATTCCTATACTGGAATTAATAATTTATAGTTTTGCTGCTTAAAGGGATCTGATTTTGTTCTGATTGCACCAGCTTTTCATCTGACAGTAACCTGATGACGTACAATGTGTCGACTGCTTAGCTTCTGTCTTTTGTATCAATCCTTCTGATTTTCAGCGTGGAATGATTTGCTGCTTCTTGCAAAGTCAGACCACACGTATGTGTGTCTGAGTTATTAACTGCGTCTCCATTGCAAATGTGTGCAAAACTTTAATATTCCACTGATGTCAAAATAACATAATTTTGCAAATTGCTGTTTCCGTTAAATAACAAATGGAATTAAAATCACAAAATTAATTCTTTTGTTGATCATCAAAAAACATGCTCTGCCAATTCTTGTCGTCTCGTTCGTCTTTCCTGCCACCATCTACGTGTGGTTGTTGATCATGAGACTTGTGCGATGCAAAACCATGTTTCCATTGCAGCTTTGTAGTAATTTCAATACGCCTGTCTCTGTGCTCCACCAGGTCCGTTAACCAGTTTCAGGATCCGACCAGAACTTCTCATTGTAAATAGAAATAATGAGATTTGGTTATATAGAAAAGCAGGCTTTATTGCTGAAAAATGATCAAATGCTACAATCCCTACATGTCATACAAATGGAACAAATAGAGTTACATTCACCGTCCAGCGCTGGGGCCACACTGAGCTCACCTTATGGATGGAACCAAGATTGTAACGCGAGTTTACGTTTATATTCTTCTCTGCTATCTGTGCCCTTCCTAAAGGGTAATCTAATCAGTTTCAGTCTGTTCACGTATGGCGGTAGTCACATGGTTATGTAAGCTGCAACGCTTGCATGTAAGGAGTTAAAAGAGGCTAAAAGAGATAGAATAAAATATAGATCCTACAACAACACTTAGGCAAAATTTCTTTAAAACTTTTTTGTTGTTGCCAGTGACGGTCCAGCGCTTTATTATCGGTCTCATTGCGCTGCAGCAGTGTCGAGGCGTGAACGGGGTCCTTTCCAGCTCTCCGCGGGCATTCTTCTGTCTGCCCGGCCGTGTTAGAGGTGACACATACGTGGCAAGGCGAGCTTTATTGAGCTTCAAAGGAGCGCAGCCCCCCTCTGCAACAAGATTAACGCCGCTGGAGAACGACCTTTCAGGAACTCCAATTTCCTCCAACGCATTAGCTCAGAGGTCAGTGAGCTGCTGTTTCTCGTTAAGACCCCGCGGTGGAGGAGAGGAGGAGTGAGTGATTCGCTGAGCTAGACCCTCTGGTATTCTGGATGTCGCTCCTTCCTCATTCAGACTTTTATCACTAAGATAAGATAGGCACCTACGCAAAGAGAAGCGTAGGTGTCGGTCGGAAGTAACGAGGTGTGATGACTCCTAGGAGGATCCGTCCATCCATTTTCTGTACACCCTCCTCCCTTAGAGGGACACTGTGCACTCGGAGGAGGCTGCACAGTGACGCAGTTGCTAGCACTGTTGCTAGCTGTTGGTAGCAGTTGATAGATGTTTAATTACAGAAAATAACGAAAGCTGAAATTGAGAGAGCATTTTCGCTAACTGAGTGGCGCTATGTCATGCGTTTATAAAACTAGCTACAACACACATGCGAAATTTGTGAAGTTGACATCAGCTGTCGGCTAATCACGATACTCCATATTCCTCCTGGCGGCGCTCACGCTAGTCCGCAAAATGGCGACTGCAAAAGTTTATGAGGGAACAATAGTTGAATCGATTTGTTTTTTAATGGTTTCTTTTGTTGAGTATTCATTATCTAATCGATGCATACATAATGACAATACGGCCCTTTGACCTTTTTTTAATTCTGCACCCAAAAATTTCTCAAAGGATAAAACACTAAAACACCTTACAAACTAAAGTAAAATTCACAAATAATAACTGATAAAAACTGGCAAACACGCTCTAAAAACTAAATAACTGAATTAGACAAGTAAAAAGTCACAACAAAATAAAGATAAACTATAATAAAAAAAACCCCAAAGTATTATAAAAACCAGTGTCACATAACTAACACCGATACATTTACAGTCATTCTAAGAGTTTCTATTCAGATAGATTCTTTCTTTTCAGGCACATTAAAGTCTGTTCCTTGATTTATTTTTATTTATTTATGGGTTTTTTTTTTATTTAATCTTTATTAAACCAGGTAAGTTGATTGAGAGCAAATTCTCATTCTCAACAACGACCTGTTCAGAAAACATTAAAACATCTTACAAATATTAAATAGTGAGTGAAGGTACAGAGGGGTTTTTGCTAGTGACATAGTCTTATAGGTGAATTTGTACCAATTTATTAATTTGTTAGTGATTTTTGTCGTTCATTGCAACAAAAAGCAACATTTTCCTGACTTTTCTTTCAGTTTGCCGAGGCGTTCACTGAATCGGTGTGACGTACGAGCTTCTAGTTTCTACTGCGTGTACGGGTTTTTATTTTGAGAAACGATTAAAGCGTGGCCATTAAAGTTGATTAAAAAAAAAACACTGATTGACAGATGTGTTAATTCATGTAATGAATTTGCTGTTTATCCTTTGCAGCACCTCTGCGGCTCTAACAGCACGACTCTCTAAAACAAGTCGAGAAATGTGATGCGTTTCAAAAAGAGGACACACGGTTAAAAATGACTTGTGCTTTTGTCAAGATCTGGGATTCGTTAAGTCAGTCATTCTACTGATTGTTCTCATGTGTTTCCCATGCCGCTGATCACCTCCCATAGACTCGAAAGACAACTTCTAGATTTGTTATGTCTTTGTCAGATCCTTCCACCATCCACTCAATAACAGTCACTGCTCCCACCAAACTCAGCAGGTGTTTACATCCCTGCTGGTATTTGTACAATTTTAATGCTGTACAATTGTAAATAGTCTATATTTTATTGCTCAGTGAGACGGGCACATTTTAATTTAACCAACTCAGCTGCATATTTTTTTTATAGCTACACTTTTTAAAATCTTGCCTGTATTTTATTCTTTATTCTGCTTTTCTTTTCATATTCTGTCTTTATGGAAGCTTATTTGCGATCGCCTGCCACTGTTGCACTGAAATTTTCCCACCGTGGGACGATAAAGGGCATTTCTTGTTGCAAGTAATCAAATTAAGTTTATCCAAGTCAATATATTAAGTTTCTGAAGTTGTCATGTTGAGCGTAAATAAATTACGTTTGTCAAATTTGATCACATTAAAAAAATTAACTCAACTTTTTCTGTTGTTTTTTGAAGTTGAAGCTCTGTTCTCTAGCCAGAATAGAGAAGAGCAGCTTAGATCGCACTTTAGAATGGCCCAGTCAAAGTCCAGATCTAAATAAAAAATAAAAACAAAACTATGGTAAGATTTGAAAAGAAGAATAAGCAAAGCCTCTAGAGATATCCTTAAAAAGGCAGAAAGGCATGTGTCAAACGTTCCACAGTTTTATTTGTAAAAACCTTGAATACCATTTGCCTCTTTTCTTCTCCTTCACATTTGTCCAGTGCATTGTTTTGGCTATTCAGGTAAAATCCCAGTAAAATAAATATACTCGTAACTATATTGTTAAAAGTAAAAATAAAAATCCCCGCCAAACATTCAAAGAGATAGAAATATTTTTGGACAGCACTTTATGAAGTGTCATGCTTAAAAAGACTATCCACTGACTTTAATTATCAACCAAACCCAGACAGCGGCAGCAAGCACAGCAGAGCCCTTTTCCTCTTTCACACTGCAGTTATCTATTTCTCGCTGTCATGTCGCTGCGGTTTCCCCCGATGACACCGAGTCCACACTGATGTTTCTTGACCGACTAGACTGCTGGTGGAGGAGGAGGAGACGACATCTGGCTCTGATTAGAGGATCGTTTAACCTCCTCCTGTCAGCATGCCCAGAATCAGTAGACTGATTGAATTTGCAGAGGGCCTTAGCTGGTACAAAATATTTTGAATGCAGTCTAGCAATTATTTCTGCGCCTCTTGCCAAGTCTGGCAGGCGAGTGTGTACCTGAGTATGCGTGCGTGCGTATGCGTGTGTGTGTGTGTGAGCAGCTTGTTTATACCCAGACCCTTCCCAGAGTCCATAATCACTTTGGCTGACAGACACCTTTTCCCTCCAGCTGGTGGCAGCGCTACAAAAAGCCTTAACTTATTAACTTTAATGGAGAAAAATAGGCTTAGTTGTGGGCCTGGAGGGAACCGTGGAACTACCGCAGAGAGGCGGGGGGGGGGGAAGGAAAGGCGCTCAGCCTCTTCACAATAATCTCTGATACGACAACGTGACTCGCCAAATGTGTTTGTGCTCAAGACCCTCGAGTCGAAACGCTGCAGAGCTGCGTTTGTCTGTCGCTACAGCTGCAAGTGTTTTGGGCTTTCTTGTCTCTATCGGTTCACAGTTTGGCCCGTTCTTTGCGAGCGCAGTCAGGCCGAACACAGAGCATCTGCGAGTCGTGATTTTGAACCCTCCCCTCAGATTCTCTGTTTTGATTCCGCTCTGGACTTTAACTAGGCCAATCTGGCACATGAATATGCCTTTGATCTAAACCAGGGGTTTTCAAAGTATGAAAGGGTGAGCCCCCCTCCAAGGAGCACAATGCCTGCCGCGCCCCCCCCCCACACCCCCTTTGAAAAAGTAACTATAATCGGGCTACTGATTACTCCTTGAAAAAGTAACTTAGTTAGATTACTGACTACTTGACTTGCAAGTAACTAAGTTACATTAAAAGTAACCTTTTAGTTACTTTCAGCAGCTGCTAACAACAACGCTCCGCCTCCTGCCAATACTTAATTATCAGCTATTTTATAATGGTAACATCAACAATGTGTCTCCACTTATAAGGTTGAACTGAAGAGGAGATTGTACAAAAAAACAAAAAAAGTGAGTAATTTGTGTGGTCCACTGTTGTCGGAAAACTCTAAGTAGGATTTTAAAGCCCCCCTCCCCCCAGCCTCCAGATTCTGTTACGGCCCTGCGTTTGGTGTCAGCGCAGCGTACAGAGCTCCTCCTGAAGCTCCACAGCTCAGATGGTTGCACAGATTTGTGACACTTACCGTAATATTAATTATTATAACGGTGCAAACTTGCCATTATAATTATTGGCAACTACGGACACGTTCATTCGTGGCTGTTTTCACGTTTATTGCGCTGTTCATATTGGTCTCGATGTTTGCAGTTTTCTGGAGCGCAACGCGAAGCTCGACGTCATTCAGAGGTAATATATTAACTTGACATTAACAAAGACACAGCGGGACGGATCATCCTGGAAATGATGAACAAGGAGAGACTGAGTAAGACTCCCTTAATGACGGACAAATTCTGGGATTTATTATGAGTCTCTGCTTATTTCTAAGCCCAAATGAGTAACTTCACGTTCAAAAACGAGCCCAAAAAGGCGCAACCAGCAACTCATTAAATTTTCAAGCGACTTTAAAAAAATGAAGCCCAAAGCCGCTTGTAATAATCGGACTTGGCGACAGAAACTCAAAATAGTTCCAGTTTTTCCACCGACAAAATGCGCATCTCCCTCCATTGTTTACATTTCTGTTGCATAGAGACGTCGGTCACTCGACAAGACGCGTAGAGGAAATACGATTAAATAACAAAAGAAGATAGTAACGCACAGTAACGCAAAAATGATTTTGATAAGTAACTGTAGTCTGACTACTGGATTTGAAATAGCAACGCGTTAGATTACTTGTTACTGAAAAAAGTGGTCCGACGTCAATAACGTTACTGACATCACTGGCCAAAACATCCTCTAAGGGGGGAAACATTTCCACTGATCCCCGCTCCACACGCGCACCCCACAGTACCAACTTTTTCCTAAATCCACAGAGTTGATCGTGTGCGTAAAAGACGTTTCTCTCACATCAGTAGACAGCAAGCAGATATCTTTTCCGGTTTATTTTTTCCCTCGCACCGCGCCTCCCCTAAAGTGCTCTGGCGCCCCCCAGGGGAGGCGCGCCTCACACTTTGAAAACCGCCGATCTAAACCATCCACCATAGCTCTTTTCAAATTTGATTAGAAAAACCAAATTTTTTCATATTTTCCTCTTACTGCACAGTGATGTTGTGTTGGTCTATATCCCTTAGATTCTAAGATTGCACCACTTTTGTTGGCAGCATGTTGGAGTAACTCAGTTAGTTTGCTCTGATTTGCCCTTTTTTTTCAGAATTATTATCTTTATGCCTCAAGGTATTGCATGTTTGGGCAATTATTCCGTCAGCTAGACACTTTTACTTTTTGACTTTCAGCCAGTTGTTACGACGCATAGCTGTGACAGTAAGGTATTGGTTTTTTTAACAACTGAGAGCATGATTAGCATCTCAAAGGCTCCAATAATACCTGAACCACAAACCAAATGCAGAGAGCAGAGTGAAAGATGGTCAGACCAGCTCTTCTGTTCGTCATAAGGAGCAGGAATCTCATCCTCAACTCCAAAATCTTTCTAACCTTACAGCCAGACAGAGATTTATAGGGGAGCAGCAAAAGCAAATGAGTCGGATTAGCAGTGTTCTGCAACAACTGATGGTGTCATCTGGAAAGTTACTGTGGTATTTCATTTCATGTCTGCAGCCCAGATATCATGAGACTGTGATAGCTCAACAGCCTTCAGTCAGAGGCTTCTTCAGATTCGTTGCAAGACTGACTGCTACTGGAGATGCATTATTCCCACAGCACCACTGTCCACAATGACTCTTCGAAGTATTCGCTTTGAACCATGCGGCTTACAGCCCGGTGCGGCTTTTCTGTGGGTTTTCCTTCAACCACCAGGGGGAGCTCTTTAGAAGGAAGTGAATCATTGGAAGTCAAAATTGGAAATCAAAGTAGAAAGGGCTAATTTTCATTAAGAACAAGCACATGCTAGCAGTAGACACGATGGAGAAATTTCTTCAAATTTACATCCCGTCATCATTTAAACACGAAGAAGTTCATATGATGCATCTTTTAAGTTGAAGGCTATCGATTTGGCAGTACAGATCGATAGCCGCTGCACTTAAGCTGGTTCGACGTTGGAAACGAAGGGCTATGTCCTTAATATCAGATTTATTAGTACCCAGCCCTCCGCTGTCCTTGTGGAAAAGCAAGAGCGGTGGAAATACCAGCGGCACACACACACACACATATATATATATATATATATATATATATATATATATATATATATATATATACGTTTCCAGTTTTTATTTTATTTCATTTTTTTTTCACTTTGTGGGTTCTGCTTATAGTGAGGTGCGCTCTATAGTCCGGAAAATACGGTACTTGGATGATTTGAGTCATGACAACATTTAATTTCCCTTTTGGGAAAAATAAAATATTTTGAACTGGAGTAAAATACCAATCAAACAGATGAAAGTTTGTGGCTGGAGCGCGACAAAATGTGGGAAACCTCATGTGGCGCGGATGCCTTTGCAAGGCACCGCAGCGACAGAACTGACATCCGATACCGTTTACGTTTTACGTCCCTGTCGTCCGTATAACTGATGCCTAAAACTTCTACTGGCTTTAAAAGGGGCAACGTCTGGACACAACCGCAACACATTTCTACAAAGCTCTCCAAACCATCTCCAGATTTTTACTAATCTCTGGAATCGTTAGTCATGGACCAGGAAGGTCTCTGCCCAGCCACTGACGAGGAGATAATTTTCCACGTGTGCCAGCGTCCTCCGGGACACGGTGAAGAGAGACAAAAGAAACATTCTGAAGGCTTTTACAGAAAAGAAGATTTATAGTAACAATAATCTATTTTTTTTCCCCAAAGCACTTTTCAGGACACTTGAAAACCTCACTTTCATTTTTCATCAACTACAAATTGTTGAATTGCATCCGATGAGCACTTCTAAAAAGGTTACAATATTTAACATTGAAATAATATGGCATCATATTAAAGAACTCATTTGATTTGAGTGATAAAATAATATTTAAGCTCACAACAGGAAGTTCTATTTTTTTAACTTTAAGGGGCCATGGAAGTAGCTATAGTGGGCAGAATTTGGCTCACATATGCGCAGTACAGTAATAAAGATGAAAAACTACAACAACAACAGGAGTGGCAACAAGCAATCGGATAAATATTACATTTAACGTAGATATAAAATCCTAAAGGAACAACGAACGTGTTCGAATGACGTCGAAACCAAACAGGGAACAAAGATCACCCTGTAATTGATGAGCAACAAGTGGGTGTGAGTGGACCCAGCCCGCCCCTCACGGGGCCATTAGACGCTGCAGTCACGCTGCGAGCTGCGACTTCCCAGCTCCATCACATCCACTTTTCTTTCCCCCCCCTTTTTCCTCCACACACTCAGTCCTTTCTTTTTAAAAGAAGCGCTGCGGTTTATCCACACATCCCCGAAGGAACGAACACTCTCGCAGGATCGGTCACTCCATTTTTATTTATTTATTTATTTTTTGTAACACTCCTCTCTAACCCTCCTGCGGCTGATATTCGCGTCCCCCAATGGCTCTGCGTGTGGTGCTGCTCTGCTCTCTTTTCGGGCTTCTCCTCGGACAAGGTAACGAGGTCACCTTTGCGGACGAGGCTGTGCGCGTGCGAGGACTTTTAATTAGGTTGGGGGCAAAACTACACGTGATTATTGGCGCCGTTGTGTAAAGATATGTGTATCAGAGCGCTGCACGTGAAGAGTTTGAAGATACTTAGAGACGGAAGCAGATGAAGCAGAGTGGGGACTTGAGGAAGTGATGATTGTGTCTTGGGACTAGTTGGGGCTTGTGATTGAAAGCTGAGTGCTTCAGAGTGCTGCAGGAACCCCCCCCCTCCCCCCGTTTTACTAACTTGATGCAACCATGGTACAGAAAACTCTCCTGGCAGCTAATCAGTGTTAGCACCTTTGGTTTGAATCATTGCCTGACTGATTTATAAAAGGTGTGAAGTGCAGTTCCTCCTGTCATGCAAGTCAAAGGCGATGTGTGTTTTGATGTTACATGTGAATGCTAAGTTAGTATCTTACTAGGACAGGAGTGTTAGTAGGATTTAAACACTGGGGGTGGAGGTGAGGCTCCAGGGTGGATAAGCCCTCAAACTCCCCCCAAAAAGTTAATCAAACCTTAAAATAGTAGCTGGATTTGTAAAAAAAAATCTGTTTATCACAATTGTCTTGTATAAAACTGCTGATGCACAGTGACATTTCCCCCCAAGTTCTTTTACATTGAAATTAAATTTCCAAATAGAATGGAAATATCTTTTACTGTCCCACAATGGGTAAGTTGCTAAATGCATCAGTGATGTTTTCTTAGTTAATTCTTCTGTGTCCCTCAACCTACACTGGGACCAAGTTTGCCTTCCCGATTAGCTTATCTAGCTGCATCCTCTCAGCAGTAGATAAGCTGATGCTTCAACAAACTACACCACAGATGATAGTGCAGGTAGACTCTGCATTGGGCCTTCCTGTAAAGAAAGCTCAGACTCTTTAAGGAAAAATTCCTAACTACCTGCTGGCTTCAGCCTCGCTCGCTCATGGTTATGTGACATCTTTCCACTGCAGTTATCAGTAATGACTTAATATATATTATATATTCTGAACTTACCCTTTAAGAGACTTCATTATAAAGATTCATCGATCAGAAATGTGTGGCCCATTTTTGATTTCCAGTTATTGCAAATCTGTTTTGGCCTCTTTGAGAATGAACAGAGGATGAAAGTTCAAAATGACAAACCGAGACAACCACTCTGTAATATGTTCAGCCTTCCTGTTGTCTGCTTCAAGTCCTGCTCTTTCTCACTTTCTGGCAGCCTAAGTGAACCACCGACATGTCTCCTCATGTAGAAAGTACAGCTTAGTTTTGAAATATATTCCTGCATCTCTGAACGTCCTCTGACTTCACTACACTGACATTGAAAAGAACAATCTTCCAACAGAGGAGTGTTGTTGGACTTTCTAGTTTCTGATTTAGTTTTATTACTTGCGGAGCTTTATTTATCAAGATGTGTTGTTTAACATAGTGGCTCTCACTTCTGACCTCTGCTCTGCTTGCTGGAGATGTTCCCGTGCTTGAACAATATGGCTGAAAAAAACAAATCATCGATACCAGTTGAAATCGATGATTATTGATTTGTTTTGTATTTATTGTAAATATTTGAAACACTGACACTCTGGTGGCAGGACCTTTCATATTTTATCCACATTTTTCACTTTACACTGTTGTTTTTAAATTTTATATTTTTATTTTTAAGCAGTTAAGAGACACAGACACACACACACACACACACACACACAATCTGAAACTGCTGCTGCGCAAGTTACTCAACAGGTTGTTGCTAGGCAACAAAAGAGCGAGCGAGTCATTTGATGCCACCAACTTTTCTTATCCGGCTGTGACAGGTTGAGCTGCTAAAGCCTTCCCTCTGCCTACATCTCCCAGAATACCTTGTTGCTCTGGCTCGGAGTTCAGTGAAGTTACTGAATGTTCTATCAGACGTTATTATCTATTGATATTGATCACATACCTATCGTGAGACATATTGTTATTGATTTATTGCTCGGCCCGACTTGAACATACCTGATTTAAATAAATTGTTAATGAACAAGTTTGGACAAAATCTAAATGTAATACGTATTGTACTGTTACAGTTATACTGGGGGTGATTCTAAACATCTTAAGGAAGATTCACCTCCTTTACGACTGGACCAGTGAGGCTGTAAGTTGTGCTCAGAATCCCACTGAGGATGACCTCAAGAAATGAAACTGTGTTTAAAGTTTATTATGAGAAGCTTAATTATTAATACAAATAACATACAGTTGTGTGAAAGTATTGTAGTTGGGTCTTTGGTTAAGTTAACTAAGACATAGAAAAGCAGCATAAACAACCCCAGTGATACTTTAACAAGTAATTGTTAGTTATTTTGTGGAGAGGAGACTTAAAGTTTTGAATCACAACCGCAGTCACACAACCGCGTGATTATCCCCCGACACACACAACAGGAGCTCTGAAGTGTAGGATGTTAATGCACATGGGTTGATTTCTAAGCTTTTATTCAAAAGATGTCAGTAGCTTGGTATTACCTTGGAAAGTCACTATTATGCTATTATTTTGGAAGTGAGTTATTGAGCGAGTGAGTGCTGACCATCAATCTTCTCTCTGCGCAAGACTTTTATGACCATCCAGGCAAAACAGAAAGCTCCCATTAAAAGCCCTTTGAGTGCGGCTTGGAAAGCGGTCCAGTACTCTGTTGCGATCCGGTTCCAGACAAGCCGCTCTGCCTGGGCGGAGCTCCACCAGTGGGCTCGCTAGACTGTGTTTACATGAGGCGTCTAGACTCGGGCAAGCCACGTGCTGCTCCGCATGGACAGAATGGCCCTCTCTACCAGCAACTTCATCCAAAATGGAAACGAGCCCCTATTCTGACAGACTGTGAGTCACAGAAACAGAGAAACAGGTCGCAGGATAGCTGGGCCAGTCGGAGTATGCCGGAGATGGGTTACACGGTAGTATTTGTGGATCTAAATGTGTCAATTTAGCTTTTAAAACCCAGTGAGGTGGAATAGCTTAGCAAAAATCTGTTAAAGGAAGAAAGCTCGTGAAATATTTCTTTAATACATAAATATACTCTGGTCTCTAATTTCACCACAATTCAGATCCACTACATTATCTTCAATAGCATTTTTAAAAGACCAACATTTCTATTAACCTGCTTTACTTTAAGTATTACGCTGCTAGCTTAATGTGACTGCAAATCTCCAAAAGCACTGCCAGGCTTTTTGGGATTAAGTTGATGTTTCACCAATGTATCCAGAGTTTATCTATCAACCCTCACTTGCGTAAATTCAGAACACTGTGGTTCTGTTTCTGTCATTTTCAAATAGACGTCCTCACTTCGAGTGGCTTGATAATTAGCTTCCTTTGCCTCTTTTAAGTTCAAATGTCACGGAAAATGTCAACTTTGAACCTCCTGTATGGAGAAGCAAAACCAGTGTTTCGCTTGGATGAAATCGAGTCTGTTATTATAATTATAATTATTATTATTATTATTCAAGGAATAGCGGTAATCACTTGTAATCTGAGGTTTTGCTGCATCATGTTTCTCTGGTCATCTAAAAATCCCAAACCCGCTGATATTTTGGGGCTTTTACAATATTATCATATGCATATGTTATTCCTTGAATCAGTCAGAAAATAAGAAATAACCCACATTCTGTATAAATTTTCTTTATAATTAGTGTAAATATTACAGCAAATAGGCTCAAATACATGCATACACTCCCACAAATATACTTAAATAACTTCAGTCTCAGCCGAGGGTTGTACGATTACGGCAAAAATTACAAACGCGATTTATTTTTTGTCAATACTGGGATAATGATTATTTAAAAAGATCACTTATTCCACAAAAATATAGCAAGTGGCTCCAAGTTAAGCCTTGCTTGGCTCCAGTAAGCATGTCATAAAAATTTTATTTAGTTGTTTTTAAAAATCAGGCTTTTTTTCAAAATCCTAAACATCTTACCGGCTTTGGACTACATTTCTTAATCTTCAGTCTACTTGTCATAATGACTGGTATTACATGTACCTCCGTAAAACTGTTTGGGGTTGTTGTACACTTCCTTCTGCTGTTGTGGAAGAAGACAAACAACATCATAAAACCAGGCAGTGCTGCTCCAGACACTTGTCCTCCCAGCTCAATCTCTCACTATCTAAACTTGCTCACTCCTGCCAGACCGCTCTCCGCAGCCAAGACAACCCCCAGACAAAAGCAGCCGTACAGCACATTTCCCAATCACTCCTCAAAAAAAAAAAACCAGAGCCAAGGTTCTGTTACCAAGACTCAATAAAAACCCATCTCAGACTTAGTTGGTTTCATCCCCTTTTTTGCCGTCTCGGGAGTCGTTCTTTAAAAAAAACAGCGTGGCATTCTAATCCTGACTCCAGCCGTGGGCAAAATTCTTCTCAAGAAGAAGTCTTATCTGCCAAAGCTTTTGTTTTTACGTTTGGCAGTTCACACAAACCACAAGGCAAGTGAATGTACTTGACGTGACTGCGACGGTTGATTGTTTACAGAGCTGAGGCATTCCACATTCTCTAGTCCACATGAATCAGCAGCCAGATCACCACAAAACTGGTCGCGCTCCAGTCGAAAGCCTCTCTTGTGTCTCCAACAACATATTTATCATCCTCTGCCTCAGACAAAAAAAAAACCAAAACCCTAATGATTGTAAAAGATGTTGCAGTTCATCAATCTTACAAAAGATATTAAAGCAGAAGGATGAAGTCTTCTTTTATTTGGAGCAGACAGACAAATATGATCATCAAGACTCAATTAGGAATAATTGTGTCACGGAGAGTTTAGGCGTGAACCAGACTGTTCAGAAAAAGTATAAATCGTGACTACGATGTCACCATGTTGTATGTTGCCAGAGTCAGAGTTTCAGGTTTCCTGGTGTAGTTTTAATAGTCTACCACTGGTGGACCACAGCCAGAGCAATTCCAATTAGAAGAACGGCAGACGAAATTAGCAGAGGGGAGTCAAACTATCTGCTACACAGGAGGGTGAAGTTCCACAATAAGCAACTTAAACCTCAAAACATAAATTGCAGCTCAAGTGAATGAATTGTTTACATTATACATGTCGCACTGTTTTCTCTCTTGCACCATAATAATGGTTAGAGTGATGACCCTCCCCATTGAAAGAAGATCAAAGTTTAAAAAAGGTCTTCCTGTATGTGCAGCAAACTCTACGTGACATTGATAAGGGCTTCCAGTCTGTTTAAACCAGCGGTGCCCAAAGTGGGTCCTGGAGGGCCGGCATCCTGCATGTTTTATTCTCTCCCTGGTGGTAACAGGGAGAGAATAAAAGTTTCAGCTTGTCAGTGTTCTTCTTAGAGACCTTCTAATGAGTCATCATTTGATCCAGGTGCGTTAAACCAGGGAGAGAACTAAAACATGCAGGATGCCGGCCCTCCAGGACCCACTTTGGACACCACTGGTTTAAAATCCTCTACAAATGTTAAGAACGGGTCACTCTCTGGTGCTCAATGGATTCCAAGGTTGTATACCATGAAAGGATGATTGCTGAAGCACAAAAACAAGAGGTTGCTTTTTTTCCCTTCAATATATTTTATTGAATTTTCTCTTTTAGGACACAACAAACTTACAAACCACAAACTTAACATTGTAAACATGTACATTACATGTATGCACTTGCATTCACTCACGCACTCACCATTCGAACCTGCATTTGTTTAGTTCCAAAAGCAAAATAAACTCTTAAAGCCCCAGTATGCCAAGACATTTTGGACAATTATATGCTCCCAACTCTGCAGGAACTGTTTTGGAATGAGACTTTTACTTTCTGCTTGACCTGGTCCCGTCTTACTTAAATTCTGCCCTATGAAATTAACACTGGCTGTTCTCTTTGCTTCAACTACATGTTTGTTTTGTTTGCTCTGAGCGCTCTGACAGAAAAAAGGGAAACAAATATTCAGCGTTATGGCTCCTGCGTCATCTCCAGTCTGATCTCAAAATATCGGATCTTATTTCTGAGTTCTAACCATCCCGTCCAACATCAGCGTCTGATCTTGTGAATGCCCTTCTGAAAGAATGACCAGAAATTTCCACAAAGAAAAAGCCAATGTCATATTAAAGTAGTGAATCCATCCCGAACCCAGTGTTCCCACCCGGTAGACATAAAGTTCCTGTCTTTGTGTGGAAAATTGGACAACTCTTCTGCATTAACTATGTCACGTTTTTCCTAAAATTTGATTATTAACGCGCAACATAGTTTCAAGCCACCTGCCACACAAAGCATCTTTCATAATTTGTAAGGTGCCGCACAGTGTGTTAGTCAGTCACACCTCACTTCTTTGGAAAGCTTTAGCTTAAACCCGTTCCAGCCAAACTATTACCAAAAAGGTGGATTTAATAGTTTTCCACACTTTGATGAGCATATTTTGTATGGTAAGCAAATAATTTTGTTTGTTTTCACAGGAGAAAAGCACACCGCAGTAGACGACTGCTGTAAAAACGGCCAGAAGCATGCGAGCGATAACAATGACTGTGCGTCCCTCCCCCTCATTTCCTCTTCAATGACTTGCAGGTAAGGAGGTGCTCATTTGATCCCGGTGACTCAATTCCTGTTAATCCACTGGGGTCATGAAAACCTTCACCTCTCTTGCTACAAAGTTTCACTTTCCGTCAGCACTCCATCGGTTCCCCCTTTTTGGATCTCGGCCTGTTTCGGGAAATTTCTCTCGCTCCTAATTCAAAACAACCTTACCTTACGAACATAAATCTACGAACACATTATTCACTTCTTAAGAGAGCAGGAAACGCTAATAGTGATGGGATAATAACAGGTCTCCCTGTAATCCTAGAAGGTGTTCTGCCGCAGGTTGAAGGCCCCCCAACGGCCAGAGAGCTCTGCCCGAGAACACGAATGGCAAATGGGTTTCCCATAGCCAGCGCGACTTATCTGACATTCCTCAAAATTATAGGGCGAGTGGAGGGTCGGAAACGGGGAGGCGTTAGCGGCGCAGGAGGGTGTGTGCCTGGAGGTGGAGATGATCGGGCTTGTGGTCACAGAAGATTAAGGCGAGGGCTTGTTTCAAACCAAATGAATACCTCAGAGGTGAAACATGATATTAAAGAAAAAAAGCAAATAAGAAATAGTATCGGAGATCAGGAACGCAGGGATGTTAGGAGAATAAACTAGAACCGATACGGTTTCTCATTGGGGGGGAAAGTGGTGACGAGCTACCGCTTCTGTTCCTCCACTGCAGCTGCTTAAAATTCAGGAAACCCTGAGATATCCTGATCTCTCAGAAACTTTCCTATCTGAGGAGACTCTCAGATATGATTTGCATGCATACGAAAAGCAGGTCACTGGGTCACCAAGTCCCCACCGACTTCACATGCAGAAAACGCAATACCAAACTCCTATCTGGTGTTTGTACGCCCGTCTGTTTTAGAGCTTATACTTTCCTTCTTATGAAAGCAGGGTTTGTTTCTGTTTATTCTTCTGAGGAAACTCAGGTCAACGTGATGAAATCAAATCTGACTTCAAACTGTTTATCATTGTTTGTAGAAACTCTTCAAAATATTGCTTTTGAAGGTAATTACAACAGGTTTTTGCAGTTTTCTAGGATATGTCACTGATGTCTTAATAGTTGCCGATTCATGCAATGCTGCTGAAGCAATAAAACTGCATTTCCCAGCAACCGTTAGTCACCTAAGTGGCGGCCAGCCCTCCCTTTTCTGACAGGAATCGGCAGGATTATTATAAATGAGTGGCTTTCTCTAATGATAGGATTCTTATTTGGAGTGCAGAAGTTGGTCATAACGTCTTGAACGTTTTCCGCATTTTGTCTGCGTAGAAGCGTTTTGTCAAGATTTTATGTGTTAGACGAACCACATGACGGTGCGCGGGAAGTTTGTTGGAGTTCACGGGAGGCCGGCAAAATCTAAATACGGGGCGATTCTGGACAAAAAGAGGGAGAAAAACTCTTAGGACAAGACATCAACCCTAAAAATAACAGTGGGACTTCACCCTCTGACCAGGTCGACGACCTCACACACACAGCCAGTCCTACAACGTAATAAAAGTTCAGATTAAGGCATATTCATGTGTTTGAATGGCCTAGTCAAAGTGCAGTCTTAAATTCAGCAAAGTAAGGCAAGACTTGAGAACTACTTTCTGAATCTGACTTAACTAAGCTTCAGCTTTATTGGGGGGAAAAAAAAGTTCCTTCTCTAGATTATATGCAACAAGCTTTTTATCTGTTTTATTTTATTGTTTTTATGGCTTTTAATGTCTTACATGTTGAGCACCGGGCCACTTTTAATCACGTCATGTTTATATTTATTGTGTATCCATGTCAAGTTTCCTGTGTGACAAGTTAGCTGACTCACGTCACTGTTACCAAGTTGATTGATTGATGGATTTTTCTGCCATGAGTGCATCAAACGTTTTGATCCATGGAGATGAATAGATTTATAAAAAAACAAAAAACAAAACTCTACATCATTGGCCTTCCACTCCACAATTATGCACTTTGTGTTTGTCTGTTCAGTAGAAACACATTAAAGTCTGTTGCTTTACTGTTGTGAATTTGAAAAACAAAGTGTTGAGAATATCCCAACAACAACAAAAAATCACTGCTGATTGCAAATTCTTCACTTGAATCCAAAAGATACGTTTTAACTTTTGAAACAACTGCATAAAAGTTGCTTGCTCTATAAAGTTTGTTGACAGAATCGACTGTAAAAGCAAACCCCGGGGGTTCTGTGTATGCTTCTTCTGGCAGGATAGCGCAGGAGCAGTGCTGTGTGTCAGTGCTGGAGGACAACATGTGTTCCACCGGAATCAACGTGGCAAAAGACCAGGGAGTCTGCGATTCTCTGCTTGCCGGCACTTGCGAGACCAAGACAACAAAGGTGTGTTCGCATTGCATGTGGAACTAAATGGCTTGAGATTTACAAATTATCCCTCATAATCCAGAGAATATGAATAAAACAAGAACGGGAATCTGTGGCAAGCCTCGAAAACTGATGTTCACTAGCCATTCCGATTGATCTTACGTGTTTTTGTTTTCAAAAGAAGAATGGACAGAGAGCGTTTCTGTAGACGTAAAAAGCAGGTAGAGATGTTCCCAAAAAAGGCCGTGCGTTTTTTCATATTGGTTGGGACTAGGGTTTGGTCTGCTACGTGAAAATCCAAATAAAATACATTGAGGTCTTCAAGTATAATGTGACAAAATGTGCAAAGGTTCAAGTAAACACTGGAGTTTGTTGTGTTATCTCTTGATGCTCCAGAGAAGCAAAACTGCACCTGTTTACTTCCCGTTCATATTCTTGAGAAACTACTTAGTTTTTACTCACCTCACAGAGCGGCCCTCCCTGACTCAGCTCCTTCAGACTAGCCAGCACCAATTAGCAAACATGTGGTGGAACTGAGCTCGCTAGAGGAGCTACTTCTCAGAGCAGGCTGTAAAAAAAGGCTGTAAATGGGTTAACAGAGGAGCCATGCTGTGATGACTTCCTGAAGGTGGAGTGTGGGAGTGAGTAGGACTTTCTTAAAGAGACAGAGGCGTTAAATTTCTTTTAAGAGGTGTTTGATATTCACAGCATTTTTATAACAACTTACTTGATTGTGATATAAAATGTGCCAACAAAATACATAATATCGCCCCTTTAAGGCTGGAATTAGTTTTCTTTTAATTCTCTGAAACAAAAATAAGCTAAATACATGTTCAAACAGTTAGCAAAAAGTAGACTTTACATTGAATGGTCTTTCTTTTTTTTGAATCGTCTGCGTGTGCAAGACGAGGCATGCTGCTCCAGGGAGGATCTGAGCTTGCTGCTGTCAGATGGATTATAAATCCAGATCTGACTCCAGATCTGTTTGCAGGCTCGCAGCCAACCACTGTTTAGCTCTTCTGCATACACTCAAACCCAAACGTACCCATTCTGTTTTCACAACATTTCACCATCAACACATCTGGGGAGAAAAAGAGAGAGAAAAAATTCCTCTAAAGTGGGGGCAAGCAGGTTTGTACGTTGACTCCTTAGATGATTGTCAGCAGAACGACTTGTCTTTGCTTGATTGCCCGCGTAGTTCAGGCTTGCACCTAAAATGCTCCCCAGATGTTGAGGATGACAGAGGGCGATCTGGGTAACTGGTAATACTTTCTCCCTGCACCGGTGTGTTGAAATATCTCAAAGTCGTATCTTTACGCACAGTTTGTCACCTGCTTCACGCCGAGACCACATACGGACGTTTTAGTTCGACTTCAGGAATTAAGGCAATCTGAACTTGCTCACTTTTGAAGCGAGACTTTGACGGTTTTCAATCGATAACACGCGTACATACCATCGCCTGACGAATCTGTATTTCACCAACAGGCTATTGGCCAACAGTACAAAGTAATAAAGATTTGGTTGATTACGTCTGTGTTGTAACAATGTCAAATGGCTATAAATTTTGTACGACTGGAAAGCCCTTTTTATTCTTCCTGACTTGAAACAAGGTTATGAAAAAATACGTTTGATAACTTGAGGGAATATTCCTTGACTGTGGCCAGTTGTTGTTCTGGGGTCACTGGTGCTTATCGCCAGAGGTCATTGGGTGAGACATCGGGACAGGTTGCTGGTCCGTCACGAGCCTTTACCTAAGGGAATACTCACGATTAAGGCAAACGTAAAGTAAGCTGTTAACTTCTGGGGGGTTTTCTGGTTGCACTCTTTTCAGAAACTCCGGTGTGAACCGATTGAGCGATCGCTCTTCTTCATGACAGACTGTCACAGTGATAGACTGAGAACGCATCAGCCAGAGCGGGATGATGTCACCTCATTATTGTCTTCTTGTTTTTCTTACCGGCTTCCTGTCCAGGATGTTTGTCCTTCTGAAGCATGTCAGCTGGTGTATCTGTCCGTTTTGAGCTCTTCTATCTGGCCATCCGAAAGAGTTTAAACAAATTTAACCAAAGTCTAAACAGACTGTCCCCAGGTCACACTTCAACAACCTCCAGTCTATCCCTTTCCTGTTTTCATTCCTCGGCTTTCTTCTGCTGGAACGTGGATTCCTGATAATCTGTTGTTTTTTGTTTTTTTTATTTGTAGAATTACAGGATTGACTCGTGAATAATTCTCTCTCTCTCTTTCTCTCTTTACAATGTTTATTTTTGTGTTCCGTTTTGCACAGATGTGCTGCGACTGTTGTCTCCTGGGAAAGGAAGCTCAGGACCTGAACATGCCCTGCGACCACAACCTGTCAGTGGGCTACCAGTGCAGCCTGGTGTCCCGGGCCTGCTGCATGGACGGAGCTTCAGACAACCAGACAGCAGCACTGGGACAGTCTGAAAGTAGGTAAAAACCCTCGAATCACGCGGAAATGTTTTGCTGGAAGGGTGAAAACAAACTAGGAGAAAGAAAACAAAAGAAAAAAAAAATTCTATTCAAAATGGTCTGAGTGGTGACATTGCGCCACCTGGTGGACAAATATTCTCATTGTCTTGCCTGTACGTGTTTGTGCTTTTTGTGACTTCAACATATGTAGATTTATGTTACAGGAGCTATACAATAGTGTTTTTGGGTTGCTTTTCCTTAAAGTTAACCCTTGTTAATATTAGAAGACAACAATTTTAAGGGCAGAAATGCATAATGTGGAAATTTGTTGATTTTGAGTGAATTGCCATGATCGCAGAAATAATCTGTAGTGAAGTCAAGAGGGCCACATCAGAAGCTGTTCTGGGCCGTATTTGGCCCTCACACCTCGAGTTTGACCGGTTTTAGGGCGTCATTTATTATCGATATGGATCTACAGTCTCATACCGCAGGTTAGAGGTGCCATTTGTGTTTCATGAATATGAACAGGGTTTATTTACTCTCTGTGTGTCATGCAGTACCCAACCAGGACGGCAGCGCTGGCGTAGCAGTGGGAGTTGATCCATGCAAAGGTAAGGGCCGTGAAAACCCAAACGGACGTGATTCCCTGTCGAGACGCGATCAGGCTTCGAAACCAATCCTTCCTGGTCTGCGTCGTTTCTCAGGGAAGTGTGACCACGTCTGCGTCGGGAATGACTCCTGCGCCTGCATGAAGGGCTATAAACTCAAACCGGACGGGAGGAGCTGTGAGGGTAAACGACCCCGTCAATTAATGTTGAAAATGAAAACGGGAGCCGATCGGCGAGCAGCGCTCCTGTCAGGAAGCGACGGCATAAAGAGGCGCGTGTCCCCCTGGTTTCTCAGACATCAACGAGTGCCTGCTGGGATCCAGCACCTGTCGGGGGGGAGAGCGTTGCATCAACACCGAGGGTTCGTTCCGCTGCATGAGAGAGGTCAGCTGCGGGACCGGCTACGAGCTCACCGAAAGCAACGACTGCAAAGGTCGGCTGCATGCGTCCTCTTTGGGGCTTTTTCTTTACTTTTCTTTGTTTTTTTCTTTATAGCTGGCGCTCATATATGATGTGCAAGTTAGCGTTTCTGTTTTGTCTGCGTCCAGACATAGATGAGTGTGAGGCAGGCATCCACAACTGCGGTGAACAGTTCACGTGTCAAAACACCCAGGGGTCGTTCCGCTGCGCCCCGAAGAACACCTGCGGCTCGGGGTTCATCCAGGACGCGCTCGGAAGCTGCATCGGTGAGACCGTCGTTTTGCAAAGGGCTTTTCTTGCTGGAGAGCTTTTAGATAGGACGATGGCGTATCAGGGCCAGAAAACAGAGAAATTTTGAGCTTAATCTCCGGTTTTTATTTTTATTTTTTGGAAAAAAACAAGAAAACTCCTGAGCACCAAAATTTTTAAATTTGCAAGAAAATCAGAGAAATTTTGAGATTAATCTCAGAACTTTCCAAAAGTTGAAATGTCCAACTTTTTTTTCTGTTTCCTTGGTGGAAATTTACTCTCTTTTTTTATATTTACGATGGCTCTGATACGCCGTCAGTGATAGAAGGCCAAATGGTGCAAGCAAAATCAGAAACAAAAGCTTGTTAGCAATTGTAATTGTGCAGAAAGAAGTTTTTCATCAAAATAGATCATTGACACGCTTAAGGTGTCTTAGCTGTTTAGGGACGTTAAAAATGCACCGATCAGAATTTTGGTGCCGATTTCTGCTCTCTGTTTTTAAACTTTGGGCAGCCGATATTAATTGAAGTTGATTTTCTTTCTTATAACTGAGTAGTAAATGATTTCTATTCTTCTCTGACCAGGTTTTTGTTATTTTTTATTGAGAGCAGAGGCAACATCATGCCACTGTGTGTGAGATCAGTCACACAGACACTGAAAAAAGCTCATCTCTAATCTTCTTCATTCAGTAACAGAATCTACACTGAAGAGTGTTGTTTTCCTGTGTGACCTGGTACAGCTTAATGTCCTACATTCATTGTTTGGTAAAAGATTAGATTTTTGAATGGTACTACAACGCCAGCAGTAAAGCACTAGATTTCAGAAGTGCCAGAAATGATCCAGTTGAGGGAGGATTTAGGTACAAACGTCTGTTAACCTCGTTAATGTTTCCGGCCGCCATTTAAGACTTCCACGATATTTGTTGAGGAAAAGTAAACGACAGCCTTATTTAGCACGGTCTGTGTTTCCAGATATCAACGAATGCGTCACCCAGTCGAGTCCGTGCCACCGAGGGCAGATCTGCGTGAACACGCTCGGCTCCTACTCCTGCCAGAGGAACTCTGTGAACTGCGGTCGGGGATACCACCTCAATGAAGAGGGCACCCGCTGCGTCGGTATGACGGCGAAACCGCACTTTGCTTAAGCACCGACTGAGAGTGGCTTTTGCTCCGCTGAGTTTGTGTGCGCGTCCCTGCAGATATTGACGAGTGCAAAGGAGCCGAGCAGGTCTGCTCAGGCCACGCTTGCATCAACCAGTTGGGATCGTACCGCTGCGAGTGTGAAACCGGGTACAACTTCAACAGCATCAACCGGCTCTGTGAAGGTAACTAGATCTGTAAAGAATACTTCATTTATCTTCTTTCTTATACTTTCTATTATAATCTGTTTGTTTTATTTTAGATATTAATGAGTGCAGGCACTACCCTGGACGACTATGTGGTCACAAATGTGATAACACCCCTGGGTCCTACAAGTGTAGCTGCACCACAGGGTTCCAACTGGCTCGGGATGGCCGGAACTGCGACGGTGAGAAAATATTTATTACATTAAGGTTTTGTTTTAATTGTCAATTATTAATTCTAAAAGTGTCTTGATACAATTTACACCTTAAGTCACAACATTGTGACACTTCAAATGCCAAAATAAGGCTCCCTGATAATATGGTGGGCAATAAACCCGGTGTCAACTCCCTGACGCCATGTTGTGGAAAGACAAGGTGCTTTTCCACATATTCATCCTTCGCTACATGACGGTGTGTGTTATTGATGGAAAAGCTCAATCTCAGACTCAACCAACCAGAGCACACTGTCCCACATCGGTGCTTCTAGAGGTAAAGTACAGTTGGAGTTTAGCCAAGTCCACCTGGGGAAAATACTTTCCCCTGGAATTTTGCTCTCAAATAAAATGTTGGCACAAACTGTAGGTTGCATCTAATGGTTACTATAGAGACGGGATGACCATGGCTTGGGGAGATGGGACTGTTTATCATGTCAAATTTATAAACTTAGGAGAACAGGAAGTAACCATGCGCTGCACCGATCTACTTAAGAATGAAGCCTTTATATTTATTTTATAGGAATGAAGGGTTTTGTTTAGAACCATGTTTCCTCCATTGTAGATGTGAATGAGTGTGAGAGCAACCCGTGCAGCCAGGAATGTGCCAACGTGTATGGCTCCTACCAGTGCTACTGTCGCCGTGGCTACCAGCTCAATGACATAGACGCCATGACTTGTGAAGGTAAAGTGAAAGACCTGGCTCTTCCCTTCTGAACATGTTTTGACAAAATGAATAAATATTTATAGTCGCATAAATGTTTACCCTGTGTTGACTTGTTTCGATGGGTGTTTGTTCATCCACGCAGATATTGATGAATGCGCCCTTCCCACTGGTGGCCATATTTGTTCCTATCGCTGCCACAACACAGCGGGAAGCTTCCACTGCTCCTGCCCTACCAACGGCTACACGTTAGCAGTGAACGGGCGCAGCTGCCAGGGTACGCAGCGCCCTCACTTCTGGTCGTTTCAGATTATATTTGCAAATGTTTTTTTCTTTTTTAACACTTTTTCCACCTTTCCCCAATCCAGACATTGACGAATGTGTAACGGGAAGACACACATGCACGGAAAATGAGAGCTGCTTCAACATCCTGGGCGGGTACAGGTGCCTGTCCTTTGACTGTCCCAAAAACTACAGACGTGTTGGACAGACGTGAGTATCTGAGCATCGAGTCTAGAACTGCAGCTGATGATTACTTTTGTAACTGTTTAATCCACTAATGATCTCTGACGATTAATCGGATTTTTAAAAATTGACCTTTTTTTTGCCGATTTTCATTTCAGCACATAAGCCTTTTTTATCTTAAATGAAAAAAGTTCATATTTCTGTACAGTTTTGGGTTAATTGTTGCCTTTAATATGATGGTCTTTCAGCAAATATCCTTTTTTGAGTCTATCCTCCAGTTAGCAGTTAATCGATTACTTATTTAGTTGACGTTTATTTGACTTAATCAATTAATCACGATTAATCTATTAATTGTTTCAGCCCTGCAGTTTGCAATTTGATCGTCTTATCACAAAGTTAATATTAGAAGGTCTTATGTGAATCACACAGGGCTCAAATTAGGCCTAGAGACGTTCTTTTGTTTGCTTCTTAAATTTGGTCCATATTCATAAGTGTAAATCATTGTCCTGCATGCTCAGTCTGCTTCATGTTGGAATGATTGTAGAACACATTTGACTGTAGCATGTTCTCTCTTGTTGCGACAGATGATGAAATGCACATTCATATTTTTCTACCTTCTATTTTTTGTCGTTTTTCTGAATGAGTAGCGTTGTGTAAAAACAACAGTTTGAAGAACCTCTAGCATGTTTTCTCAGACAACACCATAACCGACATTACCTTGTTAAAATTCATGTTTTCTTCTACTGCATGCAACGCATGGTTATTAAAAATGAAACCCCTTCTCCCCTCCCTCTCCTCTCATCTTGCAGTCGATGTGAACGCTTGCTTTGCAACGACTCTGTCGATTGCCCGATCTTGCCCCTGAGAATAACCTACTACTACCTCACGTTCCCCACCAACATTCCCGTCCTCACCAATATCTTCCGCATGGGCGCCTCCCACACGATGCCCGGCGATGACATCCAGGTGGCGCTCACCGCCGGCAACGAGGGGGGGTTCTTCCAGGCCGAGCACACGCCCACCGGCGGCATGATGTCGGTGGCAAGGCTCATCGACAAGCCGCAGGACTTCCAGCTGGACTTGGAGTTGAGGCTGCGCCGCTACGGCATGGTCTCCATTTACCTGGCTAAGATTCTGGTGTTTGTCACCCAGGAGGAGTCAAAAGTACCATACAACCCCTTCCAGGAGTAAACACAAGACTTGTTGAGGATTAAACACGTTAGTTTACTAATAGAAAAGGAATATTTCACACAATATTGGTGATACGATGTAGATGTATATTCCTCAAGATACAGGCAAACTCTACAATTATTGGCACTCCTAGGTACAAGGAGTGAAAAGTCTTAAATAAATTCATTTTAAACTATATGTCACAGAATATTTTGTTATTACTTGTTCGTACTTACAGCTAGGTCTGTCACAATAACAAATTTTTTCAAGGACAATAAATTTTCCCAGAAGCTATATTGTGATAAACAATAATAATTGTTGTTTCGAGGCCATTTTGAAGTGTTTTAACAGTAATGGCATAGAAACCCAAGAATACATTCTCAAAGATCAATAATGAACATTTAACACTTTAAATTTCCTAAATAAATGAACAGAACACCAGAAACAAAACATGAAATGAGTTTATGAAGTCACTGCAAACAAAATTGTCACTTAAAAAGCGGGCTGGTTGAGAACAATGCACCAAACTGAAGACTTTTGTCATCCAGTTTTTTGGCAGAAAGAGATTTTTTTTTAAAAGAGCGAAGGAGGATAAATTGTGCAAATGGAAATTATTGAGCTCGCTTTAATTTATCATGTGATTAATTGATTTATTGCTTATTGTGACAGACCTGCCTACCTGTCAAGTCTCCAGTTTTGGTCTACAATGTTTTACCTCTCTTTCCCGTCGTGTTCCCATAATAGTATTTTCTCGTAAATTTCCCATTTTATATCATATGTAGTCTCCGCCCCTCCCACACCGCTCCGACGGCTAAACATTTTCCATATTTTTAAATCCATAACTTCGCAGGAATGAGGCCTACCTGGAGCAGAAGTGATGTCCGACTGTGTGTGTGGGTGTGTGAGTGTCTCTAATGTAAGAAATTGATTAGAATCGTGAAAGAAGGACAAATTTGACGTTTTAAATTGTCTTTAGCATCAAATGTTAGCTTCTAGCATGAGTAGCACAGCGTAACTGAACGTAAACGTCAGTTACTGTACGTGCTCTCTTGAAAATGTAAACTCTTTTCTCTGGTATTTCCTAGTGTAAAGACGAAATCCTAGAGAATGTTTTGGAACCTACAACGCAGGATTAAATCTTAAGTGAATATTAGGTGGTTGCTACACTTGCTAACTTTCTGTGAGCCACTGGAAATCAGAGCTTTTCCTGTTAAGTTTTGTGCCGTCATCGCATCCGTCTTATTAATACAATTCTGAAGAAGTCTGTCTGTCGTGAATGGCATGCCATCTCTTCTAGTTCAAATAATCATGTTAGTGGAGCTGTTAGTGGTGCCAATAATTGCAGTGTTTTTATTACGTATTAGAATTATTGTTTTAATGACTAAATGTACTCGATGTAAAGTTTGAACATTTTTGATGCAACATTTTGCTATTGCAGTAATAATCCTTTTTAGATATTTTTATAAGAATAACCAATAAAACATAGATGACATATTACGTACTAAACACTTTAAATGCACGTTTAAAAAAAAAAAAATCACTTAGTTACCATAAACTCCATATTGGAGTTTATGGAGAAATTATGTGTCTGTAAGGATTCCTATCTTAAAACTTAAGGTTGGAAAACAAAGTTTTCTCTTTCAGTATTTAACATGATCAGTTTCTTAAGTTGAAACGTCATCTTTCTGGATTCTGAGCGACATCTGAGTTGATGCGTTTCCCATTTTAGTCTCTGCATTGTCACAGCCAAAACTGTAGGTGGCGCCCTCGGTCCGGGTAAACGGTTAAATGGTAGCAACCCTCAGCAAGCCCTGTGAGTGAGTGAGTGTAACTTGACGATGGTTGCATGATAAAGTCTGACATTCTGCAGCATTTTATGGTTGCGGTGCTGGATGAACACTTTTCTATTAAAACTGAGATAGAAATAACACATGTTCAAGAAAAAGTCCTGTTCCTGATAATGGGGCATAGTGGGTTCTCTAGTCAAATGCAGCGATGGGAGCCGTTAGGGTGGGAGACCAAGTCGTAGTTGTAGGCATGGAGAGCTCCTTCGTATAGTTTCACATTTCTTGTATTCCAGTGGTTTCAGCAAAGAGGAAATGCAGCTGTGCATGCAAATTCTCCAGTATTCCACTCTGCTATATTGTTGTTTTTTTTAAAAAAAGATTATTTTTAAAGTGATCAGGAACTGTGTAATTTGCAAACAGAAATCCCATAAAGTGTGCATATTAAATAGCTTTAGAAATAACAACATAAGCAAAAAACCATTCTGAATTACTTTGATAGGTTTAACACTGTTGCTATGTGCAGCTTTATCAATGCAAACACCTTATTTACCACTTATGAGACCAAAGTGACCAGATTGCATTCGTAAACCAGATCGGGCCTAATGGATCGCTGCTCCCACACCCCTTACTGCCAGGCACCACATGTACGTCTCTCTGCAGCGGTTGTTTTCATGCACATCTTTTTGGCTTCCATCACGTTTAATGTGAAATGCAAAGGTTTCCACTGCGGCTGCAGACCCCAAAGCAGACAGATAATCCAGAAGCAGGCAAAGTAAGTGACATGCGATGCGATGCAGCGGCAAAAGAAGGAGCCGGGTGGAAGGGGGAGTCGTGAGTATAAATACTCTGACATGGTGCGAGGCTGCGGCCCAAAGCCTGCGGCTTTTATTAACTGTAAATTCAGATGTCCCTGGGTTCCTTCTGTCCAGAGCCGTCGGGCCCGCGAGGATGCACTTGGTTCCTAGCAGGAATATCCTTTTAAACGAGTGCCCGGCGGTGCACAGGTCCCCCCCTTTTCACCTCCCACCCGCCCTCCCTCCCCTTTGACATTGAGTTATGGGGCTCTGGGCTCTGGCCGGTGGTCTGAACAATTTGTGGTACAGCAACATCACCGCACACAAAATGAATGATGCCCTGTAGTGTTTGTGTTGGGGCGTTATCAATGTGCCGACTATAAATAATAATTACCAAAAAAACACAGGGCCCTAAGTTTGACCAGAGCACTTTTATCCAAAAAGTCTGTTTTTCTTTCTGGTCTGTAGGTATTGGTTTTTTTTTTTTTTTTTTGCTCCTCAGCTGAGCCACGTGAGGCGGGGGAGTACCGACGAAGACGCGCATGTGTTCTTGTGGCTGAAAGCATGTTTGCATGGATGAGTGTAAAATTGATCGGTCAGTGCAGACATTTTTTTTTCTGTTTACCTTGAATCACTTCTCCCTGTTTCTAAAGTGCCCACCTGCATGTTCAGTGCATTGCAAAAGCCTTCAGAACTTTGAACGTTTCTGCATTTTGCCACGTTGTTGCCACATATTTCAATGTATTTTATTGTAAAATTACAATATGGGTCATGCAGAAGTAAAATGATAGATGATATTTTAAAAGGGCAATATTATTTAAAATGGATTTTTTTTGTATTTTTTGTGTTTACATCATGTTACAATGTTATTCCATCAAAATACATGCCTGAAGTGATGATTGGATTCTTTCATGAATGTTTGAGAAATACTTTAATCTCCCGTGGCAAGCAAAAATGCCTGGTTGAACCTAGCCCCGCCTTTAAGGCACAGCTCCTCCTTGGAGTTGCAGTCTCCAAGTTTCCAAGCTGTTACCTCACACAGCAGCTCTCTCCTCTGACTCCTCAACTCTGCTCCTTCAGACTAGCCAGCAGCAATTAGCAAACTCCTGCTGCAACAAAAAATTTCCTGTGGTCATTATATGAGCTACTTGTCATTGCAAAGCTTGTAAAAACATTGTTCAAGGGTTAGTGATGTGGTGACTTCCTGGAGGCGGAGTTTCAGAAAAAGGAGGAGTTTCTTAAAGAGACAGGAGCCCAATTTCAAGGCGTTAAATTACTACGTCAATTTTCTTAAGTCATATTTGATATACGCAGCATTTTTTTTAATAACAACTGACTACTTGCTTGTATTTTAAATGACTCTATGTGCCTGCCTCTTTAAAGATAAAAATAACAAAACTGCTTTCGCGTTTGCCATCTTTCCTCCAATAAAATTGCCTTCACAACGACCAATTGCCTTCACAACCCAATCACTTTGTATGTGAATCTCTGTTTAGATCCAGCTGTTCTGTGAAAGAGTTTGAGGCTTGTTGGAGACTATTGGTGGACAAATGGCATTGTGAAGAGCAAGGAACACAGCCGACAGGTCTGGATTGAGGTTGTGGTGAAGTTTCAGGCAGATTAAGGCGATAAAACGGTAATCCAAGCTTGGTTCACTCCAACATCTGAAAATAGAAACCATATGGCACAGCTGGAAACCAAGGCAGAGCATCGACGAGAGAAGCAGACAAGAGGGTTGAAGTTAGCTCCACTAAAAAAAAAACCCAACAAAAGGCATAAAATTATAGAAAGAATTTCCATTCGATGATTTCAGAGTTATGTATTTCTGTTGTTCCGATTTAAAGCACTTGTGTCAGTTCAACTTAATTTAAGTTTTACTATTCACTGCAGCCCAATTTAATGTAATTGAGCCAATCCAATTAATTGACTTTAGTTGATTAGGATGAACACAAATTTAGTTTCACTTGTTTAACAGTGGTACAATTACGCTACTTAAACAAGTCGATCCAATTAATGGTAATTAAGTTAGCTATACAAATGTGCTTTATGCTGAAAGGTTAGGAGCTGCAGAGACACACAGCTTCTCAACGGGACAGCTTCAGAGCAGCAAATATTTTAAATCCAAGCATATTTGTGTGGCAGAATGGTCCAGTCAAAGTCTGACTCCGTGGCTCAGCCTGAAAAAGGGCTCTTCACAGACAATTTCCATCCTGACAGAGTTTGAATTTGCGCAGAAAAAATGTGCACTACCATACAAAATACACATAAATTTTGGTGTGAAGGATTTAAAAAAAAATGAATTAAAAACAAATTGTTCTCAGAATATTTTCGCGTGGCGCTGTAAGGAGTGCCGTGCGCAGCGGGGGACCGTTCATGCTTTGCCGTCTTCTCATAAATCCACTCCCTACCTCAGCAGCTTTCACCTCGTCCTCCAGAGCCCCGCTCAGGCGGCGGTATTATAAACTAGTAGAACATTTTGTGGGTTTGGCCTGGACCAAAGCAAAACTTGGACCCGCCCGCTAATTGCTAATTACAAGCCCCTATAGTGCCGGCTTGACTTTCTCTCGGAGGGGCTCCTCTCCGCGCCGCAGGTCCAACTGGGCCCGGCTGCTGGAGCTGCGGCGGGATGGGTCCCCCGAGCAGCACCAGAGATCCACAGCCCCGTGACTCACATGTGGCTGTGTGACCGCCCGTGCGCATTAAATTGACCCGTACATGGCAACTCTTATGTTTTTGTAACCCAATATAACCACAGACTGACATCTCTCCTCTGTGAAGGCCAACCGTGAGCGGCCTAATTTAACATCAAGGCATCTTTCTTCTTTTTTTTTCTTTTAAAACTTCCTCGCTGTTTCACAGACAAAGTGTTGATTTATGAGGGCGTTAATGCGTTCAGAGCATCTCGTGAACTCCTTTTGCGGCAGACAGGAAGTGAAAAGCGATGTTCCAGGTGGCGTTGGCGTTGGGAGCCTCCAGTGTCTCCGACCTGTCACTGATTAGTCTGTGGAATAAACAAAGTCCTAAATAATAGGATGAGAGCGGCCCTAGGGGGAGAGGACGGGGAGTCGTCGAGTCATGTTGCTCACAATTTAGGAGTCTTTTAGAACATTCCCTTGCTACATAAATCCTCCTCAGGAGATTATCTGATGTGAAGCTGGGGATGCTTTGCAAATCCAAATATTTTCCCTGAGCAGGTTGTGGATCATTCTTCGTGAGCGCAGTAATTCATTTCCCACACAGCGTGACAAGGGGGCATCAGAAGAGCGTCGACGGCGGCGCGAGTCTCCATAAGCTATAAAGTCTGGCTGCAGCACGAGCTGTTGGCCATTCCTGGTTTATTATCCTTCCTAACCGCATGGATTTTGATTATTCCTAATGCTGAGGGCTAAATCCAGAACCCTTGCCGTCTTGAACAGACAGTGTTTGTGTAGCAGCCATGGAGGGAATCCCACTGAGTTCTTGATTATGTAGTGGGCAGAACTCTTCGAGTAGCTTGTAATTGTGAGCTTTAGAGAGCGAAGGTATTTGACTCTGAAAACTAGAAATAGAAAGCACCTAAGAGTGAGAGGGCCTTCTGTGTTTGTGATTTATTCTCTCCTTTAGAACTCCGACGCTCGAACGATCTGACACGGTCCGCTGTATAAAGTCCTGTCAGCCCAATGACATCGCCTGCGTTCTGGACCCCACGCTCTCCACGGCCCACACCTTCTTCTCCTTGCCCACCCTCAGAGAGTTCACAAGGTCAGAGGGTAGGTTCACGTTCACCTCTATCTTTCCTCCTCCTTCCTCTTTTTCTGCAGGATCCAACAAGTAAAACAAACACAGGAGAAGTGCAAAAACTTGAGAAAAGGTTCTGTATGCTAAACTCAGATTAGCAGTTAGCATGGATCCCCCGTGCGACATGTGTCCGATATCATCTTTTTTTATGTGACCAATCCTTGATAAAATTCATCTCAGGTCCCTGTAAAGAAAAATCAAACAGGCCCAATTCAATGCACATCTGTTCTGTCCTATTCATTCTAATATAATCTATTTTAGTCCAGTTAGATTACAACTCCATAGACAGTCTAGATTAACACAACTCACTACAATTAAAGATTGTCTCTCTCAATGTAATTGTACAATGCTCTTCAAAAGCATTTGCACACGTACAGATTTTCATACTTTTGCTTTTGTCACCTTTAAACGTCACAAGATAAAATAAGGCAAATTGAGGATAGCATTTAAGCTAACTTCGGCTTTTCCACTAATTTTTGGAGCAAAAATTACCTAAAATAAGAGACACTGTGGTAAGTGGCCTCAAAAGAATTTGAAATCAGCCAATCCACAGTACATAAGTAGTTTACAAGTTGAAGACTTTTCAACTGCTGATATGTCAAGAACTGACTCCAGCTAATTTTACCATGTAAGCAGACTGCAGGATGCTAAAAAAAAGTCTCCGATATAAATAAAATGCCATCACACATCCTGAAGCATGTTTTTATTTCTCCTGATTTGAACATTCATGGCCCTTCAGTTACAAAGACACTGCACTTGTTTAACCATCAATCAGAATTTTCAAGAGGAAACCCTTGAAGGACAGATTGATGTTGGCCAGAGAGAAGGTAGTGGTCTGCAGCCTTTACAATCTAAAAACCCATTTTTGCCCTGAGTCCAGCTGAATAAACCTAATTTGGAACCACGGATGTTTTATGCCCTTTTGAATTATAGCTTGTAAGTTACAATAAATATCTATTCGTATTTTGTGATTTAACCCCTCCCCCACCATTTTATTTTAATTTTTAGGTTTAAAAATAAAAGAAAAAAAACATAACATTTGCAGAAAGATACTGGATGCATTCTTCTATTAGATGCTGATGTGGAAAATTATGTAAAAAAAACAAACAAACAAAAAAAAAAAACATTCTTCCTTACATAATCAGAAAAATGGAAATGTTATCGGTGCTTTTAATATTTTGCTCTTGTACAAAAAATAGAAATGTACATTTCCAGCACAGAGCTGGAACAAGACGTGGCTAGAATAAAATGAACAACAAAAATTGTTCTACTGTTCCAAATACTATTGAGGCACTACACTAAACAAAAAACATGTTCAATTTAGGTTCCTGGTCTTTTTCAGTTCATGACTCCATCTTCCCCAATAAAAAAAAAATAAAAAAACACTGGCAGCCCTCTAGCTGAGAGCTGGAGTCATGCTGCCTGAATAGAAGTAACCACTGTAATCATTTGCAGACGGTGACAGCTGACAAGCATCTATTGGCCGGCATGCTGTGCCTGTCTAAGACATGTTCAGTATCTCAGAGAGTTAAGCCCTTGTCATCTTTCATAAGCTCCACGTTGGGGTGTAAAGGACTGAAAGCACTTTAGTTGAGCAGCGGTACTGAAAAGCTTCAAACTCTCTGTGACCCTCTCAGTATACAACAAAACACAGACCGCAGCATCTTTCAGTATATCATGTGGTACAAGTCTGCCAGAAGAACCCTTATGAGGATTTAGGTCCTTTTTTTGTCCTTGATTATCTTCCAACAGAAATCGTTTTCCTGAGAACGACAGTTCCGGCTTACGGATCGTACCACTTAGGTACTTATGACGTCAAGTTTGAAATCCTAGAGGGCAACATAGAGAACGCCTTTGACATCATCAAGCGAGTGGAGAATGGAGTGTATGTGGGTGAGTAGATTCACACAAAAGCAGTTTTGTTATGTAACATTTACCACCCTCTGGCATCTGTGATCAGACACAGCATTCTGGTTTTCTCAAAGGAAGTAGTTTTTCTTATTAAAAGTAAAGTTATAGTGCCTTGCGCAAGTATTCACAATGAATACTTGCACTTTTCAGCATTCTGTCATGACAGACTTCAAGCATCTTGTAAATGTATATTTGGTCCCCTTATTTAAAAGGGGTGTGTTCAAACTAGAGAAGGATCACACAATGAAAGCTCCCTGGAAAGGTTTGTTAGGGAGGTCTGGAGTTGAGGGTCTGCTGGACAGTCAAACATCGGGTTCAGGAGAAACAGAGTGGCTTTCATTCTGGTCGTGGAACACTGAACCAGATCAACCCAGAGGGACTTAGAGTAGAGCCACTGCTTATCCACACTGAAAGGAGTCAGCTGAGGAGGCTCAGGCATCTCGCCTGCATTGCCAGCAGGAAGTCCAACTCGTTTCCAGTGAGAGTTGGCCTTTGCTAGGGTTTCCTTGTGTCACCAATTCTGTTCCTAACTTTAATGGACAGAGTGTAGTTGCAGCCAAAGTGGATCGCTTCTCTGCTCTTTGCAGATGATGTGGTGCTACTGACTTTATCGGGTCGGGATCTACAGTTTTCGCTAGAGCGGTTCACAGCAGAGAGTGAAGTGGCCTGGCTGAGGATCAGTGTCTCCAAAGCCAAGAGTCTTGAGCCAAAAAATGGCACAGTGCCTTCTCCGGAAGAGGTCCTGCCTCAAGTGGAGAAGTTTAAGTATCTTGGAGTCTTGTTCACGAATGAGGGAATATGTAGCAGGACATCGATAAGTGGATTGGTTCTCCATCTGCAGTGACGCAGAGGCGCTGTGCCGGGCCTTTGTGGTGAAGAAACAGTTGAGTCAAAAGGGAAAGCTCTTTACTTACTGGTCAATCTATGTTCCAACGCTCATCTATGGTCACGAGCTTTGGGTAGTGACCAGAAGAGGCCAAAATGAGTTTCCTCCACAAGGTGTAAGGCTCTTTCATAGCGATGGGGTGAGAAGCTTAGTCATCTGGGAGGCACTCAGTGTTCTCCTCAGTTGAGCCAGTTAAGGTCTCCCGTGCGGAGGTCTTCCAGGCCCGTCTCACCAAAAGGAGACCCACATTATGACCCAGGACTATGTATATCAGCTGGCCTGGGAACGCCTTGGGATTCCCCCAAAGGCACTAGCCCAAGTGGCTGGAGAGAGAAAATTTCTGGGTCTCCCTGTTTGCGCTTCTGCCCCCACGACCCGACCCCGGATAATCGGAAGACAACAGATGGATGGATTTAGTTTTCTTTTTTGCAGTCTATTGTTTCTCTGTTGAGATGCAGGGAGGAGTTGGTTGTGCAAAGAAAGTTCTTGTCTCTGTAACGGATGAAGACACTGGCTGTCAGTAAGCACATCTGCCTTTACGGAGCGGGAGAGGAGATGAAGAGGTTATACGAGGAGAAAAAATGTGGCTGTCACCGGGTGAATGCTGGATTATGAGCGCACGCAGTTCTTTCACATTTGTGAACTTAGAGAAACAGATGTGCGCTGATCAAACACGCCCAAATTTATAGAAAGAGGTGGATGACATATAGCAGTTGGGGGTAATAATTCATACAGATCTCTGCAGATTTTATGATTGTATGCATTTATTTCAAATGGCACGCTTTGTTGGAATTCACAATGGTGTAATTTGGCGTCAGTAATCGGTCCATGCGTTTGGGTGTGTGTACAGAGAAGATCTTGCTTAATTCCTTGTTTATATTAGTGCTCAATTTTATAGAACAATGTGTGTGTGTACAGTGGAAGGAATGCAAATAAAACAGCAGGGAGAGAAAGAGACACAGAATGAGACAGTAAGACAATGAGAAAATAAGGAGGAAAAGTCTGTGCAGAAGTAATCCTGTGACTCTTTGCTTCATGTGGTTGAATGCATTGTTCCATTTCTTCACGATAGGCCTCAGTGTCTCGCCGAGCATTAGAGCACTTAAACTGACAACCACATGAAAGGCCTGTTTTTTAGGAGCCGTTTTTCTCCCGAACCCGTCGTTTTGCTTATTGGATGCAGCTTGGTCCGTGTTAGCAGCAGTCCGCTCATCACACCTCTAAAACCCAAAGGCACCCCGGCTCACTGGAACCTGAGGTCACTAACTTACTTACTGAAATGTGTAGTGGTCATGGTGTGATGATGGCGCCTCTTTCTGTCTCTCTTTCTTTTTTCTTCTTTTTCTAAATTTGCGCCGCTGGTACTTTGGCCTGCAGACGCTAGTGTTGCGTAACCATTGTATGAGGCTCGCTGATGTGTCACACAAGGAAGCTTAGTTTCCAGCGTCTACAGTGACTCCATCGGTTGTATAACGGTTTGGTGGGACGTGGACAGCGGCAGACATTCAGGCTCCAGCGATGAACGTGTCAGCTCAAACTACAGTCGCTCCCATTCATTTTGTCCCTGTTTTGAGATATTAAAAGTGTCAAACGAGCCAATTAGGAATCCTAAATATGTGCTGCTGGCTTTTAAGAAACATTCTCGTTTGATAATTCGATTGGAAGATACAACTTTTTCATATCTTTTTTACATTGCAAATTATAAGATGATGTTATTAGGATTCGGTGTGACAGATGAGCACAAAGTAGTGCATGAGTGTGAAGTAGAAAGAAAACGAGGGTGCATTCACACCAGTCCCGTTTGGTTTGCTTTAAAGATGGAGTTTATGATATTTTTTTAAACATATTTGTTAAAATTGTAACTATGTTGTGACAGTAATTTTTTTTTACCTCGTGTCGGTTACTTCCTGATTACATATGCTGAAGTTTGTGGTTGTGAAAGTCAAAACAAAATCCAAGGGGTAAGGACACTTTAGCAAGGCACTGGACTCAAACCAGCATACACAAGTGCAACTCTGGCCGAACACACAGTCCAGCGGGAGAGCCACGCTGTTATTTCTCAGTCCAGAACCATTCGTCTCTGGTTCATCTGGATGAAGAGCCCCAGGGCCCCGCGCATCTGAGCGAACACGATGGTCTCTCAGGACTTGGCAGACACGATCAAAATCAAACCGCGGTGGTGGGGTAGCAACGCCACAAGATTCCTTCAAGTAGAGAGCAAACGACACACAAGGTCTGCCACAGTTAGACTTTACAAGAGAATAAACAGAGGTGGGTTGAGCCCCACAAAAATTTAATTCAAGTCATTTCTTGGATTTCTACTTTTTAGTTTAACTTGAGTAAAAATATGTTGTGGGAGTGCTATTCTTACTTAAGTAAGAGTGAAAAGTGTCTTTGGTGAAAAAGGTGACTCGGGTAACTGGTCAAAAAAATACACTCATTTAATATGTCAAAATTACATCATCAGACAGACCAAAATATAAAGTTATGTGGAAATGTTGCTATTTTAATGACCAAAGTGTAAATAATTAATATAAATAATTACAAAACAACAAAATCAGGCAAAAAGAATCAGTCTCTTTCAATATAAAACTGCTGTGCATGTCTGTCTCTGGTGAGGTTTTGGTTAAGACGAGTTTGTTCTTCGCTCAGTGAAGTTACTCGCAGTGTGTAGAGTATCCAGACAATTTACTCAAGTAAAAGTACAAAACACAGAATAGTAAAAAGTAGGCTTTCTCTGAAAGGTTACTCAAGTAAAATGTAACTAGTTACTACCCAACTCTAAAACTATGTGTTAAGATTAACCCATGGAGACTCAGTAGATGATGAAATGCATTGCTCTTTTAATTGGGGGAAGGTTGTCTGATCGGACCTGATATTGGGGATGATTAAGTGTAGCAGTCAGTTGCTGGATTAATACACCGGCTCCCTGATAGCCTCGTAGAATAAATCCTCCTTTCTCTCTGTTTTTACCGCCTTCCATTGAATCGCACACATCTTCCCTGCCTTTAAATGTTACGGTCGGCTCGATGAATACGCCCAGTATCACTGGGCCTTGGGATTTATTCGATTTTTTTTTTCTTTTTCTGTTTCGACGGGACATTGTGTTAATATCTTTTAACTGTACAAACCATACATTTGAACACAGCTCCATGTCTCGTTACAGTGTGTGTAAATCCACTTTATAGACAATGAAGAGACAACTGTGGAACCACACGGACAGCACGCTTAGTCATCCATTGGATTTCTCTGAGTAACTCCTCTTCATGAGCGATTGTCACGGGAGGACTTTACTGTGCCGTTAATCTTTGCTGTGTGGGAAAATAACTTTTTATTATGCTGTATATATATATTTTACTGGAAACTGCACTTAATACAGAGCCCCCACCCCTTTTTTTTTTCTTTTTTTTTCATGCGACACATACATCATGAGCGTTTAAGACGGCAACGCTAAATTCTGGTCATTTTTCATACGCCGGTGTAGATGCGCCTCTGCGGCTGATTTGACGGAGCGCTGATGAAAGCGAGCTGGATAGACAAAGAGAAGAAGGAGCCCGGTCCAGGTAGTCATCGTCCAGCGGCGCGGCCGACAGTAGCGGGTGGAATGTGAGCTCTCAGTGTGAGACATGACCACTTTCTGACCTGCTGGAGCTTTTGGCTCCGAAGACGGTCAGCTCCTCTGGTCTGGACGGCAGATGAATCCCAACAAAGCTGCAAGGGGCCCACCAGAGAGCGCCAAGCCCATGAGGAATACTTGTTGAGCAGATTTATGGGGCTAATCAGAACCAGGGTCTTCTCCACCCAGCGATTCCAGTCGCACATACGCTGACTGTGGCGGCCCTCAGGGTGGTCCGATGAGCAGATAACCATGCAGAGACGTGGTCGTCGTAGGGACAAACCACGTATGCAGTGTGAACACAAAGTACATGTTAATTGCAATAAAACTGTCTCTGTAAGTCATCCTGATCCATTCGCCTGCCCGGGGTTTGTGGAATCTGTTCAATTTAAATTCATTGTTAAGTTTGTGCTTTCAAACACCGAATTCTTAGAAAAATCCCGTCTTGTGTGGCTGACTAGTAAATATAAAATTCCCCCCCTCCCCTGTGCTTTTATTCATATTTCTCATGTGATGTGCCAAACTCAAAAGGAAAGTGCCTTGACGGCTCATCAGCTTGTTGCTTTAGTCCATTTAGTTGAGAGTTGAGTAAAGTTTACTGAAGGATTATCATTCAAAATGTGGAGAATCAGTTTTTAGTCTAATCTCTATATTCAATCTATTTTATACTCCCAATTTGTGACCTGCATGCGCTTACACTGCACTCGCTCTCAACACACCATACCCATAGTGAAACGTGGCGGTCCGGTGGTGGACGGTGACTTTCAACCCCTCTATATTTCTCGGGAGCTTGTCACTACTCGTTCCTTTTGGCTCGGCGTGGCTCTGTAGTCCGCAGTTGATGGTTTTCTTTACTCGAATGCAATTGGCCACACGCTATGCTCCTCACCAGAATGGGAGCTGATCACAGGCGCCGCTCACACCTGGGATTTGTAATTACGTCATCCTCGTTAAGTGCGGCGAGCCAAGCTCCCGCTTTCATTCACACAAAACTCGGCAATGGGGCCGGTTAGAGAAACTCGAGCGGAGAAACCAGCGGCCACATCTTAGTTCGATGTTTGATGTTTTTAAGTTTCTGTGTTAAATACAGTATTGTAATTACCATTACTTATAGTTGTGAGGAGGAAAAAGTCTGGTTCTTTTTTGTTTTTTGTTTGAGGGGTGGGACGTTTTAAGTAATAATAACATAAAGAAAATAGTGCCAAGTTTTTGCAGGTGGCGTAGACGTCTTGTGTCAGAGTGGTTCTACATGTCACTACAACACAAACATAATTTGTACTTCTGAATACTGAAGTATTTCCAAAGCGTAAGTACTTAAGTACTTAAACCGGAGTAAACTTTTGAGCGAGTCACTTTTACTTGTAATTGAGAAAGATTTGGCCTCGAGTATCAATATCTCCACTCACACTAGAGTTAGGAACTTTTTCCATCACTGGGAGTGACAGTGTTATGCAGTGAAGATGTTCTCTTCTTATTAACAATAAAACTATTCACATAACTCGCTGTCATACATTTCTTCTAATTTTCCCTGTCTTCAGTAAAGCGGGGGACGATTTTCTTATTATTATCTGCAACAAAATTGTGCACATAATTCACAGTGACACATTTATCTCCCGAATATGAACTTTAATGAATCAAATGAAAACGTTAGTCAAATGCTTTCAAACAGCGTGTTCTCAAGTTTTGTTTAGATAGCCGTCAAGGCTACAAAATTATCGGAGCTTACTTGCATGCCTTGTGTGCGACACACCAAAGCTCAAAAAGACCTCAGCAGCTCATCAGCAAGTCCATGCTTTGCTCCATTTACTACATTTTAGAAGACTTTATTAAAGACGCTCGATTCAAAGTGCAGACAAAGCAAGTTTTTCTTCCGCTGCCATTTTTCATTCAGGCTATTTTATGCCTCCAGGCTTTGGCTTTGAAAGGTTGCTTGTGTTGCTGCAGAAAGGTTGCGGTAAAGATAATGGTGCGTGTTATGTCATCTCAGCTGCTCTGGCCCACAGCTGCTAAAAACTGAATACCCAAGAAAAGAACATATCCGTGGCCTTTAGGCTACTGTTCACCAGTCATGTCACCAGTCACTGTCCAGCAACAACCCACGAGCCACTGAAGAGATCAGTGACAATGACTCTCTGTTAATTGACCTTAAAATATCAAGCCGCATGTGTTGGCCTTACCGAGCTGGACTGCACACGCATCCCACTTGCTCTCCACAGTGGTCAGCGCTGTGTTTGGATAGCCTGACCTAACCGTCCGACTGCGTAGCAGTGAAAAGGTTGCAAACACAAGATCTTACCCCAGAGAGGCATGAGCGCTCCGCTTGAACGTAGCTGGTTCAGGTTGCTTTGCCTGGAAGTTTAAAAGGATTGTCAAGTCAGCCTCCGTGAACGGTTATCAGAACTGAAATGTGTCCGTTTCCTAATGGGGAAAGTGATTTAAGACTAAGAATAAAACTTAATGGAGGCGGTAGAGGCAAGCACTAGTTTGTTGTCAGTGAGACTGAACACAAAGTGATGAAAATTATTACTGACCATTAATGATAAACTGTCCCAGAACGATAATATTTCAAGCAATATAATGGTAAAGGTATAATAATGCAGGAACACATTCTCAAAGATGAATGAACTTTAAACTTGAATGAATATTTAACACTGCAACTGGAAGACATTAAAATATCCATCATAAACAACAGAGGAAAACAAATAAATGCATTATGAGGCATATTTTTTCACGTCCTTCAAAAAAAAAAAGGACCAAAACACCAGATTGAAGCCTCGTACCATCCAGTTTTTGGCAGAAAGAGAAAACTGATAAATTATGCAAATAAAAATGATTGAATTTGTTTTAATTGTCATGCGATTAATTGATTTATTGCGACAGGCCTACTGACCATTTGACTTGTGTGACTGAAGGAAGACTGCTATATCAATAACATTTTGATAAAAGCTCGTTTTATTTCACTGTGTATTTTTGGAGGAAATTAATGAGAGTAAAACAGCTGTTAACATGTAGGGCGAGGCAATAAATCCACAGTACATATTGTAATGGATACATAACATAACCACTATCAATTGAAAATATGTCCATTATTTCACTGAACTCTGACCCAGAACCGCACAGCATTCTGGGGGATGTAGGCAGAGCAAAGGCACTAGCAGCTCAACCTCTCATTGGTTACCTAGCAACAACAAAAAGTCAAGGTCACATCAGTAGTTTGGAAGAATCTTTTGCCTTCAGAACTGCCTTTATTAAAGGTGCTAAGCTAAACATTCAGCAAGTCATCTTCGCTGACTCTACAAATAAATGAACTGAGTTGCTATCGTGTGATTGGCTCATCTACCGTTTGTGTGAATGATGAATTGAACTGTGGTACCTAATAAAGTAGCAGCCGTCAGTGAAAGACGCTGAACGCATATTACTGCAGTGACGTTAAAGTAAACCATTCAAGCACTTCTCCACCAACTTGGCTCCCGTGGACCCGCCGTCGCGCCGTAGCCAATGTGTCATTAAACAATACTGCGGCGGAGTCAGTACATGCTTTTCATTTGTTTCTGGTGTGAAACCCATTCATTTTAGATTTTCCCATCCAATTTCTCGCCGAGTTGTAGAAACCAAGAAACCCTGAAATTGCACTGTTTACATGTAAGCCTTCAATACTGCAGACCTTGTGGCTGTAAAGGATGACAAATGCCTTCTGGCATTTGTGAGGTTGTCTCGGCTACTCACAGGCATTTATTTGATTTTTTTTCTTCTTCAAAGCGAACAGATGGATTGTACAGCTGTTTGGTGGTGGCTGTTGGGACCAGTGGAGTCACCTTTGAACCTGGTGGTTGATATCTCATTGAACGGGAGGTGGACCGCAAACTCCTTCAGGACTTCAACTGTAAACGTCTCCTCAGACGGACCAGGCCTGAGATTAATTTTTTGAGTTTTTACGGTCTCAACGGGTTTATTGGCTTAAATAAGGCCCCTGTTGTGTGCTAGCTAATCAAAGTGAACCTGTTGTGCGTGGCCTTTTGACTTTTCATCTGGATGAAATGTTCAGGATGGGAGTGCGGTTGTGGTTTCGCCTCAGGTTCGCTTTGAGCGCAATGAGGCCCAGCTGTTAGCTGATGCTTTCCCCTCATTGAAGACGGCGCTCTGCTTTTGATGGGGAAAGCTTACGGAAACACCGAATCATCAAGTCAGGATTCGATGAAAGGCTTCCAAGAGGTCACGCACAATGATTTAAGCATCAAAATCTTTCACGCTGAACGTTGCAAACGACCAAACACTTTTCACAATCAAAGCAAAAATGCTCAATGCACAAACCTCTGTATTGTTCCAATGCCACTCGACTTTGCAATAACTGTGATCGCCGTTTATGCGTTGTGCTACGCCCTACAGCAAACAAAATTCAAACAGTTTGGGGGTTTCAAAGTCTTTTAATTTCCCACCACAGCCTCAGAAGAAATCTGGAGCAGTTAAGGGGCATTATAACAGATTTTTGTTCATAGGGGGAACACTTATTACGCTAATTAGACCACAAAACAAATTTACAAAACACTAATAGGGCTCAGACACATTCCACATATTGCTGTGTTTAGAAATCCTTAAGTTACATTAGTGTGGATATAATGTTTCCCTGTATTTTGCTAAGTGTTTTCTTATGTGGTTAGATCGTTTAGGATGTTTTCATAAAAACACTCAGCAGGAGGTTTGGAGGAAAACCTTGTTGACCCTGATTAACAAGTGCTCTGCCCTCATTAAGCCTCAGCCAAATTTACCCTCCGCATCATTTAAAACATTTGAATCGATTCAACAAATAAATACTGAACTTTGGAACTTCGCTAATAATTTGCTTCTGTCAGCTCCGGTATCTCCGCTGGCTTCAGTCGGAAAACAACCTCCAGACTTAAAGTCCGACCTTCCCCTGACGGCCGTTTTCAGCTGGTTCTTACACAGACCTGAGACATTTTGGATCACGTCAAAAATTTGGAAACGATAAAACCTCGGGCACGTGCCTCTCCTGTCAATTGTCGCCATGCAACGTCGTTCCAAAACACCAAAACAAGGGAGGTAACGCTGGTACGAGGGGGCCCCAGCTCCTGCTCTTCTCTACGCCTATCGCCATAATCAGCTGCATTTTCTTGCTTGCCCTCAGATCAAACTCTGAGAAGGATGAGAAAGTGAAATAAAATGAAGGAGAGAGAGAGAGAGAGGGGAGAAGAAAACAGATCCAGTGCCGCAAGTTTATCCTTCCTTGAGTTTAAGAAGGATTCCTGGAGGAATGCCTTCATGGCTGTATTGCGTGACTGCGACTGCTCCTTTCCATCAAACACATGGGATTCATTTACCCTTGTAGGCCACAGTGATGGTGCCACAAACACCAGGCCCCCGCAGGAAGGGAAGAGAGGGAAGGCGAGGGAAAAAAGGCAGAATGAGTGGGTGGGGGATCCATCGTTTTACAATGCCAGTGTCCCAAAGGACGTCGTGGCTGGCACGTTACGGATCATCGTTCCCCTTGTTGTGCATGACAACCAAATGTGATTCGCTTCTAGTTTTAAAGTGTCACAGGGAGGAGCCTCGTAATCCTGATGAATGGAGGTAAGCGATCGCTCGTCATGTTTTATCCACGCCTAGTTAAGTTATGGAATCATTCATCTAACGGTCTGAGCGATTTACTGACTCTGAATAAGTGAAACAGAAATGACCGGAGTGAAACGAAGTAGGGTGTTGTAAGGTGCAGTCCAAGAACATGTGAGTGGTTGTGTTCAAACAGGCCAAAGCTGAAATGTCACCAACCCTGAGCAGGGAAAGGCCTGCTGACAGCCTGCATAAATACCGACACCAACCCCCCTCTCTCCCGTAATCACATGTTCACTTAAAAACAGCACCCAGTGAATTCCCAGGGAATTCAGTAATGCTCTGTAGCGCTGTGTTTATTCTATCATCTATTTTACTTTTGACTTTAATGCGTCTCTGATTTGTGAGGTTTTGTCATAACCATTTCTTAAAGATCATTAGGGACTCACTTTATTTCTTAGCTCATCTAAAAGAAAAAGAATACACAATAGACTTGAAATTAATCTGATAAGTAAAATATATTTCTTTATTTTGGCTTTTAAATCTTGTAAATCACCAGGTTCCAAGTGAACTGGCTAACAATTTACAGTCCTACATCTACTTAGTTTTAAAAGGGGTATTATTCAAAAGTGTCTCTTAGGCCCCATCTCAAAATTTAATGTGTCTGCAATTTTTTGTTTTTCTTTGTCATTTAGGCTATGTGTCCATGCAGATCCAGCATTTTGGGAAACCAGAAACGAGAACTTTATTTTTTGGTTTTTAAATTATGCTGCACTTTGTTTAATGTGATTTACACAAATCAAATACACAGATCCTTTAGAAAACAGGTCCCAGAGTGGAAACATTTCAAAATACTGATGTAAATGCGACTTGTTTATTTTTTTGTTAATATATCAAAAACATAACGCTCCCATTTTAAATATTATTCCAAACAAAACCAGACCAACTAGCTGGCAGTACTTTAACCCTCCCGCTCTCTTAAGAAATGGGGTCATTTGGTCTTTTTACCGATTGCGGTCAGGCGGAGTCGTACTGACCCCATGTGCGCTATTATAAGGTATTTTTCTATGGCAATCTGACAGGACAAACACCCACTTCCCCACTGGCCGACCGTGACATCTGCTGTACACTTTCTGAGTGTCGCGCTAATGATAAGGGGTGGGTTAAGCAATTTTTTGAATGACTTATACAACAAGAAAATCGTACTAGGCCAGCAAAAACAAGAAACACACTCCATGTTCTGGCTTCCTATGTATGTGCTGATTCTCTCTGTTGGAATAATGCTGTTGGCTGGAGTGAAGAGCACTCACCTCCAAATTGAGCATACAGACTTGAGCCTGGCAGATTGAAATTGATTGTATCCCACATATTGTGTTGTTCAAATACAAAATGTATCTATGATTCTGCCAAGGAGAAGTCCTGGCATCCTATACAGAGGCTCATACATTATGCATTAGTCAAAACATGACATATGAAAAGAAACAAAAACCTCAACCTTCAGTGCTTTGGTGTAATCAGCTCAAAGTTAGCAAAAGTGTTTTTATTCCACAATTTCTTCTGATTCCTTTGTATGAGAATCACACACACAATTGTATATGCAGAAGTGCTCTGTACAGATAAACCTCTCACCTTTAACTTCTCGCCCTGCTAATAATGTGAATAAAGGTTTGAAATTATCTTTTTTACAGAAAAACTGAAACTGATGGTTGAGGTACAGAAACTTTCAATGATTACAGAATGATTATCCGTATCTGTAGGAAACATCTGTGTGCCAATATGATACAAACAGAAGCAACTGGAGGACGTTCCTACATACATTAGATAATTTCAGGCTGATTTATTTCTAACAACTAGGTTAAATGGACAGTTTCTCTAAGCTAATGCAATAACTGTGAGATAATTTTGGCTAACAGAGAACACATTGACTCAATGCAGTTTCAAAACAAGTGTTTCGAGACACACCAAAGAGAATATCCACTTTTAGTATGTTGGTATTGTTTTTTTTGTTTGTTTGTTTGTTTTTGTTACACAATCAACAGGCTTTATGCTTTTATTTTTTTTTATTTTAAGTCAGGCAACTAAACCCATTAGTAGGGCAGATTGTTCCAGCAACACAAAGGCTTTTTGAATTGACTGTTCTCCAGGAACCTTTTCCTGACCTCTTGTTTTACCTTTCCTTATCACGATTTAACACAGCAATAAATCCATACATTGGCCTTTTCCCTCTCTCTTTTATACAAATGATTTGGTCCCACATATAAACCGAAGCATACGTGGTTTCACATATGCAACAAAATAAAATAAATTACCTGGTTAATGGTCAGGACATTAAAATACCTATTTGGGTTAGGGAAAAATGCACGACTCTGTATTAAATACCATCCTAGTAGCCAGGAAATAAGGCATGTCGGCACGCGTTCAGAAACCAGTGTGATGCTCACGAGTAGAACATACGTGGTGCACATATTTCTGGTTTCCAGAAACGTAAAACGGAGACCTATTTCTCAGGAGGCTGGGCCATGTAATCCACATTTTAGTTGACAGTGCTGACCTGGAACCAACCTTCCTCACTTGTTGGTGAAGGACTCCAAACTATTTGTCAAAACCGTGCTGCCTAAAGGCACCAGTCTCTGTTTGACATAACGTCTGTGCCTCAAGAAAACATGCCTATCAAAACTGCAAATAACTCTAAATTAAGGATTGGATTTGGACATGTGACGTCGTGGTAGTTTGCTGGTAAATATATCTTGCACTGATAAGAGTTCGACCTACCATAAAACTGAAGAATCTATTGGTATGGATGACAGGGAATGACACTTGAATATACACAGAAGGGTATATTTTGACTGGTGATGCACACAACAACCTGGCAATGCATCATGTGGTTTCTAGGAATGTTAATTAAGTCAACTACATCATTTTCAAATAGTGGTTAAATATTTGTCTCCCCCCCTAAAAGAACCTTTATAAAGTCCTTAACACATCTTGGAGTAAGATTTAATTTTTGATTTGACCTAATTAGTTACAAAGTGGCTTAAGTACAACATAGAAAAAGGGATGCACTGTGGAAGAGTACTTAAGCGTCCAACATTGAAGTTTAAGGCATTCTCTTTAAAACATATATCTTTTGTTATTAAATAAATAAAACCATAAAACAAACACTTCAAAGTTGCACTGAGTGAGATTTACAGTCACTTTTAACTTCAATTAATGACCAAACACCTGAGCCTAAGATTGCATGATTGTATTAAAAACTGCTAATGTTGCCATTAGCATGATAAATGTTTTTGTTCCCATAGGTGTTGTTCGCCTTGTAAAGCCTCTGATTGGTCCAAGGGAAACAGTACTGAAACTGTCCATGCGCAACCTGACAACCCAGGGTGAATCTGGCCAGAGCATCATCAGCGTTCACATCTTTGTGTCAGAGTTCTGGTTCTGAGAAGAACATAGACGATTTTACAACACATATAACAACATCCACTCTTAACACTGTACATGTTGTTGTTGTTCTTTGAAGGCATAACTCGGTGTCAAGGGGTTTAACTGTATGTTTCGACAACGTCAATACTTTCTGACTGTCGTTGAGATTGAAGGCCACTGCTTGCTTCTGATGAAAGCTCTGTATTTTGTGGACGACAAATTCAGAATAAAGTGCAGCATCGTTGAGAAACCTTACGCTATGTTGTCGGTATAAACACATGTCAGAGATACAGATATGCCGTTTGTTTGAAGTGCATGCATGTGAAGAACTAATCTAATAATAATAATCATTTTCTTAAACTTTTTCTTTTGTTTTTCTTCGTCTTGCCAAATGTATTTTTGTATTTAAGCATTTTATACAGAATAAACACTATTTTATTTACAGTACTTTTTGAATTTCATTCCATTATCACTTAAGAAACATTTGTTATATTTTTTTTTCTTTCTGACAAATTTGAGTGTTTCAGTTTTTCAATAAAACACTGTTGTCCTGTCTCCAAACAGAGAATGAACTTTAATACCAGCCTTACAGGAACAGTCTTTTTAATCACAGTTTTCCACAGGTTATATTTTCCCACTTCAACTTAAGTTCAGTTCTGCTTCATTATCTCGTTTGATAATGTTTATAGGTCTTAGGCAGCTACTTTCTTTAAAATTCAAACAAAGAATTTTCAACATTTTGAGCAGTATTCTGCAAATAATTATTATTATAGAAAGGTGCAAAATGATCTCTTTCAAGACAGAAATCCGTAACTCCTCATAATGGATGCTGTCGTAGAAGGCATAAAGACGCCTAAACTGTGGCGCTATCATTCTTTCTTCTCAAAATCCAGCGCTTTATATGCTACAGTGTTGTTAGCATTCCAGACAAAGAGGATAGTAGATCCTTCTGAAAAGATTTCAATAGCTGAAAAAACACGAGAGCATCCTATTTATTAAGTGTTTCAGCCAAGCTAGAGAAGTTAGCATTCAAAGTCATGCTACGCAGCTAGTTGAGAAGATGGTACAGTTTTACAAATAAACGTGGCTACTGCAAATGCCAGATGGTCTTTAAATATGGCTGCCATCTTGTTTCTCAGCTTTGTTAGTTTTCTGAACTGAGTTTAATAAGTTTGACCAAACAGAATCATCTAGAGAGCCGGCTGCTAATTTTGTTTGCTGACAACTTAATACTGCTAGCTTATGTTCATGTCTAACTCCAACTCCATTCCATAGGCAAAGCCCTCTTAATTATTATTATCCTTGTTAATCTTTCGCACCGCCAATGTAATTTTATAGATTCATAAAAATGCAAGCTAATTTAAAGTTACTTTTCTCAGAGGTCGCGTTTTTATTTAGCTATTAGCCCACAAAAATGTTTTATCTCAGTCTACACATTTTTAAAATGCATGTTGTCAACGACGTTGTCTTGATTTTGAGTCACCATTTGGTGGGATAGCGCACTGTCTACACCAGGTGCATCGCCATGAGAGCCAAAATTGGTAAGTTGAAAGTACTCACAAACCACAATTGATTTTTTTTATTACAGATGTTCAACAATAAACAAAGCATGCAAATGTTATTAAAATAAAGTATTTACACCCTAAAGAAAAGGGATTGTAAATCACTAACAAGGGGCTCAAACGTTTTCTCTATTACACAAACGCTTTTGCTTAAGGCTTTGGGTTGAAGGTCAGGGTTTCCCCCAGAAAACTAGCTAAGCCTGGTGTTAGTAGTGCTAGAGCAGTCATTTATCCAGTGGCCCGCCATGTGTTTGAGTTAAAAAATTTTTTAAAGTTGACAGGAAATTTTTTATATGTCAATAGGTAATTATGTGTTATTGGAAGACATTATTAACAATACCTATAAACACCAACTATAAAGTCTTTAAAAAGGCACACATAAAAAAACACCCTAAAATTAATAAACAATTTGTAGCCTGGTGGGAAGGCCAAGTAAAGCCTGGTGGCCCGCCAGTCTTATAATACACTGGGGGAAAGCCTGAATGTTTTCTGTTTTATTGGTCTGTATTTTTTTCATGTTTTGTCGGGTTTGAGCAAGAAGAACCAGATATGTTTCAATCTTTCTTCAGAATCATATATTTTGCCAAGTTTAATGAGTGCATGCACACAAATCCATTTTTGAGTAAAGGTTAAGGAATATGCAATCAAATGTTACAGGTAACATTATTGGTATGCGATAGTGGAGCAGGAGTAGGAATAACCACTGTTTTTCTGTCAATACGATCAAGGTGTCCACTGTTTAGATCTTTTGTGTTTTACTGTTAAATTATGGTATTTTTACAAAGTTTAATATGGCACCAGAATCCTGTCGTTTAGAACAGTAGGAGGAATACCCAGAAAAAACACGTGCATGCACATAGAGACCACGCAAACTCCAGAAAGGTCGTGGCCTTGGATTTGAAGACCTTCTTGCTGCAATGGCAACAGAGCTAAAAACTGCATGTGGCGGACCATAATCACAAAACCATAATTCCTTTTAGCAAAGGCCCTGACCACGCTCACGACAGCCAACCTAATTTTGAAAGTTCAGACATGTCAATATTAGCGAGCAAACAGAGATATATGAATCAAGCTATCTTGACCGTTTGACATTTGTTCGTGGTGCTCAGTGGAACTTTGGTTTCCATGGTGACATCCAGAAAATGCTGTGTTTGCGTTTGCGCCCAGCGATATCTGTCAAGAGACGGATAAGATATTATGTTGGTCCTCTGAATGCCCTCAGGCGATTTGGTGAGCGGGGATGTTTCTGTTAGATTTTCAACAAAAAAAAACCAGAAGGCCAGGTTTAGATAAGTATTTAAAGGAGCGGCAGTAAAAATGAGACCTCAGGCATGGCTGGTGAACCAGATCGTTTCTTTCCATAAGTCATGGGGGGAGATGAGACGGTAAATGAGCTGGGAACATGTTAGTAATGGTCTGACTACTGCAATCATCGCTGTGGACGGGCATGGTCAAAGCTCCAGATGCTTTAGAGACAAATAAGGAGAGAACTAATACATCATAATCTCAATACACGCACTGTGATGGATTGTAAACCCTCACAGTAAGGGGGATAACCTCTTTTCAGAGAAAACACAGGGCAGCAGTTCAAACCAGTGGTTGGCATGAAGAGACAGAAGAAAAAAAAAGTTGTGTTCTTCGGTGTTTGCATGTTTGTTTCAATCCAGTATTTATTGACGCCAATAAATACTGGAGGCCTTAGATGGTCGCACTCTTTTTAAGAGAGCAAAAAAATAATCAATTTAGCTATGCATCAAGAAGAAGAAAAAAACAGTAATTGTGGTGAGCTTAATAACACAAAGGAGTAAATTAAGTACATAGTTGTATAATCATGACAGACTTGTGATATTTTCTGTACACAAACCTAAAGAAAAATAATGAAACACTATTTAAAGCAGTAGTTCATTTTTAACCACTGCGTCGTTCACATTTAAAGAAATTCTTTCAGTTTGAGGTTTAAAATAAGGCTTATGCTGGATCTTTTTTTTTTTTTTTTTTTTTTTTGCTTGGATGTACAGTTACAGCAAATCCGCAGGAACCCAGGGGAGAAACATAAAGAGCTAAATATGAACAATAAAAAAGTCACACAGTCAGACTGTGTGGGAGGACATTAGCCAGTTAAAAAAAAAAAAAAAAAAGGTCCTTCTGGCTCCAGAATCAGAAAGACTGGGGCAGCGGTCCCCGAGCAGCGTTAGCAAACCATGTACATGTGTGGGGACAAATGAGCAAATGTCTTCTGCCAGATTCTCCTTCCTATAAGCCACGACGGAGCCGCGCGCGCGCTGCAGGCCTCGGCTATGACTAAACCGAGTGGGCTTCCTGAATCGACGTGACGGCGAGGGAAGCTGACCCGTGAGTCTCAGTTTGTTTGTTTGCTCTCTCGGCTGCGGCGTAACAGCGGTCAGGCCGCTCGGTGCGGACTGGGTCGCGGCGGACGGAGTCCTGGGGGGCTGACAGCAGGCTAGCCCCGGGGCTTTTGGAGCGGCTGAGCCCAGACGGGGCCCGGAGGACCTCGGGGAGGCACGTGCTCGGCCGACTCCTACACTCACCCACTCCTTCTTTTTTCCTGGCGTTCATCGCTGGCTCCCACCGCAACACATGTTATAGGATATAAGTGAGTTCTTATAATACATTTGGGAATATTTATTTTTTTTCCCCCATTTCACAAACCGCTGCTCCTCATTGCCATATGCAATTTCTGTCCAATGGGCACCGGCAGCTCTCTCTGGTTTTGCTCTTCTCTCTTCGTGATTAAGAGCATTTCATGCTCATTAGGACAAAAGGGATTATTTTAACTTTAGAATAAGAGTTCAATTACAAATTGCTTACAAGTCACAAATGAACCAAAAGGCATAAACTTTTTTTTAATTGATATGTTGAGACACAGAAATGTCCAGTGATGTGTTATAAAGTCCAATAGATGGCAGACACATACAGCACAAAACCACAGTGCTAGAGGAGCTTCAACAATAGTCTCTGAATAACATCCAGCCTGTGTTACAAAGACAGTCACGAGTCAATATTTTTACCTCAGAGGGGAAAATCACCCCTTTACTACTGCAGCAGTTATGTTTTGCGGTAACATCTAAGCTTCCTGAAACAAATGCAAGTAATTTTTACGTAAATTCTCCATGGAGCTGATTCCTGACTTCAGCCTTGTAAAGTGTTGGATTGCACTCAGACAAAGTGAGAAGCTGATGTGAGCGCTGCAGACCAGTCAGCTGAGACCTTCACCCGAAATAGCTTCCTGAATGAGTGGCTCCACTACTGTGTGTTTCATTGTCCTCCTTGTAATATAAAACTGATATTATTGGCTACTTAAATCAATTAGGTCTGCTGAAGTTTAGTGAGATGGACAGCCCGCCAATTAGAAAAGCACTTCAGCCGTGACCTAGAGGAAAACATAACGAGGACAAGTGTGCCCTTCCATAACTTATGGATTTCGAACACAACGACTTAACAACCGCTCAAACAGCGGCCAAGGTATATAGAGGATCAATCACATCGGGGAATATAGACTAAGGCTCCTCTCATGAAAATTCATTGTGGAGTCTCTCTCTGTTGTTCCAAGCAGCCTTGACACACACTGTGACGTTCGCGCCGCTTACGTGGATGACTATCGCCGCCATGGAAAGGAAAGAAGTCTGACCACGTCTAACCACAGTGCGATGGCCGCCTAAAATAGTCTCAACCTCACGGACATCTTTCCCCGTAGAACCGATGACAACGTTGTGACCTCTTGGTAAGTGATTCATCTGTAAGGTTGGGTTTTTCAGACGATCACATTAAATCAAGTACAAGACAATAAGTAATCCCGTATAATTGCATTACCACATGCAGCCGGTCATCAAAACAAGTGTGCTCTTGTGGGATTTCTCCTCTAAAGAGTAGCTAAAAGAGAACCTCATCCTCTTTCAGCTATGAATTGACACGAAAGAAAAGAAATAACACTGTATTTACTGTTAAAGAAAGTTCCAGGACTAATAGCTGCGTTTCCATTGATCGTGTGACTGCACTAAATGGAATTATGGAAATAAATTTGTCATGTTAAAGGAAACACTGCGATTTCGAAAAAACCTTTCGTTTTTCAATAAAAAATTAGTGCATTTCACAAAACTCAATGGAAACACTTCTCCCCGCCCCTCAGCCAGCCAGGTGCCAACCACTCTCACCTGCAGTCAATTAAGCTCATCAGCCCTGGTTTTGTATAGCTCTCTACCTCCAAGTATTTAAGCCTCTCATTCGCTTCCGTTCCTTGTCAGATCCTCATGTTCATTTACCTCAGTGCTTCCCTGTTTTCTCCATTTGTCTCCTGGTTTGATGTTATTTTGCATTTAGTTTTGTTGTTACCTTGGATTTTGCATTTTTTGTTAGTGCCCATTGTCATTTCTACCATTCTACATTAAATCATCAAAAGAACTCAGCTGCTGCCTCCGCTTTTCTGCATTTGGGTCCGCCAATGCGTTATTATTGAGCAAGTGTAATGCAAAATTATTACACAGCAAAGAAAAAAAAAACACATTTTCCCCCCATCTCACTTTTTTATTTTCATCTGTTTAAGAGAGAATTATCAAGTAGAAGTCGGGGCAGTCATGTGGCGAGGCTGCAGACTTGGGAAGTTCAAATTCCATCGTCCGTTCCTTTCCCTTACGTCTTCCTCTACCCTGCACCCTTCCTGTCAGACAATTTTCAAATAAAGGCCACTAGTGCCAAAGAAATTCTTCAAGAAAAGACAGATATAACGTACAACCTTTAATAAATAGGTGAGAAAGGGAAGCATGTTACAAGTTTTTCACCTTTAGCTCTTTGCTGGCTAGTCAGGTGCCAGATGAATGCTTGAATGCACGTGAAGTGGGATCGCGCTGCTTTGACAATCATTCTTTGGGAAATTTGCATCTTTCAAAAAGATGCACTTTTTTTTCTGGACTACTGATTGAAGAAAGTGTCTTCTAAAAACTGGCAGTAAGTTTGGACCCGTCTTTAATAATGCCAGCCCATACCGATAGCTCACCTGCTAGCATCTGAGTCAAAGTGGATCTCTGTGCCTGTTCCTGAACCCACCCATGAGCCCATCCGCCTGGTGTTCAAGTGTCATTCTTGTTTTACCCATAAAACCTTTGAAAAATCTCTTTCGATTGTTCTTGGCCCAGTGCAGATGCATCAGTTATCATCCTTCCTACCTTGACCAAGTCTCTAGAGTTCTGAACATCTTGTACCTTTAGGTGTGTCTCACTTATGTTATGATAGAACTGGTGGCTTCACGCTTGATTCTCCTCAAATCCTTGACAGTCAATGTGCGTATTTCCCCCCCCCGCCCCCCCCACAGATGTTTCACGTGACACTGACTATTTACAACAAAATGTTTGATGGTTCTGTGATCACGCCCTGATAATTTAATTTCAAGAGTGCTGCATCCATCCGACAAACTTTTGGTTATTTTTGACTTTTCAGAGTTCAAGTTTGTCCAGTTTGGAGTTAGAAAACATGCCTAAAAATTACATTGTGGTCAAAATACTCTCCTGTCTAATAATTGTGCTCACAGTGTTGATATCCTCTGGATGTTATTTCCGTAGTCAGCTATGTCACGTTTCTTCACAGTCTTTTCTTTTTACTCATATTCCAACAAGAACTAAACAGAAACTAAACTTGTGTCTATTCCTACATATATTGGTAGAGCACTTAGAAGGCCAAATCGGTTCTGAGACAGCATATCCCATTAGTATGATGATGCTTTACATCTATCACCCGGCCATGACTAGATGTGCGGTGAGGCTAAAGCAGATGTTCCAGGGTACAGACGAGCTTAGAGCAGAAACTGCAGTTAAGCCAGAAGGGAGAAGACTCTGGAAGCCACTGAGTCATTGGTCTCAAGACCCTCCGGTTCATTTCTGAGCCTGGGTTTGTTCTCTCTCCCCTCACCCTCCTTCCGTTGTTTGGTCCTTTGTTGTGGTCACTGGGACAATCGGTTACAGCCCGACGGAATGAAAACCACTCATTCAGAGCCCTGCAACAGCAAACTATTAAACACAGGATCCAGTTTCTTAGTCTGGGAGGGAAGTCGTCTTTAGAGCGAAAGACTCTTCTGAGTAACCCCCCACTGGAAACAACAACAACAAAAAAACTTAATCGAACGTTTTATTCACCAGGTGGACCCACTCAAGCTACAGACGGGCGAACGGTTTGTCTTTAATATGCGATGTGGATAGGTTCAATATATTTTTGCGTTGCAGACTTTGGGCCAGGCTGGATGTGGTTTTATTTCCACATCTATCACAGACAAACACAACAGTGATGGTGACGTGGATAAACAACATTCCCCCTGCAGAAACCTAATACAACTCATTCCTATGAATTAGCCTGTCTGTGTGTCTTGCTGAGGCAACAATGGTGATTTCTGTTTGAGTTTTGTGGCTTCCAAGCCCAGAACCAGTCTCCCAGTCGGAGCGACAGAAATGGAGGGTCGTGGTCACCGCGGATGCTTTGTTTTCCACAGCGCTGGCTCGTTGCTGTCCAGCCCGCAGAAGGACCATCTGCCTTTTCAATTAATAGCCCTGTTTGTGCTTCACATTTGTTTGCGCTCATAGATGATTTTTATAATAAAACTCAGACTTTCTGGTATTTTGCGAAATCCAGGGTGATGACATCGTTTCTTTTTTTTTTTTTGGTATTTTTTGCAAAGGGGGAGTTTGCAGCTTGTGGCCGTTTCCCGGAGAAAAGGCAGCTTGCAGACACTGCTGCAGCTGTTTTCTGGTGTGTCTGTGTGATGAAATGATTCTTGCCGATGTTCGGCCTTTACCACAATTAAGAGCAGACCCGTTCAGTGCCGGGGGAATACACAAGATGAGGGAGCAATTTTTGCCATCCCCTTTGAGACACGACAATGGGAACAAAGTATTTCAGCCCAGAAAATGTCATGGTAATACCAGGCTCTATTGTTCTATGGCTAAAGCAACCTATTCAATAATGGGAACAATGCAAAAGCAATTTCTTTGTTTTATTTGAATAGGACTCTTTGGTCCAAACCCTCAAATGTCATCCAAAATATTGACTGCTTATTTCAGATAAGTTGGAGAAATAGAGCAAGGGATGCTCCAGCACGTACACAGCAAGCTAAAGAGTTTCAATTCACAGATGGTTTGCTTTTTTAAATTCTTTTTCCCAGGAAGAATATTTTAAAAAGTGCCTTAAAAGTGTTATTTGCCTTTAAACGACGCTTGTGGATCACACAGCAAGAGGCCTTAGTTATTATCTGCTTGGTGTCCATGTTATAATAGATAATCACTCCCACTGTGGTCTCTGAGTTTTACAAACGTTTAAACTTTAATGACATCTGTTTTATGCAAAACCTTAAACCACAACCGTAGCCATTGGTCCCCAGCTTCAACCACGTCACTATCTGCTGCATACAGAACGGAGGCGCAACACGTAACGGTCTGGTGTAGAACCAGATTTGATCAATCTCTAAGTGTTGATAAAAGATGTGATTTCAGGAGGGAACGTTGTGCTCACTCTCCATTGACCATCAACCTCCTGGTGGAGATTGACCTGTCACATCATGTAATAACCCTTCACACACACTCACGCACACACTTCTCTCTCTCTTACCTCCTGGAAAAAGATTTCGGTCCATTCAGGCCTCCGCTACCAGGAGGTAGAGATAGCAACAATAATTGTGTCACATCTATAACCCATAAGTTACAGACCTGACCAACAATAACCGATCCACCAACACATGCATTAAGCTGTTTACCTCCCTGACCAATGGTTGACAGGTGTACGTTTTACTGTTGCTGTTATAACCTTAGGTATGCATCGTAAACTTAGTTTCAGTTTTAGCTTCAGCCTCGGCTTAGTTTAGTTTTTCGAACTGAAGGTCTATAGATATCCAGAAGATATGCAACTCCAGTCTGTCTAATTAAATTGGTCAAAATATACCAAGGCTTTTAAAGTAAACATTTCAGAACTGCAATGAAATTTGAAATCAGGCTATTTCAACTGTTTTGGTCAGAGCTATCTAAAATAACACTGAATAAATTTTATAGATGACGTTTTTGTATCTGTAGTTTTCAGTGATTAACAATATTTCAAGAGCATTACGAATGATTGTTGCATTTCTTTCTAAATTAAAATCTCCTAGATCACGCGATACCAAAACTCCAAACGTAACTCAGTGTCAGAGTTTTCCCAAGGGAGATGCTAAGTGTGGATTTAAGAGACAATAATGACAGTGTTAGACAATTTATTGAAAATAGTATTGAATTTGGGATTGATGGAGGATGGATTAAATCAGGGGTCTCAAACTCCAGGCCTCGAGGGCCGCAGTCCTGCAGTTTTTAGATGTGCCACAGGTACAAAACACTGGAATGAAATGGCTTAATTACCTCCACCTTGTGTTGATCAGTTCTCCAGAGCCTTAATTATTCTATTCAGGTGGAGCAGCAGAGGCACATCTAAAAGTTGCAGGACTGCGGCCCTCGAGGACTGGAGTTTGAGACCCCTGGATTAAATGGATAAAACTAACTGATATCTATAAAGGACCCTGAAATGCAAGATATGTAAACATGTCACAACCGAGCTGAGATGGGCTGATTCTGTATGTATTTGCAGGCATATGGGAATGAAGACTAAATGAAAACATTTCTTTCTGTATTGTTGTGTCCAATATTAATGTCGTTTTTTATATTTCAACTCTGCCTGGTTTTTGCTAAGCCAGCATTGTGTGTTATGTTATTTTGTGAAAAATAAATAAATTGTGTCTTGCTAAGTAAAATATGTCCAGATGCAACATTTAATTTTTAAACAACTATTTGTGTGGCGATGTTTGACTTTTTAGAAAGAAAATAAACTTTAGTTTAAACGCAGTGTGGATTGTGAAAAGTTGTGTTGTGGCTAAGCAGCAATGGCAGCTACTACGGCTAAATCTCCTGTGTACAATTGGGCTATAAGGTGATGAAGTAACAACATTTCACGAAAGGATTTGTCACTAAACCTTTCACCAATACCAGTCATCAAGTTGTAGCATGGCTGGACAGATCACTCTTTTGGGGATTTCTTAATCTTTAGCAGTGCATTAATACCTGCGGCTTTTCGCTGGGTTCTCTCACGAGCGTCATGGTTGTAAGGTCTTCCTTTACACATGGACGGTTCAAGTCTCCTTTCCACCATTCGAATGAAGCATGGCACCATTTGGAGTGAGGAAATAAAACCATAATGTGATTTCGCTCCATTCTTGCCGGATCGTCCGACCTCATTTTGCACGTACCCCTAGAATTCAAAACAGTCTGGTCTGTCTTTGGGAATGTCCAAAGCTGTCGTCGATCAGCAATCACTGAACGACTGGAGCATTCAGAGTAGTTGGCAGTTCTTCTTCCCGCAATCGGAATATTTAGAGACTGTTACATTGTGCTGACACGGACTCTGAGGTTTGATGAAATCCTCCCTGTACAGTCCAACTTTGTTTTTCTTCTGGCGAAACATAAACAGCCATTTTAGCAAGAGGTCAGACCTTAAACTCGTTGTTTCCCTTAAAAAGAATTTTATGTCGTTTCTCTATTTATTATGATTTAATTGAAGACAATGTAATAATTTTATTCGCCTACTACGCAAACATCATCCATTGCCCGCGCACCTTTAGACTTTGTCATATTTCTACTTAACTACATTGGCATGGACGGTCCAATGAGGATGTGAGCCATAAACACCAGACGCTCTGCTGCGCCATTGACAGAAAGTCCACTTTCTGCTGCTGCTGTGAAACATGGTGCAGCTAATTGTACAGTGTTCACCCACTGGATCTAAATAGGGTTGAGGACCACACAGTACGATGAAGGCCCACAGGAGGAAAATCTCACACAGGCTGAAACTGTGAGCTGCTGCCGCTGGCCGCTTTACTGTAGGTGAATCCATCTGAATAACATCTCAGAAATCCATCACTCTGCTTGGTTTTTAAATCTGTACTGAACAAGCTGTCAACTGAATGCACCGGCGTTCACTGAAAGGTGCGGATGAAAAAACAATGTTCTATTCATTGGTGTTTTTTTGTTTTGTTTTTTTTTTTTAAAAGAAATGGTATTAAAAGTGTACTTTTTTTTAACAAAAGATGTTCCAAATATATAGTTTTGGATACATATAACCTTCGATTAATGGTTTCTTAGTCTTTCCAACAGGAACGTACACAAATTCACAACTCTTCACTTTGGCAGTAGAGTATAAAATCACACACAAGAACAAGGAATGCAAAGACATATTTTTGTAATCTAGACTTGCTTGAAAAAGAGCAAGTAAGAAACTTATGAACTGTGTAAACCCCATAAACTTTTAGATGGCCCTCATTAATAAATCAAAAATAAAAATAAACAGGTTAATTAATTTCCATTTTATCTGGGTTTACATTTGTCTAAGTATATACATCCATACCCACACACTTATATGCGTTAGCCTCAATTTACATACACACATTAGTGTTTCTTTCTACATCTTGTGAAAATTGCCTCCTTATATTTCCGTTTACATTGTATTAAATTTGGACTCTGTTTTAACTCCTCATTTAAATCGTTCCATAACTTTACCCCATGAATTGAAATACAAAAGCTCTTTTGCCAAGCGTGGTATAGAGATTTACATAAAACCAGTAAACCATAGATTCATTTTTCTTGTATTTTTCATCCCTTTCATAGATTATTTACAGATGTGGTTTATGTGCAGCATGTCCACCCACAAGAAGAAGAGGCTCTGCTTTTGTTTTTTGACATTTGACAATGCAAGCACGTCTCATGATTCGCGGGACGTCGGCATGTCCCCTAGCATTGATTGAACCCCACCAGATGTGATAATTGGACGCTAATTTTTCTTGATTGATTTTGTTAGAGGTTAAACTGAGGTAAATTGTTTTCCTCGGCGACGAGCGGGTGCAGAGGGAACGGGACGGGACAACAAGGAACAAAAAAACCGTTCCGCCGGCTCTCCTGAGGAGCTTCAGCAGAAATTTATTTTTGGTATGACAATCCCTGCCCTGTTTTAAGGTGAGTACAGTAGGGCTGGGCTACTGGTGGCTGGACTTTCTCTGGCCAAGTCCTGCAGTGGAGAAAGTCCTCCAGGCTTTGAATGCCTAGAGGACTTTCTAACCAAGGAATCACTGATATCTGAGGCAAAACCGCCTTCATTGTGGTTGTCATAGTATAAATCAAGTGCATTTATTTCCTCCAGAGAACTTACTGGGTGCTACTAGCAGAGGCCACAGATTCGTTCGCTACTTGTACCTTGCATGGTGCATTTTTTAAAAATAATGTTTGCAGTTTAACTCAATATTGTCTGTTCAAATGCTAATTTAGACACAAACATCTTCTGAAACCGCAGTATCTGTTGGGTTCTTCACGGTTGCACCCGTGGATGGATGAAACGGGCCAAGAGATGACGTTGTGTTTATACTGAAATGTGCTTCACAAATAAACTTGATTGATTGATTGATTGAACACGAGTTATGGAATAAGGCAGATCTAACATATATTTGTGAAATAACTTTTGATGTTTGCCTCTCTTTAGAGAAACATCTTCCTACAAAAACAAAGGAAAGGCGATGGCGCGTCAGGCAGACTGCGGACTTCACTCCATAGCTGTAAGTTTAGATCAACCCCTCCTCCTAGTGACAAATTCAAATTAGCAGTGGTTAGGTTTTTTCCTCCAAACACACAGCTAGATTCAAACAAATTCTTCTCCCCACCTCACCTCTCTCTGGTCTGGCCTACGAAAACCGCATGCCGGGGTCACTGCGCGCTCCTCAAGCCAAACCAGACCCATAATTTTGCTTTTGTTTCAGTTGTAGCCTCAAACCCTGAAATATAAAGACCAGGGAAGGTCAGTATGAAGAGGGAAAAGTGTGAGAGAGAGAGAGAAAGAAAGAGAGAGGATGAGGGAGGCTTAAAGAAAAGCAAGGAGTGAAAGAATTAGATGAGAGACGGGATAAGGAGCAACCCAAGACTTGTTGAGAGTGGAGCGGTTTTCCAATCTGTTGAGGAAGTTTTTATTATACACCATGTGTGTGGACAGGAAGAGCTGCGTAACAAGGCGCAGAGCTCTCCAAACCACTGGCCATTACTGACCACTGCTGACCATTACACCCAAAGAGCTTTCACTATTTTTGGATTCAGGCTTTCCCCAGGTTAACGGAACACATTTACACCTCAGTATTTTGTCTGCATATGACATCAGAGCATCTATTTTCTAACACACAGCCCATTTTATTTCCTGACCTCTGCTGCTTAAAGCAAACCTCACCCCCAAATCATCTCTTTTTTTGCTGATAAACCAGTCTAGTTGGACTATTGAGGCTTCCAGCTTTATGTTTCTGTGTAAATTTGAACATTTTTGCGAACGCCTGCTCTACCACTGTGCCATCTGACGTCCCACATGTTAGAATCTGAAAACAGATGGTGAGTGGCTCGGTTTTAATAAAACAGAAACTCTAGGTGAAATTAAAACAACAGAACCACTCCATCCTGTTATCTCCTGAAAGTCTTGTCTTTTTGCCATCTTTAGCCTAAATGAACTGCAGACACGTTCAGTTCTATTTCCCTTTAAACTCTCTCACCCAGGGATAGTAAACATAATTTTTCCTCCCTCTCATTTTTACCAAATCTTTAATTTGCACACAGAAGTAATCAGTTAACCAAACAGTCATGTTTTTGGTCTGTGAGAGGAAGTTGGAGTACTTAGAGAAAACCTATAGAGATCATGCAAACTCCTTGCAGAAGGCTCGCTCGCCGGTATTCAAATCCAGGAAACAGAGCTCATCTATTGCTTTTTTGTTTGTTTGTTTTTTTTGTTTTTTCATTGAAGCTGGGAGATTAACTCCACTTTTCTTTAGCTGGTATTTATTCCGTAACTTTCTGGGGACATCAATATAAAGGTAAGTTGAAGAAAATTGTACATAGCGGTATAGTCAAAGTCTGACCATGCAGTAAATGAAATCCTCAAACCCATAGAATCAACACTGCATGTGTTCAGAAACTTGAAGTTCTTTCAAACGTTTGGTCTACGTTTAACAAAGAACAAGATTTTCATTCATTTGGTCACAAAGTTGTTTGCATAGCTTTAAATGCTACTCAAAATGTATTTACTTTAAGATGTAGGAACACGGCTGAGATTAACACCATTTTATTCACATTCAACTTACCCCAGCCAGAGCTCCATTCTCAGTAAAACAGGTTATTGTAAAATGTCTAACGGGTCAAAACCTGTGAGCCATAAAGCTTCCATTGTGCAAACGGCGAGTCTTTGAGGTGGTGTGGTACGAGGGTGATCGACTGAAACCCAAAAACCTCAACCGTTTTGTTTTCTTTCATTTTTCTTTTTTTTTTTTTTTTTAAAGAAAAACAAACCAGTTTTATTTGAGAGAGCCATTACTGTACACTTCACTCCTCTGACCTCAGGAAGCTTTGTGTTTGGGTCCAGTTCTTGGCCCACGGCTCAGTCATCAGGACACCAGGCAGATCTGTGACACATGCCAAGGCCAAAATGAATCTCGCAAAATTTGGCCGAAGATTTCCACGCTTCACGGGAAGTTGACGGACAACAGCAATAGGTTTACCCTGGCAAGGGTCGGTATTTTGTAGATAGGGTGATATATGGCTTGGCTCAGCATCGTCCATTGTATAAACACCCAGTCACCTTCTGGTGATATTTTGAATAATGACAGAAAGGGATCGACACACAAAAAAAAAAGGAAAGTGACATTTACACGAGCACTTCAGGGTAATAAAAACATCAGATCCGAGCATCTTTGCTGTAATTCTACTCCGTTGCTGGTTCTGGCAGCCCACAGTATCCCATAATAGTAAAGAAGGAGGATTTTATAATACTTGCCATAACATTGTAGTGAGGAAAGAAGCTCCGGCTGATTTTGACATTTATACAAGTGTAAAATCATAGAAGAATGTAGCTTTGAGTTTATTATTTGAGCTCTGCTCTCTTCTGAAGTTTGCTCACTAACGGAAAAAAAATTATTTGAAATTTCCATTGTGGATAAACCACACACAAAAAATGTAAAGGATTTTGCACAGTATAAGTGAACTTTTTGAGCCCCTACAATTAGGCAAGATTTTTTTCCAACTCAATCAACCCCTAATCTTAGATTGCTGCGTGTACCCGTCTGCAGAATACCTATTTGGACTCGCCTTAAATGCAGCATGTCACACAGCTCACCTACTGTGTAATTGGTGAAGGCAGTGTGGCCGATCCGTGTGACATAATGTGCATTTGGATGTCAGGAAAGCACTACACTGTTCCTCTTTTGCCTGTTTTCCGTCTCACTTAGTGGAGTACTGAACTTTTAAGTGAAAAACTTTAAAAAAAAAGAAGAGCTTGCAAAGTGCCATCTAGTTCCATTTCCCATTATTTGTGTAAGGAAGCTGGAGAATGAAGAGAGTCAAAATGTAAACATCACCGGTTTAACCATGAATGACTCTCCTTTCTAACAATGACCCAAAACTGACCACGGTAAGACAGAAGTGGTGAAAGTAGAAACACAGTAAGGTCATGGTTGGTTGAGTCACTTTCCAGACTTCACTTCTGCAAAAAATTTAAGTTGGATGAAATGTAAATCAGTCTTAGTTTTCATAATCTGTTTTTCTACACCAAAATAAAAACATTAATTTCTATGTAAAATTACTTCCCAAATGTATTTTTTATTTTTTTAAACTATCTTAATTCCAATAGGCCTCTGATCAGTGGAAAGTCAAAGACATTACGGACTTCTGATTGAATCATTTTGGTTTATTTCGATGATTCAATGCATTGCAAGTCAAACAGAACAGTTTTTTTTTTCCTCTTCAATAAATCTTTTACCATTTGATTTCAGATGCCACGCAGCCCCTTCAAAAGGTCGTGCCAATAGCGGCCGACTACAAAACCAGAAAGTTACTGATGATGACTCCCAATAGAGCCTGAGGCAGTAGATTCAAGCAGGAGAGGCATCAAGGCGCTAGGCTGAAGACCGCAACCATGGCTTTATCTACAACCGAATGTGAATTCATAATGAGTTTAGGAGGCTTTATTGTTTTTTATTCAGGTGTTGGAGTGACAAGCCGCTAATAGAGCAGCTCGTATGTTTTGGGAGCGTTTTAGGGAAATTGTAGTCGGGGATTCAACATGTTCGAATTATGCACAACTTTTTATTAACAGTGTGATAATGTGAGAGCTGAAGTGGAGCTAGACACATATTGTCTGAACCCCCCCAAAATATCTGTGACTCTCGGCTAACCAAGCAATATTAGAGAACAGAAAAAATATCATTAGTTAGAAAATGGCTGCCAAGATTGAAAGAAAAAAATACATTCTAATCCACAGTTGTTAAACAATTTTAATGTTTACCTCCTTGTTTCTTTTGTTAGTTTGGTTATTTTATTTTTAATACTGTCGTTTGTTCCATTATCTGTTTAATTATTTTGTAGATCAATACCCCTTTTTGCTGTTTTGTCAGTCTGTTAGTATGTTTGCTGTACATGTACTAATTGGTGAATTATTATTGGTTTTTTGTTTGTTTGTTTTTTTATTTAAAATGGAGTTTTGTCGAAATCACCACGTTTCCATGAAGCAAGTTGATTTTCATAATTTCAACTTGTGCAATAAAAAGGCTGCTACCGATGGCAGCTGAGTGTTGGTAGTCTGGAACATGTGCAGCACTTCTGTCGAGTCTCCTCCAGCGGGTTGGCCTTGGGTGCCCTCTTCAAGCCCCCTTCAAGCCTGTGGTGGAGCAATACCAGGAAACATCCAGAACAAAAATACCAATGAAGGCGAGACAGCTGTTGTGCTTCCTCTCGCTTTTTCCGGTTCTCTCAGACGGCATGTTTTTCAAATCAGAGAGGAATCACTCTCAGGACTATAGATTCAAATCTGGAATTCCTCCAACACCTGCAGGACCCAAAAGAAGACGAGCCACTTCTCCATTCTTCCCCAATCGGACCACATTGACTATGAAAGCTGAAAGTCGGGGCCTTGTGTGGAGTAAGGGCTTCATGGCAGGGCTCTTACGGTTTACCTGAAGGACAACCACAGTGTAAATCCTCTCCCCTGAAGGAGGATATCCAGGATGTGGCTTTGAAGAAAAACAGAAACATGCGTGAGTGTGTTTGAGAGTGGGAGACAAAAACGGAGAGAAAGTGTGAGAAAGACGGAGCAAAAGGGAGAGTGCACGAGGGAGGGATGGAGGCGGGTTCATCATGCATGCATGCATATGTGTTGGCGTGAGCGTGTCTGCGTGCAAATGTGTGTGGTCCTCTTTGTGAGGTGGAAAAGTATTTTTAAATTCAAGTTCAAATATTTGCTTTTCCTTCAAGTTGCCAGCGATGCGCCTTGAGCACTACGACGGGACTCGGTGCTTTGCGAGGTGTTTGTAAAAATGAATGGAATGGATGCTGCCGCTGCACCGTCTCGTGAATGAGCGAGGGGGATCTCCTGGCTGGCTCGCCACAGGACAGCGCACTGCGAGCAATCATAATCTTGTTTATTTTCATCCCAGTAGCCTTTGGAGCCTCTCCCCCTCCAGGATTTACATTGAGAAAATACACAGAGACAGCTACAGACATCACAAATGAGTAACTTGGCATCTGTGGGACTACAACAAAACCCAAACAAAACCCCCACTTTGTTTAGCCAACCTGACCGGTACCGAGGACTGTGGGCAACTATACTTGGCAGCGATTAGCCGCAGCACAAGAGCTGATGTCATTTTCCATCCTGGCGGTGGGATTGTTCTAACTTTAACAAACGTGAAAAATGTGGAAAAAAAATTTGATGCAAATCAGCGCAACAAAAAGTCGAAAATGCTAATTATAGCAGAAAGGGTAGACCAAATGATTCATATCCAGTGGGTTTTTTGTTTTTTTTGCCAAAATATTAAACAAAGTTTTGTAGTACTAGTATTAGAACAGTTAGTCCCATTTTTTATTCAGTTTTTATTTATGTATTTATTTTACTTAAATCGTCACAACAGCAGGATTTCTTTAAAAAAATGTTTTCATTGTATAGTTTTGTCCATTTTTCCTTTGGAAGTATGCTAATATTTTTGCAACTTCTCCCGACTCTTTCCGACCCTCACAAAGGCTGAACCCCATGTGTGTTGTGTGGTCCTGTTTGAAAAACTACTGCGAGTAAAGATGTCAGAGGAAAAGGAGTGAAGGAGTGGCTAATTGTCCCCCTGATGGGTATGAATCAACACGCGGTTGATGCAGAAAATCTTGCTGCAGCCATGTTTTTTTTTTTTTTTTTTTTTTTACCCAGAAGAAGCAAGACATGAAAACAAGTGCAGTATATTAAAACAAAAAATTTAAAATGTCTTTGTGAAAAAAAAATCATTACTCCAAGAAGCAGGTAGAGAACTGCTTAGTTTTTTCAGTATATGTAGAGCTCATCACTAACTCATTTTGTAACTTTTTTAAATTTAGATTTTTTTCATTTTGCTCCCATATGTTGCTGGAATGTAATGGCTCTGACAGTTTAATATTGGCCACACATTGACAAAGCAAGACAACACCAAGTATCATAAGTTAGGTTTTTAAAATACTACTGTAGTAGTATTTAATTCCCTGATTCTGGCCCAGTTCGATAGTTGGGATTGGATCTGTACAACCCTCATGTCTTATGAATTTAGCAGACTACGCTCAGCATCTCATTCAAACCTAGAATACTTATTTTTCTTTTATACTTTGCCTTTTTTCTTCTGAACTGATCATTTCTAAAACACGGTTTCAGTCGCTGACGCGTTTCCTTGAATCGTGAAAACACTTCGTTTGCGAAACATTCCTCGGCTCGTCCCCACAGGTGTTGAGGTCTTCCTATATTTTCCAAGATGGTAATCTATGACAGCCGGCAAGACCAACAACGACAAGCCTTGGAGGTCACGAATGCGTGCCGTTTAAGAAAACAATTTTCCTGCGGCGAAAAATGTTTTCCTACCGCCCTTCACTGCTTGGTGTGAAATCTCCAGCTGCAGAGGAGAGAGAGAGAGAGAGAGAGAGAGAGCTACCTACATGATCCTCTCTTACCTGCTGCCAAAGACTCCCAGGCTCCTCATTCCTGCGCATCTCTCAGCACTGAGGCTCTTACCCTCTTCTATACCCCTGCCAGAAAAGCACCTGAGGGTCCGCGCTCCTCTGCTGGTATTTCTGCTGAAAGCTATAATAAATCATTTGCCTTTTGTCTCTCAGCCTTCTGCCTACTTTCCTAATGTGTTTTCTCTCCGTGATCCTGCTTTCGAGAGTTGAAAGAGGCCCGCTTCAAATGGGCGCAGGTTGTGCTAGGACAGATTCAGCGCCGTCTTCGCATTCTCCGTGATTCTTGCTCCTTGTCATCACTCCGATGCCCCATTTCCCTCAGGTTGAATACCGCAGGAAGCAAAGCGTTGACGGCGCACCGGGAGAAGTAGCAGGTAAAAGAAGGTGGAGAGAAAACGAGTGCAGGGTGAGAGGAGGGGGAAGAATAAAGACGTCTGTCAGAATGTAGAAATTAAACTGAAATAATTTACACTCTGCTGACTTATTTCTGGCCACGAGTGTTTCGAGCGAGCTCCTGCGCCGAATGCCTTTGTGTTGAAGCAACTTTTCAGGGGAGGAAGACGTGTTTATTCAAGGAGAGAAGAATTTCATTTTTGAAACAAGCCGACTGTAGAGAGCGCCTCAGCAGACCATGTAAATATCAGGAAGGTTTTTAATAAAGACCATGGGCGATGACGGCTTCCAAAAAACATATTATGGATGGAGAGGTCACTGGTGGGAAAAGTGGCCGGCCCCTTTTCGGTGTCCAGAGTCCGAGGAGATCACTGGAATTCCTTTGGTCAGAGTTTAGGTGTTTGAGCTCGAAGCGTCCTGACAGGCCCTGCCTCCCCGTGTCACCCCGTCTGTGCGCGCGGTCGGACGCAGATGCACTTGCACAGACACATGCAGCTTACTTTCTTGGAGCTCTTGGAAAGATCCCTCCACCCTCTCCTCTACAGTGTGTTTGTGAGACCAGACCTCCTGAAAACAATGGACTAATTAGGGAAATTGCCAGTGGATTTGAGAAGAGTCTTCGTTTCTCTGACCTCTCCTTAAAAACTTCATGTAGGCCTGCCATTGCCTCCCACTCCACTTGTTTTTCTACATGTAAATGTATAAGAGACGGGAATGGCTTACCGAAGGTGCTGTGTCCCTAATTAAACTCTCAACTTTTGTCTGTCCCATCCTCACGTCCATATACACCAAGCAGTGATTGGACGACCGGATCTTTTCAAGGATCTGTCGCTTTTGGGCCACTTCCAAAAGTTTCCAAATGGATCTTCATACTATTACAAAATGTGTATTATACTTAATCTGGTTCAGCAATTATTAATAGTTTGTGTGCTAATAAAGTGGTTTCACAATCAAAGTTCCCTATTTTTCCTATATTTGTTATAGCAAATGCTCAGGTGTTATGAACTATGGAATCAAACTTTCTAACAGATTACATCTCCAACATCACTGAAACATATCCAAGGTTTCTGAAACGTCTTAGAATGGTTTAAAATGATGAAACTGAAGCTTGGGCTTTAATAAGTCCTTTCCACAAACTCACACACCATTACCAGCTTATTCCTTAATCAAAATCTAATTCACATCTTACCAACCCAATCCTAAACAAGGGCTCCACCACATTAGGTTCTCTAACACGGTGGGATCCAATTCGGGAATCTCACCTTGGGTGATACATATTTGAGAAACCAATTTATCACCTTTATCTTCCTATGTCAGCTCAGTCAGTCAGTTAGATGTAGGTCAAAGTTTAGTTTCGTTGGATAAAACCCATTGGTCCATTGGCCAAATGATCCAAAACAGGGCAGCTAAACAAGTACACACACATCCTCACACACACATATATATGTATAGATATGTATTGTCTTTATCCTGTGTATGTACATGCTTTTCATGTTACTGAAAGCTAAACACAGGTGGTTAAAGTAAGTTCTTATTAGGTTACTTTTCATATTTCATGTACTATTGTTATGTAATTTTTATTCTTACGGTCTTAAAAAGTCATTAAATTAACTTTTTTTCTTTTTCTTTTTTTTTTAAATCAGTTTTTCAGTTCTCTTTCGCTCTATGCAGTTGTCCTTTCCCTCTGCACTCATCGTCTTCAAAGCATCTGCTCCTTTTCCTTAACATAATGGTATAATCCAAGTCTGCTTTTGCGTGATATGACCATCAAAATAAAGTCCTGGCTCTCCGCTATAGGAGTCTGTTGTTCCTGTTCGTCCCCTACAGAGGGTCACCTTTCAGACTCGGCTCATTCATGAACACATCACTGACATTCAGACAGTCATTGGCCGCCCTGAAAAGGTTCAGGCGGATGAATCCCAACAGGAGTAAGAAGCAGTGCTGTGTCGGGGTCACAAGCCAAAGGTCAATCCTCAGAGGTCAGGCTGAGGTTAATAAGGTGTTTTGTCACTCGGAGAATACGTCTAATCCCCCTGAGACTGAAAAGGATGCATCTCTTCTTTTGCAAACTTCACAGCGCGGCCGCTAACCCCCTTTTTGATTATCTCCGTAAGCCTCCTCTTTCAAGTCCCCTCCTCTTTGTCGTCCGCCCTTTGTTGTTCATGACGACAAAGGAAAATTATCAACAGCCACGGTTAGTCCGGGATTAATTTATGGCAACATTTTTGAAGCCCTTTTCTCTCGACCCGCTCGTCGTCTATAATGCAGCGGCCTGCTTGATCGGGTTAATTACCTGATTCCCATGACACAATTGAAATTCCAGCCTTCGGCCCCGAACTCCATCAGCTGTCTGGATGGATGAAACACTTTCTGGCTCAACAATGCTGACATTAGCCCCACTTGATGAGGGTATTATTTTAATAGAAAAGAGTCGCCTATTCATTATCTGTATGTGGCCAACAAGCGGAGAAAATGAGAGAAATCCTAAAGGCTGGCAGACTGTCAGCTCTTACAAAAAAAAAAACTAAACAACCTCTACCCACCATGGACTTCTACAATGCCAGTGTCTCAGCTAGGCAGCCGGAGACAATAAAGTGGAAAACTGGCTCCCTTCATCCGCTTTGATCTTTGCTCAACTCCCAAATATCCAGATTCGAATCTTCTGTCACTCATTGGACTTGTCATTTATTTGACTGCATAATATAATAACATTTCCCCCCCCAAAACCAGGAGCAATAACTGTTTTCACAGTCTGACTGTTTTCACAGTCTTTCCAAAAATAGCTGCTGCGCTGAGGACAGAGTGGAGCTGAAACGGCAGAGTGCATTTTTTTACGCCCATGTTTCCTGTTTACTGCATTATATTCTGACGGGTCACTTCCGTACGTGAGAAGGGTTTCTTTGCGTCTTCGAATGTGTTTAGGGATCGTTCCCAATTCTAACATTCAACTTCTAACGAGCTATAGAAGCGTTTCACAAAAACCCTTGGTGGAAGACGCATATCAGAGGCTTGTTTGTGTGAAATGTTTATTTTTCTCTTCTTTTTTATTTCAAGTACGCGTGACTTATTCATTGAGGAAACCCGCAACATGAGGCCAAGACCCTGTGGTGTGTTGTTCCACTGATGGCGGCGGATGTGCCATATGGAGGACAAACAGGCAATTCCACAAACAAAAATATGGGGGAAGCCCACAACTGTATTTTCCACTTATTTGTGAAGTAACCACACTGTTATTGTTTTGCTGCCAAAATGAATTACCGTGGTTTAAGTAGACACTCTGCCTTTGTCTGCTTGTGGGAATTTGCCTAAAAATATGATGTTACATGCAGTGCATGAATTGTAAATTTGTTTCTAAAGGTACAATTGGAATGACATGCAGACTTCCCCCATATTTTACATGTCCTGTCTCGGCACACTGTATGAAAAAGGTAGTTACCTACCAGATTCTATGTAACAAAAGAATATCTCAAAATAATTTCCTTATTATGTCATTCCCTCTAATTAATCAAGGCTGTATCAAATTAGACTGACTACACTGATGGAAAAGGAACCAATGCTTGCTTGACCTGAAGCCATTGGGATTATTTGATTGATGTGTGGACAAACGTGTGTCAACAGAAGTAAGTTTGCTTGTGTGGTGCATGTGCGTTTGCATAATTTTGCTACCTAGTTGGAGTTGGTGGAATGGTGAGAGGTGCATAAGACTTCAAGACACAGTTGCCCACAGAAACCAAAGCGCAGGTAGCATCGTTGTGAAGGCAACAGCAGCCCCATGCAGACAGACACCAGGAACTCTCTCAGCGTAGCTTCATACCTGACAAAGAGGGAAGACAGGCCAGAGAGCCACTTGACCCAGCATGCCCTCAGTAATGCCAGACCTGGATTCCACCATAATGACTACATTATGGTGGAATCCAGGTAGCAAGACCACCCATCATCTGGTGGAAGAAACTCTCCAACTCTTATCATGGAGAGGGCACATGACCATCTCACCCAGTGAGTTAGCCTGAGGGATGGCAAGAGGAAGGGATTTCCACCTGATCAGGTTCCTCCAGCCCACTGCAAGGCTTGTGGGCTACAATGGCTGCAGTTTCCTGGAGATTTCTTTCTGCAGAAAGAAAAATACGCCAGCACAAAGTCTGTAACCCACCACACCATCAACGACGGTGGCGACAGTGGCAGGAGTTCGTCCCGTAATTGCTGAGTTTTGAAATGTAATCAATTACAAATTTACTGATGGAACTTGACTCATTGTCATGTTTTGATTGTTGATTCTATGTTGCATTGTGTTTCTGTGTTTGTTATGATGTAAAGCACTTTGAAATGCCTTGATGCTGAAATGTGCTATACAAATAAAATTTGATTGATTGATTGATTCCCCTTTCAAATCTCTGCTCCGTCCACTTTTGGTGTTGTGTAAGACACTTCAACTGCCTTGCCTGCTGGTGGACCCGGTGGCATCTCCACTGGACTCCCCCAGGGCAGCAGTACAATCCAGTAGCATGTGAATGGCTGAATGTAGTGTGAGGCTTCGGGGTCTTACCATTAAGTGGTCAGAGTCCCTACACAGCAACACCACGCCCATCCCAGTGACACCACCAGAGTGTCTCGGTCACGGCAACACCTCCAGGCCCTCTCAATCAGCATGGGCAATCGGGCAGGAATGAAGGAGGGCCATGTGCCTGTCCCTCTCAAAAACCAGCCCTAGTGTCTGGGGCGCATACATTTTTCACCAGGTGTCATTAACAACCTATCAAGTCCATTCTTTTCTATTTTGGCTTGACCTCTGTGAACCTGAGAGTTTACTAAAAACTCCAGTAGATCAAAAGGTTCTGTAGTTTTCAGACTAGCCCGTCTGGTGCCAATAACCACATTCAAGGTCATTTACATCCCTTTCTTCCCCTGTCTGGTACTCAGTTCAGTTTCATTGAATCTAGATGCCTAAGTACATTAAATTGATATCATGTGATTGGTCAAGTCCCTGGTTGTTTCAACAGGCAAAAACATATGTGGACCTAACAAACTAGTCTGCAGGTTCATTTGGTGCAGTAACCAAAGCACCATGTATTAATACAAGATTGAACATTGTTCATCTGATGAAAAGAAGTAAAAAAAGATATGGTAAATGTGCACAATTTTCATTTATGTATAACTATCAGATACAAGTTTTTCAACAAGAAAAATCACCTCTTCCGACAAATCTTTTCACATGCCCTTTATGTAGTCTCACTTTCACCAAATCCCCTCTGAAATTCTTTGTGTGGTAAGGCATTTCAACAGTAGGTTACAGCTGCTCCGTCTTTGCTTTTTCTCCTGGCTTCTCATGCGTTTTGCGGGTTAGTATCTGATGCATTTGGCTGCTGCGCTCTGGTGGCCTGCCCAGTGGTCACCTTTGGTTTGGGTTTCTGCTTCACGCTCAGATTAGCAGCTATCTCCACTGGGCCCTGGCCTTTCCTGGACGCTGACTCATTCTTTGAGTATTTGCTTATGTTTTAGTGTGAACTTGCTCAAGCTCCAGCATTCCAGATAAGCTCTTTTGTGAATGGCTCCCGTTCCCTGCCCGGGGGGCTATTGTGTACTTCCCTACGCTTTAAGCCATTGATTTATTCACGAACCACTTTAGTCATCGACAAATTTCTAAGTGATGCAGCAAAGCATCAGATTAGTCCTACTACTGACTACCAGCATTGTCTCCCAAGACGTTCCTATCTGTCAGAGGGTGGTTTTATGTTTGATTGACTGTCCCTTCTGATCCAGAACATTCCTTTCAGCACTCTCTTACTTACTGTCTCTGGTATTTGTTGTGTCTGTGCAATTAGCAGAGGATGTATCCTGCTGTTTACGTTTGAAAATCCTTCACATATCCAGGCAGAGTGAGAAAGGTTTAGCATGAGATGAAGCAACACCGAAGGTGCTGCAGAACTCCAGTTACTGATCCCACTCTGGAGGTTTCACCCCACAACTCAAACAAGATTAATCCCAATAAATCTGTCAGATTGAGCGTTAAGATTTCCTCTCTTGCAGCCCCCCACTCCTTCGTCTTCCCAAAGCATTATGTCAAAGTTCGATGACATCTTTCCCTGGGATTTATTTGGCTGTGCTGCACGCTCTGTTTGCCGGGTTATTCTTTCTGAGATAATGAGTGTATGTGGCTGCCCCCGGACCTCAGCGAAGAGCAGTGATTGCACTGCCTTTCTGTGAGTCTTATCTGTAAATCTCTTACTCCCATGCCTTAATTCACTCGCTCGCTCCATGTCTCGCTGGCGGGAACACATCATCGCCCCCAGCAGCTTGTAGGCTTCATTCTCCCTTTAACCGATAAGTAGGACCGCCGAGACGAGCCAAGTGCCGTTTCCCAGACATTGACTAAAGAGCAACGCAGCAACTCTCTTACTTTCATCGGTCTCGTTGTGCCGATTAGCATTTGTAATCTGTTTAGCTCTTCTAATCAAATTCCTCCAGCATAAACCCAGTGCTGTCGTCAGTATTCTTATAGGACATGCCTTCATTAATCTTAATTGGCTGAAGATCTGTTGGCGAAGGTTATTTCTTATGACATGCTTTGTGTCTATGAAGAAGAGACGATTTTTGGATGAAGGAAACAACCACTGCCTCTGCATTGCAGCTCGTCATCCCTATGGATTCTGTCGCGAGAGCACTGCTGGTTTAGATTTGGAGGCCAGGGCGACGTGCCAGGGGGCTCTTTTCAGCGGGGATGAGCATCTAATCTGAGTTTGTGTCCCACTGATGGGGCTTCCTGACTGGTTGAGGATGTTGTCTTTATTGGTAAATGTTGAACTAACTCTTGTTTGGGTCACAGAAGCCTCTGCCAAGCAGAGTGACTTGATTCAGGTACATTTTTAATCCTACACTAAATCACAATTCTTATTTCTTTCTTTTTTTTATTTATTTATTTTTTATTTAGTCCCACGTTATTTTTGCAACTTTGACATTTTTAAGAGATTTCTGTTTTATTTGGGTTTAGGTAATTACAGTTTCTCCCTTGTTTTTGTGTTTCTTCTGTAGTAACACTAAACAGAGAAACACAATAACAGGGAACAGGTGAACCAGCTCTCCTAATTATATGATGTTGTAGTAAATTTATGAGGGACATAAAACACGGCACTTCCTAACATGATATTTATCAGAGATTAGTCAAGAAAACCCAAAACATACAAACAGGCCATGATGCTTCGTTTCTAAAATCTTGGGAGATTTTGCAAGGGTCACGTTAACTGTGTAACGTGTAAGACTAAAAAAAAATCAGTTTTAGGTTTGGCAAAGTTACTAAAAATGAGCCAAGACTAGCTGTGTCCTACTTAGGAGTTTATATTAGACTGGAATATTTTTTTTTCCACATTCAGTAGGGAAATTTTAGTTTAACTTTCATATTTGTGCAAAAAAAAAAAAAAAAGAAGAAGAAGAAAAAAAGCCCATTTACAAGAATCTGTTGCATTTTGTGGTAGCTGGTGATGGTTGTACAGTCTAACAGCTGCCAGGAGGAGCTACCAAAGAAACTGCTCCTTTTGTGCACTGAGGATACAAAAGCCTGGAAGACGTCTCCGGTGCTGTAACGGTCCTGTGGGGCTGTTGACCGACAGTGACGTTACATTCGCAAGCCTTCTCCTGTTTCCCTCTGCCAATATACTGACCTGCGCCTGAGAACGGATGGCAACACCCGTATCATGTTCTGTCCTTCATTAAAATCAATTCCGTACATAATTGGAAATACTGTGGTTTTAAAATGTTCGAAATATTTAGTCAAGCTTTCTGAACAGAGCACAACTGAAACGGCATGATGAACACAGAGAGCTTCTAAGAAATAAAAAAAAAATAAAATATGAGAACAACAACAACAACAACATCCCACACTACATTTCATCTCCCTAGAGCCACTCGCCAAATGTTTTCCAGTCACTGTTGTATCCGTCTCTCTTGACAGCGACAATAATTTCTCTGAACAAAATGTTCGCCAAAGCAGCTTTTTGTTTCCAAACGTGACTCATTTGGTACAAACAGACAGAATGTTGTTGTACAAGGTGGAACACAGAAACTGTGGAGGACAGAGCCTGCCAAAATCCGTAATGAATATGGAAATAAATTAATGGCTAGGTAGGGTAATTAGTATCAAATATTGCATCCAACAAGTAATAAAAAAAGAACTTTCCGTCTTATTTGTTTAGACAGGGTGATAGATTTATATTTGTTGATCCTTTTTAGTAATTTGCTTCATTTTTTCCTAATTTACTACAGTTTTTTTTCAGTACTTTTTTTTCTTAAATGTTGAATTACTTTCTCCCCTAATATTTCTTTGTTGCATTTTCTCCCCACCTTTTTTCCTCCTTCATCCATTTATTTACAGATTTCCGTTTTTGTTTTCCTCGTGTTCTATTCGTTTTTGTTTAGACATTTTGTAAGAGTTAAACTGGAAAAGTAGAAGAAGAGGGGAGGATGACTTGGTGGGCGGGGTTTCAACGTTAGCTTCCCTCCAACTGGACGTCTAGAACGTACTCAGCACATATTAATTATGTCACACTGTATAATTAAAAGACGTTGGGAATGTTTTTCTTTTCTGAGTGCAGTTTTTGGCACAATAACTACTTTATGAAGCCATTTATTTAATTATATATTCATCTGCAATTTTGACAGGAACCACCCTCCATAATTAAGAGCTAATAGAAAACCCGGATTCACAAGATCCACAATAAAAATGCAAATATTTCGATGAAAACTGTGTTCAGATTGAGAATTAATTAATAACCTAACAAGAATGACTATGTCTGTGTTATATTGTAGATTGAAAATCAATATAAAAATACACAGGTGAGGAAAAGCATTGATAAAAATATTCATCTCAGAATCTCAAAATTATTGGGCCATGCCAGCCTTGACATAAAATACAGAATTTCTGAAAATGAAGACAAATCAGTGTTCATGTCTTTGACTCTAAACAAAGCAGATATATGTGAGGAGTCATGGTTGATGCAATACCTCTGTACTACAGAGTGTAACTAACTATTTTAAACACCTTTCTGTGCTGACATATTATGTCATGCAAGAGACAAACGAGGGATAAGCAACAACTCGTAGAAATTCGTAATTTTACAACCATTGCACCTCAGTTTGTCCCAGAGAGATTAGCTAGAGTGTAAATGGTAAAGTCACTGTCCTGGTTCCACCTCCAGATGTAGGGGCAGCACATTGCTAGCCTGACATGACAGGTGGAAGCTCCCCTGCAAGCAGCCTTCGTGCGGCCACCATGCGGCGGATGAAAGGGGAAAGGCTCACATTGAGGCAAAGAGAAAATCTGACTCACTGCATGTCCAGACAAATGCCTCCAGAGACCACAGACTGATAAGTCTGCCACACTCTGTCAGCCCCAGATGATGCAACAGAAATCAGACCCTCGTTACCCTTCGCTGCCAGACACCGTCCTTTACTTTGCTACCTTTTTTCAAATGCCTGTTGCGCCGACAGCTTCACGGAGACCAAGTCGGGCTGCAGGCCATTTCCCTGCGGAGCTCTGCATTTTCTCTCCTCCTGTGCCACATAGTCGCATGTCGGTCTAAACCAGCTGATTCCTGCTTGCGACTGCGATGCTAAAAATGCTGCATTATGTGATTGCCATCTGCCAAGCCAGACATGAGCTGTATTCAATAAATTGTGCTCCTCTCTCTTCAGCATCCCAGACATCCGGCTTTAAGATGCAGATGTGGACTCAGGCTTATATTTGTCACGGACCATTTTCCCTCCGGCTAAGTGGGGCACAGAGCGGCGGCGGCGGCAGCGTGGCCTGGGTAAGGTTCGTTTGCACTCACTCTATCTACATGCCAAACATTCATCTATCAGGTACGGAAAGGAATGTGTTCACGGCAGTCGTGGCTCATTGCACCCCAGACATCAAACCACCACCATGCCTACCAGCGAAAAACACTCAGGAGAGGGGGGAAAACACGCCGCCGTAATTACCATGGGAGAAAGTGAAGGAGGAGAAACCTCTCTCTGTGGTGTCTGTGGTCGCGTTGACCTCATGGAAAGTTTCGTGTGTTGTGTTGATCACGAAAGGAAGAGGTCAGTTTGGTCATTCTAAGTCACCTCATCTCTGTAGGTGTACTCTGACATGTGGGATGCTCTGTGCCCAACCTCACAGCCTCCCTCCCAGGACGTCCTCCAGCTGAAATGACCACATGCCTATCAGAGCGCTGCAGATTTTAAAATGGAGGACAAGTTCAGCTCTTGGACTTAATCTGAGGAGTCAGCAGGAGGAAATGTTTGTACATTCTCATGATTTGGTAAAAAAAAAAGTAGGTCAAAGAACTAATCAGCTTGGTTCTTTTCTTTGGCGTTTTCACATTGTATATCTGCATGTTTGGGTTTTCTCAATGCGGTCCCACGGTTCCGTAGCTGTGGGTTTTGTCTCCATGATGCGCTCCAAGCCATCACGTTGTTTCAGTGTGTCACACATTGTTTTCAGGATAATCTGGTAAAGACAAAACTTGAGAGCCTGGATCTACGTTTAATATAAAAACTCTTATTTTGAAAAAACAAAGGATGTTGTTCTTGCCTCGGGTTGGGGTCTTTTTGTTGATTTTTTTTTTTAAGCGTGTTGGTTATTATTGCATGACTTGCTGTGTGTTTGGCTGTTCTGTTGAAACTGTTCATGTTATGAGGCAAAAAAGAAAGAGAAAATACAGGATTTCTGTGTATGTGCACACAACTAGCAAAATGTGAATGTATTTGAACCTCAATAAATATATGCAATTTAAAAAAAAAAAGAAAGAAAGAAGTACTCTTCAGTCATGGAAGACTTGGTTTTTCTTTGCTTCCGTGAATTTTGAACGTTGGGCTCTCCATAGAAAAACAAAATAAACATTGACAGACAATTTACAGTACAAAGTTGTTTGAAAGTCCTGAGGCAATACACTGTCTGTCTAACACTAAGCCATGAGGATCAGCCAGGTTTGTATATTTTTTAGGCCTTCCTGTTGACACAAATGTAAATGTCTGCTACACTTTTTTAACGAGTCTGGACTTCATTAGATCACCTCTCCTATAAAATCCAAAAAATTATTTGACTAAATATATCTGAGCTTGGTTTTTCTAAACTCAACATAGAATTTTTCAAGGGCCAAAATTACGTATTTTCCAGCCACTTGTACCATTTTATACCATAATCAAGCAACTGTGATACTTTCACTTGTTAAAGTATCATATATACAGGTCATTGTCCAACCCCTGTATATATATATGTCTTAAAAGAAATTTGGCTTCATTTAACCCCTTAAAATTGGGCGTCTGTTTCTTTAAGAAACTTCTGCTCTTTCTGAAACTCCGCCTTCAGGAAGTCATCACAACATGGCTCCTCTGTGAACCCTTTAACAACGTTTTTACCGGCGTTGCTCTAAGAAGCAGCTCCTTACTGAGCTCAGCAGATGTGCAGATCCACCGGGTGTTTGCTAATTGCTGCTGGCTAGTCTGAAGGAGCTGCATGGTTGCCCCGGGAGATTCAAGGATTTCTCAAACATGCACGGGAGGATCAAAGCAACACTCCAGGTATGTTTTTGATGAAGGATGAAGGAATAGCATAACATGACGTAAAGCTTGAAAAAAGTAGATTTTACAAAATACTGCCCCTTTAAATCTGAACAACAAAAAAGGTTTAGAAAAAAAAAACATTTGGGGAATCTTAACTTTCCCATTAGCAGTGGTAAAGTTTCGCCTCGTTTGCTGAATATTTTTTGTTGCACCCCAATTCATTTATTGCTTCTCCTCATCTTTAGAGCATAGAAATAAGAAATATTTTGGGGTTTTTTTTTGTTGATGTTTTTGGAGCGTAACAGGACATGCGTGTATGAAGCTTTTGCCAAAAATTCCAGCGATGCAGCGAAGGTGTCTGACACGGACCGGGAGCAGCAGCGACAGGCAGCCGGTTGGATGTGGGTGAGCGTTACCAGCAGCACCAGGAGGACGCAGCTCTCAACACCAGTCAGCAGAGCGGCGCTGAGGGGCCCTGGAATTTACACGCATAATTATCACTCTCAGCCCTCCAGCTTTAAGAGGCTCAGTCTTCTGTTTTATCTGCCTTTCCATGTGTGTGTATGCGTGTGTGTGTGTGTGTGGGTAAGAAGACATACGCTGGAATGTTTATTTGTCTTTGTGTGGTTTTGGGTACAGTGTTGAATTTAATTGAATCAGCATCGCACACCTCTTTGCCTAATTTATATTTTGGTTGAAGCCTCCCTTCTGTTTTCACAATTCAGCGTGGGAAAAACAAACATACAGAGAAATGTTGCTTCTTTTTTTTTTTTTTGGTTAGTGTTTTGCATACCTACAAGAATCTTCTCGCTCCGCAAAGCATCACTTGCAGGTACTGTCTTGCAAGAGAGTGTCTGTGGGTCGGCTCTGAGGCGTGAGTTTTGAGAGTTGTTTCGGTCAAACACTAGGGGTCAGTGTTGTGCGCTTCTGTCAAAGGAGTTTGTTACGTTCTGACATTCCTGGAATATCCCATATTAAGTATATCTTTAGAAGACCGGGTTAAAGAAATGACAGTCCAAGACGCCAAAATGTCAAATGTTACTTTTGCAGGTGACATGTCATTCCTCTGACTATTTATTTATTGCTCCCTCCGGAAAAAAAAGCAAAAAAAAAAAAAAGCGTGCAAGACAGCATTATGTAAACTCTCGCAAATGTTTGAAGCTTGCCGATTAATTCATCTATCAAGCAGACATTTTTGTTTGTCTGAAGTTTTACGAAACACCCAATAAAAACCCTAGAACACATGTTAAAGCAAAAAAGAAAAGAAAACACAAAAAACCCAACCTTGTAATAAAGCTCATTTATAGATAATACGACTGGTTTGTAAGGCTTTCAGAGCTCATAAAACTGAGCCACATATCATAGCCTATTTGTCACTGTGCTGGTATTAAAAGGAAATTGTTAAGCAGAGAAGTGCCTAACCTGCTGAGTGAGCAATTTTTAAACACAATTGACGTGCACACGAAACCGCGGCGTTCACCACCTGGGGAACAAATGAAGACCTGCTTGTAGGTGAGACAACTGGGAACGTTAGCGTAAAAAACGGTCCTGCATTTATACGGTACATTTCTTACATTCTTTTCTGTACGTTAGCATTGGGTATGATCCAGTGACGTGCGGTGAGGTTCATAGCTGGTGAGGCACTGACGTCATCAGAATCAGATTTGCAAATAGATGCATAGATTGACAGCAGTTTACAGGTTATGTTTCACTTCTGCATCCTTACACATACAAACTGTAGCTCACAAAACACACATTTCCTTAAAAAACAAAACAAAATAAAATAATCCATGTCGAAAGTCGGGATAAGCGAGAGGAAAAAAATCACTATCTCTATTATAATCTATCGCTGCACTTGACTTGCTTCCCGAATCGTTTAGCCTAGCTCGCTGTCACTTACTCGACAGTTGAGGAGTGAACAAGACGAACGTCTGGGATCTTGAGCGCCCCCTGCCATGAGGCAAGAGAACTGCCTGCCTCACCTCGAACCTGTTCTCTGCCGTTTATAATCGCTCATTACACGAAACACGTTACACAAACACAGTTGGTGACAAAAAGCACTGTACATTATATACATAAGCTAAATTATTGGAAATAAGTTCACATATTAAATTTGTTTAAACCATTTTATTGACGCCGTACAGCAACATGCTCTCTCCGCTTAGCAGCCAGCGAGAGCCAGGGTTGCGAATCCAAGGTGAGGGCAGAGCTGCTGCCTCACCGCATCGCAAGCATTTGAATGAGAAAATAAGAAAATTCAGCGATTTTGAACAAATAAAAATCGAAATTGGTGAAGCTACATGAAAAATAAATATTTTTTAGTACAAACCACCGGATGAATATAACAATTTAAATTACTTTATGATTATATATTTTCTTTCTTTTCATGATGGCTGGTGAGGCACTGCCTCACCTGCCTCCCCTGACCGCACGTCACTGGTATGATCAATTACAAATGATTTGATTCGAGAAGAAAACTGGAAATCAGATTCTTTTCCGCAGTGCTGGGAATGCACACAGCAAGCCGCAGTCGTCTGCCATTATCTCCTTCCAAGCTTCGTCTTCTTCTTCTTTAAAGGTTCAAATGTATCTTTTTGTCCAGCAAACCCAAGATTTGCACATGTGAGTGGAACTCTTGCAAAAGGCGAACAAAAAAGAGCAACTTCTCCTGACTGTGATACTTTTATACCAGTGACATCACAACAATTAGTACATTTTATGTAAAATGAATCCTTCTTCTTTTTTTTTTCACCATAGCTCTCACTTCACTACAGATGCCTCATCAATCCATCTATTAATCTCTCACCGCATTTTCTCCTCCAATCCTTTGACACTCAAACTCCCTCCTCTCGGGCTGGGGCCTAATGAAAAATGTGCAAAATATAAACAAACGTAAACAACTCCTTTCATAAGACGGCGACGTCTGACTTTGTGTGCTGTTAACTAGTTATGTAAGTTGGCAAAACCCCCTCCTCAACAGGCCCTCGGCAATACAGTGAATCAAGACAAATGAGAAGGGAGTGACGTAACAGAATGTAACAAAGAAGGAGTACAAGGCAGATTAAAAGCTAATAACACTGGGACGATACGTCAAGCTCATAAGATGATGAACAATGCAGAGTTCGCCAGAAGCAGAGCAATGTCTGCTAAGAATCCCCTCTGATTTGGGCGCTGCATACATCCTCCGTCTGTGTTTTTAAGAATTTGTACAATAATTCAGTTCGGTTCTAATCCAGGCAGGTACTGAAGTTCTTTTACTGGTCTAGATCTCAGGTGGTCCATCCTAATGCCAGAAAATAATTAAAATGATCTGCTTTCACTTCAAAAAGCAAAATGAGGATTTTGATTTAAGGAATCTTTGTTCTGTTTCAAACAAGCCAGTTGAGGGTTTGATCAGTGCAGCTATTTAGACGACAGTCATATAACTGTGAAATAGCCCTTTAACACTCCGAAGTAGATATTAGCAGCTGACAATTAGCTTGTCTCTTACAGAGTGTTGCATCTTGTCTGTCACACCCTGACTAGTTTTTTCAAACAAATACCCAGAACGCTGTCAAGCAAATAATTTAAAACTTTTAAGACATGGGGGTTTTTGGTGGGAAGTGACGTAAGGAGACTGGGTCGCTACATCGTGACGAAGGAATTAGCTAAAGGCTAACCAGTTAGCCGGATGCATAGCAAAGCACTTTGAACTGCTTTGTTGCTGAAACCGTGCTTCCTAAATAAAATTACCTTACCTAAAACCTGAAAATAAGAGTCTTATTCAGTCACTGTGGTTTCAAGCTAAAATCTGTTTCATACCTGGAACCAATAACGTTCCACTAGTGCTTGTCGACTTGGCTCATCTCTACTCAACACAGCTCAAGTGGATTTCTAATACAACCGCGTAGCATCTCTGGTGGACGGAGTCGTCATATAGGAGGGAAACCCAAGAGTACAAAATTTAGCGTAAAGTGATCTGTAGCTAACACAAAAATCCAACATTATCAGACTCACAAAGAGACAGAGAGAGAGAGAGAGAGAAACGGTTGTGAATGACAAAGACAAAAATATTCTGGATTACAGGAGACGGTGGGAGCTTCAACCTGTCATGTCAGGCTAGCAATGTGCTGCCCCTTCATCTGGAGGTGGAACCAGGACAGTGACTTTAGCATTTACACTCTAGTGACTCCACTCTCTAGCTGATCGGTGACCGACAGCCAAGCATCACATGCTTTGAACCCAAACGCTTTTTAATAAAAGGTATGGAATCACATAACAGCTACATAAAAACACTTACAACCAGATATCGTTGAGGGAAAGATTAAAACAGGGAAAGTCGGGTGCTGTGGTGGCGCAGGGTCAAAGCAGGACACACGTATTGAGGCCTTAGTCCTTGTGGCGGTGGTCGCAGGTTCAATTCCCAGCCTGGCGACATTTACCGCATGTCCTCCCCCTCTCTGATTACCCTGTTTCCTGTCCAGCTACTTTCAAATAAAGGCCACTAGAGCCAACAAAACCTTAAAAAAAAACAAAACAGGGAAAGTCACACGCTGACAGCAACTAAACAGTTTTTTGCAAGCAGAACTTCACCAAGAAGAAAAGATACATGGGCAATTTAAATAAACGTGCCACGAGATCTTATCCCGTCCTTTGCTAGTTACTCTTTTACAGAGATCATATTTGTCAATGGTGTATCTTGCATATTATTTCAGTCCGAGGTTCCTGGTTCAGAGGAATACCTTTCCAAATGTGAGCTGGTTATGCTGCCACGCCGGAGGTATGTAACGCTTGACCGTTTGGAATCAACCTTGAGGATCACGGAGAACAGGAAGTGAACCTGACTGCACTTTGATAGGCCGTGTTTGCTCTTCTTCTCGATATGGAGAGTTTGTTTTTCTCAGCTGTTGAAACATAATGATACGCAATGTTGTGTACTGATGTAGAGCAAGAAAGCGTTACCGCTTGACCGCTTGGCTGAACTTCTGAAAAATCAAATATTTTAGTTCAGACTTGTTTCTTGTACAAGCTTGTGAAAGACAAAACAATGCCTGGTTGACTTGTGTTACACTGCGAGTCTATTTGTGTGCAGGCGTTCCACGGTGGTGCAGAAAGGTGTGTGACAAATGAACCCACATAAAATGTGTTTGGTTTTGGAGCAGGAACACTCACGGTAATAGCTAATCCTTTATCTGTCGAATCTTAAGTACTGTGGAAAAGTGCTGAGTCGCCCCTCGGTTTCTTCATGTCTAAAGAGTAAATATCATTTTTTCGAGTCGGACAGCGTTTCTATCTTGGCAAAATTTAAGATGGCCTAAATAAGCCTCATCCGGTCTTCGTTATTATTCATTTTGTTACTTTTCCACGCATTTGGCACCACAAAAAAAAAAAAAAAAAACGACGGAGAGGGAACTTTTACTTCCAAACAGATCGCCATGGCAATGAAAGTGGGTGCGATTGTGAAAGTAAACAAGCCAGAAAGCCTCCAAACACTTTTTCACCCATTGAGCACACGAATCAAAAAGGAACAACTCAACGATGCAACTAATACCTCTAAGACCACTGAGACCTCTGCAGCTCTCGTTTGAGAGCATAAAGTTTCTTGGGCAAAAAAAGAAGTGTTTTCAGTTTTGGAGGATCGCTTGTAATATCTTACAATATCTGCTGATGTTACCGACCACTTACATAATCCAATAAGCAGAGGTGAACTGCAGCCATTCAGGCTCTGGTGTAACTGGAACAGTGTTTTGACTGCTGCTCTCCTCCGGTCGGTCACATCCTCATTATGCAAAACAGTGCAGAAAGGTTTTCCTCAACATGTTCCTTACAAACTCTGAAAGAATGCTAAGCCAATATGAGCTGGCAAATCAGCCTGGCTCCTGGTGAAGCTTCACAGCCGGAGAAACCGCCACTCTATCCAAAACTTTGTCAGGCACTTTTGAAAAGACTTGAAAACAAAAAAGAAGTTGTAAGGAATTTAATTTGGAAATTCAAACTCCTTACAATTTGGGGGTAAAACCTCGAAAGGTATTAATTATTTTGAGCTGCAATCATTTGCTTTCATTTTCAGAGGAAGTTTTTATGTGTTTGAAGACTTTTCTAAAATCTGTTAAAGTGAGCAGGTCAAGCTTTTTAGAGTGGATTTTTTTGGTAACACTTTCTTTGACAGCATGTGCATAAGACTGACATGGCACTGTAATAAACATGACACAACACTGTAATAAACATGACACAAAACTGTAATAAACATGACACAACACAGTAATAAACATGACAACACTGTAATAAACATGACACAACACTGTAATAAACATGACACAACACTGTAATAAACATCACACAACACAACACTGTAATAAACATGACACAACACTGTAATAAACATCACACAACACAACACTGTAATAAACACAACACTGTAATAAACATCACACAACACAAAACTGTAATAAACATGACACAACACCTGTCATGAACACGAAGGGAGTCTTTACGAATGTTTATGACTGTTGTCACAAAGTGTTATTCAGTAAATAATGACACTTTTAAAGCAAAGTTGGCACTTCTTATGCAAATTTTAATAAAACTTTGCATTAAAAGGGTCATTATTGACCAACTGAAGCAAAGTTGACACTTTTAATGTGACTTTTAGAACAACTTTTCATTAAAAGTGTTATTATTTAGCAAATGACACTTCATGACAGGTGTTATGTCATGTTTATTACAGTGTCATGTCAGTCTTATGCACACCACTTCAATTAAAATGTAGCCGATTTTTCATTTTTTTCTTTAAATTGCTCAGCCACTTACTTCCTAGACCTTTGTTTTATCCAGGCACAAAAGACTCCTGAACTCAGACAATAAATCAGGTTCAGTGCGGAACACGTTTTGTTTTACTCCCAGTGATTAAATTGAATTATTTTCATCTAAGAAATTAGCAACTATTTGACATGTGAAGCAGTAAAGAGATGTTACTTGAAGGGTCTTTATAAATTAAATCATGGATGACGACTGTGACAGGTCAGATTGACTGGATCACTTCCTGTTTCCTAAAGACAAACAGGAAGTTTCAAATATTGTTCATCTGGTGGAGATAGATATATCCTTCCTTGGATCTCTTCCACTGTTCCCACTCACTGGCTGCTCCGTCACTGTCGAGTACAAGCTTGACAATTTGTCAAAAGCCACCGCCGACAGAAGAAAGCTTTTAAGAGCAATTAATCACCACAGCTGACCTTCCAAACCCTTTCGCAGCACTTTACGTCCCGAGTTATCAAGGAACGTGGGGACCGGCGTGGAATTGGGTGCCTATGTGTATTTGCATGCTGTGCGTGTCCTAGAGGAAATTGCAAGATTATGCCCTAGGTCTGGCCAGTAGCAATTACAGAAGAAGTGGTCTATAATCTGTGGTTGCTTTGTGATGTGTGCGAGCATTACTGGGATGGCATTGTTTTGCATACTTTCGCAACTCTCTAAAAAGGTCGGGTTTTTTTTTTGCATATTTAGATGGACGTGATGGTGGAGTTTAGACCTCGGCTTTGGGCGACGCCTGTGCTTGATAGCAAAATGATTCATCCATCCATGTAACCCTGAACCTTCACAGGGGTAAGGAATCCAAGGGGGAGACCGAGACATCCAAGAAACAATAGCAATATTCTTCCATACGGTCTCTGGACAATGACCTCACCTCAGCAGAGTCTTTTACTGCAGGGAAGCAGTGGCTCAGACATCACTGTGTCACAAAGTGAAATGAGGGGTTTTATTTTCCCTTCAATAACAAAAGTAAATAAAATAAATAAATAAGTGGAACAACATTTCACAGCAGCCGTCTGCTACGCAATGAAAAATCAAAGGCATCATCTGCATAGATTGAAGCTGTGGATATGACATAAAGCGAAATAAATAAGACGGCTCACATGTAGTCTGGGACAATAAAAGTCTTTCTTTTTTTTTTGCCGCCTTTGATCTCACAAGACGACTGACGTGTTTAATAAACCCTCTTGTTTTTCTTGGCTTTTTATGTGTTTTGCTTTCGTCACCGTTTCTCTCGCCACCCGTCTCGACACGAGTGTTTCTGCAGGATTATTTAAGCACAAAAACGGTGATATTAAGCGTCCCATTATAGTCTCTGAGTCATTAAGGCTTGATAAAAGCCGTCTCTTGGGTTCGGCGTTGTTGTTGGGACGGGGTGAACACCTGCCGCACCTGCCATCGGCTCTTCATGAGCTCTACGCAGGTGCTGCCGGAGTCGGCCCGCCGCTGGTTAACTTCCAGGCCCCAAAGCCTTTTTACCATCAACACTCACGCGGAGCGGATGCATTAAGGTTGGTGACAAATGACCCCTGAGGTCAGAGCAAAGCGCAACACCAGACTTGAAGTAAACATGGCGGTTCACAGCAGCTCTGATCATCTTGTCCCGACCAAAGCTTTGATGTTCCTGACTCCTACTTTGGTTGGTTGGGAGGTGTGTGTGTGTGCGTGTGTGTATGTGTGTGTGAGTGTTGGGTTGTTACAATCAGGAAATCCCCAAGTAAAAGGTGAAAGCCCTGAGGTAAAACAAAATAGTCTAAAACGTACGAAGAAAAACGGATGTGCGTTCCATTTTGAATGGACTCTTGGTGAAGACGTGGTAATGGTTTGACTCTAAAGGTTTTGTGTTTGTAGTGAAAGCCTCGAAAAACTATTTAAAAAATAATCACAACACAGAAATTAGAGTGACGCAAATGATAAAACTTAAACCCAAGTTGTCTAAAAATCTCCAGATTAAAAAAAAACAATAATCACAAAATTATTTAGGCCTTTTTTTTTTTTTAGGAAGGCAGCATTTGTGCGTGCAATTGTGAAAACAGCTGGGTATCTTTATATCTAGAAGCTGAAGACTGCTTGGTTTCCTACCTTGGACTAATTTAGGGGCTGCACAGTGGCGCAGTTGGTAGAGCTGTTGCCTTGCAGCAAGAAGGTCCTGGGTTCGATTCCCGGCCCGGGGTCTTTCTGCATGGAGTTTGCATGTTCTCCCTGTGCATGGTGGGTTCTCTCCGGGTTCTCCGGCTTCCTCCCACAGTCCAAAAACATGACTGTCAGGTTAATTGGTCTCTCTAAATTCTCCCTAGGTGTGAGTGTGTGTGTGAATGGTTGTGTGTCCTGTATGTCTTTGTGTTGCCCTGCGACAGACTGGCGACCTGTCCAGGGTGAACCCCGCCTCTCGCCCGGGACGCAGCTGGAGAGGAACCAGCAACCCTCCTGACCCCATTTAGGGAAGAAGGGTGTAAGAAAATGGATGAATGGATGGACTAATTTAGCTAAATCCTTTGGTCAAGTTCATTTTTGTTTTAGAAAGAATCGCATCAAGTCTCTACTGGTGAGCGCTGTGGGAAATGCGCTATGAGACTCTGAAAGTTTGGCGATTGTACTCAAAAGAAACCTAGGATTACTCTATTTCTCCTCTATTAATGAAGAACAATATACTATTCTAGTATGACAAAATCTTTTTAAACCACAGTGGGTTTTTTCCCAGATTAAGCAGAGCTCCTCTCGATGTGTGAAGTGACATTTTCTCTCTGATTTCCTAGTGTTGTGCTTTAAAGTTAAACCTCATAATTACCTTCTTTCTAAAGGTGCTATATTGTCTAATGTCTCACGAAACAAGGAAGTAACACTAAGACCAGGACCGTCAATCTGTGACGGCCTATCGATCACATTCCTGCCCTCTGTGATGAAACTTAAAAAAATGCAACAGATTCTTTAAAAGTTGTTACATAATTGTCCGATAAAGATCAGTGCTCCACTAAAAGTAACACAAACGTTCACCTTGAGTTCATGCCATTGTGTTGACGCGACAGAAGAGCCGCAGGGTGACGACAGGAGCACGCAGGTCTGTGGATTCTTTGAGGAAAGCTAATTAAGTCCAAGATTTAGGCTGTCACTTTCTGCGTCAACATGAATGGTAAAAATGACGACCTGATTAGTATTAAGCACATGAGAAAAAGTCTAAAGATCTGATCTGAAAATTGAGAGCGCCGCCCCGGTGGATGACGGGTTTAGTGCTTTGCAGTTTATGTTGAGGAAATTTAAGGGCTGGGTGTTTGAGAGAACTACAGCTGCTGAGTCACATGGTATAATAGATCCAATCATAATCTGTTGTTGTATATGTCGAGATATAGACCAACAGCAGACTATCAAGAACAGATTTTCAGAAACGCCGATACTGATCAGCTTAAAAAAACTCCATGAATTGGGACCCCAACCTGCTACCTGACCGGATTGGATCTGGACATCTACATGACCAACAGACTCTTAGTGAAGCCTTAGACTCCCTGTTGGAATATTTATTTCAATCAAGATTTTGATAGCTGTCCAACTAAACACACCCAAGACTGTAACAGCAGATGAACGGTGTTTTGTTTGCATATTCTCTTCTGTCTTTCCTCCAACGCTGAATGTAACTCGCCCAACTTTTTCCACCAGCCTCCAGGACAGCGGCGACGGCAGCCAGGCGGGTCCGTCAACACGTCCGCTAAGGAACATTAGCATGCGCTCTTCTGATGGGCCTGTGACGCTGGATGTGACTGTACGTTCGTCTACAACACGCGCAGGACGTAGGCTGCGACCTCCGTTTACAAACGAACTGGAAATTTAACTTTTATCTGAAAGGAGGACGGCGGACCAGTGAGCAGCAGTCCAGATCTGGGTTGTTGTTTTTTTTGTTTTTTTTTTAAAGATATTTGTGTATGATTTGTCTGAACATAGTAGGTGTGACTCCATGAGTTTCCAATGAACACATCTTTCACAATATTAACAGTTTTTCAGGCATTGGTGATCATCATAATGACAAGAAATTCTTCAATCTAGGTCTAATGAATCGACATTATATACAAGTTTCACTTTCTGAGAAGAGTGACGGAAAATATGGAACTTTGCCCCAATATACCGACCCTTTCCAATCTACCTGAGTTTGAATTTGAGTTGTGGAATATTTCAATTTATTCAAGTAGGTCATGCATTTCCCTGCAAGCCCCAGGTAGGCAATTCTAGGTCACAAAGCGGCACAAGGTAAACAATGAGGAGTCACAGAAAACGTCACACAAAGACAGCTTGATTTCTGCAACCAGTGTTGACATTCAGGCTTTCCTTCGGGTCCATCACAAGCAGTGGCGTCATGAGGCCATTAGACACAGGCGAACGGTGGTGCGGCAGGAGCAGCCGCGCCCTCACCGAAAGTCGGCGGCCCACGAACTAAAGCGCCCCAGGATCACGGCACGAGCGAGTAACTTGTTGAGAATGTTTAACTTTGCAGAGTAAACCAGCGGCGGTAGATTGCAGCCTAGTCAGAGGTGAAACGTGTTGGATTGCTGTGGTGTCTGGCGGCGTCTCCGTTACAAAATGTGCGTGAAAATGTCGAAACAAATCTCAATTTGCCAATTGCTGTCCTTCCATTAAGTAAGAAACACAATTAAATTAAATATAGGTTTGTTAGCGCAGAAAAGTCATCAGAAGACAAGCCGCGACTCTTCGTCTTCCTCATCATTTCTGCCAGCAGCAACATCCAGTTGTTGATCACATGACTTGTGTTTCCGGTGCATTTTTGTGAAACACACTCATTTTCATACGGCCAAAAAATAAAAAATAATAGTAAAAAACCCACCTCATCCTAACTCAGAAACCTTTTGTCAAAAAAACTTTAATTTTTTTTTTCAAATAGGTGCGTTTCCATTAAGCAAATTTATTTCCGTAATAATATGCGGAATTTCACGGTCGATGGAAATGCAGCCGGTACGGTTATTTTCTTGCTCTGCATCCGCAGAACCAGAACCAAACGAACCAAACGAGGAGAAGCAGCATTCAGCATCTGTGCACCACAAATTTGGAACAGACTTCCAGAAAACTGTAAAACAGCTGAAACACTGACTTCCTTTAAATCTCGACTAAAAACCCACCTGTAATCAAATACAAATTTAATGACGGAACCTGACTTAATGTCATGTTTTGATTGTTGGTTCTGTGACTTTGTGTTTCTGTGTCTGATTTGATGTAAAACTCTTTGAAATGCCTTGCTTCTGAAATCTGCTCTACAAATAAAATTTGATAGATTGATTTTCTTTCAGCATGCAGTACGGAGACGATGCGCAGCTGGTGGGTTATATTTCTGAAAACAAGTGACGAAAAAAAAAAGTAAATAAGGAAAGACTTGGATGCCATTTTCCTTGAGTTTGCCTCTGCTTTGGTTTCACGCAGGGCGCTTTTTTTTTATGATGTTGGGCGAATTAATGTCTTTTTGACATTCCTGCGGCCGAGCTCAACACGCACCCTGCGTTTTTGTTTTGAATGTAGGATTAGTAAATAAGTAAATGTTATTCTCTTGGCGAGCGCAAAACAACATGATCCCTTCTGAGAAGGGAGATTTCCTTCGCCAGAAAAAGATGGCAAATTTCAGGAAAAGAAAGCGGCACAAAAGACATCCTGACCGCACGTTCTTAATTTTATAAGAATATGATTAAAACAAGGCAAGCTAATCAGGGACAGATGATTTGAATGCGCAGGCTGTGTTTGGTTAAAAAAAAAAAAAAAAAGCTTGAGCTGAAAATGAAAAAAAAGAAAAGAAAAAGGAGCGGCGAGGCCTTTCAACTGTTAGGACACGGCATGCTGGGAGTTGGAGCCAAAAATGCCAAACGGAACCACAGAGCTGCCCGTCGCTGAACTCTGAACTCGACCGAGCCGAGGCCGACGCATTCCCCTCCACGCTCCCCCCCGCCTACCAGCGTGGGAGTTCATTCGTCTTCTTGTGGTTTCTCCGAAGACATCGAAGGCTGTCGTGCGGATATCCACGATGGGGCGGCTCGGAGGGCATTTATTCGTGGAAACGCAGCGGAGACGCGTTTTTTTTTTTCACTGTTGGGTTTTGTTAAGTCGCCGGGATCCGGAGGCCCGCAGCCAGCCCTCGATTGGTAAACAAACACATTATCAAAACCATTATTTTTAGGATTGTTTCTTCAACTGTGAGAAAAAAACCCCCCCCAAAAACGACTAATGAAAAGAAGCCCGTAATTTGGACAATAAATGCCACAACTATATAGCTTGTGCTCGCTGTTAATAGACCAGATGTAGTAAAGAAAGCTTGTTAGTTGAATTAACTTGATATAAAACTTTCAGATTTGTTTTGTCATGCGACTACAGGAACATTTAGTTTATATACTTCAGGAATTAGAACAAACTCAAAACCCAGAGAAACCCGTCTAGAGAAGCTGCTCATGACCTCAGATGGACGTTCAGGACCGTCTGCGTTGTGGAGTCAAACATGGAGAACCAACATCTAGTTTTATCAAGCCACAGAAATCTCAAACTAGTTCAAAAATTCTTATTATTACTACCCATGGAGCCTGGGGGTTGCTGTGGTGGTTCAGCACAGCCTACATAAGGCTGGTTTAGTCCTCGATGCGGCCGTCGCAGGTTCGATTCCCGGCCTGCTGACCCTTGTCGCGTGTCTTCCCTCTCTGTCATTACCCACCGTCCTGTCATAGCACTCTCAAATAAAGGCCATAAAAAACACAGGGAGCCAATATGTAGTTGCTGAAAATGTGCTGTATAGATAAACTTACCTTATTATTTGAGTTTTTTAAAGATCGACATGTTCCTATTTTGAATTAAAATCTTACATTTTATTCAACAACCAGGAGTTTGGAACCTCCAATCCTCCTTTGTTACTGTTTAACTAGCAGTTGTGGCTAACCCTTTTTTTTTTTTTTTTAAGCTGGAAAAGGGGTCATGGGAAGGCACAAATTCAAGAGCTGGGAAGCACACCCCCAGTAGGCACACACACACACACACACACACATGAATGCTCAGTGGTACTTACGTTCCTCTGGCACACACAACCTTCACTCCAACAGCCTGCGGGGGAATTAGTAATGGTCTCCTGGCTGTAAGCCGGGCTTCTAGCACCACTCATCATTGAGATCCCGTATAGAGGGGGATTTTTCTTTCTTTCTTTCTTTCTTTCTTTCTTTCTTTATTTTTGCCTCACCTTGCTGCGTTTTCTGTTGCGCCAAACGCGCATGTTTTCGTCTCGCGCTAAGAGAGGAGCGATCGCCGTAATCGTCGTAAAACGCGGCGCGAGGGAGGCCCGTGTGTTTGTCTAAGCGTGGTTTTAAATCGCACACTCTGCCGGATTCCTGATTTGCGCATTCGGGCTGGAAATCTCACGACGAGCCGGCTAATGGCTTTACAACTACCTGTCGCCATGGCAGCACGTCGCCATGGTAGCATGGGAAGCCAGAAGAAGTACATTGGAGAACAATGTGAGCGTGCTGAGTGTCTTCGGGATTAGGACCGCAAGGCTATTTTTCATCTTGCCTATAGCCCAACCAAGAAAAGGAGTAATGGGGAATCTAATCTCTCTTCAGCACTTTAGGCCAAGGACAAGAGTGGAAGGCCTATCTGTGTTGGTGTGTGTGTGTGTGTGTGTGTGTGTGTGTGTGTGTGTGTGTGTGTGTTCCCCTTTTTATTGGCGTTTTTAGGAGATTAGAGACTAGATGGTGCATGCTAACAAGTGCTGCCACAGAATATCAATCAGAGGCCTCAGCTTTGCCAGTGCTCAGTCTGAGGAGTGCATCAGCATTCACCACATGTTCCCACAAAAACAGCAACACACCGGCTGCAGCTTCAGCTTGATTCATAAGCGTCTCTAAATAAGATTTAGAATAAGCTGCCCCAGAAACGTTGCTTTTCCCCAAAAAGTTTTTTTGTTCCTTACCAGCCAGGATTTCATCTTAACATTTTTAAGAAAAGGGGGAGGTGGGAGACGTTCTCTCTGAAGCAGCATGACGCGCCCCTGAAAAAGGCGGGCTGCTTTCGCGCGCGTGTTGATATCTGTCTGACTTAGCCAGTTCTATAAATTGAACTGAAGAAGTTTGCCGAACTTGAATTTTCCTGCAGAAGTCGGACACTACGACGAAGCCAGCAGAATTTGCCGGATGTTTCATCCGGTGACAGGCCAGGGTTATGAGACGACAGCCATCTTTTTTTTTGGTTTTATTTGTGGTCCTTTACAGTTAAACATGATCAGTGTTACAGGTGCAGCTGATGCACCGGCATGCAGACAGGTGTAAAAGCGTTACTAGCATCAAATTATCTGTTTGATTTCATGCGTCCTAATGAGAAAACGTACTTTTGAAAAAGAGAAATGTTTTATTGAACTTAGCACAAAAAGTAAGGCTGGTGTTTTGGTTGATCGACAGCTTGCTCATTTCCCTTTGGAAATTTAAGAAAAATACATTTTCGGATTGTTTTGTGGGGGGAAAACTATGCAAAATTCGCCCAAACAGGAGTAACTTAGTAGTGTGTGGGTGAAGGAAGAAAAAAAAAAACAGTCTGCAGGCAGCCTGAAGCCTCTTCCTCATGCTGCTCACCTGCTTGGTCACATCATCAAGCAGCATGTTGCATGTCGGCTGCAGTGCCTGTTAAAAGTGTTCAACTCCCGCTGGCTGTTTTATCCTTTAGTTGCTTTTACAAGTCAGTCATTACTTGAGGACTTTTTAGAGGTACTGTAACACGGTGGCGTCAGCCACGCTGTAACCAGCATGCCCAGTGTGGCTCCACGTTAAATGGGATGGAGGTAAAGACTGCAGGATCACTCTCTCCTCTCCGCTCCGAGTTTGGTGCTGTATTGGTCAAGATAAGATTGTCACTCAAATAGAACGAACAGTGAAATCTAAAGGTTCAGTATGTAACTTTTTATTTATTGTTTTTTAAGTATGTTTTTTATTTATTAGTCATGACAGCATCTTATGAGTCAGAATTTATGAAAAACGTTTTATTTTTTTATTGATTGCTGCCGACTGAAGATATGCACCGCTCCTGACTCGTCCCGACCAAAAACAACCAATCAGAGCCAGGAGGAGGGACTTAGCGCTGCCAATCAACCTCACCGTTACAGCAAACTGTTTATCGTTATCATTGGTTGCCATGCTAACTAGCCTTAGCATCTACATCCTTGTCTCTAATACGTGGTGTCCGAAATCATCACTCGGCTGAATTAAATTTACTTCAAGTATTTAAGTATGAAACAAAAACAATACAATTAAACACCAATAACCTGATGTCTGATATTTCTAGTTAGGATTTTGGCCACATGTAACCATGGAAACGTGATGCAGGATTTGAAATAAATAAAAACATACAACAAATATAATTTAAAGCTTCAACAACACCACCAAGATAATGTTGACAATAATTTATAACTTTTGCCTATATATATATATATATATATAACAACTTTAACATGAGAACTTGAACATGAATAATTTCTTAAACTTAGGACTGTTTCATCTTGTGATTAAACTCCAGACAGGATTTGTAAGTTCACGCCCTCACAGAAACCTCTGTACACATAAAACCCAAGAAACAAAAATCCCACAAGATCTGTTATTTATCCTGAAGTACAGCATGCTTTGTGTTTGTTTTTCCTTTTCTTGCTTGTAAAAAGAAATCAGTACTCAACCCTTATTTCCATCCACCCACCCATCTTCCATGCTTCTTGGTATGTTGCTATTCTTTAATTACGAGTCCCTCCCCCTCCACACACACACACACACACTGGACAGATCACAGATCCATTTGCAGGGCAGAGACAGACACACGGGATAAATCAGAGCGGCTTATTACCCAAACATGCATGTGTTAAGTGGGAGGCAGCAAAAGGAAAGAACAAGCAACTTGCTAAATATTTAAACCACAGTCAAACAGTATTGGTCAAAATTTTCGAAACGGGAAATAAATCTTGTTTTGAACAAACTTTACTACTTCAGTCACTCAGAACCTGTAAGAGAGACTGGTGAGAAAAATGTAAAACAAGTTTGAGACGTTTAGAAAACGGTCCGCTTGGAGAACAAAAGTTACATGCCAGCATCCTGAGAGGCTTCAGCACCAAATGATCAACCTGGGAAAGCTTTACTTTCACCAAGGAAACATAAAGTGGCCCAGGAATTGAGCCATTGAATTTCTGGGGCCTTTACCTTGACACCCCCGTTGAGGCCCTTATGATTGTTTCTCCCTAACTTCACGTCGTTCTCTAAAAGCTATTGAGTCATAAACTATTAAAAGTTCAGTTTCAATGCTCATGGAAACAGTTGTCAAAAAACATCTCAAACTATTCCATCAACTGTACAACACAACAATTTCCAATATTAAAAAAGAAACTTCATTTACGTAGCTACTCTCCCAAATGTTGCCCTGAGTTCTTCACATCCACACTCAGAACCAGAACCCGTATAACAAAGTGGCTCACTGAGCGGTTTTGTAAGGGGCAAAGAGGAGGCAATGCCCCGTGTTTTCTAAATTGGAGAGTGGAGGGCCTTTCATGGAGAAAACACACGCTGATTGCCGCATTGTAAAAGTGGCTTTCGATTCCCTTTCCCGCTTTAATCTATGGGACTCAACAGTGGCCCTTTCTCCCGCTGACGCCAATTGAGTCTCCAGGAAGACTGGTATCACCAGCAAGCGGGGTTTAATTGTGAATTCAGTCGGTTATTGAAGAAGCCAGGCCCCGCTGAATTGGGGACTTGTGGGCCAGTCCTTCACTGCTTTTGACCATTACGGCTCTTTCTTCCTCGACTGTTGTTGTTTGCAGTGCATAGACGTAGGATGAATGTAGACTCCCCACTATAGGGGTCTTTCTTTTCCCTCCTCCCTTTGCTTTTTAGCTCCTCTTCTCCTACTGGCTTCCAGGGAACACAATTATTGTGAGGAATTTTATGGGAGGATGGAGCCGTGGCGGAGGATGGAGGGCGAGCCGGCCAGTGGGGCTATTATCTGTCCCATGGAGATGAATGGTTGCACCCTCCCAGCGTGAGCACAAAGGCGACGGTCAGACCCGCTGGGAAGTGCAGCCCCACTGAACGGTCGCGATTAGCAGCTGGTGGCTTAATGTCTGAAGATGTTCACCCCACAAACGGTTCGATTTAGCTGTGATTTGGCTGCATGCTAATCATTACAATTCGCCGGTTGGCTTTATTTCTGACTAGCTATGGGGGAGAAACAAATTCGTTGTTGAATGTTTCCTGTTTTTTTTTTAAAAGAAAGCAACATCAGTGTTTGTTGTTTTGTAAGGAAGGGCGATCAATACTCAGACATGCCAACTGGTTCCCAGTGGCAAAAAGAACAATGTGCAGCTGAAGCCACCGTTTCACGCTTCTGAGTATTTACCCAATAGCACTAGGTAAGGACACTACTATTTTTGCGAGTGAAATATTTCCCCCCCCAAAGCGGATGTATTTAACTTTCACTTCCTGTCTTACTCGTGACATTCCCGTCAAATTCCTGCAGGTACAAACAAAACAGACATTGGGCCCATTTTGGTCGGACAGTCGCTGGGAACTGCTTGCAGGGAATTGACCTTAACCAGTGCTAACCACTGCATACATCATCCAACCAGTGAATAATTATTTGATTCAGGTGTGCTGAACCAGGAGAAGACTGAAAACCTTTAGGACTTTCAAGGACCTACAGGCACACTGGAAGGGAACTGGAGGAAAGGGTGAAAGAAAGGTGAAACCTAGTGTTTTTTTCTGTATTGCGATGGATACATGCACACGGTTTGTCTGTGAATGTTTTAAGGTTTGTATCTGAGATGACCAATTCCCTTTTTGACGTTCAACTTTTAACAGACGTCGTAAACTGGCGAGTGCAGCCACCCGTCGCTCCCTTTCGCCGCAGCGTCGCCGCACAAAAGCAGCCGGAGCAAACTGAGCTGCTCTGTGCAGTCTGTGCCTCGTGAGCCAGGATGCGTAAACAGGGAGCCTTTAATTTCCGACAGGGTGGGAGTGGGGTCAGCCTGTGGAGTGCACCGAACTGGCAGCCATGCAGTCCATTGTTGGTGTTTGTTAACAGGTGTGTCTGTTTAAATGGGAGCTTTTCAGCCGAGCTGCTACAAGAGCCCATGAGGCCCGAGCACCTCTCACCCACTCACAGCGTTCTCATCAATGACACCTTTTCAGCTGCCTGGGGGTGGAGGGTGGAGGAGGGTGGGAAGGGAAGGTGGCGGAAAGGAGGGTGAAGAGGCTGGCTGGGAGATTAGGGCTGAGAGGAGAGACCCGACCACTGTGCAGGGGGACATTTTTTGGCAGGTACATCAAGTCAGTGCGAATACATTTCAAGTTGAATGGAAATGACAGAACAGTAGTTAGCACTGTTGCCTCACAGCTAGAAGATATCCTGGTTAAATCTTCCTCTGGAGCCTTGTCTGTGTGGAGCCACATGATCTACTCCAGCCTCCTAAAGGGGCGGGATTATGTGTTTTCCAGGCACATATGATGGAATTTCATAGCATAATCAAGCAATTATGTTACCTACAGTTGTTGCAAAATATGTTGTATAACAAATGTGACTAATTTAACGCCATAAAAAAATTGGACTTCTGTCTCTTTAAAAATTCCTGTTCTTTCTGAAACTCGGCCTTCTGCAAATCATCACATTAACCCTTCAACAATGTTTATACCAGCGCGGCACTGAGAAGTAGTTCCTGTAATGAGCTCAGCAGTTACATGTGCTACTTGCTGGTGGCTAGTCTGAAGGAGCTGAGTGGAGAAGGAGTGTGGGAGGGCTGATCTGTAACACAGACGCTTGAAAAATGCAGCTCTGAGGAGGAGCTTCATCCTCGAAGGCGGGGCTAGGCCCACCCAGGCGTTTTGCACAGCTGAACGGTTGCCGAGGGAGATTAAAGGAAATCTCATGAAAGAATCAAAGCCACACTCCAGGTATGTTTTTGATGAGGGAGTAACATAGCATGATGTAAACCTCAAAAGAGTCGCTTTTACCTGCCCCTTTAAATTCAACCTTCTACCCTCATAGGAATGAAACATGCATATTAGAGACATTGGGACGTACAAAATGGTCTTCTAGATTTGAGTTTGTGTACATGAAGGATTGTGGTTTTTTTTGTTCTGTTTTTTTAACTCCAAAGTCTCTCCATGTCCCTAAAAGCTCAAGTCCTTCCCACCCTGCCTCTCCTGATCAGGACAAGCAAATATGGTAAATAATTTTAGTGATTCTGGGCTGGAGTGTCCTTTGATGTCTTAATCTCCTTTGCTATCTGCTAAACTTTGTCAATATTCTGCTCATGTAAGAACTACAGGGAGCCAGTGTAGGGACTTTAAGACTGGGTCAATGTGCTCTATATTCCTGGTTTTAGTCAGAATGTCAGCAGCAGCGGTCCAGATCAACCTGATCTCCTCCACAGCAAGAACACAAAGTATCAACTCCATTCAAAGCTGGTTTTCAAACAAGCCATGTATCGGCTCTCAAACACCAAAGCAAGTTTAACTTGGTAAATAAAACAGAACTTCCATCATTTCACCGCCAATATTTATTTTTCCAAAGCAGACATTTTTTTAATTTTTCCTCCCCTCCAGGAGCTTTTTTGTGGGCTCTAGTGTCCCTTACATGAAAGTAGGCTGACAAAACAGGGGGAAGGAATGCGGCAAATATCGCCGGGTCCGGGAATCGAACCCGCGACGGCTGCATCGAGGACTCAAGGCCTCCAAACATGGGGTCGCGCTATCCACTACACCACCACAGCACACCCCAAAGCAAACCTTTTTAACATGGACACTTTGGTGAGATGCAAATGAGAACGTGAGGCATCGACCCAAAGCGTCCGTCGCTCTACATTTTCCTCTTCCAACTGTACAAAGATTGCCAGTTCTCAAGGAAGACAACTTGCATTATTATAACTTTGGTCACACACTATTTCTCAGGGAGCAGGTCGTTTAAAAACAATAACCCTGCGACTGAGATTTGTTGGACAGTGTAGTTGTGCTTTGGGGTTGTGGGGGATCATGAAGACCCCGGAGCGACCCCTGTGACTCATCTGCATATGGATTACAAGTCTTAATCCGGGAGAAATTAGCTTACTGATTATAATTAGGGGGGTGAATCTATATTTGCTGTTCAGCTCACAGAGAAAACAAAACAAAGGTTTCCAAAAGGAATTAGCTGGGACAAAGACTGACACTCTGTGGTTCTTTTCTTTTTTTTTTTTAGAGCATCACTAGTCTCTGTACTCGTGCCCAAAGACTTTAGCCAGTGGAAGCTCTTCTCTCCTCTCCGAGGCCATGAATGTGGGGAGGAAATCATCCTCTCGTTGCGTGAGACCAGACGGTCGTTTGCCAGAGTTAGTGACTGCTCTCGTCAGCACGGCATTAATTAGGCATGAATACAAATCATAAACAATAAACACATGGCCACAAGAGCCGCAACTACCTCCCAAGTCAATTCAGAGCCTCGCCAGAGAGAGTAAATACAATAATCTGTTCAAGATTTGTTTCGCCCCAAACTAGACAGACAGCTAAGTGTTAGGAGAAAGTAAAGTTGTTTTGGGTTTTTTTTCCCAGAGAGAAGGGTAGAAAGATGGAAACATGGAGGCCAGTATTGGTTTATGCTTCACACAGCAGCAGGCGTAAGGCTAGTGGGAGATTTGTAAAGTAGGACAAACTTAATACAACCATTTTCACCCCAAAAATTAATTTTTCTTGTCCAACTGCTACTGACGTCACACCAAACCAGGACCGTGCCGCTCCAAAACCTTTCGTTTGTTTTTGCACAGTCAGACAGACCTAGAGTTGAGTTCTTCCAATCGTAATCCTGCATCATGACCAAAGTCCACGTGAACCACTTATGAACTGACGGACAAACTTTCTCCTTCAGGAGTTTCTGCTAGAGAGCAGCACACATGGCAAGTTCTGTCAAGTCCTCCTGGACTTTTTTCTCTGCCCAGCTAGCAAAAGTACTTTGTGCAAATAAAAGGGGGGAAAAAAATTACAGCAATCAGAGAAAATCTGCAAAGGACAAAAAAAATAAATAAAAAAATCAACCTCCCAATGTCTAGAAAGCAATAAAACTAAACATATAGCAAAATATGGAGAACAGTGTTCTGTTCCTGCTTAGACACACACTGCACCATCGGAAGCTCCCCCTACTGAAGAGACCAACATTGATTAGTTTTCATTCACAGTTGCAAATTTCAAATAATCCATGTTAGGTGTAATATTTACCAATATCGAAATAGATTGAAACAAACATGAGACAAATCCTCTGCTTTTGTTCACTTCTTACACCTGATGTAACAAACACCCCTACGCCGAGCATCATGGGACATTCCAGTCTGCACATAAAGCTGTGAAGGCTTTCTCCTCTGCTCTGACAGAGTAAGTCACTCATCCGTCATCATGGTTACCCCATGACTATTATTGTTAATATATATATATATATATATATATATATATATATATATATATATATATATATATATATATATTTATGTTCCTTTGGCTCAGCAGTGGTTTGGTGACTTTGTTGAGTCGTCAACCTTGGCCGTACCTGAGGCCATTGAAGACCTTAGATTGTTTGTGACCTCGTTGATGTACTCTTGGAGTAACGTTGGAGGGAAGTTAGAAGTTCCTCCGTAAACCTTTCCAGATTAGACTTTATTTCTCATATTACTCTGAAGACTATTCTTCAGAGTCTTCAAGCCTGCTTCCTGATGTCTGAGACTTCCTGATGCTACAGATGGGGCAGGTGAAACCGAATGAATGAACTGAATACAAAAGTCACTCGTCACAGTGGACCAGGTTGACTTGGACTTTCTTACCTCAAAACATGAAATAGTAATTTGAAACCTTGTGATGTAATCTTTCATGTTAAAATGTGTTTGATTTTGATTTAAATGTGGCAAAGAAAAAAAAAAACAGGAAGAAGGAAGTCTGTAAGGGGATAACTATTATAGCTGAAGCAACTCTGGCATCAAATGAGAGATACTTCAAACTGAGGACTGTAAGACAAAAAATGCATTCATAATTTTTTTTCAAACCATGGCCATTCCTTAACAGCGGCAACTTCTCGTTGCATTGAGACGTAACAGACTCAGAGTGCAGATGTTCACCTTAGTCATTTTAAAGCATCTTATTCTGGTCCCTCGCTTTAGCAGTTTAACAGTCCACTGTGGGAACTGATTTGGAGATGTTTATGGAGAACTGTGTTTCAGATAGTTAAGCCGATGTGGTTAAATTGAAGTAAGTAAGTGTGTGCAGAGGTGGGGGGTGGGGAAGGGGATAGTTTGAAGGGACAGCTGTAACAGAATCACTTCATAAGTGGAAAACCACTCCCTGTACAATAGCCAGCCACAAACCAGAACTATGGTGCAAATGTTTTTCCAACATGGCATAGATGTATAGCGGCGCAGTGAGGTTTAAAAGCGCATTCTTCTCTTCCTTCAGCCGAGAAACATGCAAAGGTTATTGTACACGTCCTATATGGGGAGTCCGCCTACGCCACTTTCGAGCTGTTTCAAAATATTTCACTGCCTCTTGTCAGTTTTAAAACCCCCGGTTGCGTTTGACAGGGCATTGTTCGGATTGCCAAAAAAAGGCCCCGAGTTGATGATCACATATGTCTTCCCTGCTGTTTCGCCGTTTCACTTTGGAGACAAGTTTACCGAGACAGGCTTTAGAGTTCCTGTTTAACCGAATGCAGACCATTGAAGGGCGTATAAAGGGCGCTAAAATGCATTCGTTCTACACAGCTTCACATGCTGAGAGCTGCTTTGCATCCGTCGGCCCCGAAGGGTTAAAATTCAATAGCCTCTCAACCTGAATTTGTCGAACGGCCTTCCTGAGGAGGCCGAGGGGATGAACTACATTCCAGAGTCCGGCTGGGAGAGAACAAGATGGCTGCGTGTGACATGTGGCTTTGTTTGGCGGACGAGGGATGGTCATCACGGTGTCAGGGTCGGTTACCTTTAATCGCCCCTGACGGACAGCGAGGGTCCCCGGCACAACGGCGGGGGCCTCGTGATTCAAATCACAACTGCTCAGAAAGAAGGCACCGTGACCACACATTGACAGATTAACATTCCGCATGTTTATCTCCGGAGGTGGGAGTGAGAGGCGGTAAACTCCCTCCCGGATTCCTCGTCACATTGTTCGACCTTTTCCTCCCGAGCCCTTCGCGACGCAAAGCTGCGGGGAGGCGCTGGAATGCCCGACGCCGAATTCCTCCGAGTGGCGGTTTGACCTGTCGCTGCACTCAGTGTCGGCTCAAGCAACGCCGTGGTTAACCACCGGCCGCCAACCGGAGGGGTCGTCAACCTAACACAATAATAATAACCATAGTAATATTAATAATAATAAATATACACACTCACACAGACCTCGTGACCTATTGGGCTAACAAACCCATTTCCAACTTCAGCATCAAATTTTCAGTGACGTAACAAAAGCGTAGGCCTTTAGATTTAGTATAATTGACTTGTAGCGTTGTCTATTGGGGATCATAAAATCTCCAGATTTTTAAAAGAAGGTGCTATGAAATTATTCATAGTACTCATGTTCTGTCGTTTTCTGCCAACAGATCCCATCAGATATCAGGCGACTGTTTGAATCCCTCAGACTTCAGTCAGGCATTTAGGATCCAAACGACCATAGATAAATTTAATAAAGTAAAAATCTTTAGTCAGATACTGAAAATCTGTACCGCCAATCACAATTCCCCAGAGTATTTCCCCTTTAAGTAGACTTGCATTTGTGTGTTCATGTCAGGTTTTTGATCATTGGATTACTTGTTAGTGTTATGACTTATCGGTGAATTACTGATTCTGCAGGCCAGATACAATATAATCATTTAGGTCCCAGTTCCGGTTCATGAGGCATGCAGTTAAGGCCTGAGGAAAAAATGAAAAATACACTTCAAAATTCATCATAGACTTTTTTATTTTTTGAAATGACATATTATGTAATGAGTTTGAATACATCAATATAACTGAATAGCCTAATGATTTGTTAATTTTAAAACAACTCATGAGGTAATATATCACGCCAGTAAAGCAGGGTCCAAATAAAAACCTAAGCAGCACTTGATCATTTTTTTATTATACATAGTAATTAAACTGATTTACACTTGTTATTTTATATAAAGTATAATACAATCATGAATAACTCACTGGACAGAGTTTTACAGTAGATTAAATGCTCGTCACAAAATGTTTGGCAGGCATTCAGTTAGACACCTAAATCTGCAGCTGCAGTTGGAATAACACCTGACTGCCTACAACGCGCCTGGCTGCAGGCCTCCCTCCTCAAGCAGCTATAGCTTCCCCTTTAGCTCATCTGGAAAAAAAAAAAAAGACAGTTTGGCCCCGCCGCTGCTTTTTTTTGTGACATACAGTATCTTGCTGAGTCCACGGCGTCTCCAAGCGGATTCGGACCGATATCCGGTGAGTTGTAAACATTAGACTCTCTCAGCAAGGCTTGTGGTGGTGCACCTGTTTACTGAAAGCAGCCCCCTCCACCCCCAGAAAAAAATGTCAGATTTGCTGTGGTGCAGAGGAGACCCGCTCTTCTCAAATCAAGAGTGTCTGAGACATCTCATTGCTTTCCCAAAATTGCAGAGCAGAGTTTTCCCCCTGCACACAAAAACATGCCACGTTGGTTTCATTTGATATCCGATCACAGATTATGTTCCCCTTTTCAGAATTAGGAAATATTTCTCTAGGATATTTTGTGCCAGAAATATTATATTATGGTTAAAGAAAAACCATTCATGCAATGTTGAGACAGCAGGGCTTAACAGAGGGAAGAAGAAGAAGAAAAAAGACGTTTTGTGAATAATGTCCTCTTGCTCAGTCTCATTGTAGGTCTTTTTTTTTTTTTTTCTTCCCCTCCTCTCTGAGCGCCCAAATACGTTTAACCAACACTTGCTACCAGCCAAACCATCAAATAACTAACATGCAACATATTTTAAAACCAAATGAGAGCAAGCTACCACAGCAACTTTGTGAAAACCAAGCTCCTCTCAGGCAGGGGGGCTGCAAATGAGTCCAAATAATGACACAACACGACCAAGAAACAGCTGTGTGGAAGCGATGGGAAAGAAAAGTGTTCTGTCGGGGCAGAGAGGACTCATGTGGTCCTTTTCAGGGCTGGGGAGGAGGAAAAAGGAGCCTCTCATGGCCCATTGTGCAGGAATACACCAACCCCAACACCGTTCTCATTACCCGGGCCGCTCTCAACCACTAGGAGGGTTTGTGTTTGTGCACAGCTTTCACGTTTCTTAGCCTCTTTTATAACAAGTTTTTTTTTTTTTTTTTTTTTTGTGGTTGTTTAAACTGAAAGAAAGTTGGAAAAAAAAGTGTGCGTAATTCAAATTAAATGTATTAAATATTTGGAATTTTTTAAATGGAATTATCAACTGTTATCCTTTAAGTTAAATCACATTATTCAAATTTTATTTACAAAAAATTATTTAGGTGACTCGCAAAACAACTCAGGCATCTTGAGAGAATGCTCAAGATTTAAAAAAAAGTTTTTTTGTTTTTTTTGGTGTTCCGTCATTTTGATAAACGGTGTCAAAAAAAAAAATCATTTATTTTTACCCAACAATTTTTAAAAAAGGATAATAATGACGCTTAATTGCATTTTATTTTTATTCTGTGTCATATTCAACAAGCTGAACAGATAATCCACATTTTGCCATCATACTCTTAGCAGAAACGTTTCTTATGTTGGTTTGATTCCACATGTTCTCTGTGCGTAACGTTGAAAATGTCGATCTGCACCAAACGGTCAGGTGTAGATGTAATCTGCCAAAAAAAAAAAAAAATCACTCTTCAGTCACAGTTTAAAGCCCTCTGTGTTGATGTAAACATCCATCCAACACGTTATTCCCATTTTTATGAGGGATTGACACAAAGAAGTGGAAACTTGTAAAGTGGTTTTATTTTTGATTTTTTTTTTCTAAATAGGAATTGGGGAAACTGTGGTATGCTAATGTATACAACCCTCTTTGCTCTGCCACTTTGTGTAAATTAATATTAGTATAACAAAACCTGTTTTAAGAAGGACTCAGAGGTTGGTTGTAGACAGATGAGGGAATACAGAGATAAAGTTCTGGAAGTAAACCGGGACGCAAAACTTCTCTATATTCCAAGCTTTAAACACCAACGCTCTGTTACCCATCATCTGAAAACGAAAGGAGCAAAGCTACATATCCGACCTTCGTGACAAGATCGTTGAAAGTAAACCAGATGTAGCCTTTACAGTTTGCTAGAAGGAACGATGGGGAACCAGCAGGCCTACATGGACGGGCCGAGGTCAGACGGAGGTGAAGCTGAACGTTTTTGCAGCACTCATAAAACGCTACATGTCAGAAAAGAACTGACACTTTAAACACGCAAAACACGAAGGTGACGGTGATGATTTTTTTTTTGTGGTCAGAGTTGAGAGGAAGATGGATGGAGTTAAACACAGGAAAGCCGTTAGGGAGGGAAAAGTTGCTGAGAGGTAATATTAATGTATAATAATAATAATAATAATAATAATAATAATAATATAAGTCTAGACGGAAAGAAAGTTAGTGGCAAGAAAGTCTGCATTTGTTTGTATCGAGTCAGAAACATTTAACAAAGGGTTACAAGCAACCCAACAGCAGACCTGCTTGTTCAAGGACTGGACCAATGCTACGTCACTTCCTTTCTTTAGAAATCCAGAAATGTGAAATGAAACAACTACTTCTACCTTAGAAGTTTCGTTTTACCAAGAAGTTAGAAATATTTCTTTTTGAAAGCAGAAGAACGCATCGCATTTTCTTCTGCACGTTTGTCTTTTTTTCAACTGTAAACACGGATTTATGTGGTCCCATTGTTTAGTTTTTCTCTTAACACTTGGAGTAAAGTTAGAAAAGTAAACTCAGAAAAGTAAATAGCAATCATTAAGCCCAATGATTTGCTGTAACGTAGAGGAAGGGACGTTGTGACGACTTCCTGAAGGAGTTCCAGAAAGAGCCAGAGATTTTAAAGGGACAGAGACCCCATTTCAAGGCGTTAAGTTATGAAGTAAAATTTATTTTTAGGTCAGATTTCAAATCTGTAGCCCCTTTACAAAAACTGAAGTTAACATGGTTACTTAGTTATGCTATAAAAACGTCACTCTCTGCCTGGAAAACACGTACTGTCCCTTTAATATTGGGACGTTTCACGAAACAAAAAGTGAACCAACAAAGCGAAGTCAAATGGCTTCAGTTTGGTGCTCATGTGCAAAACCCTTCAATCTTTATCTGCTCCTGGGAGCCCCTTTTTGAAACTACAACATTTTTATTTTCACCATGTTTCTCGTTTTTTAAGCAGAAAAAATGATTTTAGGAGAATTTTCAGCCCTGTAAATATAGTAAATTAATGTGGTTTAAGGCCATAACACTTGTCCATATTTTAATGTAACACGGAAAAAGTAAAGTTGGTGCTTTTGCTAAATGTGAGCCCTCCTCTGCCTCCTCCCTCTCGGGATATTTTATGAATCCACATTCATCAGCTTGACTTTCATGTAGCCTCGGTTTGAGTCGTGAGTATTTCATGCCGCGGCTTCACATTAAGGCCGCGCAGCTCCGCAATCACGAGGGCCTCCGAGGTACGAAGTGTTGAGTTTGCAGATAGTCCGGCTTACTGCACCACCAACCTATAATCTGCTAGATTTACTGCACACCTTGGCCCGCCTCTGTAATTAGAAAACTTCCTAATAGTCCCGGCGCACAATGACTGCAAACACGAGGATGTTGCCATAGCGACGACTGTCACTGCTGCTAACCGAACTTCAAGCTGCGTTTCTGGTTTCCCCTGCCAGTAGTTATCACTGAGGCAACGGTTTAATGAACAACAGCAGGTTTTCACGTTCAGATGATAGAAGAAAAATAAAAACAGCGAGCCATAGGAAGAAGAAGGATTGTTTGGCTGTGAGTGGATTCCATCAGGTTATGGAGCATCAATGAAAGAAGCAGGGAGAGGATTGCTACAGGCATGCTGTACGTTGAAACGGTAAAGATTCTCCGGGAGAAACTTGTATACCTGCAGATGTGATTGTCATAAACGGAGTCCTGGCATTGTTTTCTCTCCTTTCTAGTGGATGCTGTCGTCTCCTAAGCAACGACGTTCACCTGTTGGCTTCAAGGTGTATTCTCAAATGTTCTTCATCTACTGTTATTTAAAACCTCCGCCTCATCAAGAAGGTAATTACGGGCAATAACTGAGACTGAAAGATTTCGCTATTTATTTTTGTGGATAATTAGATAACGATCTAAATTTTTAGTTTATTAATAATTCCCACTTTCCAGCAGCTATTTATAGGCATTATTAGCCAACCCAGACTTTATGTTTCTGCTGCTTTTACTCATCAGTTTTTCTGCACTGATGTATTGTAAATGTCTTTTTTTTTAATATACACATCACATAATGTACATTTTTGGAAAAGTGAGCAGACTTAAGGCATCCAGTCGGATGTGCCTGTTTTTAAAAGTCTTACAAAATGTATATCTTAACATATTGCTTTTCACACATCAGTGACTTTTTGTGCGAACCTTAAATTTAAATATCTGTTACTACGCCTGAGCTTCCAGCTTTGCAGGGAAAATAGACCCTTTTCTTTTCTATTCCATTCTTTGTACTAAAGAAATAAGAGTTCAGATGTTTCTCAGTGTAGCCAATTATAAACACGGAGAAGAATGATCAAGTCATTTGGAGTCCATAAAGCCAGAAAAGAAGAAGAAGAAGAAAAATAAAAACCTCAGTTACTTCAACATTTTCTCTGGCAGGATTCTAAAGCAGAGGAACAGCAGGAAGGAAACTTTTACCAGTTTTCAAACCTCTCAAAAACCTCCGTATACCTTGAAACAAGCGGTCAGCCCCTTTTTCTGGCGGCCACCGATCCTGAAAAAATGTCTTAAAAACCCACACCAGGAGCCCCAGCAGCCTGTCCCAGATGACTCTACCAGTCTGAGGGGTCAATCGTTGCTCTGCGGCTGCGAGCAGCGGGACAAGTGTCTGATCGCTCGGGCCAACACCCACCGTCTGACATCTGCTGTTGCCTTCTCATCGCACACAGACGGGGGAAGGTCCAAAGAGACCAAGCAGACAGTTGGCACTGGGCAGCGCAGGACAGGACAGGACAGGACTGGTGGAGGTCTGAGCGTCTGCGTTCTCCATCACTCTGGCCGCCTCGGCTCCACGTGGAGCGCTTTGAGTTCTGTGATGGTGATGAGAGGTGTAACTGCAGGTTGTTAAATGGATTTCACCGCTGCTCCAGGAACATAACGGCGCTTCCCTCCCCGGTGAGGTCTGATGCATTTATGCGTTTCTGGATCTCTCTCCTTTATTTTTTTTTGCCATTCACCTCTATAAAACAGTGAATATACGGGTAGAAGTTTTCTTTGGAGCGATGAAACGTACGTCCATATGTCAGAACCATGACACTCAAAATTAGAAACATGAATTTTTCCTCTTGCTTTCCGCCCAAACTGGCTAATTGATAGAACATCTCCAGCGGTGGGTTGAAGCCAACCTGCAATAGAGGAGCCACTCTCTCAATCTGCTTTTCTGATTTGTGGGACGGCTAATAAAAATCTACGCTAAGCAGATTAAAGAAAGATAGGTTATTATTATTTTTTATTTTATTTTGCCGAACCATTCAGAGCACTAAACGACAAAGAACGAGGGCAGAATTAATGCAGGGGTTTTATGTGAAAACATAAATCTGATTTGTTGTGTTTACAGTATTCAAAGCAGGCGATCAAACTATTCTACGCTTTAATGAGATTTACGGCACATGTGGCACTTCACAGCGTCTCGCAGGATGAAAAATATGTTGTTCGCAGAAAGACTTCATGAACCAATTCAGAATTACTAAATAATTACAAACAACCAAGCTTGGCTTCGAGATAAATTTGTGCCAAACTCTAAAGATGTGTCTTTAATTTAAATGCTTTGTTGCATCAAAGACGCCCACGAGAAAAAACAGCGTAAAAACAGATGCGTAGACGTAAAGCTTGGATGCCAGTTGAGTTGATCTTCTTTTACAAGTTATGTCTCGCTGTTAAAATCTACAAGAAGAAATCTGATGCTTTTAAACACTTGCTATGTTTATATAGAATATGTCTAACCACACATTTAGTTTGATGTGCTTCTAGCTTAGTTTGAATAGATCTTCAGAAAACATCCTGTAGCAGCGAATGAGTCTGAGGGATTTAAAGAGTTCGTAAAATAGCTTAGCATGAGCTATTCCACAGTACAGAGAATAATCTACAAAAAGTAAATGTTCAAAACGGATTAAGATCAGGTAAAATGCTAAAAGGACTCTCTAAACTCCCCTAAAATGTTGTTGTTTAGCACGCTTTTGCTAAAAAAGTTTACATTTTGTGAGAGGTGTGCAATTACAAAATGTTTGCTCTATAAGAACAACTTCCTGTAAGCATTTATGTATTTATTGTCCTGATATGTGGTCAAATTCATGATAGGTTCTGTGATGGTGAGGAGGCCATGTTGGGCTGCAGCGAAGACCCGATACGTCCTGCTTCAAAGTCGGCATGAGGTTATTTGCTTTGCAATGAGTTGCGCCAAGTTTCTCCTTCGTGTTGGTGTGAAATAATTCACACGGAGAATTAGACCATTGTAGAGATTATTGCAAAAGTCCTGATCGTAGGGTGTTTTCCCATGAAAATTGAAACATTAGTTTCATTTTCAGCCACTGCAGTTCGCTTTCGCAATGCAGCGTGTCAAACGAACCAAACCCCTCCCTGCAACCTGCTCCCCTCCTCGCCTTTGGCGGCGCTGCATCAAGAACCACGGGAGGAAACGACGTGAAAATCTCCGAAGAAGACATGAGCGCAGCTTCATTCTTCACGAAATGAAATCAAAAAAGGAGTGGCATCAGGTTTTAGCGGTCTTTGGTCGTTGCTCCTGCTAGCATAAGATGGCTGGATTTGTTTTGGCTGTATTTACCCAGAATGCTCTACTTCGCTTCCTGCTTTTGGAGCGGTCTCCGGTCCGTCTGGCATTCACATTTGCATTCAAACCGCACCAGAGTTCCCTTCAACCAAACAGACACCTAGCTTTTTGGAGTTCGCCTTTTTGGACAGGATCAGAGTTTGATTGCGCGTTCACAGCTGCCAAAACAAACCGGACTTTGATTAAAGTGGACTAAACCAGAATGGTGTGAATTCGCCCTTAATCTTCATCCTTTCAGGGAAATTTCAGTCTGGCTTTCATGTTTTTCTAAAACACCAAACAAAGAAAGAAATCCAGTCTAATCTGGGTGGCTGATCAATTAAAACAATTATTTTTGCACAACTTGATATTTAAAAAAAAAAAAAAAATCCTGTTTCCCCAGCCTGAGAAATTTCAGCTATGTTGTTTCAACTCCTTCAGCCAAAGTAAAATCAACTAAAGACTGGGTGTGTTGTACATTTAACAGATAAAATATCCATTTCAAATTGCCGATGGCGCACTGAAATATCGGCTTTAGCGGTGGACGAGCACAGTGAACGGACGACGGTTTTCGTAAAAAATGTGTCCATTTTCTCTTGGGATCTGCTCCGTGTTAGCTTCGTTTGGGTACTAAAGAAGCAGAAGAGCTTGGAGGACTGTCAGTGCAAGAGCAGCATCTTAAACAAAGACATGTGTTACCAAAGAGGTGCAGTGCAACTCAATCCATATTCTAATGCACTGGATTGGCTCATAAAGAGAAGAAGAGAGAGGGTTAACAGCGGTGATCAACGACTCAATGAACCAGAGGAACTTCTCCGTACCGTCGATGTGACCTTGGTGCCCTCATCATCTATCTGGATGTCAGGACCGCGATGGTGATGAGGCGAGGCCCAGTCGGTTGGTAGGAAGTGGAGGGGATGTGTTTGCAGGCCGGGGCCCTGATGGGCCGATGTGGTACATGGGGAGCTTGTCGGGGGGAAATGAGATTCAGAGCAGAAAAAAAAAATTTAAAAAAAGAGGGGAAAATCTTGGAGGAGCGTAGCTGGATTAAAGCCCCAACCAGCCTCTAACTTTTCCCAAACCACACAGAGCTGGTGTCCAATGCCCTACATATTAGCCATGTACACATGCCCACTTCCAGCTTACGACACAGATGGAGATAGAAATATACAAGAGCTTAGGCAATTACTTTTCTTTTTTTCCTCCTGATGTTGCTCTCTCTGTGGTGAGGACGCTTTAGCTGTCAACTCTCAGATCGGGAGCTGGACTAACGCAATTCGCTAAGTGAACTTTGTCAACTCGCCGCTTGCTGGTCGTCATTTGCCAAAATTACTTTGCTGGGTTTTGACCCAGCTGGAAAAGCCATTAAATGTAGATGAAGATGATTTTCTTGAACAATGAAGCCTTGTGTATCAGACTCGAAATGTCAGGAGCTCGAACTGCGTGTTTGTGTGTCGTTCCGGTGACCCTCCGTTCCCCGATTGGAAAAGCAAAGAAATTCAGCAGAATTTTCCGTGTGTGTGTGACCCACATTGTGGAACCTTCCTCACCTCCTCGCCTTTTTTTTTCCACAAGCTCGACGTGGAAGGGAGATTCACTTCATCTGGATTTCACTCTATTTGTTTCTAGGGTTTGGTTGGAGTGAGGTGAATGAGGGAAGTAATTATGACGTGAAGGCGTGCGCTTCAGAACTGTGTCAGTTCATCACACTGTCATCTAAACAAGCTTCCAGATACATTCCTCTTAGACTTTGGGTCGTATTGACTCACTCAGCTACTGCTATGGTTTTGATGATGCAAATCTCCCCTATTGCAACCTAAACTTCCTCTGTTGGATTAAAATCTCATGTTGGGATTGGAGTACAGTGGACTCACAGTCATGATCAGGGAACAACCTTGAGATGATTTGAGGTTTGTGACATGGTGTTTAGCAACAATGTGCAGACAGACTGGCGTTTTAACAATGCCCAATTGGATGGCCACAATGTACCAATGAAATCGCACCATCACCAGACCTTTGACCCTTGGATACACAAGACGGACCGACGTCTTCTTGTCGTTTGCTCAAATTTCTGACCTTATGTGGTAATGTGGCCTCGGTTTTCCTTTTTGGTTTAAATTTATGTTTCTTATATTTCTGTTTTGAATTGTGTGTTATATTTCAAAGTTATTTACTTTTCTTAGATTTAGTTGAGTTATATTTTTGGGGTGTTGTGTTGCATGTTTCTGATTGGTTGTTTTGAGGTCACGTGCCACCCGGAGACGCCCGGCACGTGCAGACCGGGAAGGATATAAGCCATGGACACCGAGACAGCGGCACGAGAGGAAGACAATAGGCGGTTGGATGGACAGCGGACGAACCCAGGGTGGCCGTTGTTGTTGGAGTTGGGGGACGGTGCAGGTGGACTAGAGATGGGAAGACTGGTCGCCGTTGAGGAGCGGCGGCTGGATTGTTGTCAAGGTTCTCCAGGAAACGGAGGATTGGTCGGATCGAGCCAAGAAAGGGTTGCGCCCTTTGATCAGCTGACAGTCCCCATTATAGACTTGTTTATTGACTTATCGTCAAGGACTGCCTGCACCTCCTCCTCTTCTGATTATTCATTTTTAAATAAATTATTGTAAATTTTATCGGTCTGTTGGAAACTGTTCACAATCCTCGCAGTTTTTATTTGGTACACCACTCGGGTGGCACACTTTAATCCTGCAGCTTAAATCTAGACTCATCGGACCAGGCAATTTTATTTTATTTGTTTAGGAACTGTAGATTTAGTTGAAAACCTACAAGACTCAGGCCTGAAATGTTTAATTTTGCAATGAACGACGATTCTTTAAAACATCCTTCAGATTAATAAAACATTTATTTTAATTTGAAGACGGACAAAGGCAACATTTTTATTTTCTTTTTATTTTCTTGTCACTCGGATCGCCATAGAGTTGCACATGCATAAAAACTGCAATATATATATATATATATATATATATATATATATATATATATATATATATGAAAAATGAAGGAACCGCTGCGCACCCCATTGAAAAGCTCAGTTATTCCACCAAATATTGATTTCCGAACTCTTCCTGAGTTAAGACCATGTCCAACATGGAGCAGGTCACGTTACACTGATTACTGAAGGCTTAAAACACCTTTTAGAATTAGTGAAACTTTTTTAAAAAATCAAAATAAAACAAAAAAAATTGAAATTTTTACCATAAATAGAGCAAAAATTTTGCTTTTGTGGTCCCACCATTGCGTTGTGATAAAAACTTACTTTGAAGATCTGCAGTGAAGTCGATCAAAAAGCAATGAATTTCTTCAGGGAAGTTTTTTTTCCCTTCTATTAGTGTGGACAACATTTGATGCTGCGTGCAGCTTAACAAAACCGACGACCAGAATTTTACAAATGGCAGCTGTGGAGTGTCAAGTTCTGCGGTCTCAGCTGCTCACCATATTGATGTTGTTTTATCAGAAAGGATCATTTAGAGTGCAGAACTTGGAGCCTTTCTGAGGTTCTTTGGTTTTGACTGAGGTAATTTATCGTAATCTTAGCTTTCGCTTCAACTTATTATTCGCTGCATTTGAGCGATATGTGAAATTCAACTCAAGACGAAGTTAATCACGGATTGGAAAAGCGAATTGTTGAGCAATCAACTGTAAAATCCGGCAGACACCGTGGCTTGATCAACGTGTTGCCCAAAAAGTCGGAGTCTTCCCTCATCCGTTTGCATCACAGCACTAGAAAATGTTGCTCCTTTCCGTGTCGGAGCGCAGGGGGACAAATTGCTGAGAAAAGCGACGACTTTTGTAGCTTTTTCTTTTCCTCCAGGGTGGAGTTTGCTTTCAGAAGCCCCGACCTCGAGTCGTGAAAACAAAGCGAGTAGGGAAAAATAACTTCCAAGATGAAGCCGTGGCCTGGACGTCCGCAAATAAAACCACTTCGCACCTACAGAGGTGCCATTTAGACGGACGTGTGACGCGAGCGGACGCCCCGGAGAGTTTACCGGAAGGCCGAACAACGAGCCGGAGGCTCAGAAACTCGACGGCGCCCGAGCTTAGATCCGTCCCATCGCCTCATACTGCTGATGCCGTCTTCCCCAGTAGCTGTGAGGCCTGCAGGCTTCACCGCAAGAGCATTAACCTCATTTTACAAGCACAGCTCATTCTCCCAGTCCAACATAAACAGGTGGACATCCCAGTCTGAGTACTGTTAACGTCCAAGTGTGCGCTGCACGATAAATGCTCAGTTTCCAGGTTATTTACAGCTTATATGCACAACTACAGCCGGTTATTAGACTTAAGGAAGACACAGCTGTAATTTGCTTCAATGCGTAATATGTAAAAGGTCAATTCAAACGCACAGCTGTTTACAGAATAAATCACTTTAAGCGTTATGCCGAATCAGGAGGAATCTTTCAATTTCAAACAGCAACGGCGAAAACAAAAACTCACAGAGACGGAAAGCCCTCGCTGCTGGTGCAATGTTTGAACAATCCAGTTGCAGACGGATGAATAAAGTCAGGTTGTGTTAACAGACCTCAGCCTGGGGTCTCCATGATCCCCACTTTGCCTTGTGGTCTATGATGTCACGCAGGGATTTTTTTTTATTTTTTTATTTTTTTGCCTTTGAATGGCCATGTGTTCCTCACCACTAATATCAAACAGATGACGAGAAAACCTCCAAATGATGGTCTTTCACAAAGACAAGCAGTCAAAACAAAGATATAGCAACACAGAGAAACAGCTCTGAGGCTGATCACATGACACCAAAAGACTGCGCCGTTTTAATCGCTGCAGGCTGTGCTGCGGTCGCGCTGCGTTCATCGGCGTTGGTTTGGGGCTGACGGTTTTTGGACCATCTCAGATTTTAGCTCGTGTTAGAATCTTATTGTTGTTTTTATGTAGTTTGTCTTTATTTTTAAATGTGCAAAAATAAAATAAAATAAAGTCAAATGAGGGTCATTATAATGCCAGGAGCACAGCGGTACCTCCATGAATGTTCACAGGACAACGGGACCAAAAGGGTTAAAGCTAGCCAGTTATTTTAGGACTAACCAGATTCCAGTGTCAGAGATAGAACAAGGATTCAACAGACCACCACTTCAAGCCTCTAAAACCTTTTGTTCACACTGCTACTTCAGTTTAATGCTTCAGACTGCCAATCAGCTGGCTGAAAGTAAGTCCATACAGCATGAGCTAATTCTCACAAAATGTGATGAAGGAACAAAAAACATCTGATAACTACAGCTGTAAACGTTGTTCTTTTAGATTAAATGCATGGGATTAATCAAAAAACCTCTTTTGAGGGCTACTTGGGTCACAGCGGTGCGGTCTTGTACTGCGGTCAACTGAGAAAATGCAGAGTCGCAAACGGCAGTGAAAAGATGAGCGAGGAGAGTCAGACGGCTGTTCTCAGAGGAACATTTCACTTTTGAAAAACACATCGGGACTAAGGTAACTAAGAACTAAGGTAAATATAACAACCAGTTTATAGTTAACATTTCTAAATTACGTTTGAAACAAGTATAACTTAAAAAAAAGAACCTGGCTTGAGACAGTAAAACACTTTCTTGAACGTGATTAATTGTCGCGCCATAACGTGATTAATCACTTTAATTTTTTTTTGTGTGTGTGTCTCTTGACGGCATTAGTGATAACACGTGGACAAGTCATGGGAAATATGAACTACGACCCCCAGTAATGCTGTTTCAGTCCAAACACAAACTCATCCCCAAGACATTGTCACTCAATCACAAAATCATCTAAATACATTTGGAGCCAAGTGTCGGATTGAGAAAATTAAAATCCTGAAGGATTTACTGGTCTTAAAGTATTTCTAAATTACAAAATGTGAAACAAACTGATTTAGTTGTTCTCAACCACGGGGACAATGCAGGGGAGCTTACGGGGTTCCGGTCCCCTGGGCTTCAGACGACTAACAAAACACATCTTACTTCTGCTCTGCTGCCCACCCACAATGCTTTTCACACGCACATGGGGGGGACGACGAATGGACGGAGCAGCGCGGCTCTCACAGAATCATAGAAAGACACAACAGAAACTTGGAATGGGAAATTAGGTGCCATGTAAGTGACCAATAAAGTTTTGTTTGATTTCAAAAGGATCTAATTAAAGGAAATTTCAAACTCTTTTAATTCCTTTGGCTGCCCAGGAGAGTGGCCTCAACGCGGTAAATAACTTTAACGGCGCCCCTAAATTTCTTTGAACTACTCTCTCGACCAGTAACCAAGTCGCCTCAACAGCTGCTCCTGCTTACACAGTGTACCCACTATTTCTCAGAGAAAAACCGCCCTCAATTAGCTCCTCTCTTAAATAACCGCTCTTTTCACTCGCAGTTTCCGGCTACGCATGCACCTCCTTTCACTGAGCCGTCCCATTCGTCTCCGAAACACCCCCACAAAAGGTCTTACACTTCTCTCTGTGTGCCCCTTAAATAAGGGCCACACTGAGCCACTTCCCATTCACATCAGATCATTTGCATAAAGGTCCTCTTCTTATTCAGAGTCGTCAGAGGCGCTCCGGCCGAGCCCAGCCGTAAACACGGGACTCTAGTGCTGAGCCAGAATGAAAAATCCTCTATTTTTATTATTTAGTTTGTCTTTATTCTTAACCTTTTATGTCCTAAATTTAAAATCTCTGCCTGGATTTTTTTTTTTTTTTTTGCTTATTTCAATTGTAAGCAGTTCTTTAAATGTCCTGTGAGTAAATATTTTTGCCCATTTATCCATAACAACTGGAACTTTCAACTTCCAGCAAGTTTATTTTGGCAATTTACCGTGAGCAAAATTACCGTAATAACCCGAAAGCGCAACCGTTGGGAGTTTTTCCCAGATAGCGCTACCTGTGGCTGAATTATGGTACTGCACATTTGGCTAAATCGTTTAGGACTTACGGGGTTAAAATCGAAGGACATCGAGGCAGTTCCATAAAAAGATTTTGAGGCTTTGACCAGTCATGTTGGATACCTCCATTTTGAAATGATTTGCTAAAAAACAACAACAACAAAAAAAAAACATGCTGCTTTTTTTCACATTAGTTAGAATTCCCAAAATAATTGACTTAAGAACATCTGAGTTAAATTAAGGAGAACTTGTCGGTATATTTTAAGGCACGACCGTGTTTTGGTTTTCAACGTGTGCACTGACAGCAGGACAAACGCAGTGAACCGGTGCACTTCATGGGAAAATAACTTTATCAGGAAAAGATTCAACGCATTTGTCCGGGAAGTTCAAGCTCAGGCACAAATGGATCTGACAAAAGCAAGACTGTCCCACCAGAAATTATTCACAAGGCCGTCGAAGGACGGTAAAGTCAGTGTTGTTTAAGAGGCTGCAGAAAATCTACAGTCTTAGTCACGAGGAACATTTTGGGACGGCGCTGAAAGGAGGCGTACAAACCCGACTCGGTCACACCAGTTCTTCTGTAAGGAGGGAAACCACTGGGAGAAGATGGCGGAAACGTAGCCAAGACGTTTCACCCAAGACATGCGCTACAAAGATATTTGGATGAAGTGATCAAATCTGTCTAAACATCTGACTTTGAAGATAGGAATGAATTGTTTGAATATTATCCTGGCAAATAGGGGAACAAATTTCTATTTCTAACTCCGAGACGTTGAGAGAAAAAAAAAAAGTAAAACGTCTTTTTTTTTCTTTTCAATTTGAAATTTTTTGCTCAATATCAGTTTCTCATAGAAAAACTTGGAACAATCTGAGGAATTTGCCCAGATTCTGTTTCCATCAGTGTTTCGGGCTCGTCGGTGACAGTTGGTTCCCATTATCTGAGCTCATTGTTCGTCGTTATTGTGATTCTGATCACATTTCATAGAGATGAAGACCTTTCTACACACGAGCAGAGAGAGAGAGAGAGAGAGAGAGAAAAAAACGACTACTTCTTCCACGCTGACCACAATCAGGACGTACGACCGCAGCATATTACGAACATATGCTGTGTACAAAATAACATTGCTGTCAGCCGAATGCTTGATTTATTTGGGTTTAATTTTTAATGATTTATGCTTCCCCAAACTGTCTGCCAGTTGTGTGTGGGCGTGTGTGTGTTTTCCTTCAAAGAGGGAAAAATTTATTCAAATAATAGCTTGGGAAGCTTGTTGGAACAGTCGAAACTGGCAACTAAACACCGAAGACAAAATGTCTTGTACGGACATGCAAAAGCAATAAAAGAAGAATGTGGAGTTCTGACTCCACTGGGTTGCAGGATAATCCTGTGTTATGTGTCATGAAGCACTTCATCATTAAATCAAAGAAACATCTTTTTATATACATGTAGAAAAATAAAATAATTCCTTCTTTCAATAAACAGGGTTTGTTTTTAGTGTGCTGCTTGAAAAGCCATTTGAAAAGAAACGGGAATATGATTGATGTGGTGAATCAGTAAGTCATTTAAAAAGTGTACGTGTGCATTTTATCATTTACATTTGAATTCATTTATGCGAGCTACACCTCAGAAATCTACGAACATAACTTGAAATATAAAAATATCCCAGACTACATCACACTAAACCTTTAACATCAGGTTTAATCAGTGTCAAAAACTCCAATATGGAAAAAAAATGTACAAATACTTAGTCATAAAATAACTTAAATTCAGTTAAATTAAACTGTTTAGACTCTATTATTTGAGTAGATCCAACATCTGAAGTGCATGTTCTGCACTGGTTTGCTGTATTTTGGTACAACGGTTTTAATTCCTGAAATTAATACCATTGGATTAATAAAATCATCTGACTGCGAAGGCTGTAAAAACACCAAATCCAGAGAAGCAGAATATAAGACCAATAAAATCGATTCCATTTTTCTTGCCTTATTCAGAAACGCCATCCCACTTAAAATCCATTTGTATGTTTTTTGTCGTATGGGTTTCTCCGCATCCACTTTGGCTTGAATTGCTGTTGCCATGGAGGCTCTGATCCAGATTATTAAAAATCTATTTCCATCTAAAGGACATTTGACCATCTGAGCAACAGTCCAGTCATTTTTTTCCTTCCTTAGCCAAAGTTACAAGCCATTGGTCATCAAGTACAAATGACTCAGCATGTCATTTCTGCATCCAAAACTCTTGAACCGGCGTTGTTTTTACCATGTTTTTAAGGTTGCGGTCATCCCAAAGGCCTGTGCTCTTTTTGCTGCCGCACTTTTTCCTACCACTCAACCTTCCAGCACACTGACCTGCCTGCTTCCTTAGCAATGATGTGTTTTTCTCCCAGTGGAGGAAGTCAAGCCACTGTCACATTTTCTAACTGTTGTCTAACATTTCTGTATTTAAGATGTTTTACACATTGGTTCTGTGCAACACTCTGATATTGTGATATAATCTTTAACATTTGCAAAAATGAACGCTTGAAATGTGTCACTCTGTGAGGAGCCTGAGGACAAATCATTTGGATTTCACTTCATCATTGAAAGACATGATTTTTCTGTGATACTTTATGTTGTTGTAATTGCACACCCACCATGTTCAGAATATAAAACCTTGCATGATTGTGCAGTTTTGTTTATTTCCCATGTTCTGGTGGCGATTCTGTTCCTCCCCCCCGAATGATCAGACATCAGCGTAGAAATGAAAGAAAAAGAAACTTCAAACTATAAAGTCGGGAATTATGTATTTTGCTGTCAACACAACAGTAGCAATGAAAGCTTTTTCTCTTTTCTTCTCCCCTTTTCTAAAAGGTAATGTTTTAGAAACGACGTGGTCATCTCCTAATAGTTTCTAAAACTGTATTTCTTATTACATTTAGTAAAAAAAAAAAAAAAGACATCTCTACCCGTTAGTGCTTTTGTTTTAAGATACTATAACATAAATAGACAATTTATTTTCAGTGTTCAGAACAGACAGTTCCAGTGTAACTGGAAAACTAACATTCTCCACCGTATTCCAGTTGGCAGCAAAGGGTTTGACAGAGTTCCCCACTCGAAACTTTGGTGCAACACATTGCACCACGCTTTTACAAAATGTTCTTCATTTCTCGGCCTCTGACACCGGACCCAGACAATCTGGGAGGGTGCGGGTCGAGATTCAGTTAAGCTCCCGTTTAGCGGAGATACAACAAGACCTATAAAAGTTTTTTTTTTCTTTTTTCTTTTTTTTTTCTTTAAATCATAGATTTGACAGATCTTCCCCCCCAGTCACCTCAGATCAGCCGTGGCCATTTTTTTTGTCATTCCCGTCCGTCTCTGAGTTCATCCCAAAAACCGACGCGCGTATTCTCTTCCCTTCTGCCCCCCGTAACCCCACCAGACTGCAACGTGCAGCCTGTCCCCTCCGAGGGCCTTCTGGTTCCTTACGGGTGGTCCCAACTTCACTGTGGATACATCAGTACAAGAGCACAATCCCTATCTGACAGCAAAATTCTGGGCTATGATCTACTGATACTTAGCAATTACTTTCTGGAAAGCAATTAGATAAGATTCTGCTGTGCAAAACGACGCCACGAAGAGCTGATAGTGTTAAATCCCGTTCGCTTAGCTATACAATCTCTCACTGCTCGAAGACGTGCGGATATCTCGCTCTGTCGGGTCTTTGTTCAACTAGTCCTTGGCGTTTCGCCCGCCGATGACGACATTCCTTGCGGCCTTTTACTTGCAGGTAAAAACCTCCGTCCTCTCGCTGCACGTGTTGCATTTGACGAAGCAGCACCACTGGAACTTACAGTTGCACTGCCACACTTTGGTGTACTGGTGCGTGTTGTAGCCGCGGCCGCAGCACATGAGGTCGCAGCCGTCCGTGTGCGGCGACGTGCGGTTGCACAGGCGTCCCTGGGTGCCCACGCTCCCCGTGGCCGCGTCCTCCTCGCAGTAGTTGGGCGACCTCTCGATGTAAACGAGGTCCGTCTCCATGGGCTTGCGGTAGCCCTGAGTCTGCTTCACTTTGAGGTGGGTGGGCTGGCGTAGCCGGCTGGCCCGCACCACCTCCACGTGCACGGCGTCGTTGTACTTCTCCTTGAGGATGTAGCCGATCTCGCGGAACTTCGGGAGCGTCGTCCAGCAGGTCTTGGTGGTGCAGGAGCCGGAAACGCCGTGGCACTTGCACTCCAGCTTCATCCTTTCTTCCAAAACCTGCAGAGTGGTGAGGGAAGACAAGAACACCTGTAACTGGGCCAGACAAACACACGTCACCGAGCGTTGCAACTGTTCTGTGCACGGATGAGGGCAGTGACCCAGAACTACATATGGTGAAATTCAATTCAGGTTGTTTTTTTAAGTGCTGATTCACAACAAATGTCATCTCGAGGCTAAACAGTCAACCAAATAATCAACCAGCCAGCCTATTGAAGAAACTAATCAAGCAATAATCCAACCAAGCAACAAATGAACTGAGTAATTCAACCCTTACTGTTCGTGGTTCAGTATTCACAGATTCACCTGCTCGCAACTTTTTCAATGTAACTCCAAAATATAAACTTGAATTTGCCTATTTGTGGATGTTTTGAGAGCTTGAACACCTTGGCACATTGCTGCTTGACAGGCTATTGGCTGCTGTTTGTCAAACAGCCAATCCAGGAGTGCCGTTCATTTTCCTTGACGATTGGCTTCACCAAGTGAAGATGGTTTTCACTTGGTGCATCAATGCATATTAAGCATCTTACAGTCGGCCTGAAGTTTTCATGAATTTTAGGCATCTTCTCTAAACACCGAACACCGGAGAGACATTGTAATAAACTAACAAGTCGGGCAATTAACCAACCAACCAACCAACCAGTCATCACAGTAGCCAACCAATAAATATCTAATTATACAACCAACCAATAAACCAACTACTTATAGAATTAATTCAACACCCAATCAATAAAATAAGTATCCAATCAACAATCAAATAAAAAATTAAGCACGTAACTGACCAGTTAATCAAGTGGTTCAGTAACCAGTGGCACGCTTTTGGTTACTGACTATCTAACAACATATTCAGACGCCTCAACTGATTTTGTTTTTCGCAAACTTTTCATCTTGGAGAAAGGGAGTTGTTTATCCATAACGTTGTGTAACTTAAGTGCACAATACCTCTAAAATGTCCTCAGGTGGAAAAACCCCAGCATTAAATTACGTATACGTTTTGAGAGGGGGAAACTGAAACTGGAATATAAGGCTTCTTTAAAAAGCCTAAAATACAAAGCTCCGGGCCAATTCTGAACCAACGCACACAAAAAAAAAAGAAGAAGCACTTTATGTCTTTGCTGATATTTCCAGTAAGGGATGATGGCGCTGATTACTTGCAGCCACAGGCACTTCGTCAGACGCTGTCAGTCTAGATGACTACTGATCTAGGCGAACAAATCCAAACATATCTTAATTCTCTCCTCTGCGTGTCGCAGCCTGTCCTGAAAGAAAGGTAAATTGTATGTACGAGTAATGTACCATCCTGTAATTTTCTCTATCTTTCCGAAACCACATCAGTCAAGGGTGGAAAATAAGCCATCAGTCATCCTGAAGGGGTTAAATCAGGATTGTTTCAGGAAATGTGTTGCAAATGCGAATCCAAACAAAGACCAGCTCAATTATAGGTTCACAGATTGAAGAGGAACCCGTAATTATAACACACATGTTAAGAAATTAGCAAAGCACTCTAATACCAAAGAATTATTTTGATTTTTTTGTTTGTTTTTTGGGGGATTTCAGGTTTAGATACTTCCCTCTTAAGGCCTGGTTTCTGTTTCTTTGTGGTCATCGGCCACATATGGCAGCGAAGAAGAAGAAGAAAACCTAGTCTCTCAGGAAATGGTGACTATTGTGTTCTGACACTTCAAAACTTAAAAACACTCACAATAAAAAATTGTACTTTGTTGAGGTTGAGCTGAATCATTCTTAAAAGGCAATGGAACCCAGAAACAAGGGAGAGGAGCTCGAATGGCTCCTATTAACACATCTATAACAGTCTGACATGAGGCCTTTAACCCAATTAGGAGCCCTCAACTCACACTGAACCAAGCATTTGACTTTTTTTTTTTTTTTTTTCGTATAATAAGTTGGTTGGTTGTGCAGCTTTTTCCTGGCGCCCGGCCTTTCCAGAGGCACAAGTCATCCCTTCTGCCCAACACTTCTACGAACGTTCGCCGAGTGACGTTCAGTATCTTTGTCAGTCTTGTCTGCGCACCAGTGCGGTCACAGTTTCCCAGTTTAAAGACGTTTGATTGAAAAAACATGAGTTCCCCGAGCTACATAAAAGCCAGGGTCAGCTGTCAGATTTGCCGCGGATGTTGATTCAGAGCGAGGATTTCCAAAAATGCGCAGCGCAGAACCCACAAAGGAATGCCTGGCATAGGGAGCCTGACAGATGCATGGAAACATTTACTTAAAGTACGTCGATCAAAGCCTCCGATCTGTTCCTGATTAGTCCGGCGCGGCCGAGAGTCCCGTCTCGAGATTGCTTGTCAAACACCCCGCAGCCCTCCCAATTCTGCAACATTTAAGCAGTGTGGCGTTTCACTGGGTGTTCTTTTACATTTGGTTTGGTCACTGAATATAATCATGTAATTATAGTCTTCTGTTTTAATGATGGTCCATGTTAGTGTTTGGAAAGAAAAGAAAATCTCACTGCTCCTCCTGTCTTGAGCTCTCCCTCATCAGAACCAGGATTTTCTTTTCATTATTGGCAATAAATATGCAAATCGGATTAGCCTAGAAAGGTGTTTTTTTGTTGTTGTTGTCCAAACTGTTGTGGCATTTAATGCAAAAATTAAAAGATTCATTATTGTTTTGTAATATTATTTTTGCTTTGCAAGTGTAATTAACCACATTACGGTGGAATAAGACACATTTTGAAACCACAAACTGCACAGTTTGAGCTTCTGGAGCAGCGGCCACGCCATCATTACAATTAAATGATGATTAAAAGGTAGAATAAGTTCACATATTGCAGATTAACTTGTCAGAACAGTGACATTTTCTGGGAAAGATGAGCAAATTATATTATAAACACTACATCAATGTAGCAATATATAATATAACTGACCGATAAAAGACATCGGTCAGTTTCTATTATCGATGTTTAGCAAAGTTTTCCTTCATACTGTTCATACAGTTTAAAGGCCTTAACAGTTGGGGGATGTAAACTTTCTTAATGGTTTTATTTTTTTTTTTAAGTGTTTGTTAAAATGATCATTATGCCATGACAGTATAAATTAAGACAAATAAATAGATAAATAAATCGAGCTCCTCTGCCTTCTTCCTGTGGATCTACTTTCCTCTGAAAAAAAGACAACTCCATCAGAAACAACCAATCAGAGCCAGGAGGCGGGTCTTAGCATTGCCAATCAGAGTCGTGAACGCCGCTCACATCCTCCCTCTTGCTCTCTGTTACGCTGCAGCTGGTTCACCACAACAGAGCCTGTAGTGAATGCTAATGCTAGTTAGCATGAACATCGATTACGGCGGACAAACGGTTTTCCTCGAACATTAACTCGGCGAATACACGGGTTGACTGACGGCGCTAAGACACTCCTTCTGCCTCTGATTGGTTGTTTTTGACCAATCAGAGAGCACGTCTGCAGACGGGAATAGCAGCACTGGGAGGAAGTGGAGGAGCTCTTTATTTTGATTTTTTTTGTTGTTGTTTTTTACAGATTACCCGTCTTACTGTAACGACACGGTGACGATTTGAACAAATAAGGTCAGACGATTTTTTTAATTTTGATTTTTAAAATATAAAAGTTATATAATGAAGCTTGAAATAAGATTCCAGAAAAAGTGAGTGGAGTTTTCTCTGGATTTCTGGGAGCAGAACATCACACTCTTCCTCAAACGTAAACGCCTTCCTTCCATTCAACAAAAACAAAGTATCGCTCTTACTGAGTTAATACTGGCTGCAGTATTACTGAGTTAATACTGCCTAATTATTAACCATCATGACACTATGTAGCTTCTTTATTAGCACAATGCTAACACTGACATGCTATTTTACAGTTCTTTTAGACTTTCAAATAGCCTAACCTGAACTACAGATGATAGACTGTAGTCTAGATGATTTCATCAGCGTAGACAAGTCTCTAGTTCTTAATCTTGTGTTTTAAACAGCTTTGTTCTCTTTTTAGCATAAAAACACAAATCAAGGCACATTGTTAGTGTTTTTCTGCATTAGGAACACCTCGGATCAAGACAGGAAAGAACATTTTACTCCGTCTCAGACTTAAACTTTGACTGTTCCCTAACATCAACACTCCCCATCCCTAGCAGAGAAGACAGTGATGACAGTATTGACAGGCAATCTCTGAGAGTTGGAGGATGAAACCAGTGTGTAGATTTAAGCTTGCTGCGTTCCCTCCGGGCTGCGTTTCGGAGGGAACCGGGGCGAGACCAGAAACAGCGCCAACCCTGTCAGCCCAGCCTGCCGGCACCCTGGCACCCACCGGCGCTGACCCGGATCAGTCTGCTCCGCTAACACCGCCATTGTCAGCCTGCTTTCACACCCTGAATAGACGCAGTCAGATGGGAGTGACATGTTTTGGTTTTGTGCAGACAACTGCAATAATATCCACTTCCTGACTTTCACACTTCATAATTCCGTGAACAGAAATGGAAAGAGGCAAAGCCAACCCAACCCTCCGTCTGTCAGCCGCCGGGCGGGCCGCGGATCTCCTCGCACGGGGCAGAAACGAAGCCGTCGGTTAGATCGCTCACTTTATTTCTTTCCTTTTGTTTACAATTTTCGGATTCAGAACAAGCAATCACCCGATAATGATGCGTAAAATAAAAATCGTTCGCTCCCCTTGGATACTCACATTTGTTCAACTACAAACTTCAGTTTACTCGCAGCAGGGCTGGCGGTTTATCGCTTCATTTCTCATTTATTGCGATGAATTTTTTTGATGAGGGCTCTGACTAATGTTTAAAATCCCCTCATGCTGTCCGTATCGTTGGGATTTTGCTTCTTTATCAATAAATGTCAAATCATTTGAAAACTGCAATGAAATGGCCCAGTCAAAGTCCAGATCTGCGTTACTACAATATACTTCCACATCACAGCGCTTGCCTCACTTTTTCATCTGACCATTTTGTTTTTTTTTGTACTAACTGAGAAGCTTACTAGTCATTTAATTTAAAGATCTTGTGGTTGAAGATTCAGCCCTTTTCTATCTGTTGTTTTTTAACATTTTTTTAAGCTGCATTGTTCTTGAGGAGTGTCCTCGTCAAAATAAAAGCGGTCAAATAAGACCTGAGGAGATGACGCACGGATCAGAAAGTCCCATTGAGAGTTCAAGCTCAGCTGCGCTTTTTTTTTTTTTTTTTTGCTAATTACTAAACCCAAAAAGCGAGTGCAGGAAAACGTGAATTGTTGATTCTCGTTTAAAAGAAAAAAAAAAAAAAAAGAAAGCATTTTTCTTTTCGAGCGTCGGGAGGTTCTGGGAAAGCGGTCCCGTTACCTTTCTGCCTGCCTCATTGTTGTGCAAGTTCATCAGGCGGCGGGGCGTCTTTTTGATCTCCCGGGCGTCCACGAAGCGCCGCGAGAACTCGATGCCGTATTTGATGTCGGCCGAGCAGCCGCCCCACTTCCAGCCTTCCTCCTGGTTGTAGTAGCCCTGCTTCTCCCGGTCGCAGCCGCACTGGCTCAGGTTGCCCTGGCTGCAGGCGGCCGTGATGGCGTGGGCCACCCCCGCCGCCGTGATGGCATAGGTGAAAGCTGCTTCCCGACTGCCTGAGGGAAAGACAGTAGATTGTTTTTAGAAAAGGGAAAAAAGGATAAAAAATAAGAAAGGAGTCTTTTTTTTTTTTTTTAAAGCAAATATTCTGGAGATTAACAAAAAGTGGGAAAAAAAATGTATATATAGTTAGTCGAAATGCCTTTTCTTGAAGGTAATTCTGAGTAGAGCAGATTCTAAACTCGGGGCATCGTCCTAATGGGTCGCCAGCTTCCCTCCTGCACCTTGGTACCAATACGGCTACATTCCTGACCGCAGCGTCCTCGGACCCGGCCCGGAGAGAGCGCAGCGTCAGAATCCCAGAGTGGGGAGAGATTTTTTCGGTGCTGTCCAAAGTGCTGAATTCCTCCGCAGGAGCACCTTGTTCTGCTGCCCACACTGCACAACGGCCCGGGGGCTGCGGGTCCCCGCTGCCTCACTGACGCATGCCTCGTTTACGGGGAGGAATCGCTCCGTCACGTCCAACCGTGACGAGGTGTTCACGTGTTAATAGTGGCGGCTGGATTTGCTGGGGCCGGTATTAATGGTGGTGGAAAAGTCGGGCTAATCCAGGTTTGCGTTTTGGCCCCACTGCCGTCAGTTTAAAATGTATATATATATATATATATATATATATATATATATATATATATATATATATATATATATATATATATATATATATATATATATATATATATATATATATATATATATACATTTCCAGTACAAAGGGAAAGACTTTGTACTGAGACCTGCTTTGATTTAAGCAGGTCTCCGGTTCTGGTGGAAAAGGGGAGCAGTGTGTCAGAATAAACGGATGTTCAGGCTTAACGATTCTAATTCTTTAAAAGCTGCTGCCGTCTATCCGTCCCTCCATCTTCTTCTGTGGTGCCTTTAGAAATCTGACTTCTGCAGAAAGGTCTCGGTATGCGGTTAAGTTTTAAAAATTTTAAACATCCAACCAATGTTTAAAAGCTCAGAACTGAAAGCTGCAAATGTTTCTTTGTTGTGAACCAGCTGTAATTTTAAAAGGGGCAGTGAAATAAATAAATAATTTTTCTTGTTGTCGCGACATCTTTTGACATATCTGTGCAACTTGAGCGCAGATGTAGCCACAAGGAATCATTAATTAATTATTGAAATAATCATGAACTAATTTAGTGAACAATTAATCGTTTACTGGAGTATACAGACTCAGAAAAAAGCCATTTGTTTAACAAGAACAACACAAACAGAGCAGATATTAATATAAAACTGTATATAAATGTATATATATACAGAAGACAAAAACAAATCTTGAAATATGTTCCACTCAGAACTCCTCAAGTGGTACATCTTCAGCTTTAGTTGGTTCAAAGTAATTTTGTTACATCCGATTAATCGATTGATGATCAGGTTTTATGGAGTAATTGTAAAAACAATGTCAGCTGCAGCCCCGGCTGCCTTGTGCTTCGTTGCCGTTGTTAGCATTAGCCTTGGTAAATTGTTTCTGAATTTTCACAACCCAAACTCTCTGTGACAATTTGCTTTTCTTAAGATGGTTTTCAGAGGAGCGGAGTAGAACATGCGTGTTCCTGAGCGAGCACTGAAAACCTGGATTCAGGAGCACAGTGGTGACACTTTGTTACCGTGGGAGACGAGGTTCCAATCAGCCAATCGCATGGCAGCGACTCAACGCGATTAGCCATCTGCACACTTTCAGAGCGGGGAGTTAAATGACTTTTGAATGTCATGTGAGAACATCAGATGATCAACAAAAAAAATAAATAAACATTTGCTGATGTCAGAAGTACCGATTGGTCCAACATTACAGAAAGGTTATAGTAGCCCAGGTAACCACCGGTTACAACCAGAACGATCAGACAGAACGTGAGCTACACCTGCAAAACAACCGAGATGAGGAATCTGGGGCGACAATCTGCAGGCTGGATTTCAGCCATGACAAAAAACAAAACAAACATGACGGATCCATCCTACCCTGAGAGCATTCATAAAGCAAACTCTGAACTTTGGGGTCTTAACGCCATGTTTACCATGAGCAGGAAGTAGTTGAAGACAAAGTGAGTGGTAACTGATTACTGACTAATATCACCACTCGTTAATAATGAAAGATGTTCATGCTTAGCGGCACAAAGCGAAAGCTTTCAACACTTCATTTAGGGGTTCAAATGATGCAAGTGTATCACCCAAAACAAAAAAAACGGTATCCATGGAAACGCGTGAATTACATTCTTCATTCCCTGCAGCTGCAGAAAATGTACGAACTTTAAAAAGAAAAATCTAACCGTAAGAGAGAAATGAAAGAAAAAAAAAACTGCTGCATCTTTTTTACCCCCCTCATATTTAAAAAAAACTCTACAAATGTTAAGTTGGAGGAAGTTACTAAACATCACTGCAGACTGATTTAAACCAAGGTTGAACGTTAACTTCCTTTTGGTGATTATTTTGCCTTTTGTACCATGTTTTATGAGACTCTTAAATAAAAAAACTAATTTATTTTTATGTACTGCTAATTATAGTGCATTTATGATGCCGTTTGCAGCTGTTTTACAGCTGATTTCCTCCACAGATGGGCTTTTTACACCTCTCATTCGGGACCCGGGGGTAATTTATTTTTTTTTCTTCTTCTCTCAACTCTCCAACATGTTTTCACCCAAAGCTGCTGTTAATTTCCCATCCTGGGACTGGCACTCTGCAGCTAATACCGTGGCCACAGGTTTTGCCCAGAGGTGACTGACTCACCACCGCTTGCTTTTTTTGGTTAGCATGCTAGGAGCTGTGCCCCACCAGCTTGTGGGTAATGTTCTTCTGTCCCTACCTCACACACACACACACACACACGCACACACACATATATGTACATGCACGGACCGCAGAGTGACTGGCCTCCACCCTGACACACATCCACTGTTTAAAAGGCATTTTGTACATAGATGCACAAACAGCGTGACACTGTAATGTTTAAAACAGGACAAAGGTAGTTTCCAGAGAAAGGGTGGTTCCCCCGGCACATTTCCGGGCCCGTCGGGCTCCGCCGTTCACGGGGGGAAAACGCATGATGATGAGGTTGTTGAGGTTTTTCCCTCTCCTCCCGACGGGTCTGGGGTCGGAAAACCTTTCCGGTCAAAGAAAGTCAATAACTTCACAAGTGGAATTTGCTGGCTTTGACTTGTCAAATGAGTCGAGCGTTAGACTAATCACTCTGCACTTTACTCCCGTAAAGCCTGTAGGAATCAGAAGCTGATGCCCGGATTGGCCGGAGCTAAAACGCACCCATTAGGGCATCGAAAATCCCTAAAGAGCCTGAGCCCCAAACGTTCTGACAGGCCTCCAGCAGGAACCACCCTGGGATAGCCTCGCTGGCTGCCAGTGGAAAGTTGGCCTGACTGGAGAAACCTCAGTGCATTTGGAAACATCCAGGAGAGAAGAATGGGGGCTATATTAAACCAGATGTCTAATGGAGTTTAGTGGCAAGTGTCTGCTCCGGTAGCCAAGAAGGGAGGCGAAGCAGATCAGCATTACTTCTCCCCAAAATGTGGTGGAGGAGGTTATAAACAACCAAAACGTATCCTGTTGTATTCCACCAAGTCAGTAGCAAAAAAAAAACCAAACTAAAACCAAAAACAAACAAACAAAAACAAACTAAAATGAACTGAAGGATACTGAGTCAGTCTGATTTTGGCCTTCACATTAAACACCCACATCACTTTGGAAACCGGCCCCTGCTGAGATGCCCGACATGTTTTTGTTTTTCTTTTTTTTTTTTTTTTTTTTCAACCGTCTGTCGGAACCAAGACACACACACACACACACACAAAGAAATATATTTATATATAAGGATGTAGCGGCTGGCCGCTGAAACGGCGATCTGTGTTTAGAGACGGAGGGAAGCATTGAATATGACACAGCACGGGAGATTTACAACCAGCAATACTGCGCAGGCAGCGCTGGTGTAGCATAAGCTGGATGATGTTAACACAGCCGCTGACCTCAACAGGCCTTGGTTTGTCCGCTGATCACAGACCGAGGCTGCGCCGTGCTGCTGACAGGAGAGGACAAGGAAAAAAGATATACTGGTGGGATTTGGACAAAGGCTTGGCTGTGGAGAGGCGAGCAAAACACGCGGCGGTTTTTCGCGTCCGTACGCCACTACGCGGCGAGGCCGTGCCGGCCGAAGGCTTTTCCCCATTCTGCCGCGTCACGAGCTCAAACGTCGACGTTGTCGCGCTGGGACTTTTATGTGACGGACGGCCGCAAAGCACCGCATGATTATTAAAAGAAATTGGGATTGGGTTTATGGATGTTTACAAAGAAAATCTGGAAAAAACAAAAAACCTGTGACATCCATTCTTATCCATCTGATCCATCAACTTAGATGTAGGAACAGTTCACCTCCACCCTCCTTCTCAGCACAGCTGGTCCTGAAATTTGACTCCAATTGTCACTATTCAGGTTGCGCGAGCGCAAAGAAAGGCGTGCAGCTCAAACAAACACTGAAACATGAAAACTGTCGAGTTAAAGGAGTTAAAAAAAAAAGAAACAACCTATTGATCTGACTTTACAAGTTGCGGAGGAGCTGCAGTGTATCCAGTGTGTGGTTACAGAAAAGACCAGGTAGCAATATAAACTCTTCTTCTTTTTTTTTTTTTTTTTACTGATTAAAGTCTTACAAGTGTAAAGTGTATTTTTTTTTTCCAGTCAACTTCTTTCACCTCGATACCATTAAGTAAGATCGAGTGCCACCAACCGCCTCACGGAGCAAAACGAGTTCACCTGTGAGTAATTTATTCTGAGAAGAGGTACAGCTGTTCTGCGGAGGCCTGGGGGGGGGGGGTTGTTAAGGAGCATTAGAGCAAACAGAACCACGGAGAACAAGACACACAGCAGACAGGCCACGGAGAAAGACAACGATGAGTTTAAAGGAGGGACAGAGGCGTGTAGGAGCAGGAAAAGCACGGCTCCGGAGACTGGAGATGGTCAAACACATGCATGCTTTAGACTGGCCTAGTCAAACTCCAGCCCTAAATCTGAACGAGAATCTGTCATTTTTGCAGATGCAGCGACTAATTTGCAAAGCTGTAAATCTGAGCTCATCTTTGCTGTCGTTCAACTCAACATCAGAGATGAACCGCAGAGCAAAGTTACGATACATGGTGGGTCACAAACAGAAAGCAGCTGGACGAACTATGACAGAATATAAAAAGAAGCAGTAAAGAATAACATAAAATAAGAACCGGAGAAGAATATATATATATATATATATATATATATATATATATATATATATAGGTAAAAGAAAAGACTGAAGAGAAATACAGTTGAAAGCCTTGCAACAGAGAAACACACACACACACGGATGCGTGGAAAAACAGAGTCTAGCAGTGCAGCTGAATGGCCTTTCTGCACAAGCCGGGCCTGTTTGTGGTGGGGCAGTGAAGGGGAAAGCTTTGTGAAGTCCACTCTTCCCAGACATGCACTCACACCCCGAGGACACAGGAGGCCCGGGTTGCGTAAGACTAAGACCTCTCAGCCGGACCGCGGCACAGCTGGGCCTCACGCCCGTTAGGAACAAGAAGATCCTGTCGCAGACAAACGACACCACAAAGGAGAACAAAGGGGAAAGTGTCACCTGCTGGTGGTCAAGAGTCTTTACACTGACCACGTCTGAATGGATCCCAGTCATGAAAGTGTTTCCCAAATGAAAACAGAGATTAGTTTCTTCGCTTTATTTTTAAATCGGATGTTTCCGATCTTCAGAGAAGTTTCCGTATTGGACAAACGTAACCCGACCTAAATAAATCTGACGCGCGTCAGAAACTGCACTACTGAAGTTCAGGTTCGGGTTCAACGTTTGTCATATGCATGGTGGAGACGCGCTTCCTTGGGTAACGAAAAGCTAAAGAATGCCACTTAAAAGGTTAAAAAAAAAAGCTCAAAATGTAAAATAAGCTCACAGATATATACATTTTCTATAATAAATTGTGTCAATAAAGTAATGTAATCTGCCAAAGCAACACAATGAGAGGAGTTTTTGAAGATCCTAGTCAAAGTCAAAGACACATCTGCTGAAGATGATATGACTGATTAACATATCACGATAATTATTGATTAGCTGTTTTAACCTTTGACCTTTCCTGTTTTATCAGTTTTCCCTCCACAACGTTGCTTTATCTATTTTTAAGCAGTTGAGGCTGAAACTTAAACTGCTGCTGCGCGAGTTACTCAACAAGGCTGTTGCTAGGTAACCAAAGAATGAGTGAGTCAGTTGATGCTAGCTGCAGCTAGCTTAGCTGACAGCCAGCTAACTCCTCACAGTTAGCTGCCTGAGAGAGGCTGAGCAGCTTTGCTCTGCCTACATCCCCCAGAA